>NC_071090.1:108501773-109101773 GCF_027358695.1 Spea bombifrons | reverse complement strand
AAACAAGGCCTGTTCCTATAGCAAAGCCACCAACAGGTGAGTGAAGTGATCTTGTTTCTCTGGAAGGGGTAGAGGTTGTTGATCAAGCATGTGGGTCTCCCTGTACCCTCCTGGTGATGTACTCTTCAGAAAACATCCTTGCTCAAGCAATCTCCTCTTTCCACTTGAAAATGGGCTGTAAACTTGTTGAATTACATTTTTCAGTTGGTGCTTAGTGGAGCCCTCTACCAAGTTCCCACTGGCTGACTTCTATTCTCAATCGCTATGTCTGTGTGTTAATGTCTCTTTTGTCTCCTCAGCTGGTCAGAACTTGAAGGATCCAGTGATATCTGCAGATGCTGTGTGACTGGCAACTGTGCCAGGACAGTTCTACCAGGATCCCAGTTCAGTAGATATGGGAGACAGTGGAAAAGAGAAGCTGCATCTGGTGAGTGAACTTGCCCCACCACCTCTGTTAATGTCATGTGTTTGCTACAATAATGTTAAGACATCCAAATGACAACTAAACATGAAGTCCCTGTTAGGATGTAAGCACTAGTCCAGTAAATGTAGAAGCACTGGTTTAGGTTTGTCAAGTATTGGCAATGGTTAAAACCGATCCTCTTGCTACAGATGCGGTCTACAAACTGGGACTTGATTGGCATCTATCCAGTACTTAGTTGCCAACATTTTGGAACTGGTTGCTTAAGTGTGTGGACTTGCTTGATCAATTACTTTGGTTTTAGCTGGAAGTTGAACCTTTTTTAACTAGATAAAGTAGCTCAGGAGGATTTAAAGTCTAAATGTTTACAGCTGGTGGTCAGGAATTAAATGGGAGGGGGGGGCTAATCACTGCCTGCTCTTTAAAGTGCATTGTAAAGTCAGACCACCACCGCTTCTTGGTGGCAATCATTTGAACCAGCTGACCAAAAATGTATTCTTTTCACATAGGTGCCCTTTCAGAGCAAGAACACGAGCTGGCCACACTGGGTCCACTGCTGGTGATTGGAGCAGATCGTACTCAAGCTCTTGCGTTGACTCAAGAAGCTGTGCAGGTGGAGTTCTGGGTTTTGGTGGCAGTTGGCTCCCTGAGTCTCACTAGTCTCATGATTGTTGTTGGGAAGTTCATAATTGCAAAGCGATTGTCTGTGAAACCAGAGCCTGAATAAAACAAAAATGTTCTGCATTGTTTCCCCTTTATTTTTTGGTTAGGTCAAGTCTCTGGTAGTCACCTGGAGCTCCTGTTTTGTCTACCGCTATTTGAATAGGCTATCATTTAGATGTGGGGATATCTTGCTTACAATGTGTTCCACATTGGTTAAACTTTGACCCACTCGGCCACACAAATTGGTGTCTGGTTGCACTATTGGGTGATTCAGCTCCCCGGCGTACCA
Organism: Spea bombifrons; assembly: GCF_027358695.1. Lineage (NCBI taxonomy): Eukaryota > Metazoa > Chordata > Amphibia > Anura > Pelobatidae > Spea > Spea bombifrons. Next base: position 109,100,400 of record NC_071090.1, on the reverse strand, counting down.
CTTATCCTTGGGCAGGTTGGAGATCTTCCTTGGAATGCACCCAAATCTACCATGAGAAACTGTGCCTAACCAGGACAACCTCCGTGGTCTCCTTACTTTGTGCTGATACTCTGGTATGACATCATACCAGTGCTAACCATGATAAACCGTGTTATAGGGGGGCTGCTGGGTCAGTCCTAAGGAAATGACCAGCCAAGATAATTCCATCAACTATGCTTTAGCTCTGGTGTCTAGATAAATCTTTTGTAAATCTTCTATTGGCTGTGTGGTACAGTCCACATGGATGCCACATCTGTTCTACACAACACTGTGGGGGGGGGGTTACTTGAGGGGAACACTCTATTCCCTCAGGCATAGCCTGATATCCTTATCCTAGACCAGTACATGCGCCTGCTCACTGGGATTGGCCCTTCATACCACATAGTAGAATTGGTTACTGAATGTTGGTTATCACCAAACCTTGTCCATCAATCTGTGCTCCAAAACATGAACCATTTGAGCTGTAAAGACCTGGATATATTCTACAGACAACCTTCAGTTTTTAACTTTGGGATAATTGTTTTGGTGCAGTGGGTTTTGTTTTACTAATTTTGTTTTGGGCTGGGGTGGTGTAGGGGTGTCTCGGTATGCCTCTACAGTGGTCAATAGGTGAATGTGGAGGCACCTGGTATGTGTTGGTGTCAATGTCCATACGGTTAATATGTTGTAGAATTGGGGGGTCATTGTTTATGAAGGGGGGTAATGTTATCACTGTAATTGTAAATTAACAACAATACTGTTTCTTTCTTGTAGTATATTGTGGGCCAATGGCTCTTAACATTTTTCAGTGTTGCTGTTTAGCTGTGATTTTCTTCTTTCTCATTTTGTGCTCCCACACAATGTTTGTAAGGACAAACAGGGCTTTCTTTAGATGCCATTATTTTTATTATATCTAACCTTTTTTTATTTTTTTATTTTGCTTTTTTCCACATGTTATGGGTCAATAAGTACCAGTTTGCTATTTCAAAATGACCCCCCCCCCCCCCAAAATCTGGTTCTTCCCATGTCTTATTTCGGTTATCTTTGAAGCCGATCAAAGAAATTTAACCATATATTTAAAAACTAGACACCCCAAGGTATTTGAATTGCTGGTATTTTAACCCTTTCCATGCACTAATTTTACCACCACCAGTCAAACTTTATGGTAGTAGTTTTTTTTTTTTTTTTTTTTTTTTTATACACACTTACTTCAGGTATTAATTTATCGCTCCCTTTTATGTCTGTGTCAAACACACCAGTCTGTGTTCAACATCAGGTGTGTATTTTTTTGCCATTTAGACATCTGGTCAGTCTGTGCCCACGTCCTATACTTAATACATCTTTGAACCCAGCCAATTCAATTTACCCCATCAACTCATACATTTCATACAATAGACACCCTATGGGCATTTACAATGCCAATACTTTAACTCTTTCCATGCAGGAATTTTTGTGAAGATAAAGAATTGTAGGATGTGCTTATTTAACTTTTTTTTTTTTGACAGTTTTTACATGTTACCATATTTTTAAAATTTTTGAACTTTTTTCTTTTCTAATCACCCTGATTTGTAAGCAGGGTGCCATTGACATTGCATGGTTGGATGCAGTACCTGCATTCAACCTGCAGGAGAAGCTTGAGGGTTCTCAAGAGGGTCTGGGATCTGTGAACTCAGATCTATTGTTAATGCCTTCTTGTGAGTGATGGCAACGTAATTTACATGATGGCACTTGTGGTTCTATCGGGGTAGGGGGGGTTGTGTTGCTACATGCCTCGATATCGAGTTCCGTTTCTGCTGCTTACTGTTCTAGATTCTTTAAAAAAAGATTGTTCTTAAAATTGTTCAAATGATTATTTGAATATAATTGTAAGAATCTTTTTTAAAGAATCTGGAATCAAAATTAAAAAAATTACTGTATTTGCTGTTCTCCTTAATTGCTGGAGTGTCTGCGGATTGGGGTTCGGTGGTGGTCGAGAGACTGAATATAAGACTATACTATAGGAAAAGTTTCACTAGTAAATATTCGTGTAAATTATTTTTTTTTCCCATATTTAACCCCTTAGTTCCCCTATAGACGTACCGGGACGTCCAAAAAACGCCCACAAAGAAACCCCTATGGACGTCCCGGTACGTCCAGCCTTTCGTGCAGCGTCAGGGACACATCCCTGCCGCTGCACGGGAGACCAGGCTGTCATTTGACAGCCTGGACTCCCCCCTGGCAGCAGAAGCCGGCATTGCCGGCTTTCTGCTGCCCGATCTCCCGTAACAGCTTCCGGCATGAAAGCCGGTAAGCTGTTACGGTTGAAAGTGCCCGATCGCGCGATCGCGCAGTTGAAACGCGCGATCGGGCATTCCCTTCCGGGTTACGTCACTGCTGACGTAACCCGGAAGGTCATCGGAGGACAGGATATCCCCTGCGGGGATATCCTGCCCTCCGATGAGGCACAGAGACGCTGCGATCTCTATGCAGGTCTGTGAGGACCTGCATAGAGATCACAGTGTGATCGGTGCAGGGGGATCGCGGGGAGGGGAGTGAGAGACCATCTCTCTCACTCCCCCTCCCGTCCTGTAAGAAAAAGCAGAAAAAAAAAAAACGGTTAGTCATTTAAAAAATAATATTAAAAAAATCATTAAAATATTAATATAAATAATACAAAAAAAAATTATAATGTGGGCTGTGATGTCATTGTGACATCACTGGCATGTTCAGGAGGTCCCTAGGAGGACCTCTAACCATTACTGTGTAAAAATAATATATAAAAAATAAAAAAAAAATGTAAAAAAATTAAAATTAAAAAAAAATTAAAAAAAATATATAAAAAAAGATAATAAAAAAATTATTAAAAAACCTTACTTCCCATTGCCCTAGCATAACATCTACCCAGTGTAACCCTCCTGCCCCCGTTCACAACCCCCAAACCCGTTAAGCCATAGGCATAAAAATTATACAAAATTGTACACCTAATAGAACGCTCCCTGGTGCTGGGAAAGTCTGGAAAATCTATATAAATTAGGTATTTCTGAAATCAGGACACCTGAATTAATAAACTTGGAGGGGATTTTCCATCGCTTTACCTAATTTTGTGAGGATTCAGAGGGAAAATGTAAAAAAAAATTAGTTTAATTTTCTAATCTTCGCTAGTTTTTACTAAATTTCTCATTCTAAATTTCCAGCTAATCATCCAACTATGGTATCAAATGAAAGCTCTCTCTCTCTCCTTGAAAAAACGATATATAGTTTACATGGGTACACTATTCACAGGAAAAGAGAATCATCGCTAAACCGACATACCCCAAAAATGGCAAAATTGCTCTGGGCTTTGAGGTACCAAAAACCCCTGGGATTGAAGGGGTTAATAAAAGCTATGATTGAGAAAAATATTTTGTTTTTATTTCCTTTTATTTGCCAACCTGCCCCCCCCCCCAACTTTTGCACATTTGCCCCCAGGCTTGCTGCTCTGACCCAGAAATTCCTTATACCCTCCTATATGCCACTGTGCCCTGTGATATGCCTTATACCCCTATATGCCACAGTAGTATTTAGGGATTAAAAGGTGTGTGTGTCGTTTTTCAGGGCTGGTGTAAGGATTTTTGCCCCTCCCCTTTGATACCCCACCACTTTTAATGCTTGTTAGGCTGGGCTGCCCCCAGGGTGACAGCAAAAACTTAAGTATTAAAAAGAATAAAAAATAGTTGGGGTAATAGGCAGAAGGGGAGCCATATTCAAAGGGCAGTCTGCATGGGTCAACAATTAAATACAAAATGGGGTGGCTAGGGGGTATAAGTACACAACAGAGTGGTTGGGGCACCACATAAATCAATACACAAAGGTGGGGGTGGGTGGCTGGGGTCAATATACATGGGTCATTAACTATGCAAAGGGGGGCATCAATACACAAGGGAGGGGGGCTGGCTGGGGACATCACATAAATCAATACACAAGGGTGTTGGGACATAATGTACAAAGGGGGCCCGCAAAGAAACCCCTATGGACGTCCCAGTACGTCCCGCCCTTCGTGCAGCGTCAGGGACACATCCGTGCCGCTGCACGGGAGACCAGGCTGTCATTTGACAGCCTGGACTCCCCCCTGGCAGCAGAAGCCGGCATCGCCGGCTTTCTGCTGCCTGATCTCCCGTAACAGCTACCGGCATGAAAGCCGGTAAGCTGTTACGGTTGAAAGTGCAACCCGTACAACCCATATATATATATATATATATAGGCAGCAGGGGCCAATAAATGGGTTTTTAGATATTTGGACAGGGGCACGATTTCAGTGCTTGTCATAGGCTCTATTTTCAGTAGATACACCTCTGGGGGAGGGTGTATGAGCAAGTATGTGTGGTTACGGGAATGAATGAGTATTTAAATGTTTGTGAATGAGTGTGTGTGTGATAGCATGGATGTGTAAGGAGGGGGCGGTAGCATGGCATAGGGAGGCTGTAATCACACTCCTATCATGCCCAAGTTCCAGCATGTACTGGCTGCCTGGGCATGATAGAAGTGTGATTGCTGTCAGCAATTATATATATATATATATATATATATATACAATGTCACAAAATAGAGTATTGCAGGGTATACTCAACCCCCCCTTCTCTTATACCATCACTTGTTTTAAGTTGTAACCTCTACCATGTTGATTAGTATTGCTTCGGACCTGATGAAGAGAGGATAACTCTCGAAAGCTTGTCTTTTAAATATTATGTTAGTCCAATAAAAAAAGGTATCACCGCATACTCTGCAATACTCTATTTTTTTACATTGTGTCTACTGGATTAATACGGCCTTACCCTTTTACATTATATATACCGTATTGGCTCGGATATAGGCCGCCCCCGTATATAGGCCGCACCCTAAAAGTTTGGTGCTTTTTTAAAGAATTTTTTTTTTTCTTTAAAAAAGCACCAAAAAACATGCTGCCACTCTGTCCCCCCCCGAGATATGCTGCCACTCTGTCCTCCCCCTCCGAGATATGCTGCCACTCTGTCCTCTCCCCCTCCCCGAGATATGCTGCCACTCTGTCCTCACCCCCCTTGAGATACGCTGCCACTCTGTCCTCCCCCCCTCGAGATATGCTGCCACTCTGTCCTCCCCGCGATATGCTGCCACTCTGTCCTCCCCCCCCGACTTACCAGAGCAGACTCCCGGGTGTCTTATGGGGCCGGAGGGGGACATCTATGCACATCGTGTATACAACTCCCGGTGCCGGCATTCAGCGGAAGTGCCGGTACCGGAAGTTGTATACGCGTATTGCGTAGACGTCTTCCGCCGGCCCTGCAAGACACCCGGGAGTCTGCCCTGGTAAGTCGGGGGGGTTAGAATGCATCGTGCGAACGTCCGTGCGATGCGCTTAGACAACCTCCCGTGCCGGTACTCCCCCCGTGGAAAGTGCCGGCAGGGGAGGCTGTGTGAGCGTATCAGACAGTAGGATGCAGGTCCCCTGCACCGCTGCGGGGGATCTGTATCCTAACCCTGCTGCCTGCCCGGCGCCCGGGACTGCATGTCCCGGGCGTCGGGCGCTAGACCCCGAATATAGGCCGCACCCCCACTTTAAAGACTTAAAGTGGGGGAAAAAAGTGCGGCCTATATTCGGGCCAATACGGTATATATATATATATATATATATATATATACATATACATATATATATATATATATATATAAAAATATTAGACCCTGCTGCCGATATCAGGTATAGATCAACACATTAACACACAAACCCAGCTTTGCATGTATAGATCAATTGAAATTCACTTGTGATCCCAGCACTGAAGGTATATATCAAATAAACAGAATCAGACATACAAATCTTGTATTTGCAGGTATACAATAATAATATATGAAACATAGCATTGCAGGTATAGATCAAATAAATATATGGAAACAGCATTGCAGGTATTAATCAACTGAATATTACATAAAAACCATGTACTTGCAGGTATACATAAATAATGTATGGAAACATAGCATAGCAGATATGGATCTACAGAATAACACAAAAAACAGCTTTGCAAGTATAGATGAACTGGAATTCACATAAAAACATGGCATTAAAGGTATATTTAAAAACCCCCTAAATTACAGACATAGATCACAGGTTGCACACCCCAAAGCCAGCCCTGGCGTCCACACTGCCCACATAGATCCTGACCAGCACCCAAATTTACACGCATAGAACTTGCCATCTTTGTCCTCAAACAGCCCTGCATGAGTCATCTTTGTCACATAAACACCCTGCCTGTGCCATATTGGTCCCCAAAGCTCAAAACATCTGCTTGTGCCATCTTTGCCTTTCCACAAAGCAATTATACATCTATGACACACAAAGACTTTTACAGTTATCACTAATTCACACTTTCATTAACATAATTCATTCACACAGTAATGAATTTTCTGACTCATTCACACAACTCATTTACACATATTCATTAAGGCATTCTCACAAATTCATTAATTCATACTCTCACTCATTTAGACAATTCATCCACACATTAATTCATTCATTTTCTCACTCATTCACACAATGCATCCACACATGCATTCATTCTCTCACTCATTCTCACTTTTTATTTCAATATTCTTACCACCCCCTTCTCACTATCTACACCCCCTTCTCACCCTCCCCTCTCCCCTACTTCTCACTATCTACCCCTCTCCCCCTTTGACGTTCACTTACCATGTAGAGGTCCTGTCTGCCTGCTCTGCCGCGGTGCGCGCTGGTTCACTGCTGAGTGTCGGTATATAAGGTCATACTCCTGGGCTCAGCATGACATGCAGCTACCATGATTGAGCTAGAAGCTTGCGGAGTAGAGTGAGGGACGCCAAGCCGTTGCTGAAAACGTATTCTTGAATGACCACTAGCCGCCCCTCTCTCTGCATTAAAAAAAAAAAAAAAGATGGCATTTCAATTCCGGGGCAATGCCTTGTCCTGGATTAAGGCTGCCCGGGACCCCGGATTTAAAGTCCCATTGCGGGCCATCCGGGACATATGGTCGCCCCAGGTGTCAGGGACATTAAATTGTCCTTATAAGGCCAACATCCACTAAATGGCATATGTCCATTAGGGAACATTCCATTCACAAACCCATTTGAGAATATCCCAATTTCTTAAAGGACTGCAGAGACTCAGGGTCTGTACAGGGTCTAGCACCAGTAACCAACTTCAATGTTACTTAAACAAAATAGCAAAATAAAAATTCCCTATATTTGCAGGAGACAGGGTGACACAGCTTCTGAGAAAACAAAGGAGATGTGATTGTTCCTTTCACAATAATCTCAATATTCAGTAATTCACTATTGCAAATTATTCATTTAATTTAGGTTTGAAGTTTCTTGGATATCCCAGATTGAGCAAAGATAAAAAAAAAACATCAAAACACAAATTTTCAGGAAAGAGAGAATTTGTGGTCTGCTTGTGGCCCCTCAAGGTCTGGAGGTCTGCGCCCCTGGTCTAGATAAAGTCTATTTACACAATATTTTATTGGCAGAAGTATGTCAAGAAATGGTTCATATGGATTCCTGATTTGGATTTGCGTTTGATATCATATAAATAAACTACTGATTGTTTCAAGATGCTGGCTAAGCATAGTGAGAGTTGCAGTTTTAGAGCAAATGGGGAGCTGCCTTCAACTATGATATGGCAGTATCTTCTCTATATCCATCTCTTCTGTTTGCAAGGGTTGGGTTTAGAAAGCACTCCTGAAGATCATTACGTCATTACTGGGTGTTAATTTGCTCAGGTGGTGGAATAATCAGGTGCTGGGAGGGGTATATACAGGCCTGTTCTGTGCTCTCTCTCATTGTCTTGTGGTCAGAATGGGGCGGTGGGTTAGACTGAGTTGCCTGGTTCTGGTGGCCCTGCTCTCTGGGCTGGTGTTTGCTGTCTCCAGCCAGCAGGTCCTGGCCAGGAACCGGCGTCAGTGGGACCATTGGAGGAGTGGATCTCAGCATTGGTCTGGTTGGGGGTCCGGTAGGCATTATGGTGGGGTGGTTGGTCAGCCCAGGCAGCTGCAGACCTCTGGAGAGCATCCTATCAGTGTGCGGTGTATGGAGGACAGGATGGAGGTGTCTGTGAACAGGGATCTGTATAGAATTGGGAGGCTGGTGAAAGCCTCCGATTTGAGCCTTGGACCCAGACTATGTAAACCCAACTCTGAGAGCACAGGGACTACAGTGATCTTCCAGTATGGGCTGCAGGAGTGCGGCAACACCTTACAGGTGAGGCTAGTGTTTGGTGGTGAGGTCTGAACTAGCTGGGATGAGGTGGTGTAAGCAGGTTGCTCTATCTCCAGGGACTTGCTACGACTTGGTAATCCAGATTTGTATCAAGAGAAATGTTGCTGTCTAAAGGGTTACATTAAACTTAGAAAGTGACTGTAGATAAGAACAATTTGGCCGATCTAGTCTGCCTGACCTGAGCGCTCTCCTCAGTCCTTGTCCTATATCTAGCTTTGCCTTCTGCCTATCCCATGCTTGCGTAAAGGCCTTCACTGTATTACCCACTAATATTGAGGTCAGATCCTGTGGCACTATAGGATACGGTTAAGATCTAGTATGCCTGCTAATGTCGTTATTATGTAACTACTTGGTGTAGTCTGCTTAGAATCGCTCCCTACATAATCTTTTGGTGTCTCCGTACCAGCTGGTGGTTATAGCTATGCACAATTTTTTTTTATTTTTTTTTAAATAGAAAGACCCAGTAGCCTTGCACAGCTGCTGACTGTGGGCAGATGGGTTGCAAACCTGGCCCCCAAATGCCCCCCCCTTGCAACATATGCAAATCTGGGTGTGTCCGACACACTGTGGTCTATCTGGACAGATCTAGTGTTGCGCCCTCCACAAATCCTGTGTAGATAAGGGTTTTTTTGTTGGCCACAGATGACCCCTGAATTCCTGGTCTACAGCACAAACTTGACCTACAGCCCGACTCCTTCTTTGAACTCTCCTATCATCCGGACTAACTCTGCTGTAGTTCCCATCCAGTGCTACTACCCCAGGTGAGATTTCCTATCCCCTTACTTGATGCACACAGGACAGAAATGCAGGAACCGTGTTTTCATATATGATATCTGTAGGCATGGCAATGTGAGCAGCAACGCCATCAAGCCAACATGGATGCCCTTCAGCTCCACTGTATCAGCAGAGGAACGTCTGTCTTTCTCCTTGCGACTGATGAATGGTAACTTTCTGAAATGTGGGGAGGGAGTTGGCTCTGGAACATTGCTAATCTTGTGTGTCCTCTCCTTAAAGAGGGCTGGACTGCCCCAAGAACCTCTACAGTCTTCAAGCTAGGTGACGTATTCCACATAGAAGCTTCTGTTGCTGTTGGGAACCACGTGCCTATGAAGATCTTTGTTGACAGATGCATAGCCACATTATCCCCTGATGGCTCCTCCGGTCCCCGTTATGAGATCATTGATTTCTATGGGTAGGTCACACTACATGCCCAGGTGTTTCCATGGCTGCAGGTAAATACGTGTAACCTGGTTCTGCTTGGCAGGTGTTTGTTGGATGGCAGAGAGGAGGATTCATCCTCTGCCTTCCGATCCCCGAGACCCCGTCCAGACACGCTCCAGTTCATGGTGGATGCTTTCAGGTTTACTGGGACTGATACCTCTGTGGTGAGTATCTCTGGTAGTTTGATGTCCTGGGCCTATACCTCCTTCAGGTGTCTCTAATGTCCTTCTGGCTCTAGATCTACGTTACCTGTAATCTGAGAGCTGCTGCAGAAAACCAGGCTCCAGATCAACTAAACAAGGCCTGTTCCTACAGCAAATCCACCAACAGGTGAGTAAAGTGATCTTGTTTCTCTGGAAGGGGTAGAAGTTGTTGATCAAGCATGTGGGCCTCCCTGTACCCTCCTGGTGATGTACTCTTCAGAAAACATCCTTGCTCAAGCAATCTCCTCTTTCCACTTGAAAACAGATTATAAACTTGTTGAATGGCGTCTTGTAGTTGGTGCTTAGTCAAGCCTTCTGGCAAGTTCCCACTAGCTGACTTATTCTTGATGGCTTTGTCATTGTGTGTTAATGTCTTTGGTCTCCTCAGCTGGTCAGAACTTGAAGGACCCAGTGATATCTGCAGATGCTGTGGGACTGGCAACTGTGCCGCGACAGTTCTACCAGGATCCCAGTTCAGTAGATATGGGAGACGCTGGAAAAGAGAAGCTGCATCTGGTGAGTGAACTTGCCCCACCACCTTTGCTAATGTCCTGTTTTTGCTATGATAATGTTAGGTCCAGTAAATGTAGAAGCACTGATTTAGGTTTGTCACTTATTGGCAATGGTTAATACTGATACTCTTGCTACAGATTAGACTTGTGCATTCGTCTTCAGGCAAACATGAAAACTAACACGAAGAGTGCGTTTTCATGTTCGTTCCAAAGACATGAAGAAAAGAGAGCGGTGGTAAAACGTAGATTTAAGATACACACCACGAAAAGTCGGACCACCACTGCTTCATGTTGGCAATCATTTGAACCAGCTGACCACAAATAACATATTCTTTTCACATAGGTGCCCTTTCAGAGCAAGAACACGAACTGGCCACACTGGGTCCACTGCTGGTGATTGGAGCAGATCGTACTCAAGCTCTTGCGTCAACTCAAGAAGCTGTGCAGGTGGAGTTCTGGGTTTTGGTGGCAGTTGGCTCCCTGAGTCTCGGTAGTCTCATGATTGTTGTTGGGAAGTTCATAATTGCAAAGCAATTGTCTGTGAAATCAGAGCCTGAATAAAACAAATGTTCTGCATGTTGGTCTCTTTTACTCTTGGTTATGTAAAGTCTCTGGTAATCACCTGGAGCCTCTGTTTTGTCTACCTCCTATTTGTATAGGCTATCATTTAGATGTGGGGATATTTTACTTAGAATTTCCTCCACATGTTCCCATTGGTTAAACTCTGGCCCACTCGGCCACACAACTTGGTGTCTGGTTGCCCTATTGGGTGTTTTAGGCTCCCCGGTGTACCACTTATCCTTGGGCAGGTTGGAAAGATTGGAGATCTCCCTTGTAATGCACCCAAATCTACCATGCCTAACCAGGACATCCTCCATGGTCTCCTTACTTTGTGCTGATAGTCTGGTATGACATCATACCAGTGATCACCATGATAAACAGTATGTTATAAGGGAGGAGGGGCTGCTCCTAAGGAAACACTCAGCCAGGATAATGCTGATGGGTCTTCCTGCTTTAGCTCTGGTGTCTAGATAGTTATATCTTACATCCTCTATACAACATTGTGGGGGTGGAAAAGGGTACTTAAGGGGGGGAACGCTCTCTTCTCTCATGCTTTCTTAAAAGCACAGGAGGGACATTGGACAAATGAGGAACAGCTCACCCAATCGGCTTGCTCTTGTGACATCATGCATTCAATAACACCTATTTAACTTAAAATTAGATATTAACCCTGTTTAAGTTTGATACTTTCTTCCATCTGTGTACCTTTTCCAACAGTTGCGTTTCCTGGGACTTTTTTTATTTATTTTTTTTCCACCTGTAAAATTTGGTTAAAGTAGGTATGCAAATGTCAGTAGAATAAATCTTACTTAAGAAAAGAAATGAACCCCTTTATTTTCATAACTGTTTTAAATTATATCAAAAATTAATAGAACTTTAACAAAACTGGTACACTATCCTTAACCTGACAGGCGCATCATCCAGTGAGGCCTAAAAAGGACGCCCCGAACCAGCAGACCCAATAAATGAGACCACACCGTTGTGTTGGAAAAATTATAGTCCACACCTTTATTACAACCATAAATAACATATATAAACATACCAAATAAGTCTTAACCCAAACAACCAACAATGTAACCCCCTTACACATTCCCCACATGTCAATAACACATAGACAATGACCCCCACAGATAACAGATATAACAAACATCACCATGCCTGTAAAGTGCCACTAACGTTACCAAACCAACAGTAGGGGCAAACCGTGACCCCCCCCCCCCAGATTCTGAGCCACAGACCAGCTCGAAACCTACCATACCAACCAACAACACCAACCAATCAACCATAACCAACTGAAACATCCCAATTACACCCCCCCCCATTTTACCAATCCAACGCCGCTGCTGTGACAAAGCGAAGCCAAAAATCCAAAATTCAGGGAGGGACAAAAGCAGGTAAGAAGCTCAAATTTAAATGTGACAGTTACCTAAAATGTCCACCCATTTATAGCACCCACCTACTAACCCTGTAACCAACCCCAGACCTAGTGACATTATAAAGCCCTCCTCCTAGATCTGTCAAGGCCTGCTCCGCTAAGCTGTGCTGCTCCACAGCTACATTACATTAACGCTCTAAGTCTTAAGGTTTTTATTTAGTTTTTCTTTGGTTTTTGACCCACTTTCTTCTATACGCATACCTGCCAACAGTCCTTAACCCCTTAACGACAATCCCCGTACATGTACGGGGTTGCCGTGCAACGGGTTAACGACAATGCCCGTACATGTACGGGCTGCCGTTAAATAGCTGCAGCGCCGCGATCGCGGCGTTTTCGCCGCGATCGGCGGCTTTGCAGCATCCACGGAAGCCTCACAAGTGAGGCTGACCGTGGATTCGGGGAGGGCAGCCCTCGGCAGCCCTCCCCGGAAGAAAAATGGCCGCCGCCGCACCGATCATCAAAGATCGCGGCGGCGCCCGGCTAAAACTGCTTAGGAAGCGATATGAATCGCTTCCTAAGCATAAATGGTGTTACTGACATGCCTCGATATCGAGGCATGTCAGTAACACTACCCCCCGACCCCCGATCGCCTTGTGATTGCTCCGAGGAGCAACCACAAGTGCCATCCTGTGAATGACGTTGCCGTCATTCACAGGATGGCATTAACAATAGAAATGAGTTCATAGAGGGTCTATCCAGACCCTCTTGAGAACTCTCGAGCTCCTCCTGCAGGTTGAATGCAGGTACTGCATCCAACCATGCAAGGTCAATGGAGCCCAGCTCACTAGTGAGAGTGACTAGTAAAAAAAAAAAAAAAAAAAAAAAAAAATTAAAAAAAAAATTTAAAAAATGTTTCAAAAAAATGTCAAAAATATGGTAACATGTAAAAATCCCCACTGTCACCAAAAAAAAAAAAAGTTTTTAATAAGCAAGTCCTAAAATTTTTACAAAATATGTCCTAATATCTTTACAAAAATTCCATTATGGAAAGAGTTAAAATATTGGCATTACAAATGCCCATAGGGTGTCTAGTATTAAAAAATATATGATTTGATGGGGTAAATTGAATTGGCCGGGTTCAAAGATGTCCCAAATATGGGACATGGGGCAGATGTCTAAATGGCAAAAAAATACACACCTCACAAAGGCGGCCTTTTACCTCCCAAATAACCCTACAAACCCATGCATGTGGGGTATCGCTGCGCTCAGGAGATGTTACTGAACACATATTGGGGTGTTGTGTGACAGGGACATACACCAGGAGCGATAAATTTATACAACATGTGTGAAAAAAATACAAAAAGAATTACTACCATAAAGTTTCACAAAGGGTAGTGGTAAAATTAGTGCATTGAAAGGGTTAAAATACCAGCATTTCAAATACCTTGGGGTGTCTAGTTTTTAAAAATATATGATTTGATGGGGTAAATTTCATTGGCCGGCTTCAAAGATACCTGAAATGGCACATGGGGGGAAGAATTACCAGATTTGGAAAAAAAGGTTTTGAAATGGCAAAACGCTACCTGTACTTATTGCCCCATAACGTGCAGAAAAAAGCAAAAAAACATAAAAACATTGGGTATTTCTAAACTCAGGACAAATAGTAGAATCTATTTAGCAGGTTTTTTCATTCGTTTTTGCAGATGAGTAAAAGTTTTCTGCTTAAAAAGTGAGAAAAAGTAATTTTTTAACAAAAAATCCCCATATTTTATCATTTTTTTTATAGTAAATTAGATGATATGATAAAATTAATGGTATCTAATGAAAGCCCTGTTTGTCCTGAAAAAAACAATATATAATATGTGTGGGAGCATGAAATGAGAGAGAAGAAAATCACAGCTAAACAGTAACACTGAAAAACGTTAAAAGAGCCATTGTCCCACAATATACTACGAGTAAAAACCCCTATTGTCCTTAAGGGGTTAATTTTCCAAATCCTCCAATTCGGGTGTGTAGGTAAGTATGACATTGTAGGTAAGTTGCAAATGTTATGCAAGAATGTAAAACCGGTCTCAAATTCCCTATTCAACACATTCATTTATTGATGTAATCACTGTTTCATGGCATTTCCATGGCGATCACCAGACAACAAAGAAAAAAAGGACTGCAAAGAACGTATACGATTATTCACCCGAAACGAACATGGGAACAGATGAATATTCATAGAATACGAAAAATAAAGTCTAGTAAATACCGTGTTTACATTCTTTCCCTCATGGTGCACCTGCTTTTATGGTCCACAACTCCCAAAACTCTCATCAGTACTCTAAGCTTATGGGCGTTGTGTTCAAAAAACACGTATCAACCCAAGATTAGTCTGTCATGAGATTAGTATGAGAAAGTATGGCCTGTGCTTGCACAGCAGCGGCTCGAAGTTCTTGGAAGCTGCATTGCATCCACCATTGACGTGATTAGGCCCCATTGAAGTCTTCATGGATTTACCTCACAATCCCTTACAAGCTCTACTTGAAACTCGCAAGGCACTTGAAAGAACTCACATTTTAAGAAAAATACAAGTTATTTTGAAGTGAGGGCATGTAAACTTAGTCAAGTCTGATCAGTCAAGGTAACCTTTAAGTTGGCCACACAACCTCTGTCTATCTCTCACTGGTTGTTACAACAATGAGTATGCAAGCGTCATACTCATACCTGGGAACTTCTGAGCTCCGGCTACCGGGAGCCTTCCCTTCCCTTGCGTGATGCAGCCAGGACTGCCTACTGATGTCAGAGAGCAGTCCTGTGACATCGGTGGGCGATCCCGCTGACATCAGTTGGCGGTCTTGCTGCCAAAAGTGGGCGTTCCCAAAGATGTCAGGGATGTTCCTGCTGATGTCAGTGGGCGTTTCTGGGGACATCGGTCATAGGACATGGCGGTGAGGAGAAGACACTCGGTTATTACTGAAGTACCATAGAAATTTTTTTTTAAAGGGAAAATGGAAGGGGAGCGGGGTGTATAAAGACCGTGCTTGCGCAACCTGAAGGATTCAGGTGTTGGAAACCCGGTCAAACCTGGAAAGTTCACAAGTATGGTCATACTGGACAACAGGGTAGAAGTTATATATAAGGAAAATGCCCCCCCCAATATATATATATAGTGGAAGAGATACACCTCTCGAGATAAACCTGGGTCCCATATGATTTTAGATGTCATGGTTGCTGCCTATATTAAGAAAGTCTTAAAACCATCAGTGATGTATTTACCCTTTGGCTCGACAGCAGCGCCCCCTAGTGATCTGCGTATCCGGTACAATTAAAAGCTAGATTTAGTTGGCTTCGGCCTACCATTTTCGCATGATCGGTAGTGTTTTACATATACCTTTTTACGTCCAATTATTTTTTATGACATGATCAAGGCACTAGATACATTTGTGGGTCATGTGGAGAGTGTATGTTCAATAAATAACGACAGACACCAAATTGTATTTTGAAAGGCGACAGTTTTATTTATGAAAATACTGTGACACGTAAAAAACTTTATTTAAACTTTAAAACATACATTTTCTTAAACTTGTGTAACCTCCAACCTTAGTGTACGAACCGCCAGACTTAACCCTTTAGAATCAAGGAGGTTACAACCACCGACCGTGCGACAACTAAGTGACTTAACATCGATACCTCAACACAGGTAACTCACACCAACATGTTGCCGCGTACACCAACCACGAGCCGTAAAGCTGCACTAGCTCGTGGTGTAATACGAAGGCCCTCCCTTTACCATGGGACCCTGCCCGTGGAAAAAAGGCCCACCATAACTCACAATAACCACGGATTCCATACCTCGGATGAAAACCGCGACAATTTCACCCCGTACCATGAATAAACCGACCATAAGGGAGGGAAACGCTTCTCACTGCCTCTCCTTCCTGTTTAAAGAAAAATGGTAGAGGGTCAGAGAAAAGCAGCCACATTTAAAGACCCTTAACCCCACCCCCACCATAAACTTTTGACCTATGGCAACCTAGCCATGAGGTGATCATGCCCCCCTAGCATGATCCAGGCCTGATCATGCGGCCCCTTCTTTGATGTTTGTGTCCACTTTGTTATTAATGTTTTGAAGAATGTAGCATGAATTTCTTGGGACTAATTACTGGAAAAGTAATGGCATACTCTAATGAATTGACATGCTCTATCTTGGGATCCCTCAACCTGATATATAAATGTATAGGAAAATATGATCCATTTGTCTGCTGCAGAAAGGGATCTCGGTCTGCTTGTTTGTGCTTGTTATTTTTTTATTTCTTTTTTATAAGCCAACATCCAAAAATGTTATTTTTTGTATTTTTTTTTTAAAAACAGTAAAAAGCTTAAAATATATATATTTTTTTTTCCATGTGTAAGTATGATTCGGCTTATAAAACGTAATCAGGTAAGTCTGGAGTCAGCTGTTAAAATAATATATTAGACAACTATATTTCTCTTATAACTAAAATATGTATTTTATTGGTAGGATAACTATACTGAAACATCTCGATTTTAACAACACAAAATGATTTTTCAAGAAGCAAGATGTTTAGTCATCTTTTTTGACAGTTGTTATTGTCAATATCAACTAAATTACATTTTTTGTTAATTTAGTTTTTATTTATATTTATGTCTAAAAATGAAAAAAAAAGGGTAAAAATATATATGAATTTCTTACAATTCAGAAAAATCTCATTAAATTTATTTAAAAATCCTAAATAATAACCCTAAATTTTTTTCATTGTCTTTCAGTGAGTGCAATGAATCAAACAACAATTTATGAAATCTATCTCAGGGGGTTTGAGAACATTCAGACTTTGAAAGGCTTTATATTCTGTCTCTTTCTAGTGGTATTCGCCATCACGTTAACCGGAAACTTTCTCATTATAACGGCGGTAACCTCAAATTATCGTCTTCATACCCCCATGTTTTTTTTCCTTTGTCACTTGTCTCTTTCCGACATGTTACTCACCACAAACATTGTCCCAAACACGTGGTCTCTCATACTTTCAGACGGTGCGGTTGTTCCTATCACAGGCTGCATAACGCAATTTTTTTTCTATGGTACTTCAGTAATAACCGAGTGTCTTCTCCTCACCGCCATGTCCTATGACCGTTACCTTGCCATTTGTAAACCGCTACACTACAACAATACCATGGACTTCCGACTTTGTCTGTCTTTGGCCATAGGCTCGTGGTCATTAGGTCTTCTGATAACGCTCATTACGGTAATTTTTCTGCACAACTTGTGGTTTTGTGGACCCAACATCATTGACCATTTTTTTTGCGATCTTGGTCCTCTTCTGGAGCTGTCTTGTTCCGACACAACTATAGTACAATTCGAAGCATTCACGTTCTCTACTCTTTTAACCATCGTTCCGTTTGTATTTATTTCAACAACGTATGCTGGTATTTTTCTCACTATCATGCGGATCCCGTCCATCACCGGGAGGCAGAAAACCTCCACCTGCAGCTCTCACCTGGCCGTCGTATGCACGTACTACGGTGCGCTGTTCGCAATGTATGTGGTTCCGTCGAGGGGCTACTCCTTAAACATTAACAAGGTTGTATCACTGATGTATACGGTGGTCACTCCATTATTCAACCCCATCATATATAGCCTACGAAACCAAGAGATCAAAACAACCCTGGGAAAATATCTTGGAAGAAGAAGGTCCAAATTTTAATTCATTTATATGAATTAAGCATAATTAATTATAATATCATTCATTTTAATTAAGTATAAGTACCAATTTTTTTTTTTATGTCTTAAAAAAATCAGTTCAGCTCTCAAAGTTAAGTGGAATTTTAATTAATATATTGTTTTTAAGCATAAAAAAAATGTAATAAAACATTACGTCATCAAGTACATTGTGAAACTTTATTATGGTTTTTGTCAAATCAAAAAGTTACAAAAAAAATAATAAATTGTTTTATATTATATAAGCAAAGAAGTGTTAATTGATTAGATATATGGGTAAGCTATATCCATTAGATCAGGATTACTAGACTTATTTTTAACGTGCACTCATTTTTTTAAAGCTGAAAGTGAACATCTGACTAATGTATTTTATGTTTTCTTTTTTGTGTTTGTTCACTTCTATCACCAAGGTTATCAATCGAATCGCAAAGGAAATGAAATCGTGAAGAAATCGGTGATAGAGATTAGGCATTTTAAGAAATTGGCTCAAGGGCATTCATGTAGGCCACGGAAAAGCGTAGCTAAGTCAAGGGGTCAAGACTGGGTGAGGAGGTAGGCTCAGGATAATGGGGTTAAGGGACTTTGGGAGGTCCCTCCATTTTGCGACTGTCCCTTTTAATCAGTTTTTCTCACCTGCATCTTCCCTCCTTCCCTGTTACCAAGGGTCTTCTCGTCAGTGTCACAGTGGTGGGGCTGGTCAGTGTAAGGTAGGGGTGGAATAATGGTTGGTTAATAGGAAATTGTGTGTTTCTGGTTTGGTTGGTGTTGTTGGTTTTGAACTGGTCGGTGGGAAAGGTGCGTCTCGGTAGGGTCCTTCCCGATGGGTTTCGTTGTTGGGGGTTAATGTTGGTGTTATATGTATTGCAAAGGGGGTGTCATTATTGGGGGATGATTGGAAAACAATGGGGGAATGTGTGCTCTGTATTACTTTTGGTGGCAATTCTGACGATTACTTTATTGTGTTAATAATTCGTTGTGATTTTGGTTCCCATACATATTAAAATCTGCGGCCAATTTTTATCCAAACAGTTTTGTGGACCCAACATCATTGACCAGATTGAAAGAAACCCCCCAAATTCAAATTTGGAAGAATCAACAAAGGCTTCAGTAATTCATTGTGGAATTAACAGCTTGAAAAAAACATTTTCATCTTTTTTTTTTTGGTTTCTATTTACAGAGATTGTATTTCAGTCTTAAAGTAGATGCAAAGGTTTGAATTTACAAATATC
Source organism: Spea bombifrons (assembly GCF_027358695.1). NCBI lineage: Eukaryota > Metazoa > Chordata > Amphibia > Anura > Pelobatidae > Spea > Spea bombifrons. The sequence goes on along the minus strand of NC_071090.1, from coordinate 109,081,324 downwards.
TAAATCATAGAGACTAAACTTCTAAATGTCTTGGGGCTTACTTAACCCCTTCAATCCCAGGGGGTTTTGGTACCTCACGTCCCGGAGCAATTTTGCCATTTTTGGGGTATGTCGGTTCAGCGATTATTCTCCTTTCCTGTGAATAGTGTATCCATGTAAACTATATTTTTTTTTTCAAGGAGAGATAAGCTTTCTTTTGATACCATAGTTGGATGATTAGCTGAAAATTTAGAATGAGAAATTTAGTAAAAACTAGCACAATTTTGAAAAAAACACCTAATTTTTGTAAAATGTTCCCTCTGAATCCTCATAAAATTAGGTAAAGTGATGGAAAATCCCCTCGTGACATGACCTTCCGGTGCTCAGTCATAGAAGCCCCAGCGGAAGTACCGGCCAGCAGCACTGAAGGTTGTCTACGTTAATTGCACAGAGACCGCCTGGCTGCCCCACTAGACACCAGGGCATCTGAAGCACAGGGGCAAGTCTGTGGGGGCAGAGTGGCACATCAGGGGGTTGAGTGGCATATCAGGGGGACATAAGGCATATCTGGGGGTAGAGTGGCATAAAGAACTTCCTTGTCATTGATACAACCACCACACTACCTCTCACCCTTTCCTTGTGCCGCATGTTTGTCACCCCATTCCCTCTAGATCGTAAGCTTGCGAGCCAAGTCTCTCCACCTAATGTATCGGTTTGTCTTCGTCTGTCAGTTCTCGTCTTGTCGGACCCCTTGAATATATGGATTGTATTAAGCGCTGCGTAAATTGTCAGGGGGGCAGAGTGGCAAGCATGGGATCAGATGTGCATAACTGGGGGGCAGGTTGGCAAATAAAAGGAAATAAAAACAATAAATGCATTTTTCTCAATCATAGTTTTTATTAAATATGAAAAAATAGTTTACATGTGAAGTAATGTTTACTGGTAAAACGTTTAGGTATTAAAACCTAGTTTGAGAAATATTGTGTTTGGCTTCTTGTATCGCTTTTATTATTGTGCCAGCAAAATAAGAAGGCGATTGGAGTCGTTGTGATAGAGCTAAAAGTTTTGTTTGCAGAGCACAATGACCCATGTTAAGTTTTCTATTCTACTGTTTGTTTTTAACACCCAGTGTGTTCATTAAATGATTTTAAATTGCATTTTGCTTTTTATCCGATTAATCGAAAAAATAATCGGCCAACTAATCGATTATGAAAATAATCGTTAGTTGTACTCCTAGTTAAGGTCATCTAATCAATGGTGCAAAAACTGGACCATTCTGGGGACATTTTGCTACAGTCCTGGAACTGAAGCTTCTCCTAAAGGTTAAAGAATGAACATTAAAGTACTTACAAAGTACTTTAATACGCATTCTTTGTTCTCGAAGCTAACTGGGAATAAAGATGGCTTCTTTAACTCATTCTGCTGACCCTTTGTACATCCATTATAAGGACAAAGGTATTGGGACACTTGGCCCTTACACCAACAGGGACTTTGATGACGTTGTCTAAACACATAGACAAGTTCTTCTACACCAAACTCATCCAACAGTGTCTTTATGGACCTTGCTTTATGCGCTGGGACGCAGTCATGCTGGGATAGAAAGGGCCTTCCCCAAACTGTTCCCAAAAGTTAGAAGCAGAGCATTGTCCAAAGTGTCTTGGTATGCTGAAGCATTGAGATTTTCCTTCACTGGGCCTAGCCTGAAGCATGATTTCATTAATTAAGAGATGTTTCCCAGTACTTTTGTCTATACTGTATAGCGGCGCACAAAGTAAGGTTTATAAAGACGGTTGGATAGTTGGATGAGTTTGGTGTGGAAGAACTTGACTGACCCTGACCTCAACCCCATTTAACGGGATCGACTGGAACGGAGATTGCGAGCTGGGCATCTCATCCAACATAAGTGTCTGAGCTCACAAATGCTCTACGGCAGGCCCTCCAGCTGCTGCAGGACTAGATCTCCCTTACTCCTCTGCAAGGTCCTTAGCTGAAAGAGCATTATGGGAGATGTAGTCCTGCAGCAGCTGGAGGGCCGCAGGTTGGACACCCCTGCTTTACTGGATGAATGGGCACATTTCCCAGGAACTCTTCACAATCTTGTGGAAATCCTTCCCAGACGAGTGCGAGTGGAAGCCTTTATAGCTGCAACGGGGGAACCGACTAAATATTAACATTTCAATGGAAAAATTGATCCATACTTTTGAGGGGGGGGGTTGTGTTAACCTAGCATAGTGCTTATTGGCCAGTTATGTACCGTATTTGCTCGATTATAAGACAAGGTTTTTTTTAAGAGCAAATACCCCTCGTCTTATAATCGGGGTCATCTTATAATCAGACCTCAAATAAGTCTGACTATGAGACTAAGATCCAGATCCCCTGCAAGCTGCAGGGGACCTGGATCCTCCTGTCTCCCCCCACCCAACTTACCGGTGCTTCTGAGTCCCCGGTGTGTAGCCGGCGCATCTGGTTCCCCGCACCGGAACTCTCCTCACTGACAGCCGGGGAAGGTCTGCGCGATGGACGCCGACAACCCCTGCTGCTAACCGCACCTCCTTCCGGCTGCAGAAGAAGTTGCCTCCGCGAATTGCGTAGACGTGACAACACACCAGGAGTCAGAAGCACCGGTAAGTTTTTTTTGGCTGGAAGGTAAATGGGGGGCATAAGGCATTTCTGGAGGCAGAGTGCTCTATGAAATGCCTTTTAACCCCCTTAATGCCACTCTGCCTCCAGAAATGCATTTTAACCCCCTTAATGCCACTCTGCTTCCAGAAATGCATTTTAACCCTCTATACGCCACTCTGCCTCCTGAAATGCCTTACACCTCCCTATATGCCACTCTGCCCTATAATATGCCTTTTAACCCCCTAAATGCCAGAGTGGCATATAGGGGTATAAGGCATTTCTGGAGGCAGAGTGGCACATAGGGGGTCAAAAGGCATATCATGGGGCACAGTGGCATACAGAGGGTTAAAAGGAATATCATGGGGCACAGTGGCATTTAGAGGGTTAAAAGGAATATCATGGGGCACAGTGGCATTTAGAGGGTTAAAAGGCGTATCATGGGGCACAGTGGCATATAGGGGGTATAAGGCATTTCTGGGGCAGATGTGCATAACTGGGGGGGCAGGTTGGAAAATAAAAGGAATTAAAAACAAAATATTTTAATCAATCATAGCTTTTATTAAAAAAAATAGTTTACATGAATGAACATTTACTGGTAAAACTTTTTTCCTATAGGGTCATCTTATATTCAGGCGTTTTCTTTTTTTCCTAAATTAATATTCAGATTTTGGAGGGTCGTCTTATAATCAAGCAAATACGGTATATGAAATGTACATCGATAATTTATTCCTTGTCTTTGGGACCTTGTAATTTGGCTTCTCCATGATTGGACTCTACCATCCAGTGTATGGAGTTATTTGGGATCCTGTCCATGAGTGGTGATCTGGCTACTGCACCTCTTACCCGAGTTTTGTCTAAAAGCTGTCCTGTACAGCGGGCAATTACTTTCAAGGGATCCGTGTATAAAGTGGATATAGAGGCCACATGTGATAATTGTTGACCTTATTTGCATGCACCTACCCAGAATTCCTTGTGGTTGTGGCAGCACCATGAGATTTCTGAGGGAAAAAACCTTCTGGCTTGTCTGGTGTCTGTAGATGAATGTTTAATAATTGCTTCTACTACCCCCTTAATTTTAAGTGGAATGGGTTTCCATCACCTTTACTCACCATAACTTTTGTTATTAGAATATTTGCTGTCATTAAAAGAGTCTTGCAGGGATTTGATGGAAGAGAAACCTTAGATGACATGCAATAGCACAAAATGAAATGTATACATTGTAATTTTCTGTTATGCTATTCTGGTGGTAGGTTGCAAGCTTGCGAGAGTAGGACCATCTACTCCGTCTTGTTTGTTTTTGTTGTATTTGGAAAAATATTTAATTTTATGTGGTATGCATACGTCATTTTAGCACTTTTTAGAAACACATTTACTTAATGCTATTCTGATCTCTTGATTCCTGAGACTGTATATGATAGGATTGAGCAAAGGAGTCACAATAATATATAACAATGAAAGCACCTTGCCTACATTTGGAGGATGTCCTTTTGATGGCACAACATAAACGCTTATTAGTGTCCCATAGTAGGTTGCAACCACAGCAAGGTGGGAGCTGCAGGTGGAGAAGGCTTTCTGTCTCTCGGCCGTGGAAGAGATCTTGTTGATAGCAATGGATATAAAGACATACGTTCCAGTGATAAAAATAAACGGGAAAAGAATAACAGGCATGGAGAACAAGAAGGCTTGGGTTTCCACCATTTTAGTGTCCGAACAAGAAAGTTCCAATATTGGACCCAAATCGCAGAAGAAATGGTCAATTATGTTGGGTCCACAAAAGTCTAATTTTAAGACAAGGATAATAATGATCAATGTTATCATAAAGCCGAGAGACCATGACCAGAAAAACAAATGTATACGTAGCTTGAGGTCCATAATCGAGATGTACCTCAGTGGGTTGCAGATGGCCAGGTAACGGTCGTAGGACATCACTGTAAGAAGGAAGCACTCTGCGTTTGTTGAGGCAGAAAAGATGTAGAACTGGGTCATGCATGCGGTGAAGGATAGCGTGCCTCCTTCTTGTATGATGACATATAACATATTAGGAACAATATTTGTGGTGGCCATTATTTCAGAAGAAGACAATAGGCTTAGGAAAAAGTACATGGGAGTGTGCAGTCTCTGGTGCATTGACACCAACATGATGATCAGAAAATTACCAGTCAGTGTTACAGTGTAAACCAGTAAAAACAATATAAACAGTAAAATTCTGAAATTGTAGAGGTTCTGAAAACCCAGAAGAACTATCTGTACAACTCGAGTTTGATTGCCCTCATGCATGTTTAGACATTATCAGGACAGAAGACTTGAAGATCTCTACGAAAAAGACAAAAAGTAAGACATTTTAAAGAGTTTCTAAATGGTGAAATGTAACAAAAAAGTAGGCAAAGCATGTAGATTTAATTAAAGCGGCTGTCCCACTTACTCTGTTAAAGCTATGACTTCACCCAGAAATAATTCTTTAATCAAACAAAATGTATGATTGATTTAATACGTTACAGGTACAATTATGGAAAAGAACATTAGTCTTTGATGTATGAAGTCATTTCTCCCTATAACAAATGTCTCACCCATGCCTTGTTACCAAACGTCTGTTCATTCCCATGTACAGGCTGTGTCAGAGTATAGAAACCTCGTTTTTGAATCAAAGAAGCGTCTTATTATTTGCGTGACACGGATTTATAGAATTTACCCATAGATGAACGTGTGTGGGTACCTGGAAACTCCATATCTCCCTATAACAAACCTTATTTCTGACAGTGGGCTACAACTTTTTATCACTAAGTCCACTGTGCATTAAGAAGAGTGGACCCCAAAAAGCTGCTCCTATAGCAAAGGCTTAGCTGGCTCTGTATGTACTTTATATGGGGAGACACACCATATAGACAAAAGTATCTCTACACCTGACCATTACACCCACAGGGACTTTGATGACGTTGCATTCTAAATACATAGACATTAATATAACGTTGGTCCCCCATTTGCAGCCATAACGGCTTCCACTCTTCTAGGAAGGTTTTCCACAAGATTTTGGAGGGTTTCTGTGGGAATTTTTGCCCGTTAATCCAGTAGAGCACCGATGTTGGGCAAGAAGGCCCGGCTCACAATTTCCGCTCCAGTTCATCCTGTTCCATGGGGTTGAGGTCAGGGTCAGTCGAGTTCTTCCACACCAAACTCATCCAACCATGTCTTTATGGACCTTGGTTTCTGCTCCACTAAATGGTCAAAAGTATCGGGAAACATCTCTTAATTATTGAAATCATGCTTCAGGCTAAGCCCAGTGAAGGAAAATCTAAATGCTTAATCATACCAAGAAATTTTGGACAATGCTCTGCTTCCAACACACAAAGCAAGGTTCATAAAGACCTGGTTGGTATGGAAGAACTTGACTGGCCTGTCTTGTCTGTGTATTTAGAATGTGATGTCATCAGAGTCCCTGTTGGTGTAACGGTCAGGTGTCCCAGTATTTTTGTCTATACAGTGTATTATAATGCATGGTGGAGTCAAACAATGATCATTAAATGACTGTTTCAACTTAATAAGGCAAATGGTAGATTTACTGACCTTGAATCACTGTTCTCATTTCGATTTTGAGGGTATGGAGCAAAAGACATCTTAACCTGGAAACCATAGATTATCGCAGGATCTTCCAGGATCCGTTTACGTTCTAAGTAAACGTTCAGGTGGGAATGTGTCTTTTTATATGCCTAGTAAAAGCCAATTCTCTTTTTTTTTTACACTAAATGAAAGCAGAGGGAGACGGCTCCCCAAGGAGTAACGGCATGAAAAAATGATGATTAATTAGCAGCACTGGATCAGCTGTGTTTGTGGAAACCATTGTTTTCATTTACGACGTTAAATATCTATGAAAAAAAAATCCAACACAACAATTTTTAAGGGAAGGGGCTTTATGGAGCCCTTTTGACTTCTCTATAAATGCTCAGAGATTTAAACTCTTTACTCTATTTCATGGACAATTTAAGAGTCTCAAATGCCGCTAAATGTTGTATTGTAAAGGAGGAAAGTGAAAAAAATATATGCATTTTATGTAGTATACAATGAGGTGACTTCTCCAGGTCTCCGAGTCACCAGGGAGAAACTCTAGGTTGTGGAAGAAGCTTTGTGGCGTTGTCTGAACCTCTCCAACTTCCCCTCCAACCATGGTGTTTTCCTACATGCGGTGTTAGGCCTCAAATATCTAATATCAAATATAGGCGGGCTCCAGGTAGCTGGAGCTTGGATATTCCTAAGTATGTGTATGTATTATAAACGTCCGTCCTCAATGAGCTTCACCTGGAAGACTAGAGGGGGCATTGACAGGGATGCAGAGCAGGGCTAGGTCAGGGGGTCATGTAAAGTTCAGTGGGGGGTATATAAGGTTAAGTGAAAGGGAGGTTCTGGGCTGTTTGTTGTGCCAGCTTACCCCAAGTTTTTGTCCCACTCTCCCTCCATTTATTTTGAGTTGTTTCCTGTTATTATGTTCTTGATTGGTGTTCATGTTTACTAAGTTTCTGTTCTAGGCATTTTGTCACAGCCGGGGGGCAGTAGCTTGCCAGGTAGCCGGGGGGGGGTTTATTGCCACTGGTTGTAAGGAGTGCAGGTGAGGAGTCCGGTATGCAGGATATACCCAATGCGGAAGGTGAAGGCAGGGTCAGATTCACTAAATACTGCAAAGTCCAATAATGTAGCCAGGGTCTGGGTCACAGGAGGCAGCGTAGTCCAAAATACAATAGCCGAGGTCGGGGTCACAGAAGGCAGCATAGTCCGATAAACAATAGCCGAGGTCGGGGTTACAGAAAGCAGCGTAGTCAAAGGATCATCTGGGGTCAAAAACAGGAATCAATAGCAACACAAGGAAGAGCTCTATTAGGCACAATAACTGAACACTGAGTAGTACTCAGTACCGTTTTTTAAATATGCCCCGTGCGTGATGTCATCGACCAGAGCCGGCCATGCGGCCAGAAGATGAAGAGGGAGCCGGAGCAGTGTCGTAGGACAGGGATGCAGTACCCGGCTAGCGGGTACTCAGGTGAGTCACTCCGTTGGGGGCTTGACTGGGGATCCCGACACTGTTATTAAAGTGTTGGTGGGAGGTTCCTGGCTGGGCGTGTTTGCTGGAAGGTGCCAAAAACTCAACGCGTTTCGCTGTCTTAAAACCAGCTTCTTCAGGACAAAAAAATAGATTTTACTATAAGCTATTTTTTTCTCCTGAAGAAGCTGGCTTTAAGACAGCGAAACGCGTTGAGTTTTTGGCACCTTCTGCACGTAGGAACTCTTCTCCATATCGGGACTTCGCTGGCTGGACCAGGACGTCACCATTTGCAGCAAAGGGCTCTCTATAATAAAGAGGATTTTCTACTTATGATTGATTGTCACCTGTGTGTATGCAACACCGAAGAAGACTTTTTTTACCAATCGGACTGAAAGTAATGTCCAATAAAAGGCCTGATTATCATCCACGTTTGTGCATGAAATTCATTCTATATACACCACATGTTGCTCCATACTATATTACACTATCTTTGTTTTGTTTTGTTTTTTCCCCTTATGTATTTGCGCCCCATGTGGAGGAGTATGGTTTAAAGTGGTACCCGAGGAGTACTTTTGGGAGCAGCAGTGCAGTAGGGGAGTAATATTAAATTTTGTATCTATTTGCACATTTATATTCACTTTGTGGTTTTGTTTATTTAGTAGTTGTCACTATTCATTAACCCTGAGTTACTGGGGGGTTATAGGCAGCGATTTGTTTATCTTCAGTGCAGCCCTAGGCCTGACCCAACCGTTCGCTCCACAGCTGTCGTCTAAAATGCTGAGCATACCCAGGATCATCCAGGCTTCGGCTCTCCGGAACCCTCCCTTTTCAGAATGCAGGAATGCGGCCCTGCTGACTGCGGTGGGTGGTCCTGCTGATGTCTGTGGGCGGTCTGCTGACATTGGTGGGTGGTCCCACCAAAAGCTGCTTGGTTTTGGAGGAAAGTAGGCAGAGAGTGGGTCATGCCACAACTCCGCTCTTGCGACTAAGAGAAGCGGCTGAGAGTTTCCAGGTAGAGCGCTGTTGAGTTTCCAGGTATGCCACTGAGCTATTAAGGACACATAGCATCTGGGAACAATTGCGTAAATGGACCGGGATCTCTCTTGTAACTAGCCCATTGAGTAGCAGCATTTAGAGGAACCTAGTTTGGTAGCAGACGGGCTACGCAAAGCCAGCCTAGGCCAGAATATGCCTCTGGTTGCAAGTCTGTACTCATGCAAGTGCTTACACAAATTCACCAAACCCAACTTGCATTACCACTCACCAACAATAACACTCAAATCCCATATGCTGGCCTTCAGAAGAATTGAATGTACGCAAATTCAAAAGAGAAGGCAACTCGCAAATTTATTAACCTGTGAGTTGCCCTCAACATGCAAAATTCACATTGTAATTAAATAAATAAATGTCTCTAGAATCTCCCATTAACCAAGTTGGAATCCATCATTGTCTCTTTCTTCCATTGTGCATGGAGAGGGGGTAATTAAATAAACCTTGTGGTATATTTTCAAATTTCCATTTTGCGTAAAAGTTCTTTCATTTGTTTTGCTCTGCATTTTTTGTTGTTTAAAACTCACCTTTTATATGTTGGGTTATCATATATTTTGTGTGGCTGCACCTTTCTTTTGTTTTATTTATATTTGGAAATATACCCTGCCCAGAGTGCTGGGGTTTTAAAAATCATAAAACTACCATATGAGGCGCATGGACCCCAAGCGGTGCTTTCTCCTCACCTCCCATCTCCTATCTGGTTTGACAAGGGGTTAAAATAAAAACAATGATTGATGGTGGGACATCGTAACTCCTATCACTACACACTGAGCCAGACATTAAGCCAGAGGCAGTGCAGCATAACCCCCATTACTATATTCTAAGCCAGACATTGACGTGGTAGGCCTCTGCCCCTGAATCAACCAGGCTGTGCCACCTCTGCCCCTGAATCAACCTGGCGGTGCCACCTCTGCCCCTCAAGCAGCCTGTTTGTGCCACCTCTGCCCTTTTAGCAGCCTGTCTGTGCCACCTTTGCCCTGGAAGCAGCGTACCTGTGCCACCTCTGCCCCTGAAACATCCTGTGTGTGCCACCTCTGTCTCTGAAGCAGCCTGCCTGTGCCACCTCTGCCCCTTTAGCAGACAGCCTGTGCCACCTCTGCCCCGTTAGCAGCCTGTCTGTGCCACATCTGCCCCTAAAACAGCCTGTCTGTGCCACATCTGCCCCTAAAACACCTTTGCCCATTAAAAGCCTTCCTGTCACATTTCTGTCCCTAAACACTGATACATTCACTCACTCACTCACTCACTCACTCACTCTCGCTCATTCATTTTGTTCATATAGAGTATATTAAGGCAGAAAGAGACTGCATTAGGAATCAAAAGTGGCAAAACAAAAGATTATAATTGGCTATGCAATTACACTGAAGGAAGGTGCCAGAATATCATACCACACCCAGCTTTTCCCTTCCTGAATCCCACATAGCATACAGAAGAAAAACTGCTGGTGATTCTAATAATGGAATAATTATCTTTTAACAATGGACTTACTTTATGTATTTCTCAACAAACCCATCTAAAAGAAAGTTTAAAACATGAATAAATGAATACATTAAACAAATGAACCTTTTTAATACACCATACGCATAAATTAACATGGCTAAATATACTATACATTAGAATTTGCATAAATCCTTAAATAGAAAAAAAAATTTCAATAGTCTATTAAAAAATATTTCGGGAACATGTCTAAAATTGCATTTTTTTCAGCGTTGTGTATATTTCGGAAAGAGTCATATTGATCTCCTTGTTTCTCAGGCTATATATTATCGGGTTAAAAAGTGGTGTCGCTACAATGTAGAGCAAAGATCTTATCTTGTTGGCTGTTGAGGAGTATGGGTTCGATGGAATGCTGTAAACTGTAATGATGGTCAAAAAATAGGTGCATACGATGACCAGATGAGAGCTGCAGGTAGAAAATGTCTTCTGTCTCCCCTGTGTGGATTGAATCCTGAGGATCGTTCGAATTATACGAACATAAGTTGAAATGATAAATAAGAACGGAAGAAGAACCACAAAGATCGATGACACCAGGGTTTCCGTTTTAACAATTGAAGTATCAGAGCAGGAAAGTTCTAAGACAGGGGCAAGGTCACAGAAGAAATGGTCTATGACATTTGGACCACAGAACTGTAGTTGATGTAACAGAATAACGGGGAAAAGTGTCACAACAGAACTTGTTATCCAAGAAAAAGCAATGAATTGTTTTTGTAGATTAAGGTTCATAATGGAGTAATAATGCAGAGGATCACATATGGCCAAATATCGGTCATAGGACATCACACTCAGAAGAAAGCATTCTGTGCTCCCCAAGAACCCATAAAAGTAGAATTGAGAGAGGCAGCCATTGAAGGATATAGTCCCTTCCCCATCTTTCAGAATAAAGGTGAACATGTTTGGGACAATGTTGGTAGAAAACATCATATCCGACAAGGAAAGATTGCTGAGAAAAATGTACATCGGAGAATGAAGATTACCATGGAAAAAGACCAACACAATGATGAGTAGATTTCCAGCCAGCGTTGCTACGTAGATCAAAAAGAAGAGGAGAAAAAGTAGGATTTTGAGGTATTGGCGAGGAACTTGAAAATATAAAATAATGAATTCCGTCACAGTCTGGTTTGTGGGTTTCTAGTAAAAAAAAAGCAAGAAGATAATAAGGGAATATTGTGGTTTTTGTAGACAATTACATGTTTGATAGACAACTGATTTAGACCTAATATTATACTATATCGAATTATCAGTGATAGCTTCAGTATTGTGTTAAAGGAAAAAAGAAACATGTAATAATAATACGTACAAAAACATAAAAAATAATAAGTAATTACAAAAAAAAATAATAATTTGGAAAAATTCTAGTGTTATCAGGATTTTAGAGGACATTCCTGTTGACGCTTCAACCCTACCTTTTATTAGAGTCATTATCAGAAGGAGAGCTGCCAAACTAATCCAGTGATAGTACGACAGCGTGATCTTTCTGGCAAATACACTTTATGCACAACATTTTATGCCTCATAGTGAATGTCAGCATTAGTTTGTGAGAAAAATGAAAAAATAACAAAATGGGGATATCAATGTTAAAAAAGAAAACATTGAAAAAATTAGAAACAATAGGTATTTAGCACAGAAGAGAAATGAATTGACTTACCAAGCTCACGTCTTGGTGATCCATCCCAGTCCAGAATCTTCTATACTAAATGTATGTCTGCCCGGTTTTATTTATTTCTTTGTCAGTTGGCTCCATTGTGGGTTTTATTAGATAGGTAATTCCTTATAGACGCATTAGATGTTACATCATCTCTCCATTGACTCAATTAACCTGGGGACATGAGAAAATAATCATCATTTCCATGTGTATTGCTTGGTTTCTAGTTTTAACCTCAGACAGTAGCCTTAGTTAGCTGGAAAGAACATGGAGAACATGATTTTTTTGGTTTTTGAAGTTACATGATTATATCTGTAATGTTAAGCACCATGTAGACCTTTTCCGACAATGGGGAAAAAAATCTATGGGTTGGAAATAAATGATACTTTGTTTTAACAGAGATGAAAATACTTGTGTAGACTTAACAGTGGAGAAAAATAATCTGCTAAAGTATCCATGGGTTAGTTCCAATGAATTGTCATTGTTTTTCAGAGATAGACCTAAGTTTTTGTCCACTTCCAATACCTAATAACCTCCCAATTGTGGTTACTATTGCATCACTGAGTACCCATTCTTTACCCCAGCTTAATAGGAGCTTACCCTGTGTTACGCACTTGTTACCCAAAACCAGTTCAGCCAAATGTTCACCCTGAGAGACACCGCATGGGGAGACCCCCAAAGGGACACACAGGGCAGGAGAGACACCAGGCAGAGAGCAGGTAGGGTATAGGCAATATATAGACAGTCTCTGAGTACACGGAGAAGGTAGTCACTCAAGCCAGGCATCAAACATGAAAAGGGAAGTCTCAACAAGCCAGAGTCGGGACACAGGATAACACGATATAAGAGAGAACAGCTAAGAACATCTGAACACGAAAACCACACGAAAAAGGCTAACTGCAAGCAGGACTTCTGGACATTTAAATCCGGCGCCACATGAAGCCAGGCCCCCAGAGCGGGGCTCAGGTCCACCCTAGCAGGAACGCCCCCTGTCAGTCTCCAGAATGGGCACGCCCCCTCCTGTGAGTAACTCACTCGCTGCCAGGAGACGGGAGGCATGGAGCAAAGACTCGTGGTCTGCTGAGTTGCTGCGAGTGGGAGCGGCGGCGTCTGGACGGAGATTCCCCGGAAGGGCAGGTAAATTGTGACACCCTGTGGAATTCTGCTAAAGGAACCTGATGTGGGAAAGAAATAAGTGGATTTGGGTACATTGTTGATGCCAGAGGAGGACCCTGTATGCGACCAATAGGCTCACTCGCACGGCCTTTTTAACTCCTGATGGCAAACCTATGGATTTTTGCTCCCGTTAACCCCTGCGATGCTGCTGAGATAACAGAAGTGGAAATCCGTAGGTTCGCCGTCAGGGGTTAACTTGGCCGGCAGAGACCACTGGTCTCCCTGCTCCAACAGTTAAAAGTCCGTAAGAACGACCAATGAAGTTGCTAGTACAGACCTTTAACTGTCTCTGCCGGCCAAGTTGCTGGGTCAGGATTTTAAAAGTCTGTACGAGTGACTCTATTGGTTGCCAGCAGGGGGCTAGTCTGCCATCAACCAATGAAGTACAGGTGTACTTCATTGGTTGATGGCAGAGGAGGCCCCTGCAGGCGACCAATAGAGTTGCTCGTACGGACATTTAAACTCCTGACACCAAAGCTGCTGCGTAGTCCGTACAGCGTTAACCCCGTACTAACCCCTTCTACAAAAAAAGGAAAAAGACTAAGAAAAAAACAAACATGAAGAATGCACACGAATATTCGCCCGAACCGAACACAGGAACGGGCGAATATTCGAGGAATACAAATATTCCCCCCCCCCCCCACAAAGACGAACACGAAGAGTTGGCTGGCGCCCAAGTCTAGTTATTATAGATTATACTCAGTTTCCTGATAATTTCCACAGTTACTGTGGTAGGACCAACGACGCATGCAGAAAAAGGAGGAAACTTTTTGGGACAAGACTGACAATGGGAAGCTGATTTTAGCTACCTAATAATTGACATGACCCCAACAGTGGGGTTGAAAAGGCCACAGTCAAATTTACATAACACGCCTTCGCCAGTCCCAAGTATAACTTTGATGTGATCATCAAAGTAGGTGAGTAGCAGTTGGGAAATGTGGTCATCCTAAAATCGACCCATAAAAATAGTAACATATGACGGCACGTTCAATGGTTCATTAACAAATCCAAACAGAAGTAAGAAGATTAATGAATCCCACATGGAGACATCGCTTGGGGGAATTCCTTCTCTATAATCACCAATTGTTTTTTGTTCCAGTGTTCAAACACTATCACTAACAAGATAATTATAATGAGATTACTGGAACATTTTATCAGTCAGGGAATTAGTCCCAATGGGCCCATTGAAAACAATGCATTTTGAGCCCGTACATGTACAGGCTTTGTCATTAAGGGGTTAAGAGAGCTGCGAATCCAGAGCTGTGTGTGATTCACTACTCACAGTACTTCATATTCCAAAGAATGTGCTGGAGATCCTATGACGTGTACAGTCCAGTCATATGTAGAATTGCTGCAATGGCAGAAAAATGTTATTCTATGAGAGCATTTCTTTCATGTACATCATTATGCCCACGGGGGCCAGAATGGACCTGACTGGCCTTGACTGGGATGCCAAGTAGGGCTAGGATTGTTGGCATTTTTTTAGCTTTGGGGTGGAGCAGGGGAAAGGTTACTTAAGGACAGGTGTCATTAGATAAGAGGCCATTTTATGGGTCACCCTACCTCGTGTAGTTTGTCCCACCCTCCCTCTCACTGGTGTAACTACAGGGGAGACGCAGCCTGGTGTGATCCCTGTGATACCTTGTTCCTCTCTTCTCATACCGACTCAAAATTGGTTAGAAAGGGCTCTTTTGACCTGGACCGCACCGATCCAGGTCAGAAAGGCCCTTTCTAAACTATTTTGAACCAACACAGGGAGACAGGAGCGTATCGGGGTCATGTGACGTCACATGATCCCGCGGTGAAACAGAGGCTGCCCACACACTGTGCCCGAGTAGCCCGAGAGAAAGCTGCAGGAGTGGTGACAGGTAATGTATGGCTGTGAGCAAGGATATGTCATTGTGGGGGTGTTTGAGCGTGTATAATTGTGTGTGAGCATGGATGTGGGGTGAGATGGAGTGTGTGTTAGTGAGTACGAGCATGTGCAATTTGTGTAAGTGTGGTTACATATGTTGTATGTTAGAAGGAGAGACAAGGGGCAAAGAAGACACAAACCAGACTAGCTGTTCAGGCTAGGGGGCCCCATTGCTTCAAGTTAATTATTTATATTATTTATTGGTGTTCGGTTTGGTAGTCATTGCCCTGTTAACGCATCACGTTTTGGTTTAGGTTGTGTGGCAATGGCTAGGTTGTGTAAATTTGACTGTGGCCTTTTCAACCCCACTGTTGGTGTTATGCCAATTATTAGGTAGTTAAATTGGTTGGGGGCCTGGCTCTGTCATCGAGGGTACACTAGTCATGTACTTTCATGCATTTTACCACATGCAACTTGGAGTACGTGTTATTGTCACGCATAGCAAGGTTGGAGACACTGGAGTCAGGTAGAACCCAGGATACCAGGAGACAGGATAAACGGATAAAAACAGAGGTCAGGATACCAGAGAATCAACGTAAACAAGGAAAGAAGCCGAGGTCAAACACAAAAGGACTGTAAAAGGATAACGCGCAGTGAGGAAGCACTATAAGCATAGACGACCGTCAGAGGGCAAGAATTACAGGAAGGTTTAAATAGGAACAGGAAGGAGGGGGCATGGAATTCAGTTCAGTGGCACCAAAATGTGTCAAAATGTCACTTCCGGTGACATAATCTGCGGCCATCTTGTGTGGCCTAATTTCTCATTAAAAAGTGCGCACAATCTTCAGTTGCAGGTCCTGACTGCCATAGAGAGGGAGGTCTCCCTCTCCTGCGTGGCTGTCTCAGTGGAGGCGGCTTAGAGGGGCTGCTCCTGTGGGGGTTTGAAGTGGAGGAGGGTCTCCCTCTTCTCCGTACTGGCTGCTGCTGGAGCGGTTGCAAGGTGGAGGAATGTCTCCCCCACTTCCGCGGTGGTTGCTGTAGAGGCGGCTGAGAGGAGGAGGGTGGTCTCCCCCTTCCTCGAGCAGAAGGCAGGGAAGAGGAGTACCACATATGCACGTACATAGCAGATATGTTTTATAAGGGAAAATAATAATTCCTTGAAAAGTAAAATTTCATGGTAAGTAAGAAGCATTTTGCTCATCTGGTCTGTCCATTTTTTCCTTATTTAGTTTCTTTATTTTTCAATTATTTAATTTTAATTTATTTAATTTGTTTCCGGGCAACAAATTTCGTTCCCTGTCCATTTAGTTCCGCTGAAAATTCAGGGGTATTTTTAATTCAGGACCGAAATTCCTTGCTCGGTGCTTACATTCATTCCCGCTCACACTCTCATTCTTGTTCACTCTCTCGTGTTCTTTAAATGTTTCCCTACCTTTTCTGCCAATGACTTCCGATTCTGCCAATCACTTCTGCTTTCACTTCTTCATCTTCTATCTTTTATCTTCTATCTTCGTCTGCATCTCTGTGGGCACAACCCGGCAGGAACTTCCGCTAAGAGGACGTTACCACAAGTGTTGCCATTTTGGTGGAAGTTCCTGTCGGGTTATGTCCGCCAATCAGGGCAGATGACATTCCTTCCGGGTAATGTCCTCCAATCAGGGCAGAGGACTTCACCAAAAGAGCCGTCATTTTGCCCTAACTCGTGCTTGAGGGCAACAGAGAAGCGCAGCCGTTGTCATCCTCTCCCTGATCCTCCAATTATATCCGCGGAGATGTGAACAAAGACAGAAGATTGAAGATAGAAGGGAGAAGAGAAGGAAAGATAAAACATAGAAGATAGAAGAAGAAGATGCGGAAGTGGTTAACAGAAGCGGTCAACAGAGAAGATTTTATCTGATTTGTGGGGACTGGTCTTATTTTTGTGGCTTCAGTAAATTTGCAGTTTGTACCAATCTGGATGCACAAGTCTAATATTTATAGGTATTATATTTTATATATTTTTCCTACTAACAGAAGACAAATATAGATATTTTACAAAAAAAACTCATTTAGGTAACAAAAAATGTTAAAAATTTTCAAGAATTTCTGCTAGTGTATGTTACTTTCAACTAATTTTATTTACGGGTGCTTCTTTTAATTTCATTTATCATAGCTACTAGAAAACATTGTGCTAATGTGTTTGTTTGTATCCATTGTTAATTAACTGGAAATAATGAATGTACAGATTGCTTCATAATGTCCCTCTTGAGAAACCCGTGGTCTTCTCAGCAAAATTAGAAACAACTGGGATTTATGGCTGTCTGGGCTGAATACTATATAAAACGGGCTCAGAATTTAAGAATCTAAGTCACAATTCCCGTATATTCAACAATGGGAGTGCATGAAAGCTTAAATATCACAAGACCTTTCATCTTGCCTAGAAGTGAGGAACATATTGTGAGTGTAAAGAAGGTCTGATTTGGAAACTCTGTCTGTCTATATCAAGTGTCTTCATAGCAAAATGGTGTATTATTGCTAAATTTCTTTTAGATTTTTCACTTTGTGTTTCTAACTCAACAATTTGTTATTTTTGAAGCCTATAGAACTATGGGATCTGAGCTGACAGGGAAAAAAAGGATGCCAGAGTCACCCGACTGTCTTGACCATACATACAGTAGTTGTAATGTAACTGCAAATATCAATGGTAAGTAAAATTTGTCATAATGTTTTATGAATGATGGTTGATAAGTCTAACACAGAAGTGGTAGAGGCAAATACTATGAGGGGAATAAACATGCATGGGAAAGGATATGGTGAAACCAAGGACCAAGGTTTTAAAAAAGGAGAAGCAAGCAGTCTAGATGGTCCAAACAGATCTCTTCATGGTAGACCTACTTCATTCTGGACCTGTGATTTTTTTAGTCCTTGTACCAAGAAAATACAAATAGGTTTCGCAATTTAATTGTCCAAATGCATCAAAACTCAACTTGTAACCTCATGTTTCTTCTTATATTTTTTTATAAAAAACAATTTTTGAATTGACCATCTGATACTGATAAATAATGTGTGAGGACAACAAGACTGAAGTCATAGAATTTGTTCTTCTGGGGTTTCAAGGACTTCACAATTACAGGTTTCTTCTCTTTGTTGTGTTCCTTCTTCTGTATGTGGCGATCCTAACCGGAAATCTGCTCATAATTATATTGGTGACAGTCAATGACCACTTGGATATCCCAATGTTCTACTTTGTAAAACACTTGGCATTAGCCGATGTTGTTGTTACGACCTGCATAGTACCGTTAATGTTAGATGTCATAATATTGGAAGAAAGGAAAATATCTTTTGTTGGCTGTATAGTCCAACTCTACGTCTTTGTGAATTCTCTATCTGTACAATGCCTTCTTCTTGCAGTGATGTCTTACGACCGATACCTGGCAATCTGCAATCCACTCAGTTACGCTCTCATTATGGTTCCTAATGTTTGCTTCCTACTGGTTTTGGGGTCTTGGCTGCTGGTTTTTATTATGGGATTAAGTGAAATGTTCTTGTTATGCCAATTATATTTTTGTGGACGCAATGACATCAACCACTTCTTCTGTGATTTGGGTCCTCTGGTGAAACTGTCTACTTCTGACACATCCAGATTCCTGATGTTAGACTTGATTATGTCCATTCCTATATTATTTTCACCACTTGTCTTTATAATCACTACTTATATTTTAATTTTCTTTACTATTGTAAACATTCCTTCCAAGGTGGGAAGGGAAAAGTTCTTCTCCACCTGTGGTCCCCACCTGATCACCGTTTGCACTTATTATGGGACTTTGATTATGGTTTATATGGTCCAGTCAGGAGAAAACTTTTTCAACATAAATAAGTTCAGATCTTTGTTGTACATTGTGGGGACTCCATTGATGAATCCCATCATATACAGCTTTAGGAACCAGGAGCTAAAAGCAGCGCTGCGAAAGGTATTTATATATCTCACGGTCACTCATTGATGATAAAAGGTTTGTAGGCACCTTTGGCAGAGATACTATACAACTCCTAATCTGAGAATGAATTTAGAGAGAGTTACTTTATAAAGAATAAATGGATGTAACAGTAATTAAAGGTGTCTGGCGTAGTTTTATGTTTGTGATTACATTAACTGTTTGCTTTATAAAGTTTAAACAATAGACCTGGGCGCTGGTCAATTCCTCGTGTTAGTCTTTGTGGGGAAAAAAAATCTTCATATTCCATGAATATTCGCCCATTCCTTTGTACGGTTTAGGCAAATATTCGTGTACATTCTTTGTGCTCGTTTTTTTGCACTTTTTTTTAGAAGTGGGTAATACGGGGTTAATGCATTATGCAGCAGCTTTGGCTCCAGGATTTTAAAGTTCCGTATGACCAACTCTATTGGTCGCCAACGGGGCACTCCTCTGCTATTAACCAATGAAGTGCAGCTGCTCTTCATTGGTTGATGTCAGACGAGCTCCTTGCCGGCAACCAATAGCGTTGCCCATATGGACTTTTGAAAACCTGGCACCAAAACTCAGCCTGGGGAGACTACTGGTCTCCCCGCTCCAGGAGTTAATGGTCCGTACGAGTTACTCTATTTGTTGCCGGCAGGGACCTACTCTGGCATCAACCAATGAAGAAGTTCCCTGCAGGTCACCAATAGAGTCGCTAGTACGTGCCTTTAACTACTGATGCCAAAACTCTGCCTGCTGATCCCTGCCATGCTGTGTAGACAAGATAAGCTAGAAGGGGAAGGGGCCAGGGAGATTCGTAAGGAGATATTAATGAAGAGGAACATGAGGAACATGAAGATTCTTCGTGTTGTGTGTCTTTGTGTACGTTTTGCCGCCACCACCATGTTTGTGTTTTTGGTGTTTGGGCTGAACAACGAAAAAGCACCCTTGGCGTGTAGTTAATACTAGACTTGTGCATTCGAACACAAATGGTAGGTTTACGTTGTTCAAACCGAATACCGAATGAACAAAAATGGCGGTGGATAAACCTAAATGAATACGAAGACGCACAACATGAAGAATCTTCGTTTTCTTCGAATGTGTCTTCATTTTTGTGTGACCCCCACCATTTCTTGGCAGACAGTCCTGTTTTTTTCCGTTCTGTCCCATCACCTCCAGTAAGTATGCCGTTGTGGGTAAGTATGCAAATGTAGGTAAGCATATACATGATAAAATAACTTTAATAATATAAAGAAATACATCTAAGAAAGTAATCCCTTAGTTTTAATAACTGATTAAATGTAAAATTAGATAATAATACATATTTAGCCAAATCAATGCACTACTTCTATACTTACATTAACCCTATAAGTGTATGTCTAAGTTTCTTTTGAGTTTTTGACCCACTTTCTTCCATCCGCATATATGCCGATAAGTTGCAAATGTTAGGCAAGGATGTAAAGTTGGTCTCAAATTCCCTATTCAACTTTTTCTATGCATTGATTGGTTGATTTCATTGCTGTTTCATGGCAACCGGCAGAAGGCCGAATACGAAGAACGTTTATGAATATTCGCTCAAAACCAACATGGAAACAGACTAATATTCGCAGAATCCGATGACCATGAAGGCTTTGCCGACGACCAAGTCGGGTAAATAGTGTTAAGTTTCTTGCCTTCATCTTCTATGAAGCGGTATGATTAACATAATGCAGGGGCGTCCAACCTGCGGCCCTCCAGCTGCTGCAGGACTACATCTCCGATCCTCCTCAGCCAGACCCTTAGCTGAAGCATTATGGGAGATGTAGTCCTGCAGCAGCTGGAGGGCCGCAGGTTGGATACCACCCCCCCGACATAATGTGTCTAAAGCAAACACATGAGGACAGACGAAGAGTTAAGGATGATACATTCCATTTTGACACACACAAAATTCTTAATTGTTGGATTATGGCTCATGATGCTGAAGGAAATCCAAACCCTCGAGCAAGATCCCTACCATGTTCAGTGTCCTGCCACATCAAGAGAATCATTTTCACAAAACTAGACTTGTGCATTCGTTTTCGTTGCCATGTGTAGCCATACACGCCATTTTAGCACCATTGCAAGCTGTTTTGGCGCTGGTTGGTGAGGTAAAGTGGGAGGGGCTGTGTGTGGGAGGTTACATATCAATGACTGATAGGTAGAAGTAGCAAAACATGGGGGTGGTCTCATTTGATGGTTATGGCTGGGATTGATGGGTCCAACAACCTGTGGGAGCTTTTCCTTCCTTTTTTCACTCTGGCCAATCAGCATTTACAAGGGGCGGGAACAAGCAGTAGCTATATAAGTGTGCGGAGGCCATTTTAACTCAGTAGCAGCAGTTACAGACTGATGGGAATTGGAATGTGAGACAGTGACACTTAGCTTAGCAGAGGCTGAGACTGATGCTCATAACACATATACAATACTACAAGTTAATACATTATTCTAGTGCAGAAAATGTCCTGTCGTTGATTCCAGGGGCTGCGGCAGACATTTTTCCCCATTTCTGAGTGGAGTTTAGTTGATGATGACAGTCGGCCATTTATGCTGCCGGCCAAACCAGTAATTTGTAGACAAGTTATTTTTTATTATCTTTCTATCTCATCATCTATTTATCTTCATCGATAAATATTGGTGACAGTATAATATATAATATTGGGGAAATCCAGTCCTGCTTCACAGGGCTGCATGTTCCTATCATCTTTCAGTGTCTGCCTGCCCAGGTCCAGTTCCCTGCTGTAGTGGTCTGGCTGCTTTCCTGCTCACGGCCAGGCCTACACTGCTAAAGTTATTACAGCCTGTCTGGGTTGCCATGGCTACACTCCTGTGACTCAGCCCATTGTCCAGCACACAGCCAGCCCCTTCTGGCTACTTAAGCAGCTAGGTTCACTTCCTTCTTGCCCTTGTGTTGTTTTTGGCTGCGAGTGCAATCTCTGTGTTCTTGTGGATGACCTGGCTTTCTCTGATGTCCACCCTGGCTCCTGATTCCTGGCTTGATCCTGACTTAGCAGATCTCTGTATTCCTGACTCTGGCTTGTCTTTTGGTATACACTCTTGCATCACGATTTGACTTTGTTTTCTATTGTTACAATAAAGGTGTTTTGCATTTTACGTTTTTCGTGTCCGTCTGGTCCCTGGTCCCTAACACCTACTGCTACTACTACTACTACTACTACTACTACTACTACTACTACTACTACTACTACTACTACTACTACTACTACTACTACTACTACTACTACTACTACTACTACTGCACCTCTTTACCGTCCTTACTTTTCTAAAATTTCTATAATGAAAGGTGAGTCTAGAAAGTGTCGGTGACATGTAGTTCTGAATCAAAAAAAGACCTCTGAATTTCATCCAAGCTGAATGACCGGAAGGCAAAAGTTGTTGCCTGAAACGGTAAGCGGCAAAACGAAACAAACATTTTGTTCATATCGATTTTGCTTGTTGTGCACATGTCTACTTCATACACAGTAACATATGCTAAAATACTAGAGAAAGTTATAACTAGACTTGTGTATTCGTCTTCGGGCGAACATGACAATGAACACGAAGAGTCCGTTTTTTTTGTTCGTTCCGAAGAAACGTAGAAGAGAAGACAGTGGCGGTAAAACGTAGGCAAAGACGAAGACTCACACACGAAGAATCTTCACCTTCGTCTACTAATCTCCCCGGTCCCTTCCCCCATCTAACCTACCTTATCTTCACAGCATCGCAGTTGTTGACTGAAGCGGAAAGCCGCAGGTTCGTCGTCAGGGGTTACAGGGCAGTGTGAGTGAGCCTGTTGGTCACCTGCAGGGTCTTCCTCTGGCATCAACCAATTGGTTCCACTCCCGTTAACCCCTGCGATGCTGCGTTGGATAATGGGAGCAGAAATCCGTAGGTTAAAGGGCTGTGCAAGCGACCAATAGGCTCACTCGCACTGTCCCTTACCTCTAGTTGCTATGCAGAAAAAAGAAAAAACCTGGGACCCTGCTGCAACAGTTAAAAGTCCGTGCCAGCGACCAACAAAGTCGCTGGTATGGACATTTAACTTAGCATAATAACTTATTATAACTTCGGACAGAATGCTGCCCTCTGTTGGTTAGATACATTGAGTAGCTTAATAAGTTATTATGCTACTCAATGTATAACCAACAGAGGGCAGCATTCTGTCCGAAGATATATTAGCCATATGTGGCAGTGTGTTCATTTTCATTTATTAATTATTTAAATTAAATATATTCCCATAATCCGCTGGTCTCCCCGCTGCAACAGTTAAATGTCCGCACTCGCGGACATTAATTCTGTCGAACTTGCAAACTTTTTTTTCCTATTAATTTTGGGGTTTTTTGTATTAAACTGTTAGACGAAAGGATCATGGCAATGTATTTTATTTGAATAAATGCAAATGAGCATACTGTCACATATGGCTAATATATGTTCGGACAGAATGCTGCCCTCTGTTGGTTATACATTAAGTAGCATAATAACTTTGGATTTCAAGCATATGGAACAATGCTACTCAATGTATAATCAATAGAGCATTCTGTCCGAAGATATATTAGCCATATGCGGCAGTGTGCTCATTTGCATTTATTCAAATAAAATATATTCCCATGATCCTTTTGTGTAATGGTTTAATACAAAAACCCCTCAAAATAAATAGAAAAAAAGAGTTTGCAAGTTCGACAGAATTAATGTAACTGTTGCAGCGGGGAGACCAGCGGATCATGGGAATATATTTTATTTAAATAATTAATAAATGTAAATGAGCACACTGCCACATATGGCTAATATATCATCGGACAGAATGCTGCCCTCTGTTGGTTTTACATTGAGTAGGATAATATTCTGCCCGAGAATACCGTATTTGCTCGATTATAAGACAATGTTTTTTTCAGAGCAAATGTTCTGAAAAATACCCCTCGTCTTATAATCGGGGTTGTCTTATAATCAGACCTCAAATAGGTCTGACTATGAGACGACTAAGATACAGATCCCCCGCAGCTGCAGGGGATCTGGATCCTCCTGTCTCCCCCCCCACCCCACTTACCGGTGCTTCTGAGTCCCCGGTGTGTAGCCGGGGCAGCGTGTAGATGTCTACACGATTTGCGTAGACAACTTACGCTGCAGCTGGAAGGAGGTGTGGCTAGCAGCGGGGGTTGTCTGCGTCCATCACGTAGACATCTACACGTGCCCACATTCAATCTCACTCACTCACTTACACGCTCATTCTCGTTAGCGGCACCATTTTGCTGGATGTTCCCACTGGGTTATGGCCATGAAGATGTGGACAAAAACAGAAGATGGGAGATAGAAGCCAGAAGAGAAGGAAGAAGATAAAATATAGAAGATAGAAGAAGATGCGGATGCAGTCAACAGAAGTGGTCGGCAAAGAAGTTAGGGAAACACTTAGAGAGCATGAGAGGGAGAGTGAATGAGAGTGAAAGAAATGAGTGAGTGTGTGAGTGAATACGGGCCCACATATTTCGGACGAAAATGTCTGATTTGTGGGGGTTCGGCCTCGTTTTTGTGGCTTCGTACGAAACGTATAATTTACCGAAATTCTGTAAATTTGACTGAAATCTGATTGCACAAGTTTACTGATCATATATATTATTTCATTTGGCATAGCTACTTGACAACACTGTGCTAATATGTTTCTTTATCCATTGTTAATTAACTGGAAATAGAGATTTAATGAATCTACAGATTGCTTCATGATGTCCCTCTCGGGAAACCCGTGGTCTTCTCAACAAAATTAGAAACAACTGGGATTTATGGCTGTCTGGGCTGAATACTATATAAAATGGGCTCAGAATTTAAGAATCTAAGTCACAATTCCCGTATATTCAACAATGGGAGTGCATGAAAGCTTAAATATTTCATCTTGCCTAGAAGTGAAGAACATATTGTGCGTGTAAAGAAGGTCTGATTCTCAAACTCTGTCTGCCTATATCAAGTGTCTTCATAGCAAAACTTTATATTATTACTAAGTAAAAGATTTTTAGCATTTTTTTGACTATGTGTTTATAACTTAATAACTCTTTATTGTTTTGAAGGCTATAGGACAATAGGGTCTGTTCATCAATGTTCTAATCAAATCATGTTTTTATTGTCTACAGCCAGCTTTACTCATCTGATGGAAGAAAAGAATGTTAGAGTCACCCGACTGTCTTGACCATTCACACAGTAGTTCAAGTCAGCGTAAATCAATTCAACTGAAAAAAGTTACTCACAAAATTTTATGACAAATCAAGCTGGAATGATGGCTCATAAACAGAACAGTCTCCCATCAGAAGTGGTAGAAGTACTTCTACAGTGAGGGGATTTAAACATGCATGGGATAAGCATTTGTCGAGACCAAGGACAACATTTTACAGCGGAAGATACGAGCTGGCTAGATAGACCGAATACATCTGATCTTCCGGCAGGTTCTGTCTTGAAGACCTGCTTCGTTAATTTTTTTTTTATCCTTGTACCAAGAAAATACAAATAGGTTTCACAAATAAATTATTCAAATGCATCAAAACTCCACATGTAGCCTCTTGTTTTCCTCTTTTTTTTTTTGTGATACTGTTAAATAATGTGTGAGGACAACCAGACTGAAGTCATAGAATTTCTTCTTCTGGGGTTTCAAGGACTTCACAATTACAGGTTTCTTCTCTTCGTTGTGTTCCTTCTTCTGTATGTGGCGATCCTAACCGGAAATCTGCTCATAATTATATTGGTGACAGTCAATGGCCACTTACATATCCCAATGTTCTACTTTCTAAAACACTTAGCCTTAGCCGATGTTGTAGTTACGACCTGCATAGTACCGTTAATGTTAGATGTCACAATAATGGAAGGAAGGAGAATATCTTTTGTTGGCTGTATAGTCCAACTCTACGTCTTTGCGATTTGTGTATTTGTACAATGCCTTCTTCTTGCAGTGATGTCTTACGACCGATACCTGGCAATCTGCAATCCGCTGAGTTACGCTCTCATTATGGTTCCTAATGTTTGCTTGCTACTGGTTTTGGGGTCTTGGCTGCTGGTTTTTACTTTAGGATCAAGTGAAATCTTCTTGTTATGCCAACTATATTTTTGTGGACGCAATGACATCAACCACTTCTTCTGTGATTTTGGTCCTCTGGTGGAACTGTCTTCTTCTGACACATCCAGATTGCTGATGTTAGACTTGATTATGTCCATTCCTATATTATTTTCACCACTTGTCTTTATAATCACTACTTATATTCTAATTTTCTTTACTATTGTAAACATTCCTTCCAAAGGGGGAAGGGAAAAGTTCTTCTCCACCTGTGGTCCTCACCTGATCACCGTTTGCACTTATTATGGGACTTTGATTATGGTTTATACGGTCCAGTCAGACGAGAACTCTTTCAACATAAACAAGTTCAGATCTTTGTTGTACATTGTGGGGACTCCATTGATGAATCCCATCATATACAGCTTTAGGAACCAGGAGCTAAAAGCAGCGCTGCGAAAGGTATTTATATATCTCACGGTCACTCATTGATGATAGAAGGTTTGTAGGCATCTAAATATTTTGCCAATAGTTATTCAAATGGGCAGCACTATTTTTAATTCACAGGTTATTATATGTAAGAAACAGTTAAATAATGGAAGAGCAATCTAAATGTATTTCTTTTTTCTGATAAAGATCACTGGGTACAACGAGAAGGTCACCCCCAACCTCAAACATGACCTTAAAATTAACCTTTATCAACTAAAACAATAAAGAACACTCTAAGAACTGTATGTACATCAAATGTAACTGTACAAACATGTGATATCACTTCATACGTGGTAACATATGGTAAAATATCTTAAGTATGACCTTTACATGTGTCTCTGAGATACTATTTTGTTTATCTCATTGTATCAGACAGTAGACTCGGGCTGGATGTCTGGCCAGCCTGAAACTGTTGTCACCTTGATCACTCAAAAATGATCATCGAAACGACGCCCCCTTGATCTTGAAGCTGTGTCCATTAAAATCCTGATTTCTTATTTGTTTCCCATAGGTAGACGCTGCCCTGGGTGGCATTCACATGGCTGTGGTTTGGGGAAGGCCTCTGGGAATTAGCATGTATGAGTGTGGATGAGTGCTATGTGATTGGTGTATGTAAATTGGGGGGGGTCCCTGAGGGCATAAAAGGTGACCCTTCTGTGATCCAGGTCAGTGCCACTTTTTGAGACGGCCAGCAATCACTTACACCTGCCCACCCTCCCCATTTTGTTTTTTTCCTTCCTTGTCACAGTAGGCGGTTGGTGTGGTCCTTTCCGGTAAAAGTCATGGTTATTGTGCTGGTGTGAAGGAAGGGAAGTTGGGCTGAATCCTCCCCTGATCTCTGGTATGGAGTGGTTAATGCCCACCGGGCTTAAGGTTGGCCGGTGGTTAGCATGATTGGGGGCAGCGGATAGAGCTGTCTGTATTGTTAGACGAGGGGGGATGCCAGTTCCCTCTTATTATGTGGTTGTAACTGTTATTAGAAGGAGCCAACAAGGACAATGCTAGTTTTGTACTGTGTATTTGTTTATATTTGTTATTTATAATGTATATATTGTTTGGTTGTTGCTAACACAGTGCTTACTTATGTTTTATGTTTTAATAAACCTGTGGCCTATTTAATTCATGATGCTGTGGTGTATTTTTATTGGTGGGTTTCGGGCTTCCAGGGAGGGGGGGTAATAGTTTGTTTTAGAGATCAGTTTGTTTTAGAGTCGCTCATATGGACCCTTAACTCCTGATGCCGGAACTTGGCCTAGGGAGGTTCCAGGAGTTAAAGGTCTGTACGAGCGACTCTATTGGTTGAAGGCAGGGACCCTGGGTGAAGCCAGGGATTCCCGGCGTGATGATGTCCTGTATCGGATTCCTGCAGACTTTACCTTGTATACCTAAATACTAAAAAAAAAGTATTAAGGCAAAGTTGGAACAATCTGGAACAATTGTACAATTAGAATACTCAATAGAAAGCAACAGAGTGTTCCTATTTATTAGCCCAACGCTTGTTTTTTTGCTCAGAGCTATTATAGTTTTGCATTTCAAACCATGGTCTGCTGTTTTTTTCCTTAAAAAATGATATTGATCGGAGTTGAAATACTTTACTTCCACATAATACATATACTTTTAGAACAATGTAGCCTCCTTATATTTTCGATTACAAATAAACTTAGAAATTTGAATTTTCTCAAGTGCATTTTGTTTTGTTTTTTTGTTTTTTTTGTGTGTTTGCCTGACAATTTACTGAAGCTTCTGGGAAATCTAGGGTTATGCAGATGCTGAGTTTGTTTCAATTTGTTAATTAGATGGAAACAGGGATTTAATTAATCTGCGCAAACCTGATCCTTTGTAGCTCCCTGAGGATAACGGACGTCTCCAAGCAATTCGAAAGAGCTGGGATTTCACCGTACCTTATTATAAAACGGGACACTCAGAATTCTCAGAAAGCCACAGCAGACCTTCGCAAGATGCAGGGAACTCTGGGATACTCCGGGATATCTTATTTTGGTTACGCTTCAGAGCTTCCCTATACCTTAAAGAACATGAGATAAAACACACAGATATGAAGATGGGTCAAGCTGATGGATCAAAGCATTGGGTCTCAAACTACTGAAATTAATTCTCAATCTTCTAGCACCGTGAGTGTTTTGGGTTTTTTTTGGACCTTAAATAAAATATAATTTAGGTAATCAAATGTGGTATATGCAACATTCCTTTTTATTTGCTAATTTTGTTTTAAATCTCTACAGGTATTGGATGGAGACACTTATTGTTTCAGCAAGCTGTCCATTAAGGGCCCGTGTTATGTCTTTTGATGATGTGTGAAGACAACCAAACTCAAGTCACAGAGATTCATCTTCTTGGGTTCCAAGGACTTCGCAATCTCAAGATTCTTCTTTTCATCCTGTTCTTCCTAATCTACATGGTGATCATGATTGGCAATCTCCTCATCATTGTATTAGTGACGACCAGTGACCACCTCAAGATTACAATGTTCTACTTCCTTAAACATTTAGCCTTAGCTGATGTCTTCCTCACCACCAACATTGTACCGTTGATGTTAGACCTCATACTTATGGAAGAAAGAACAATATCTTTTGTGGCTTGTATAGGTCAACTCTACTTTTTTGGTGTTTCTGGATTTGTTCAGTGCTTCGTTCTTGCAGTGATGTCCTACGACCGATCCCTTGCAATCCGCAAACCATTGCGTTACAGTTTGATCATGTGTCCCGATCTTTGCATGCAACTCGTCGCAGGCTGTTGGCTTCTAGTTTTTATTTTGATATCAGCAGAAATTGTGGTGCTGTGTCAGTTACATTTTTGTGGACGGAATTACATTGACCATTTCTTCTGTGATTTCGGACCGTTTGTGCAGTTGGCTACTTCTGACACATCGGCCTTAATGTTACTTGACCTCATCATCTCAATACTTATGATATTTCTCCCATTTGTTTTCATAATAATGACATATGTGTCAATTCTCATCACCATCCTCAGTATTCCTTCCAGAACAGGTCGGAAAAAGTCTTTCTCCACCTGTACTTCCCACCTAATGACAGTTTGCACCTATTACGGGACCTTGATTACAGTCTATATGATCCCATCTGAAGAAAATGATTTTAATATAAATAAGTTCCGATCTTTGCTGTATGTAATGGTGACTCCAATGATGAATCCCATCATATACAGCTTGAGGAATCAGGAGGTTAGAGGAGCTTTGAGGAAAGTACTGTGTAATTAACATTCATTGAAAATTATGATCAATTCGGCCCCCGTCTAGTCGCCCATTTCTCCTGCTATAAAGACTCCAAACCTTAATCAGTCGTTGGTCTTGTCTCAGATTGGACACAATGTCAGTAACCTTCTAATAAACATAGCATAACCAAAAGATTTCTCGGAAAGCAACAGAATTAACTAAAATTCGACCCTCAAAGAAATCTCCAATTCGATTGGAAAGATTAAGATACAAAATCTAGATTAAACATACTTGGGGTCGGTGCCTTTCGTTGAAAACATAAGTCCATGTTTTCCATGAAGTCCTTCTTCATATACTGTATGTATGTAATCATGCATTTAGAACATTTTCTTGTGTACCCTTTGTATTAAACCACAACTTGTCAGTTGATTTCATCATTCAAAGAATAAAATTGTACGTGACATCGATAAGAAGAAAGATGAGTGTACTTACCACCAACTCACTTCATAGACGGAGACATAAAGTGTTTGATGATACTAGGCCGAAAGACAAAGAAGGTCATAACTTTAGTTAACAATTTTAAAGCAGGATGAGATGATCTTTTCCGTGTTGCCCAGTGATGTACCGATTTTATTGTACAGGTGCTTTCAAGTTACTTCTATAAAAGATTTTTGTTGTGGTACACATGTATTTTTAGGTGCTTGGGAGTGTTTTTAAGGCCTCCAGGCTGGTCTGGGTTTTCTGCATTGAGGGAAATATAATTTTATTCTGTGCCTAAGCCTTACAAGATTGATTTTCTGACCCAAGAAGGTCATCTGAATTTGTGCTTTCACTCACGTCCTGGTGATGGCTACTTTTAACCCCTTAATGACAAAGTCCGTACATGTAGGGGCTCAAATGCATTGTTTTCAATGGGATTTCATTGTTCTTAGGGGGTTAAGAAGTCCTAAGACAGGTCACAGCAGAGTCCAATTTACTCTAACACCGTACACTTACATACACGCAGACATTCTCTCTCCTGCGCCTCCTCTCCATCTCTTAGGAGCCACAAACCCTAGGCTCACCCCAAGCACTCCAACACCATTCGCTGACACATACACTCACGATAACACCATACGCTGACTCCAACCTACATGTATATACTAACACCAAAAACACTCACTACCACAATATGCTGACATACATATGTTAACCCCATACAATAACACATGTTCACACACATTAAAACCACACTACTACAACATACACTAACATACACCGACTATAACTCTATACATATACAGTATATACAAAGTAGGCATGTGCAAATGGATCAAAAACACATTTTTCGGTTCACTTTTGACCCATTTGTTTAAGGACAAGAATTCTGTTTCCTGCCCATGAGTTTGGGATGAAAATTGTGGCCCATTTTCATTTTGGGAACCAAATTTGTTGCCCAACGCTGAGATTTACTATCACTCACTCGCTCACACTCTCCTAGAGTCTCACACTCTTATTTTCATTCACTCCCTCTCATGCTCTCTGCTTCCGTGTCTCACATCTTCATTGATCTCCACCTTCTTTTTTTTTTTTTTTTTTTTTTTTTTTTTAGCAGAAATACATAGATCAGTAACATTATTCAGATAGTTGATAAGCAGTACTGCGACGCAGCGCAGGGTAATACACGTTACAGTACGACTTCAGTTTACGGAAAGCTCAGTAGCAGCAGTGTACAATTACATTCCCAGACATGGCACATATGGTTAACACATTAGTGGAACATAACCTGGGGAAATAGGGAAATGGGATGGTCAGGGTGGGTGAGGGGGGAGTAAAGGGGGCCAAGGAGAATGGGGCTAGTCTTCAGCCTCTAGACTGTCCTAGACTGTGGATAAGCCTGCGGCAGTCACGGACTGTGACCTGCTCCCTCCTCAGCACCAGGCGGTTCCTGGCAAATCATAGAGCATCCTTTACACAGCACATGAGACGCCAAGCATCGTCAATGGCGCTCTCGGTGCGTGTTCCTGGGAAAAGTCCGTAAAGTACCGAATGGTAGGACAGGTACTTTCTCTCGATAGAGTCCTTGAGATCCAGCTCCAGGGCTCTGAGCAAAGCCTGTGCAAACGGGCACTGCCAGAACAAGTGAAGGGCTGTTTCCTCCTCCACAATGCACTGTGTTATCTGCACAGCCCCCTGGCATGCATAAATGTCCTTAGGGGGAGGCCTCCCTGAATGGCCATCCACGCAATGTCTTTATGCCTGTTGGTCAGCCTGCTCGACGACACGTTAGCCCAGACAGTCTTGGCTGTGGCGTCGGGGAGCCCTGGGATGTTCTCGATAGTGTCTTTGGCTCTGATGAGTTTGTGGATTACAAGGGGAAACCACAGGTCTGGTTTAACTCCCTCCAGTTGGTGCTCCCTTACAAATTTGCCCACGTCCGAGTAGAACCAGGACATAGTCCAATTGTAAGGGACGGAGCTGCCTCCACAGGGGCAGTAGGAAGAAGCGAGATATGGAGTTTCCAGCAGAGCCTTTCACTACGTATCTGAGAGTCCTGCACACGCAGTTGCACACAAAGAAAGCCCTCAGCATGGTAGGAATGGCACATACACCTTTGCAAGGTTCCTTCTACATCACTGCACGCTTTATTCTGTCTGCTTTGGAGCACCAGATGAAGCAGAAAACTGCTGTTGATGGCTCAGTGTATAGTAATCAGCAAGGGCCAGGTCTGAGCCACATAGTACAGCATGGGAAGGATGTCTTTGTGCAGCACCAGCACTTTCCCATCAATTGCAGGAGCTCAGAGGTTCCATAGGCCAAATATTTGGGTCAGAACCATGAGAGAGCCAAAACTCTCTAGATCCCATTTTCCCCTTCTTATTACCTGTCTGTCCAATATTATTGTTTCTGATGGCAGAATGATGTAAGTTGGTGTGGGTTTTCATTATAACCAATTTGTATATGATCTGCATTTTGTGTTTTACATATGGTGTGATGGGGGGGGCGGTCTGTATGTACATATATATACCATTACATAAGTTATGGTGGGTAAGTGTGATGGAAAACCCTTCCACCAAAATTAAGGGGGTAGTAGAAGCATTATTATTAAACACTTATCTACAGACACTAGACAAGCCAGAAGGTTTGTTTTCCCCTCAGAAATCTCATGGTGCTGCCACAATCACAAGGGATTCTGGGTAGGCGCATGCAAATAAGGTTAATAATTATCACCTTTTGCCTCTATATCCACTTCATATATAGATCGCTTGAAAGTAATTGCCTGCTGTACAAGACAGCCTTTAGAAAATACTTGGGTTCACCATGGCTCCCAAAGGCTTGCCGGCCAGTGTGATAAAAAAATGTTTGCATGCACCGCACTCTGAGCTGGAAGGGAAGAGCTAGTGCACACAAAAATAATAGCAAATGTAGGGCACCAAGGTGCTTACCAGCATATGACACGCGAATGGGTGCAGTGCACACATTCCAGGAACAAGGACTGAGCACCCAAAAACAATCTCAAGGCTTCATGCTTTTCTTCTCTGACAGGTAGTCACTTAAACTTAACCAAAAGGCTGAGAAGCAACCTACACACATTAACAGCTTTTTGTATTTAAGTTTATTATACAAAACTGATTATGATAAAACAGACATTAACCTGTTTTAGCAGGAATACATAGCTCAGTAATTTTGGTACAGATAGTCGATAAGCAGTACTGCGACGCACCGCAGGGCAATACACGTTACAGTACGACTTCAGTTTACGGAAAGCTCAGTAGAAGCAGTGTACAATTACATTCCCAGACGTGGCGCATATGGTTAGCACTTAGTGGAACATAACCTGGGGAAATGGGGGGGGAAGGGGGCCGAGGAGAATGGGGCTAGTCTTCAGCCTCTAGACTGTCCTTGAGAGAGTAGTTTCTCAGCAGGCTGTGGATAAGCCTGCGGCAGTCACGGACTGTGACCTGCTCCCTCCTCAGCACCAGGCGGTTCCTGGCAAACCATAAAGCGTCCTTTACGCAGCACATGAGGCGTCAAGCATCCTCAATGGCGCTCTCCGTGTGTGTCCCTGGGAAAAGTCCGTAAAGTACCGAATGGTAGGACAGGTACTTTCTCTCGATAGAGTCCTTGAGATCCAGCTCCAGGGCTCTGAACAAGGCCTGTGCAAACGGGCACTGCCAGAACAAGTGGAGGGAAGTCTCCTCCTCCACAATGCACTGTGGGCAGCGTCTATATCTGCACAGCCCCCTGGCATGCATAAATGTCCTTAGGGGGAGGCCTCCCTGAATGGCCATCCATACAATGTCTTTATGCCTGTTGGTTAGCCTGCTCGACGACACGTTAGCCCAGACAGTCTTGGCTGTGGCGTCGGGGAGCCCTGGGATGTTCTCGATAGTGTCTTTGGCTCTGATGAGCTTGTGGATCACACGGGGTAACCACAAGTCTGGTTTAACTCCCTCCAGTTGGTGCTCCCTTACAAATTTGCCCACGTCCGAGTAGAACCAGGGCATGGTCCAATTGTAAGGGACGGAGCTGTCCCACTTTTCCCACTTGAGCTGCCTCCACAGGGGCAGCAGGAAGAAGCGAGACATGGAGTTTCCAGCAGAGCCTTTCACTACGTCTCTGAGAGTCCTGCGCACGCAGTTGCACACAAAGAAGGTCCTCAGCATGGTGGGGATGTCAGGCACTCCTTTGCCTCCCTTGCCGGGTTCCTTGTACATCACTGCGTGCTTTACTCTGTCCATTTTGGAGCCCCAGATGAAGTGGAAAACCGCTCGGTTGATGGCTCGGTGGATGGTGGCCAGCAGGGGCCACGCCTGAGCCACGTACTGCAGCACGGGAAGAATCTCGTTGCGCAGCACCAGCACTTTCCCTTCGATGGTAAGGTCTCTGAGGCTCCACAGCCCAAATTTCTGCTTTACCTTGTTGAGTCTCTCCTCCCAGCTTTTCAGGGCCGCGCCGTCTCTGCCGAACCAGACTCCCAGGATCTTTAGGAAGTCGGTTTTGACGGGAAACGGGATCGGCTCAGAAGTCAGGTCCCACTGCCCGAACAGCATGGTCTCCGACTTCCCGCAGTTGACCTTTGCGCCTGAAGCCTGAATAGTATTTCTTGGCTACCCCAAGCCTCAACTATTAAGCCAGTATCACAACCTCATGCTGACGAGTCCCATTAAGGACAAAACAGCTGTCCATGAGTGGTGATCTGGCTGCTGCATCTCTTCCTGAGTTTTGTTTAAAGGCTGTTCTGCACCAAAGGAGCACGCACCTCGGGCTTCCAAAAAAAAAAATAAAAAAAAAATGCTCCTATTCTGCGGATAGATGTTAATTAGGGTGGGGGCTTATGGTGAGCTGCTGTCTACTGAGATTCAGTTGGGGGTGGCCCAGCCTGTGATTGGCTTGTATTCAGGGTAAGGAGGTGGAGAGAGACAAAACGTCCCCTCCTCCTGCTGCTGGGCTGCCCTCAAGTTTCAGCAGTAAACTATGTGCATGTGGAAGTGGCCAGCCCCAGCCTCAGCCCGGTAGGAGACTGACAGGTTAGAAGTGGGTGTTGGCTGAGACGAGGTCAAGAAAAAGTTAAGTACCAAGTCTATTCTTTATAAACTTAATTTGCCTGCCTTTAATAAAGTTGATTCTGCCCCCCCCCATTTTTAAACACAGTTGATGCAGCATCAACTTTATTTAGAGAGCATGCTACCCACATTCCCACAGAAGCTGATGATGATCTCTAAATAAAGTTGAGCCCACCCCCACAAAAAGTGATCTCTAAATAAAGTTGATGCAGCATCTTTTAATTTATGCATAAAAATGTATGCAGCATCTGTTAATTTATGCATAAAAAGTGCCGAGGTAACAAGCATTAAAAGAGGCTGGGTATAATGGGGTGTGGTAAAGGGGAGGTGTTGTGGGGATGTAGCCAGGGGCAGAAAAAATATGTATGTGTATGTGTGTATGAGCATGGATGTATACTTGTGTTTGTGTGTGTGAGCATGGATGTGTAATTTTGTATGTGTGTGAGCATGGATGTGTAAGTGGGGTGAGATGGAGTGTGTGTTAGTGAGCATGAATAAGTGTGTGTCATTTGTGTTTACATATGTTGTTTGTTGGAAGGGGAGAGCAAGTGGAGAGCAAGACACAGGCCGCTTGTGTGGGGGCAATAATGGCACAGCCTAGCTGTTGAAGTTGGGGAGCTTAGGAGGTATTGTCGCATCAGGGCCCCATGGTTTCTAGTTATGTGGGAGGTCGTGGGGTGGATTGTGGGGTGGATTGGAGAAGCTGTAGTGATTACTGTAGGGATTACAGGGACTGCGGCAGACATTTTTTCCCTTTTCCTGAGTGGCGTTTAGTTGATGAAGACAGTCGGCCATTTACATTGCCAGCAAAACCTGTAATTTGTGGATAAGTTCATTTTTTATTATCTTTCTATCATATCATCTATTAATCTTCATCGTGACAAAACCTGGAATTATAATATGTAAAATATATAATATTGGCGAAATGCAGTCCTGCTCCACGGGGTTGCATGTGCCTATGATGTGTCAGTGTCTACAGGTCCATGGGTCCTGCTGGTTATACTTAAATCAATGGAATACATTTGTTATATTTGACTGGCATCTCCCCCTTTTTAGCGAAACAGAGAATCTCAAAACTTTCACACGCACAGGACCAGATAAAAATCAAACCGACAAATACTCCAACTCCTGCTCTACCCATATATATTTTAAATAATGTGCTACTAGCACATCGTATAAAAGAAAGGACAGTATATATATAGATATATGGAAGAACATCCCATCAGAAATGGTGGAGGTTAAGGCACTGAGGAAATGTAAACATGCATGTGATAGACAAATGGCTCTGACAATTTCTATATTTCTGTGATTCAATGTCTGAAATAATACATTTCAATGAGTTCCTTTTTACAACAAAGGCCCCTGGGAATCAGCGTAGCTAAATGGACAGGGAGCATGTATGTGTGTGGGTGAGTGCATGTTTAGGGCATGTGTGTTTTTGATTGGGGTATGTAAATGTAGGGGCGGGAGTCACTAGGGGATAAAGGGTGCCCTCTGGGTGACCTTGGTCACTGTCACTTTTCCAGAGACGGCCAACAGACTTACCTGCTTCCCACCCTCCCTCCCTAATCTTATGTACTAACTTTCTTTTGTCACAGCTGGCAGTTTGCGTGTCCTTGCCGGTCTGGTTTTGGTAAGTGATGGAGTGTGGATGCTGGTGTGAAGGAAGGCTCAATCTTCCCTTAGCCTCTGGTATTTTTTATTGGACGTGCCCACCGAGCTTATGGTCGGCTGGTGGTTAGCATTAGTTGTGGGACAGCGGAAGTTAGCTGTCATTTTTGTTTGGACGAGGGGGGAGGTGAGCACCTGTGGTCTGGATTGTACAGTGGTGAGCGACCGACAAGGACAGGGTTAATGCAGTTCCTGTGTTGGCTGTGTTTGAATGTGTTATGTGTTACGTATATTTGTATATTTGTATTTAGTATTTATTGTGTGGTTTATTGTGTATTTATGTTTATTGGTTTATGGTGTTTAGGCCAACACAGAGTTTGTGGTTATCGTTAATAAAATATGCTGCGGCCTGCTTTATCCAATTTCAGTCTCCGTGTCGTTAACTGGTGGGGTTTAGGTGGTAGTTGGTTTGTGATGCACGGTACACACTACCCACATACATCAATTAGTCTTCTTTTACCATCTTTTCGGCCTACTTTATCTCAAGACACCCATCTAAAAGAAGAATTAAAAATGGATACATAAATAAACCAACCTTTTATTCTGAGCAGAAAGGAACATGGCTGAATACACTATAGATCACAACTTGCACAAGTCCTTAAACAGTAGAGTTTCTGGAATGGGAGCACCGTCCTGCCATGGATTGGCCACATCTGGTGCAGTTTAAAGAAAGTATACCATAGATAATTAAACCATTTCAGCTACATCTAAGACAAATCTAAGACGAGACCAACGACTGATTAAAGTTTGAGTCTTTACAGCACCAAGAATGGACAGACTTGATGGTCCGAATGTGTCTGATCTGCCAGCAGATTCTATGTTTATGTTGACCCAGCAATTATAACTATCCATA
This sequence comes from Spea bombifrons, assembly GCF_027358695.1. Classification (NCBI taxonomy): domain Eukaryota; kingdom Metazoa; phylum Chordata; class Amphibia; order Anura; family Pelobatidae; genus Spea; species Spea bombifrons. The sequence continues at coordinate 109,043,751 of NC_071090.1, read as the reverse complement.
GGCTTTTCTAACAAATAGGAGTACTTTCCTCAAAGCTCCTAAAACCTCCTGATTCCTCAAGCTGTATATGATGGGATTCATCATTGGAGTCACCATTACATACAGCAAAGATCGGAACTTATTTATATTAAAATCATTTTCTTCAGATGGGATCATATAGACTGTAATCAAAGTCCCGTAATAGGTGCAAACTGTCATTAGGTGGGAAGTACAGGTGGAGAAAGACTTTTTCCGACCTGTTCTGGAAGGAATACTGAGGATGGTGATGAGAATTGACACATATGTCATTATTATGAAAACAAATGGGAGAAATATCATAAGTATTGAGATGACGAGGTCAAGTAACATTAAGGCCGATGTGTCAGAAGTAGCCAACTGCACTAACGGTCCGAAATCACAGAAGAAATGGTCAATGTAATTCCGTCCACAAAAATGTAACTGACACAGCACCACAATTTCTGCTGATACTAAAACAAAAACTAGAAACCAACAGCCTGCGACGAGTTGCATGCAAAGATCGGGACACATAATCAAACTGTAACGCAATGGTTTGCGGATTGCAAGGTATCGGTCGTAGGACATCACTGCAAGAATGATGCACTCCACAAATCCACAAACACCAAAAAAGTAGAGTTGACCTATACAAGCCACAAAAGATATTGTTCTTTCTTCCATAAGTATGAGGTCTAACATCAACGGTACAATGCTTGTGGTGAGGAAGACATCAGCTAAGGCTAAATGTTTAAGGAAGTAGAACATTGGAATCTTGAGGTGGTCACTGGTCGTCACTAATACAATGATGAGGAGATTGCCAATCATGATCACCATGTAGATTAGAAGGAATAAGATGAAAAGAAGAATCTTGAGATTGTGAAGTCCTTGGAACCCAAGAAGATGAATCTCTGTGACTTGCGTTTGGTTGTCTTCACACATCATCAAAAGACATAACATGGGCCGTTAATGGACAGCTTGCTTAAAAAATAAGTGTCTCCATCCAAAACCTGTGGAGATCAAGGTTAGAAAATAAAATTGAGAGTTCTTTAGAGGCACCACATTGATATATCTAAATTATATTGTATTCAATGGAAAAGAAACATAAAATTTAGCACCAAATAAGAACCACCCAGACAATTTCTTGTGTCCATTATTTCTGCTGTAAAGACTCAAACCTGAACTGGACCTTAATCTTGTCTTGATTCAGGAGCCATACCTTTCCATGTTTAAATTACCTCACTTCTACCCATCTGCCACTCACTCAACAATGCAAAACATGGATGCCTATGGCCCTCCGTTCCATACTATCAACTCTTGTCCTCTCTTTACTCTTTCTATGACATTTATTTATTCATGTTCTCAACAGTACAATGCTTCTTTTGTTTCAGAAGAAAAATTAATCATATGAGATGTAATATGTCTGGTTTCGTAACACTTATTTTGTATCAAAATTGGTAGGAGTGGTGTGAAATAAATACAAAATAACATAATAATAAACAATATAATACACAAATAAATGTGTTAATAATAATAATATCATTATAAATAATAATAATAATAATATGACATAAACTCACTGATATAGGGTTTGTCCTCTTCATTTTACTTTCATCTTATTCTCTTTCAGGCTCTGGATATTTGGGATGAAAATTACATTTTCACCTTTATTATGTGGCTATAAGCGTGTATTTAGTGTATATAGAATCGTAAGCTCATTCCTTTGTTCTATATGTTGTAATAGTTTTGTGAAAGGCTATTTGTTATGTCCTGCTTACCTATTGTTCAGCCACGCGGAATATGATTGTGCTCGATAAATCAAATAATAATAGAAATAATAATAAAATAATTCAACATTTATGATACCTGCTTCAGAACGTTGGCATGGTCTTCTTCACTCAGGCATTCTTCAGGTCCATCAGGTGCTTATTTTTTGCTTCCAAGCTGAAATTTAATATTTTTGCCATCATGCCCCTTCTCGCTTGCAATGAAATCATTTTTTTTACTTATTGTCGTGCAGCCACATGGAAAAGCAATAATTATTCCAGCAATAAACATTATAAACTTGGAACGAATCCAAAGCTTTACATCAAGTGGTGGAAAACGTAGCCATAATTTCTCAGAATTTTACAGCATTTTTGGATCCATAGATTTAGACTTTCAACAATTTTAGTAAAAACAAACAAAAAAAGCACATGTAGATGATCATCCCCAAGCCTGACCTATTTTCACATTTATTAATGAAGATTTTTCTTACAATTTGTTCATCCAGGTATAGAGAAGATCTTTTGCTCCTGGTATATAAGATATCCTTGGGTTCGTTGTATGCTGCAAACATTTGTTGTGACTTCTGAGAGTTCCGTTTTATAATTTCTAACACAGGCGGAGAGAAATCCCAGTTGTTTCTAATTGTTTGGAGATGTCCACCATTATCTGTAGGGAGCAGCTTTTTCTTTTCAGCTAATTAACAAATTAAACAAATATATCATTTAATATGCCTACATTTTCCAGAAGCCTTAATACATTTTGTGAGGCCAAAGAATGAATGAATGAATGAATGAATGAATGAATGAATGAATACATGCACATGAGAAAATGAATACAAAGTTTATTTGTGATCAAAAACATGTGAAGGTTCCATTTTTATAGAAATATAATATTTTATGTGACGGTAAATTTAAAACCGGCCTCATTCGAAATTCTTAGAGAACAAAACAAAACAAACACCATGTTTACAATTTCAAAACTAGAATAGATCTGGACAAAAAGGTCATTTTGGACCAATACATTGGAACACTTTGTGGCTTTCTACGGCGAGTGTTCTAAATAAGAATTGCTTAAAGTTCAAGGTAGTCATAAATTGGTTCAGCTGGTGTGAGAAGAAGTTGGAGAGGTAGAGGGAGTGAGGGTGATAATGGAACAAAAGACACACACATAAATCTTTAGTCAAATAAACAAAGTGAGGCCCGGTGAATGAGGAGAATTCATCGATTACAATTACGGAAATGTAATTTGAATCATCTGAAATGGGGCCAAAGCGTGCAATATAAGCGTGAGGACAACACTGCCCATCACAGCTACAACACATACAACATCAAGGGGTCATAAACATGTACATCTGCAAATGTTGTGTATACGATCCAGTGCAATAAATATCAAACATTGGAGAAACTGGGAAGAAAATGAACCTAAGGATGAACCTATATGCCATCATTGGCATAAAGATAATAATAACTTTTTTTTTTTTTTTTTTTTATATTTTTATTAAATTTTTTGTACATTCAATACAGACAGTATTTCCTTCAGCTAAAAGTAAGGTTCTTCAGCCTATACACAAAAAATTTCCGCGCGAGTGGATAACATAGTGTGGATATTACATATATGGAAGTAAGCTGTCAACATTCAAAACTTGGACGGCAACAACAACTGCCCTAGTTTTAATCAGAGCGTAAGGCTTTCGAGGGATGTACTCTGCAGAGTAAGTATGACTATAAATATAAATTGCCAAGGAAAAAGAGAGATAGAAGGGAAAAATGAGGAGAAAAAGAAGGCATCATTAAACCGTAGACAGTAAAGTATTTCGCCAGGGTAGCCAGATCTTCTCATATTTTATTAGATTATTGTGTATTCTAAAAAAATGTTTCTCCATCAAATGTTGATATTCAATTTGATTTATAATTTGTGGCCATGTTGGTACAACTTCTGATTTCCAACAGCGGGCCATACAAATTTTTATTGCTGCTAAAATATTAATAATTAAATCCAAATTTAATTTGTTTTTGTAAGGTACATCAATATGAAAAAGAAAAGCTTGAGGGGTTAACTCCCATTGCTTACCAAACATCTTTTGGAACAGGTCCTTAATTTTACTCTTTAAGTCAATTAAACTACTACACTCCCACCAGATATGAGCCATAGAGCCCAGTTCGTGTTTGCACCTCCAACATACATTTGAGATTGATCCCATCATTTTATGTAAGATTGTGGGAGTGTAATACCATCTATGGAGAATCTTAAAGTATTGTTCCTGGAGATTTATACAATGGATGGCTTTCCTTGTTTTAATCCAGGCAGAATGCCATTCTTCTAGTGGGTAAGAAATGTCTAATTCAGCCTCCCATTTCAAAATAGTATTGGATTTTTCCATTAATGATTTTTTTTCTAATAATGTACCTATTTTGGATATTAGATTTTTTTTAGAATGAGCTTCCACAAATGCATCTAAAATAGTTGCTGATTTCAAGGATTTGGCTTTAATAAAACTTGTAAATCTTAAAAAGGAGAATTGTTCCCTGGCTGGGAGAGAAAACTTCTCTTGTATTTCTGAAAAAGATTTAATAACCCCTGGAGAATAAATATCTTCTATTTTTATTATCCCATAAGCCTTCCAGGTTTTAAAATCTATATCTTTAATACATAGATGTAGCGCTTCTATGGGCATACCCAGTGACCAAGATTCTACAGAACCAAATTTTTCTTTAAATTTAAACATGTTTTTTAAGATATTTAAAATTAAAGGATTAACAATATTTAAATTCTTTAGAACTTCTGGATTAAGCCAAAAAAGATGGAATGGGTCAAAACCATTACATTTCCATAATTCATAATTATACCAAGGTAGATCCTGGTCCCTTTTGATATCCCAGGCTAAAAAATGACTGAGCATACAGATTTTATATAAATTTTGAATATTGGGGAAATTCACCCCAGCCCGAGCATAGCTATTACTAAGTATAGAGCGTGATACTCTTGACTTCTTGTTTAGCCAGACAAATGATGAAAATATACTATCAAATTGATTTAAAATCTTAGAAGGTACAAATAATGGGATAGTTCTGAATAGGTATATTAGTTTAGGTATTATATATGATTTAAGTGTGTTTAACCTTCCCAACCAGGAAATTTCTAGTCGTTGCCACTCTCCCAGTTGGGTCTTCAAACTCTCTAATAAAGTCATATAGTTATGGATTGTTATATCTTCAAAATTATTATAAATTTTAATACCTAAGTAATCAATAAATTCTCCTCTCTCAAGAAAGGAAAATTTATCCTTTAGGGTCGATAATTGTGAGATATCCAAATTAAAATCGATAGTTTGTGTTTTGTCTATGTTTAATTTATAATTTGAATATTGACCATATTCTTTAATAAGTTCCAAAGTTTCCAAAATTGAGGTCTCTGGCTCAGTTAAAGTAAGCAAGATATCGTCTGCATATAGTGCTATTTTGTGTTCAATTGGACCCGTTAATACCCCTTTAATTTTACACGAGCGACGAATGATAGCCGCAAGGGGTTCTATAGAGAGAATATATAATAAAGGGGCTAACGGGCAACCTTGTCTTGTCCCGTTATTGATATTAAAGAAATCAGAGTCTAAATTCATACCTGTAATTTTGGCTTGAGGGTTTTTATAAAGAGCCAGAATGTTATATAAGAAGACATCGTTCATACCGAAAATCTTAAGGGTTTCTTCTAAGAATGACCAGTTAACCCGGTCAAACGCCTTTTCGGCGTCTAGGGCAATAAAAACCGCCGGGGAGTTAGACTCATTTAATTCATATATAAGATTTAAGATCCTTCGGGTATTATCCTCACCACTTCTTTCTGTAAAAAACCCAGTTTGGTCTGAATGAATTAGAACCCGTATTACATTTTTTAATCTCTCTGCTAAGATTTTTGAAAAGATTTTGATGTCTAAATTTATCAGGGAAATAGGACGATAATTCGTCACTTTACTTAAATCCTTCCCTGGCTTCGGGATAGGGATTATCGAGGCCTGAAGCATTTCTGGTGGAAAATTTTTTAATAAAGGAATCTGTGTAAACAATTTCAGCAACAGTGGAGAAATAATCGAATTTAGCAATTGATAAAAGGGTGCCGAAAACCCATCTGGGCCAGGAGCTTTAGCTTTTTTTAAATTACAAATAGTATTATTTATCTCGGAAAGCTGGATTGGGGCATTTAAAGTGTCTTGTTGTGTTTTAGTCAGTTTGGGGAGATTCAGACTATTAAGAAAGGTTCTAATCTCTTTTTTATCTTTACTTAAATCTGGAAGATTGTATAATGAGTTATAATACAACCGGAAAGCTTCCCCTATTTGTTTTGGGGTTAAATAGGATTTATCATTATAAATAATTTTATTAATTCTATTTTTACTGGTTCGACTTTTGATCTTATTTGTTAGTAATTTACTAGCTCTATTATTACTATAATACCAGTCTTGTTTTAATTTTGTTAAGATTCTATCAGACTTCTCAATTAACTTGCTTTTTATTTCAAGTTGGATTGCATTTATCTCACGAGCTATCGATATTGATGGATTTAACTTATTGGTTGATTCAAGTTGTGCCAGCTTGATATAGAGATCTGATAAAATCAAACCTTTAGTTTTCTTAATAGCTGCCCCTTGTTGTATAATATACCCCCTCATAGTACATTTAAATGCGCACCACAAGTTTGTATCCGAGGTTTCTCCATTGTCATTGTTTATTATGAAATCTTTGGCCAAATCCACAAGTTTTTTTTGAAATAACGGAGATATTAACAATGATTCATTAAGTCTCCATTTGGACCTAGATTTAAAGTCAGCCTTATTTTTTATTTCTATTGTTACCGGAGCGTGGTCCGACCATGTCCTCACACCTATAGAGGCAGAGCTACAAATTTCTATTGTGTTACTGTCAGCCAAGAAAGTATCTATTCTTGAATAAGATTGATGTACAGCAGAATAGAATGTAAAATCTTTTATGGAGGGATTATTTGTCCTCCATATATCAAATAGGTTGTTCCTTGCTATACATAAAGAGAATGATTTGGCCAGAGTTTTCATTTTTGCGTCCGGAAAATGCCCATGTTTCATACTTTTATCCATCCTAACATCTTGTATGCAGTTCATATCTCCCCCTATAACCACATATCCCTTTGTTATTTCATATGTTCTATCAATTAACTTTTCGATATATTTCACCATCGAAGTATTAGGAGCGTAAATGTTCACAAAGGTATAAATGACATCATTCACTTTGCATAGAAGGATCCCATATCTACCTTCTGAGTCACACTCGTAATGGATTTTTTCAAATTTGATTTTTTCATTTATGATAATTGCAACACCCCTTTTCCTTTTGTGTTCCAGACTAGATACAAAGATATTTAGATATTTTTTATATTTCCATTGAAGGGGGGATCCTTTTATCCAGTGAGTTTCTTGTGCAAAGCAGATATCAATATTGTCATGAATCAGTAACTCATATAGAAAGCTTCTCTTATGTGGGGAGTTTAAACCTTGGCAATTTATAGACATCAATTTAAGTGTCATCTATACTGCTTGATTCCCTCGCTATCAGCCTGTTATGCCGTCTAATCTTACAAACATATACACAAAAACAACCATTCATACATTTAATACACGCAAAAAATTCGTGTATTTTTTGCCCCATCATTATAAAGGGCTAACTCATGTGTAGGTGCCGACCTGGATCAAAAAAAAAAAAAAAAAAAAAAAATCTAAGATCCTTATTTTCCTGTTTAAGAGACTCTATTTCAGATTGTAGCCCCTGCATTATCATAGATTGAGCGGTAAGCTTGTTTGAAATATCATCCATTCCTTGTTTCAGGGCAACAGTATTGAGTTTCATCTCAGCACTTAATTTAAGATATAGATCATTTGTATTTAGAATTCTAGTGTGTTGTGTTAGCTCAGATTGTACAGACTCTTCTTGAGCATCCATAGTAATATTATTCTGGGTGTCTTGGAGAGGTTCAAACAGCAGTTTAGAGGGATTATTCCCAGACTTTGGAGAGTAGTAATTTGTCAAGGTCTTTGACTTGTCGACACTTAGCCGTTTTTCTTTGTCTTTCTCTCTTTCCCTCTCCCTATCCTTCTTAGGCGCCATCTTTTAAGTTATTTCGGTTAATATATTTTCAGAACTGTTGTTCTTACTTTTTAGCGCTTGTATATATTGGATATTTATTCTCTTCTCCACTTAGGTATAATATCGATAACCTTAGGATATCTCTTCGGTGGTTGATAAGGTATATAGATTAAAAAAAAAAAAAAAAAAAAAAAAAAAAAAAAAATTATTCCTTATTGATGTCGACCTTAATAAGTATCAACGTCCATATTTCTGAATTTCTGAGTTTCCATGTTTCTTATCGCTCAGATGAGCATAAAATCAATTTTAAGCAAAAACAAAAATCAAAAGTTCAATAGAATAGCGTGTAGTAGACAGCTGGTCAATGGTCAATGAAAACTTTAACCATATGTAATTCAATGTGGCGTGGAGCGGCTCAAAATTAAGAATATAGAGCTAGAGCCTGTAGCTCAGTATAATAAAGTAAAGCGCAGTATGGGGTACATCAAAAAACCGTTCATTGCAGCGTTCATTGCAGCGTGGCCCTCAAAGCATAGCTGGTAAAACGAGCCGGTATAGAGCAGATAGTAGAAGGCAGTGTATAATGATATTGCTCACCGTATTATAACGGAGCCGTTATGGTCAGGCGTCGCCAGGTGGTTTAAACAAACGCCGCCAGATTATCTTCAGGCGGCTTTGCCGCTGCTCGCTCTTGCCGTTCGTTCTTGCGGCCGCTCGTTCCTGCGGCCGCCCGGACTTACTTGCCGGACGTGTTTGCCCGTCCTCGTTACCCCTCCTGCCGCCTCCTTCCGTCGCTCCAGCAGTCCCGCAAGCTCACGTGGATTCAGCCGCGGGTTCCGTCGCATCCATCACGGGAGATCCAGATCGGCACCAGCCGCCGACGTGTTACGCAGCTCGTCAGACGTGCAGCGTGCTACGTCACAACCTCCATCACCTAGCACGAAGATAATAATAACTTTAATACCTGGCCACGGGTGGCCACCACCACTTCATTGAGGACCTCAAAACAAGACAGAAAAACATTGAAAAGATTTCAACACTACAAAATTTCCGAGGGAGAAACAAGTCTTCTAGATTGACAGGGTGGCATTGACTAGTGTTAACTTTTGTTATGCGTGATTTGTTTTGTTATGTATGATTCTCCTACTGCTTCAAACCTCAAGCAATGCGCTAGTATCACAACGTCATGCTGATGAATCTCATAAAGGACCAAACAGCTGGCCATGAGTGGTTACCCAGCTTCTGTGTTTATGTCACCGGCTTTGTCAAAGAAGATGGGGCTGGTGCTCAACCTCTACATTGCTCTTGACAGAGTAGCCTCTCAGCAGACTTACCATAACCATGGACTAGAAACCTACTCCCTCTTCCACACCAAGTGATTCCTGACCAATATGATTGGTTACAAAGGCAGGCTTGTATAGGTTGGTGTGGGTTTCTCTTAGGACTAATATGCATATGATCTGCATATTGCATTTTACCTATGGTGTGATGTATGCTGGTCGTAACTCACCGCAAGTCTGTGGAAAGGCTCTTGGGGGCTGGAGATGATTGTTTCCTCCATAGCCTTAATTGACTGTGTGCATCAGCTGGTGCCTATCAAAGGAGCCCAGTGTACCAAAGCTCTTATGAGCTTGTTGGTTGAACTTTTGTGGTGAAGTGGGAAACCCTGACCCACCCATGTGTGAAAAAGATCTTCCAGGCTGCAATTTTCATGTTGTGAGGGTCAAGGTTTAGTAGATTAACAGGGGCCACTGTGTACTGTTCTCTAGTCTAACTAGATGGAATAGAGCTGGGGCTCCTCAGCCTGCTTGGTGTGAAAATTAGATGTTTAAAAACAGATTTATGTCAGGGCGGTAAGGTCCTATATACCTCAGTGCCGCTGAGGTTCCCAAAGAGCTATGTTTCCTACTATCTTGTACACTGGTCCTGCCTGACGGTAGAAGTTTCATGTTCCCGGTGGCCATGGGAAGAATTTCCGATCGTCTGGCGGGTGTTCCCGTCACAATTATTATATTATTTAAGAACAGAACTACATTTCTACATCTCATATGAGTATGATCAAGTATGAGCTGGACTAGTATTGCACTGAATTTTATTTTAGGCGCTATCCAACAATTAAAAATGTCAGGAATGCCAGGTAATCTCCTGAGAATCTGGACTGTTGGAGACTACATGTACAACAAAGATTTGAATGTATTTATGTTGATAGGGTTATCTACTGACTGAACCATATAAACCACAATCAAAGTCCTATAATGAGTGTAATCTGTGGAAACTGCAGTACTTTTTCCTTCCATCCATGGGACAAATGTTAACATATTAAATCACATACAAATATAAGTAGTAATTATGGAGACAGTTGGTGCAAATATCATTGGTTGGATAGCCAAAAAAACTACCGTATTGGCCCGAATATAGGCCGCACTTTTTTCCCCCACTTTAAGTCTTTAAAGTGGGGGTGCGGCCTATATTCGGGGTCTAGCGCCCGACGCCCAGGACATGCAGTCCCGGGCGCCGGGCAGGCAGCGGGGTTAGGATACAGATCCCCCGCAGCGGTGCAGGGTACCTGCATCCTACTGTCTGATACGCTCAGACAGCCTCCCCTGCCGGCACTTTCCACGGGGGGAGTACCGGCACGGAAGGTTGTCTAAGCGAATCGCACGGACGTTCACCGGCAGCGGCGATGCGCCGTTGCCGGTGAACGTGCGCACGATGCATTCTAACCCCCCCCCGACTTACCAGGGCAGACTCCCGGGTGTCTTGCAGGGCCGGCGGAAGACATCTACGCAATACGCGTATACAACTTCCGGTGCCGGCACTTCCGCTGAGTGCCGGCACCGGGAGTTGTATACACGATGTGCATAGATGTCCCCCTCCGGCCCCGCAAGACACCCGGGAGTCTGCTCTGGTAAGTCGGGGGGGGAGAGGACACAGTGGCAGCATATCGCGGGGAGGACAGAGTGGCAGCGTATCTCGGAGGGGGGAGAGGACAGAGTGGCAGCATGTTTTTTGGTGCTTTTTTAAAGAAAAAACTTTTTCTTTAAAAAAGCACCAAACTTTTAGGGTGCGGCCTATATACGGGGGCGGCCTATATCCGAGCCAATACTCTATATATAAAAAGCAACGGTCATGAAAACAAATGGGTCAAATAGCAAGTAATTGAGATCACATTTTCTTAGAACATCCGGATGGATGTATTAGAGAAATGGTCAATGTCATTAAGTCCATAAAATTCTAGTTGGGATATCAGAACCAACACACTTGATATTAACTAAACTAAACATCAAGAACCTGAAAAAAATCCTGAGCAGACCATCGGAACCATAATGGTGATGTAACACAATGGATTGCAAATTGCCAAGTATCAGTCATGAGACATGACGAACTAGAAATCAGAGGAGAGGATGGACGGAAATCATTGGATGAGCAGAGAGACTGGTTAGAAGTGTATTTAGAAATGAATGAGGAGCGGCTCTCCAAGCTCTACCCCACTTCCGACGCCAACTGCTTTCGCCACTGTAGTGATGTAGGCACCTACCTCCATGCCTGGTGGTCCTGCCCGCTTGTCCTGCCAATCTGGTCTAAGTTCTTCCGGGATCTCTCGACCGCATTGGGCACTCCGGTGACTGCTTCCCCCCAGACGGCTCTACTGAACATGGATGTGTCGACGATGCAGTTGTCTGTCCCTGGGCGTAAACTGGTACATCGGATTTGTGCTGCCATTAAACAGGCCCTGGCCAGGAGGTGGAAGGGAGCCCCCCCGACCGCCGATGAAATTCAGTCCAACATTTGGCATATCATCTCTATGGAAAGGATTACGGCCAAACTTCATGATGAGATGCAGAAATTCTCCGATATTTGGGACCCCTGGATTGCTGCTTTCTCCCACGGGGGCATTGTCTTGCCGTTGGTGTCCCTCTGACTCACCGTTGGGTTGGAGGTCTCTTCTGTTGGGAATTTTTTTTTTTTTTTTCTCTTTTCTCTCTTTTCTTTTTCTCTTCTTCCCCGCTCTCTCTGGGTCCTCTGTCCCCCCTTCCCTCCCCCTCCCTGATTTGGTAGCTACCTTCTGCTGACTATGTGGTGTTTATGCATCTGTTGCCTTTCGGCGCCTGTGGCGCCGCCTTACGGCTCCGCAGTACTGCACGAGCGTTTTCGGTATGCCAGAAAAAAACAGAAAATACTGTCGACTATTGTTTATTCAGGTTTCTATCTTTATTTTTCTGCCCTGTACACGTACCTGCCGTACCGGCCATGTTTATATGTTCCATCTTTTAATGCTGCACCATAGGTGCCTTTAATCTTTTTGGGGTCCTTTGCATTTTCTTATAGGCCCTGCGGGCTATTTCATGACTGGTTGTTTGTTTATGTCTCTCTTACGCCATTTGTTGTATTGATGTCGACACCAATAAACATATTTAAAAAAAAAAAAAAAGAAATGAATGAGGAGATGTAAGTAGGGGAACTGCTATGACGGGCTGTGAAAGTAAAAGTCAACATTTTGAAATGAATCCTGAAGTGCACAGCTTTTTCACTGACAAAAGGGGAGAGCTGGATGCACAATGCCATTTTTGGGAGAGCAGCCCAAGGAGAAATGGGTGTCCGAGTTGGATGGGCTGGTCCAAACAGAGATGATGTGGGATGATGGATACAGGGCGTTATGATGGTATGTAGTCCAGGAATGTTCGTGCCTGGAGGGTGCAGAGCCCACAGAGGGCTATGACTTTGGAAGCCCGGGATTAATATGGGACAGTCTCCAGAAGGATCCAGACATCTGCTCGACTAACAAAGACACAGAGCAGCTCAAGGTCTGGTGCCTGGTCAATCTTTTTTTTTTGAAGGAGAGAAATGTCATGGAAGCTTCTGTGACTTGGAACATGTCTGAAGACAATGGTCCCCTGGATTGCATTACATGCTTTCAGCAGGCAACAGTAGACACTAATTATAGTGCAACATCTGGTTGCTGTATACCTGATTAAGAACATAGGGTAGCACTGCCAAAAAAAAAAAAAAAAACCCACGCAAATCTTCACTAAATCTCAGTTTTTCCCTGGCTCCTAGTTACTAGCTGTATAACCAATGTTATTGGCTCTGATGGCAGGACTGTGTAAGTTGGTGTGGTTTTCTGGTATAACTGATATGCATATGATCTGCATATTGCATTTTACATATGGTGTGATTCATGCTGGTCGTAACTCACCGCTAGTTTATTGAAAAGCTCTTGGAGGCTGGTGGTTTCCTTGATAAAGTTAATTTTTGGTTTATGATGTGAGGTAATGAATACAGGGTGTTATGATGGTATGCAGCCCGGTGAGTTTGTGCCTGGAGGGTGCAGAGCCCTTAGAGGCCTATGACTTTGGCAGCCTAGGATTACCATGGGATGGTCTCCAGAAAGATCCATGCTTTGGCAGTTCAGCAAAGTGGCGGGCTGAGTACATCTGGGATCTTAGAGAGTTGTACCTCCCTGCTGCACTTGGACTGGAATGTTATTGACCGTGGATTTTATTGATTATTCATCCGAGGCTGTAGACCCAGGAGGGGTGGATGGGACTGTGGTCTCCGCCTCTGAATCACGGGGATACTGATTAGCTAGCCCAGATCCGATACCGGAGCTGTACGACTGTGCTCCACAAATGGACCCAGAGACTGTGAATTTATTCAATTTTTTTGTCTGAGGATTTTAACCCAGCAGCTGTGGATAAGACTGTGGTCTCCACACCTGGGTCCTTGGAATGCTGAGCACCGCTGGCCTCTGCCCCACACCTGTAATGGCTACAGGGATCCAGGGAGATGTGTCAGCTGGCCCATCTCCCCAGCGGCAGTTCACCAGTCCGGGAGTGGAGGAACCTGTCCTCCCTCCCCAGCGGCAGGCTGACCCAGAAGATTCCCTAGCTCCAGCTGAAGCGGTGGTAACAGGGCAGAGCAACACTGGCCTCTGCCCAGCACCTGCCAAAGCTGCAGGGATTCAGGGAGACACAGCAGCCGGCCCATCTTCCCAGCAGCCACAGGGAGGTGGGAAAGCCGGTCCGTCTGCCCAGTGGCAGAGCCCTATTCTGTGACCGGAGGAACGTGACCTCCCTCCCCAGCAGCAGTTACAACACCAGGGAGAGGATGACATTTCTTCCCAGCAGCAAGACAAGACCAGGATCTGTGGTGACATCTGCTCGACTAACACAGACACAGAGCGGCTCATGGTCCGGTGCCTGATTAGTCTTTTTTCGAAGGAAAGAAATGCCACAGGAGCTTCTGTGACTTGGAACATGTCTGAAGACAATGGCCCCCTGGATTGCATTATATACTTTCAGCAGGTAACAGTAGATACTAATAGCAGCGCAATATCTGGTCACCCTGCACCTGATTAAGTATTTAGAGAAGCACTGGCCAAAAAACCACACGCGCTTACTAAATCCCAAACTTCCCCTGGCTCCTAACTCCTATCTGTATAACCAATAGTATTGGTTCCGATGGCAGGACTGTGTAAGTTGGTGTGGTTTTCTGTTATAACTGATATGCATACGATCTGCATATTGCATTTTACATATGGTGTGATTCATGCTGGTCGTAACTCACCGCTAGTTTATGGAGAGGCTCTTGGAGGCTGGTGGTTTCCTTTATAAAGGTAGTTTTTGTTTTATTTTAATATGAGTTCTGGCTTGTTGATAGGTTGAGACTAGTTACATGCCCATGGCAAGGTCTGTTCAGACTTGTTTCAATTCTTGGGTATGTTGGCTTTTACCAAGCAAGTCTAGAATCAGTTGATTGCAGAGGTTCCTATGAACCTTCAGCTTTGTTCTTTGTGTAAACCTTTTGGTTGGTATCTTGTGGTGAAATCAAACTGCTATGTCTGCTTAAACCCCCATTGCTGAAAAGGCTTTCCAGGCTGCATCTTCCTGATTGGGGTGATTGAGGATTAGCAGGTTCTTGGGTTGGGAGGGCTGCTGCACACTGTTCTCTAGTCTGACTAGATAGAACTGGGGGCCCCTCCACCTGATTGGTGTAAAAATAGATTTATATGTAAAAACAAAAAGAGTGTGATCCTTGGTGCTGCCTTTGTCAGGGTGGCAAAGTACAGTGTTGCTATGCTTCTGTATACCACAGTCCTGCTTGTGGCCACGGGGAGAAGGAAGGGTCATCTGGTGGGTGTACCCACTCGGTACAGGTTGTTCCTGTCACAATTGGTATATTATTTAAGATGAGAACTAAATTTCTACATCTTCTATGAGTAGTATCGAGTATGAGTTGGACTAGTATTGCACTGAATTTTATTTTAGGCACTATCCAACAATTAAGCGTGTTTGTGTAGAACAGGAATGCCAGGTAATCTCCTGAGAACTTGGACTGTTGGAGACCCCATGTAGACTTTTTAGTTTAAAAAAACTACTTACATTTGTAGCTTTATAAAACAAATAGTTAATGTAATATCAAAAATGCATTAACAAACACCTTAAATTACTCTTAAATTATTGTATTCTTGAGAAAGTGACATTCTTAGAGAAGGATACATAAGTACCTTTCACAGTACTGCTTTAATCTCCTGGTTCCTAAAGCTGGATATAATGGGGTTAAACAATGGGGTCATCACAATGCATGTCTATAAATAAATATAAAAAGCAACGGTCATGAAAACAAATGGGGCAAATAGCAAGTAATTGAGATCACAATTTCTTAGAACATCAAGATGGATATATTAGAGAAAAGGTCAATGTCATTAAGTCTATAAAATTCTATAATAATAATAATAATAATAATAGTTGGGATATCAGAACCAACACACTTTAGTAAAAACTAAACATCAAGAACCTGAAAAAAATCCTGATCAGACCATCGGAACTAAAAATCAGAGGAGAGGAGGGATGGAAATCATTGGATGAGCAGAGAGACTGGTTAGACATGTATTTAGAAATGAATGAGGAGATGTAAGTAGGGGAACCGCTATGACGGGCTGTGCAAGTAAAAGTCAAGATTTTGAAATGAATCCTGAAGTGCACAGATTTTTTCACTGACAAAAGGGGAGAGGTGTTAGTAAAGCAATGGGAGATGAAGATATGTTTGTCAGCTGCATTCATGGTGGATTGTAGAGGGACCAGACAAGTATGATGGAGACCAGCTAAGACAATCATTGAAGTGGGAGATGACGAGAGCATGCCTTTGTGGCATCTTGTGTTAGGAAGGGCCGAATGCGGGCAATGTTTTTAAGATGAAGGTGGCAGTTTTTTGAGACAGACTGAATATGGGGAGTGAACATGAAATCAGAGTTAAAGATGACACCAAGGCAAAGATTGAGGGGATAGAGAGATGAGGGCACCATTGGAGGGAGGGAATATGAGAAGTTCAGTTTTTGAGAGATTAAGTTTTAGGAAATGTACGTTAGAGACAAGGCAGTTAGTTACAGGGTTTAAACAGAGGAAGAGAGATTTTAAGAAGATATGTAGATCCAGTTTTCCAAGTGAGGTAGTGTAAAGAGAGAACAGAAGGGGTCATAGAACTGAGCCTTGGGGTACCTCAACTGTGAGGGGAAGGGGAAGTGTTACTAGAGAGGTATCAGGAGGTACCCTCAGAGAGGTAGGAAGTGAACCAGGGAAGAGCAGTGTTACGGAGACCAAGATCATGAAGAGTTTGAAGGTGAGGAGGAGGGTGGTCCACGATGTCAAAAGCAGCAGAAAGCTCAAGCAGGATTAGGATAGAGTAACGGCCCCTTGGATTTAGCAGTACGTAGTTTATTATAACATGAATGTAAATTGAGGACAACTTATCCTGTAAATCTACTTCTTGCTGTGAGTATTCATCCTCTGTGACTAATTAATATTTCATAATTATTTCCCTCCAGACAACAGACATGTCATTGGTTTTATGTGATTTATTTGAGAAACCCACAAGGAATGGACTTTGTAGCTATATAAAACCAGAAGAAATACAATGTAACGTTCACAGCGTGCTGGAGGGTGTGTTGGTACTTGTGCAGATGAAAAGGCAAAACAGTAGACATTCTTTCTTTCTATCTATATTGTTGGAAACTTAAGGAATATTAATGCCTCCTACACGGTGAAATATGATTACATCTCAAGCAGCTTTTCACACAACGGCAAGAGGAAATCTGAAAAAGGACAATATCTGGTAGATATTGAAATATTTGAGCAGGAAAATACACCTTGAGGACAGATTAGATGCCTTCACAGTTTATAGTTTATACTGTATCATGCATGTTTTAATTCCAATATGGGATTACACAGAGCAATGTCTGCTGTGAGGGTATTCTACTTATCAACCAACATCTCTTTGATGACATACCTTCTTACATCACATTTTGGCCTCTGAACCTCTGATTTGTTTGTGACATTTCCCTTCCTTTGAAATATAATCTCTGCTTGTACTTTAAACTTTTTAACATCATATGTCATCTCTCATCTTTTCTCCAAGCTCTGCACACTTCGTTAGACATCTACTATTTCGTAATATTAAACCATGATATTAAACCATGGACCATTTTAGTCTTCTCTTGAATCCCTAAGAAAATGTATATCTTTCTAGTTGTAGAATCTCTGAAACTTTACACAATATTTTAAGTGTCAAAGGTTTTATTACACTTGTACAATGGCTCGTTATAAATCACGTATTCTGTAATTACTGATTGATACATGACATGTTCATCTCATGTTCTACATATTACTGCATCAAACCAGATCTAGCAAATGGTATTAAAAGGTCTTAAAGTCCCTCTGTTGTTGATTCCATCAATTATCTGTTTTATGTTTTTTTTTGTAGATTTTGTTGTAGATGTGATGAAACTGAAGATCCTCTGGAAGTAGCTGAGTTGCCTAAATTGAAACATATAAAAATAATGTATATGTCCTCAAAAAGATGCACAGTAAATTGCGACAAATACAATTTCAACAGTTGGGGAGTATTTGTTTAACCCAAATGCTAATTAAAAAAAAAAATCAAATGTCATTATGATGGACTGCAACAATAACACAATAAAAGAATTCCTGCTGGTTGGAATGAATGGTCCTGGGGCATCTAAGACCATCCTCTTTGTTCTGTTCCTTGTTATATATTTTCTGACAGTAATTGTAAATCTTTTAATTTTTGGTCTGTTTTGGTTAGTTCACAGTGTCCAGTCTCCCATGTATTTCTTCCTCAGCCACCTGGCCCTATCTGACATCTTCTTATCAACAAATGTAACACCGGTTCTACTTCTTGCCTTATTACAAGATGGCGCCACCATGTCTATTTCAGGTTGCCTTAACCAATTATACCTTGTGGGTTCATTTACAATTGCTGAATGCTACCTGCTTACAGTGATGTCCTACGATCGCTACTTGGCCATATGCAATCCATTGCGTTACATGAAAATTATGAACCACAAACTCCGACTCCAACTTGCTTCTTGGTCTTGGATCCTTGCCTTTATGCTTAGTCTTATTTATATTATTCAAATGTATTTTTATCAGTTCTGTGGATGTAATATTGTTGACCATGTGTTCTGTGATTTTGACCCTCTTCTCCAAATGTCGTGCACTGATACCGCCATTTTAGAAATAGAGATTGTAGTGTTCTCTGTCCCGGTTGTTCTTTTGCCTTTCCTCTTCATAACCACAACATACATCATGATTTCACTCGCTATTCTTAAAATCACCTCTTCTACCGGTAGGCAGAAAACCTTCTCAACCTGTAGCTCTCATCTCACTGTTGTCTGCACATACTATGGCATACTAATCACTAAATATACAGTGCCAACTAGTGGTCATTCAGTGTACATGAAAAAGTCCATATCTCTTCTGTATACTATGTTTACACCATTACTAAACCCAATTATATACAGCCTCAGGAACCAGGAAATCAGGAGAACTCTTCATAGATGGATGTCAATCTCTAGAACACAATTGGCAAACATTGAATAAAGACTCCCAGGGTGCAATGAAACGCCACAAACATATGACCTTTCTTGCCAGTAATTGGCTGCTTTAAGCCAAAGGAATTACCATGTAGCTATATAAAATCATAAGAAATACAATGTAACGTTCACAGCGTGCTGGAGGGTGTGTTGGTACTTGTGCAGATGAAAAGGCAAAAAAATATATGCATCCCCCCCTCTATACTGGTGAAAACTTAAGGAATACTAATGCCTCCTATCTGGTTAAATATTGTTACATCTCAAGCAGCTTTTCGCACAACGGCAAGAGGAAATCTGAAAAAGGAGAATGTCTGGTAGATATTGAAACATTTGAATAGGAGAAAGCACCTTGAGGACAGATTAGATGCCTTCACAGTTTATAGTTTATACTGTATCATGTATGTTTTAACCCCTTAATGACAAAGCCCGTATATGTACGGGCTCAAAATCCATTGTTTTCAATGGGTTTAGGGACCGCCCATTGTCCTTAATTAATTCCATTACGGGATTACACAGAGCAATATCTGCTGTGAGGGTATTTTACTTATCAACCAACATATCTTTGATGAAATACCTTCTTACATCACATTTTGGCCTCTGAACCTCTAAATCTCACCCTACAAATCTCCACTTCAAAGATCAATGCTCTAGAAAGCTTTCAAAGAGTAACTGGAATATCAGCCATGCCATGTATTGGCTCTGAATTAACTGAAATTTACAATTTTATAAAAAAATTAAATTAATTTGCTGATAAAACATATTTTATAATTTTAAAAGCAAATTGTGAAATTATAAAATTATAAAGATTTGCATAAATAATGTTAATTTTCATAATAGTTATTTTCATAATGAATGTGTTTGTTGATGTATACTTTGGTTAAAAATTCATAGTTCATTCGTAAAAACTTTAATTGATACAAAGCTAAAAAACACAACTATAAGGTTTACCACCACCATGTGCTGTGAGCTATTTCCCATAAGCAAATAATTGAGGTAGCTATCTCACTTCTCCAATGATGGTGTGGTGAAAAACAAATCTAGTAGCTTTTAACAAAAACTCAATTAAATCAACTGAAGATATGTTCTCTAGAATAAATCCAGTGCTTTCCAACTCAGATGCTTCATAATTTTTTAGAGCAGAGTTTGAATTAGATTCTTTGGTTTTGAATATTGGGACAAAATAACAATTATCTGCTCCTTCGCAGGTCTAAAAGCAGGTAAATACAGCCTCAGATGAACAACAACACGTGACATATTACACAGTGTCACAATTTATTTAACAAAATAAAAGCCAAAATGGAGAAGCCATGTGTGTAAAGTACACCTTATGGTTCAATAACTTGTAGAAACACCTTTAGCTTCAAAAACTTGAAGTAATTGTGTTCTCTATGAGTTTATCAGTTTCTCACATTGTTGTGGAGGAATTTTGGCCCACTCTTCATTACAACATTGCTTCAGTTCATTGAGGTTTGCAGGCATTTGTTTACGCACAGCTCTCTCAAAGCCCCGCAACAGCATTTCAATTGGGTTGAGATCTGCACTTTCACTAGGCCATTGCAGCACCTTGATTCTTTTCTTTTTGAGCCATTTTGTTGCAGATTTGTTGGTGTGCTTGAAATCATTGTCCCGTTGCATGACCGAACTTCATCCAAGCTTTAGGTATCGGACAGATGGCCTCACATTTGACTTTAGAATACTTAAGTGAACAGAGGAGTTCATGGTCGGCTCAATGACTGCAAGGTTCTCTGGTCCTGTATCTGCAAAACAAGCCCAAATCATCACCGCTCTGCCACCGTGCTTGACAGTTGGTATGAGGTGTTTGTGCTGATATGCTGTGTTTGGTTTTCAACAAACGTGGCACTGTGCATTATGGCCAAGCATCTCTACGTTGGTCTGGTATGTTAAAAGGGCCTTGTTCCAGAGGTCTTGAGGTTTATTCAGCAGCGACTTTGCAAACCTAAGCCGCGCTGCCATGTTTTTTTTTTAGAGAGAAGAGTCTTACTCCTGGACACCCTTTCAAACAAACCATACCTGTTCAGTCTTTTTCTAGTTGTACTGTCATGAACGTTAACATTTAACATGCTAACTGAAGCCTGTAGAGTCTGAGATGTAACACTTTTTCTTTTTTTTTGCAATTTCTCTGACCATTGCGTGGTCTGACCTTGGGATGAATTTGCTGGGATGTTCACTCCTGGGAAGATTGGTAACTTGAATATTTTCCACATTTGAATAATCTTTCTCCCTGTAGAATTATGGACTTTAAATTGTTTGGAAAAGGCCTTATAACCCTTCACAGATTGCTGGGCAGCAATAATTGCTTCTCTAAGACACTTGCTGATGATCAATTAATCAAGGGCATTTGATTAGCAGCACCTGTCTGCTACTTAGCATCTTAGTTTCTATGAAGTAGTAGTTTTTTACACATAGCTTCTCCATTTTGGCTTTATTTTTGTTGAATAAATCATGACGCTGTGTAATATGTTATGTGTTGTTGTTTATCTGAGGCTGTATTTACCTATTTTTTTAGACCTGCTAAGAAACAGATGGTTGTTATTATGCACTGATATGTAAAAGAGTATGTACTTTCTTTTTCATGATGTATTTATGCATTATGTATTTTTTTCTATTTCAGAGAGCAGGGGCATATTTGGGTCTATGATCAAGTAGAAAACAGGCTACCATCAGGTGCCAACCATGAGGGAACTGAGTGTTCCTCTTAAATAGGCACTGCATTAGGCCTTACCCTGAGGAGTGCCCCAGCTGTCCACTTTCACTTACTGTCTACCGGTATGTGACATTATAAATCAGTGAAAAGCATGTGCCAAGCAAAAGAAGGTGACTACAGAGACTGTGCCAATTCAGGTAGATTAGAATATAACGCAGGTCATTGTCAGGTTCCACCCTCCTCAGCCGGGAGTATTCAAAACTTTGCTATGCTCAGGTTGTTCTACAACCACTAGTGGCCACCTTTCTCTCTCTGGAGTCCCAGACCTCAGTATCACTAGCAGCTGGGCCTTCAGTCAGGGGCTTTGCATTAATGTGTATGGACCGCTTTGCTCTGGCCCTGTACCTGACCCTGTATTGTTCCTGCCGTGTGCCCCACCAGTGGGCTTCCTGCCTTGTGCCCCGCCAGTGGGCTTCCTGCCAAGAGACTTATTACCTGTACTTATTTGTCCTGCCAGTTTCCTCAATACAGACTATATGCTAGCATTCTGCCTGTGGTGTATTTCTTTGCGCCTGTCTGTATCATCCCACAGTTATTATGCATTGTGGGGTACAGACAGAACCCCAAGTATCCCCTGCGACTGGGCTCCTACCCGACCTGCTTACCCGGTTCGTGACAGTCATTGACAAAGAGTAAAAAGATGTGAACTTTGTTCAGCAGACATAAATGAGGAGTAAAGAATATGCTGATTCATGATACATGTATTAAGGTAACAATTCAGCACTACTAAATCTATAGTGAGGGTTTTATTTGCCTTCTTTTTATTAATAAAAACTTTAATTGATACAAAGCTAAAAACCAACTATAAGGTTTACCACCACCATGTGCTGTGAGCTATTTCCCATAAGCAAATAATTGAGGTAGCTATCTCACTTCTCCAATGATGGTGTGGTGAAAAACAAATCTAGTAGCTTTTAACAAAAACTCAATTAAATCAACTGAAGATATGTTCTCTAGAATAAATCCAGTGCTTTCCAACTCAGATGCTTCATAATTTTTTAGAGCAGAGTTTGAATTAGATTCTATGGTTTTGAATATTGGGACAAAATAACATTCATCTACTCCTTCGCAGGTCTAAAAGCAGGTAAATACAGCCTCAGATGAACAACAACACGTGACATATTACACAGTGTCACAATTTATTTAACAAAATAAAAGCCAAAATGGAGAAGCCATGTATGTAAAGTACACCTTATGGTTCAATAACTTGTAGAAACACCTTTAGCTTCAAAAAATTGAAGTAATTGTGTTCTCTATGAGTTTATCAGTTTCTCACATTGTTGTGGAGGAATTTTGGCCCACTCTTCATTACAACATTGCTTCAGTTCATTGAGGTTTGCAGGCATTTGTTTACGCACAGCTCTCTCAAAGCCCCGCAACAGCATTTCAATTGGGTTGAGATCTGCACTTTCACTAGGCCATTGCAGCACCTTGATTCTTTTCTTTTTGAGCCATTTTGTTGCAGATTTGTTGGTGTTCTTGAAATCATTGTCCCGTTGCATGACCGAACTTCATCCAAGCTTTAGGTATCGGACAGATGGCCTCACATTTGACTTTAGAATACTTAAGTGAACAGAGGAGTTCATGGTCGGCTCAATGACTGCAAGGTTCTCTGGTCCTGTATCTGCAAAACAAGCCCAAATCATCACCGCTCTGCCACCGTGCTTGACAGTTGGTATGAGGTGTTTGTGCTGATATGCTGTGTTTGGTTTTCAACAAACGTGGCACTGTGCATTATGGCCAAGCATCTCTACGTTGGTCTGGTATGTTAAAAGGGCCTTGTTCCAGAGGTCTTGAGGTTTATTCAGCAGCGACTTTGCAAACCTAAGCCGCGCTGCCATGTTTTTTTTTTAGAGAGAAGAGTCTTACTCCTGGACACCCTTTCAAACAAACCATACCTGTTCAGTCTTTTTCTAGTTGTACTGTCATGAACGTTAACATTTAACATGCTAACTGAAGCCTGTAGAGTCTGAGATGTAACACTTTTTCTTTTTTTTTGCAATTTCTCTGACCATTGCATGGTGTGACCTTGGGATGAATTTGCTGGGATGTTCACTCCTGGGAAGATTGGTAACTTGAATATTTTCCACATTTGAATAATCTTTCTCCCTGTAGAATTATGGACTTTAAATTGTTTGGAAAAGGCCTTATAACCCTTCACAGATTGCTGGGCAGCAATAATTGCTTCTCTAAGACACTTGCTGATGATCAATTAATCAAGGGCATTTGATTAGCAGCACCTGTCTGCTACTTAGCATCTTAGTTTCTATGAAGTAGTAGTTTTTTACACATAGCTTCTCCATTTTGGCTTTATTTTTGTTGAATAAATCATGACGCTGTGTAATATGTTATGTGTTGTTGTTTATCTGAGGCTGTATTTACCTATTTTTTTAGACCTGCTAAGAAACAGATGGTTGTTATTATGCACTGATATGTAAAAGAGTATGTACTTTCTTTTTCATGATGTATTTATGCATTATGTATTTTTTTCTATTTCAGAGAGCAGGGGCATATTTGGGTCTATGATCAAGTAGAAAACAGGCTACCATCAGGTGCCAACCATGAGGGAACTGAGTGTTCCTCTTAAATAGGCACTGCATTAGGCCTTACCCTGAGGAGTGCCCCAGCTGTCCACTTTCACTTACTGTCTACCGGTATGTGACATTATAAATCAGTGAAAAGCATGTGCCAAGCAAAAGAAGGTGACTACAGAGACTGTGCCAATTCAGGTAGATTAGAATATAACGCAGGTCATTGTCAGGTTCCACCCTCCTCAGCCGGGAGTATTCAAAACTTTGCTATGCTCAGGTTGTTCTACAACCACTAGTGGCCACCTTTCTCTCTCTGGAGTCCCAGACCTCAGTATCACTAGCAGCTGGGCCTTCAGTCAGGGGCTTTGCATTAATGTGTATGGACCGCTTTGCTCTGGCCCTGTACCTGACCCTGTATTGTTCCTGCCGTGTGCCCCTCCAGAGGGCTTCCTGCCGTGCGCCCCACCAGTGGGCTTCCTGCCTTGTGCCCCGCCAGTGGGCTTCCTGCCAAGAGACTTATTACCTGTACTTATTTGTCCTGCCAGTTTCCTCAATACAGACTATATGCTAGCATTCTGCCTGTGGTGTATTTCTTTGCGCCTGTCTGTATCATCCCACAGTTATTATGCATTGTGGGGTACAGACAGAACCCCAAGTATCCCCTGCGACTGGGCTCCTACCCGACCTGCTTACCCGGTTCGTGACAGTCATTGACAAAGAGTAAAAAGATGTGAACTTTGTTCAGCAGACATAAATGAGGAGTAAAGAATATGCTGATTCATGATACATGTATTAAGGTAACAATTCAGCACTACTAAATCTATAGTGAGGGTTTTATTTGCGTTCTTTTTATTAATAGAAAAGAAAGTGATACAATATTTTGCATATTATGGTACTAATATTTTATAAAGCAATATTTATGAAATAATTCTACTGCACGTAATTTTTTCCCCTTATTTCAAAGTTCACATATCATTAGAGAATATATATTTTGAACAGATTTTAAAACCACATATGCATTCATATGGGGCATCTTAATTAGTGCTGGATACTTTTAGAATTTAGGATTTTCTCAAAGCCTTGTCTAATGTCTTTATTTCGCAGGGAATATATGATCGGATTAAGTAATGGGGTCACTACCGTGTATAGGAGAGATACAGCCTTGCCAATGTTCAAAGACTGTCCTTTCGTAGGAAGCATATAAATGCACATCAGTGTTATAAAGAATATAAACACCACGGAAAGATGGGAACTGCAGGTGGAGAACGCTTTCTGTCTTCCAGTAATAGACGGAATTCTTAGAATAGTGAAGAAAATATAAAGGTATGACACAAAAATACCAATGCATGGTGGTATTAAAATAGGAATACACAGCGACATGACTATGAGCTGAACTTCGGAAGTGTCTGAACAAGATATGTCAAGTAGGGGGGCAAGGTCACAGAAAAAATGGTCAATGACATTTGATCCACAAAAATCTAGTTGAGATGTCGGTATTGTGTCAATCAGTATAGTAATACAGCTCACTAACCAAGACGTGCTAACTAATTTCAGACACGTTACATGGCTCATCAATATGGTATACCGCAATGGGTTACAGATTGCTAAATATCTGTCGTAAGACATAACCGTCAAGAGGAGACATTCTAAGCATTCGGAAACGCCGAAGAAATAGAACTGAGTGATGCAGCCAGCGAGGGACATTGTGGCTCCATTGTTCAGTATGACATGAAGCATGCTTGGGACAATGTTTGTGGTCAACATGATGTCGGAGATGGAGAGATGCCTCAGGAAAAAGTACATGGGCGAATGGAGGTTTTCACAGTATGACACCAAGAGAATGATGATGACGTTCCCACATATTGTAACACAGTAAATGGTAAGGATCAAAACAAAAAGAAATATATTAAGGTTCTGGAAGCTTTGAAATCCAGCAAGAAAGATCTGTGTAACCTTAGTCTGATTGTTCTCATTCATTGCCTAGAGAGAAAAGAATCATTTTCAAAACACATTTAATTACTTTGAATCTTATATATCTGGTTTGAGGGTTTGAACTGAGCCCCAAGAGGCATTTCCGATCAGGAAAAGCAAGGTCAATGTGATGATTTTATGGGAGACAGGTGGTACAGAAAGCCAATCGTCAGAATAGTTTTTGAAGGGAGGCAGTGTAACGTTAGAACAGAAGGTGCCCTAAAACTAAGACTTTGGGGTGTAACAAGAGAGGAAGAGGAGTTTCAGTTTCTAGGGGTTTACAGAGGTAAGAAAAAAAAAACTGGAGAGAAGAGTGTCATGAAAAAAGGGATTGTGAATTTGAAAAAGATTGTGTCTAATGCAGCAGAAGGATTAACAAAGAACACCAATTTGAACATTTAGAATATTCCTCATATAGCCACTAGGCTGTCTAGAGTAACAATAGGTGTAAGCACAATTTACCCCATGACAAGTTCTTTACCACAAATGTGTGCTGGACCTTACTAGGTAGTGAACCTACGTTGGTTGGTTGCTTTCTAGGAAAACTGTGGTTTCAACTCTCTCCAAGCTCTGCATTATGGAGGACCAACTGTGTCAAATTTCTCCAGCATGAAAGACTGAATTGGCCCTACACAATGCACAAATTAAGGGGTTGACCTTTCCATGCCTAGTGATATTCTTGAGATGAAACAACAATTCTCCTGCAGACTCTCCAATCAATACCTGCTTTAGTGACTAAACCCTTGAGTGTTCTACCACCCAAATATCATCTAAGATGATATGTTACCAGATTATTTAGCATGGGTTAGCACCAATGGGCTACATTTTACCTATCCTGCCATGAGCTTGGAGGAGAAACGAGAGAGTTACATGATAAAAAAAAGGACAGAAGGACGAGAAATGATACAACTGCAGGTTCAAGTTTGCAGACAAAGAGCTGTACGTATACATGTTTATAATATTCCTTCTTAAAAACAGCATTAATTTTACTTTCAATGAGGTGACCAAATAAATCATTGTATGTGGTCTTTAGTTTGCTTCCTGTCTGCAAAGTTGTAAATCACATCAATATGTCATGGAAGTCCCATCCTGAAGGAACCATCACCCACCTGCCGGCTCCTACCATGATGTTAAAGGGACATGGGCGTGAAAGGGTTAATAGGGAAAAAAAATGCCTGAGGGCTCACTCACAGGTTTCCCCACAGGGTCAGAGCAAATACACCTTAACCTCAAACCCGTTCCCCCCATGACCCTAAAACATAACTCACTGCCATCAACAAATTCTCTTTCTGGTCAAACTCTTCTTCATGCAAAATACCTTGTTACTCCTTAAACATAGGTAATTCACATGACACACATACAGTTTGGTCCATAAATATTTGGACAGTGACAATGTTTTTATACTTCTGGGTGTGTACACGACCACAATGAATGTGAAATGAAGCAATCAAGGTATGATTAAATTGCAGGCGTTCCGCTTTAATTTGAGGGTATTCACATCCGAATTGAGTAAATGGTTTAGGAATTATAGTGATTTTCATGCATAGCCCCCCATTTTCTGTGGCTGTAAACTCTCAATATGAGGTCCAAAGGGTTTTCAATGGAAGTAAAGCAGGCCATCATTAGACTGAACTACAAGACAAAGCCATCAGAGAGATAGCAGAAACATTAAGAATGGCTACATCAAGGCTTCTGAGAAAGAATAAAGGCACCGGAGAGCTCATCATACCAAAAAGTCTCGACAACCACAGAAGACAACTATTATTTTTCCTTAGTGAAGAAAAATCCCAACATCTAGCCATATCAAGAACACTCTCCGGGAGGCAGGCATCTTATTGTCAAAGTCTACTATCAAGAGAAGACGTCACAAAAGCAAATACAAAGGGTTTACTACAAGGTACAAACCACCGGTAAGCTTCAAGAATAGGAAGGACAGTTTAGAAAGGCCTAAAATGCCTTACCAGTACTGGAATTATATTCTTGGGACAGAGGAACCTAAAATGAACCTATACCAGAATAATGGGAGGAGAAGAGTATGGAGAATATAAAGAACTGCTTGTGATCTGAAGCTTACCACATCATCTGTGAAACATGGTGGAGGCGGTATTATGACGTGGACATGGATGGTTCCAAATGGAACTGTGCCACTTGTGTTTATTAATGAAATGACTGCTGACAAAAGTACAAATGGACAATGGACTCTGAAGGCAACCAAAGTGCTTTTCAAGGCAAAGAAATTCAATATTTTTCAATGGCCGAGTCAGTCACTTGATCTCAACTCAGTTGAACATGCTTTTCACTTACTGAAGACAAAACTAAAGGCAGAAGGACCCACAAACAAGTAGCAACCTAGGATGGCTGCATTAAAGGCCCAGTATTAGCACCATAAGGTGGGAACCCAGAATTAGGTGATGTCCATGTGTTCCAGACTTCAGGCAGTCACTCACTGCAAAGGATCCTAAACCAAGTATTACAAATGATCATTTTGGGGATGATTATGTCCAATTACTTTTGAGTTCCTACAAATGAGGGGACTATGTATGAAAATTGCTATTACTCCTAAACCTTTAACCAAATTGAGATGTACATACCATCAAATGAAAGCTGTAAATCTGTACTTCAATCTCATCAATGATTGTGTCACTGTCCAAATATTTATGGCCCTGATTTAGGAATAGGAGGTTCCTTGCAAAACTTGCCATCCCAATTCTACGAATATCAATGAAATAAGATGTGGTTGAGAAGAGTTGTTTGTCCTTATCTGAAAGAAAACAAGAAGAACGAAGAATAAATTGGAGACACACACCTCTGGTTTGCCTGCTCACGATGTGCTTGAAAAACTGTGGTAAAGGTGTCTTATAAATCCTTGATAATTAACTAAAAAGATGTATGTATGCTATAGAGAGCTCAACAGTATTACGAAGTGCACGATAATAAGCAATCTCTAGAGAGTTTCATGAATATCATAACAGGGAGTCAAAAGAGAATAAAATAGTCTAAGAAAATGTACAAAAATTAAATTGTCGGCTTATAGTAGACATCAACAGAAGTAATTTAGAAATAAAGCATTTTTTTTAAAGAGAGGGAGAGAGACGTCGGGCCCATTTTTTTTTAATATAGTTTAAATAATAATAAGATAGTCCAAACATGGCTTTGTCTTTTGTTAGGGTGGACTTTTGCCTACTCCATGACACTAGCTTGAAAAACCAAGATAAACCATACACAGGGAGTGGAATATACCTTCATTGGGAATTTTGTAGAACCCACCCAAGCATACATTGTTGGATTTGCCCCAATAGCCAGAAAGCATTTAAGCACAAGTTATCAGCTACCGCACAGTGGACCTGTACATTCGGATTTGTACAAATTTTAGTTTTAATGAAACTTGCCAATTTTATCAATTCATACTAATCTCCAAAAATGAGGAATGATCCCCAACGAAACAAGAAAAAGAAGCAGGGAGCTCTGAATTTCCATTTGCATTTCGTAGGTTTTTTCACTCACTCTTACTCACGCTCTCTCAAACTCTCTCACTCTCTGTCTCAGTGTCTCCTTGCCACGTCTCCTATTGCCTCTTCTTTTTCTTCTTTCTTCGTCTGCTTCTCACTGATCGAGTCCTCCGTGCACACCCCCTACCCCATTGGAGAAATAGGGATGAGGCTGTACTCATGGCTCTGTCCTTTCTTGGAAGTACACTGGGAGGCCATCTGTACCCGGTTGGAGAAACAGGGGAGAGGCTGTCCCCATGGAAGTGCACTGGGTGGCCTGATTTAGAGAGAAGCGGATGAAGAAAGAAGACATGGGGAGAAGCAGATGAAGAAAGAAGGCAGAAGAACAAGAATAGGCAAGATAAGATGCAAAGCTGCAGGAAAAGAGACAGGGACACAAAAGTGGTTGGCAAAGATGGTAAGGAGACATTGAGAGAGAGCGTTAGAGAGCAAATGAAAGTGAGAGAGCAAACGGAGTAAAAAAAAGGGAGTGGGAGGGCTTACTCCATCTTTCAATACTATGTAGAAAGGACCTAGTACATTGAGCTTGCATATTAGACTTGTGCCCTCTGACTCATCCAAGTCTTAATTAATTTTGCATTTGTAGGAATGTCTGAAAACAAAGAGGGAGCCTCAATAAAAAAATGTGTGGGTTTGTTTGTGGATTGAAGGTTATGTGTAGTGTTGTGGTGGTGAAGGATTCTAAATGAAATGTAGGCGTATCTGGAGTTCCAGCCTAGGTTTCCCGAGGGAGAGATTAGCGGAAGCATTGTGTTTGGAGAGAAAAAAAAATCTCCCTCGCTCCCTATCCGCTATGCAAACTGCTTCCCCTTCACAGACGTTCTTCTCAGCTCAAGCATGTAATACAAATATATGTGACAATGAAAAGAACACTAACTTCTTGTGATTTGTCTCTTATAAGAAGGCGAGGACAGATGAGGTAATGATGAGGTGATGGCCATTATCACATGAGGTACATTTTTAGTTACTTCATAGATCTTTTCTTATAAATATGAGAGATAGGAGCCAATGTACTTTTCTAATAAAGGAATCACAAAGGGGGTGCAGATAGTCTATATTTTAATTGTTACCTAAGAGCATAGTAAATACAAACTTTCAGAGATCTTTATTTAACTTTTCGGTTTGTTTTTGACCCATTTGTTTTCAGGTAACAAATTGTGTTCCCTGCTCATTCAATTTGGGTGAAAATTCAGGAGCATTTTTAATTCAGGAGGAAAATCTGTTGCCCGGTGCCCACATTCACTCTCACACGCTCATTCTTGTTATCTCTCACTTGTTTATATAACTAGTTCAGGAGGGGAACGTGATGGCATGGGATTATGCAGACTTCTCTCAACAAACATACAACAAACCGTAAATAATGTAATAAAATAACATGTTTTTCAAGGAATTTTTCCCTCTTTAGGTGACAGGGCTATAAAATATATTATAAAGCATGTTGGATTCCCTGGGTAAACTACATAAAGTTCATGCCAGGATATCCTGAATGTCTACAAGATGATCAAATTGTGTCGGGTAATCACAGTAATCATGGAAAGGCAACATTTACTAAATATTCCGTAGACAGCATTGGATGTCCACATATCATCCAATAATCTGGTGAAACGTATGTGTTTGTTTCCATTTCTACATTGAACACTATATAATATAATAGAAGACACGTTATTTATTTACTATTTTTTAACATGCAGATACACTTTGTTCATGGCTTCCTTGATGTCATTATTTCTCAGGCTGTAGGTGATCGGGTTCATCATTGGAGTCACCACTGTGTACATTAAGGATAAGACTTTGCTGACATTCAATGATTTTCTTTTGGCTGGAAGCATATAAATCCCTATCAGGGTCCCATAAAATATGGAGACTACAGTCACGTGAGAGCTGCAGGTGGAGAAGGTTTTCCGTCTTCCACTTTTGGAAGTCTTTGATTTCCCTTTATGAGTTTGACTTAGTCTATATATCTAAATTGTTGGAGCTATATAAATAAAATAATAATAATAATAATAATAATAATATATGATAAGAACTGGATAAGAAAAAATAATTACCAGGCATTACCATGATGAGCTTTATAGTTAACAATATTGCTTTGAACGCAAAATGTCCAGATGTCATCTCAATGCGGTTCTTGCCTTATATTATTTCATGGACATGGACTGGATGGGACTGCCATCGGAACCACAGAAAGCCGAAATAGCCAAAAACACCAAACAGAATCATATTGACTTCAAAGAAGTGAAGGGTGTGATGTTTTTGATCCGTATTTATAAGATGTTCCAAGGCGTATTTGTTACAAATTAATTGACTGTCGATATCTGTTGAGAATACTGTGAGAGCCCCTAAAGCGTAGTGACTAACCCAAGGAGAGACATGATACAACCTCAGTAAGAATAATAAAGAACAAAAAAAATCACAACAGATTTTAGTACGAGTGGTCAGTACGAGTGGCCAATCAAGTTAAGGGTTAACGCGGCCAACCAGGCCTCTGGCAAGCAAAGGGTTATGCTCGGTGTGTGTATATTTTGTAGTCTTTGATCCATGGGCCTACAGGATATTGTTTCACCAGTCCTTAACAAAGTGTGAACACCAGGCCTGGGCCATAAATTCAACGAGCAGATGAGGGGGTCAAAAGATGTCTACTCTGAGGTTGGTTGTCAAGGGGACAGCAACATAACATCGACTATGGAGAATGTGTCTTGTTAGATTTCGTATGGTTAGAAGGTCCAGTATAAATACGAATACCCAGGTGGATACCAAACATGCCCCAGGAGAGTTGTTCCATTTATGAGATACAAGAAGGGCTACTTTGCAAGCAGTTGCACCCATCATATTTGGTGTCCAGATATCCGCCTATGCGTGAGGAATGTGATTATGTTAACATTACGGAGGTAGATTGTAAATTGCATGTTTTAGAAAGCCGTATGGATTTTCATAGCAACTCTTCACTGGGGTCCCTGGTATGAGTAGGCCAAAAGCTCTGAGTCTACCAAGTTACACCCAAGGGGTCTGGCCTCTGTGGTTTATCTAAATAATATAGGTTTTGGATAATGGAGAACTTCACCATCTGAATCCCCAACAAGGACTTGTTATATATCAGCAGATGTACTGTATGTAAGAGTTTCTTTGTGTTTACTCTTATTTTATTTCATGGACTGTTAAATTTCATGGACTAAATATTAAGTTACTTTTAAACTGTAATTCCGTTTTGTGTGGGGTAACCTAAGACAACCAGATATAAAGTCTTGGTGGTGGTGGTTGTAGTATTGGGGTTATAGTGTAGGAAGGATTTTTAGGGGGTTCATTTGTTGGTTTCTGAGAAAAGCAACAGGTAACCAGAGGTCTGGCGTTATTAACCCTTGCACTCCCACACTCTTCCCACTGTCTCGGCCCATAGCCCTCGCTCGTGACACCAGGCTTCACTGAGGTTGCATGATCTTGCATGGTAACACTCAAAAAATAACTTGAATCTTCACTAAAATGTGAGTTGTTTATGAGTACATGAAGATGAAATAAATAAATTATAAAGTGAATTGAAATTACCCATGAGAGTAATAGATAACCTCCCCTTTTCTGGCAGTCCATGAGCCTTGGGGTGTGTTTGTGAGGAATGATATCAACCTGTCTCACCTCACCTCTCCTTCAGGATCAGGATTATAATCCCATCAACTACCAGACAGCCCGGTGCTTTCGTACAGTTCTATGGCCAGCAATGCCCACCCGACCACTAATTTTGGAGTGATCCCGAGGGAGCGGCATCAGTCTCGGGGTACGAATGGAGAGCTCAGGGTCCGAGGATGTTATGTTGCAAAAAATGATTTGATCTGACCTCGGGACCCTGAGCAACAGCGTCTGAAAAGGTCTCGGGGAATAGTCCACGCCGAGACAGAGTTCCATAGCCGTAGCTGGGTAAACCCTAGTCTTACCTAAAACTAGGGTTCCCAAATGAGCTCCCTCTCTGTAATCACCACTGAGTGTTGCCCACCATGAGTATAGTGTAGCACCAAAAGAGCGACGTGTTGGGACAACTAATGTCCGTAGTGACGCAGTTCCAATTGTTGGCGGACATCTCCGCGGTTCTATGGGTCCCATATGGAGTGTTTCCGGCCATGTAGAGCCCCAAATTTGGCTAGTTCATGGGAGTCTGGTTATAGCAGACCAGATGGAGTTTTTCAATTAGCACTGGGTGACTTAGACATAAGAGAAACAGAGAAACTTTGAAAATGATGACACAGACTACTCGGCCCATCCAGTCTGCCTAACCTCTGAATACTTTCCGTAGTCCCTGGCCTTATCCTATATCTAGCTTAGCCTTATGGCTATCCAATGCATGCTTAAATGTCTTCACTGTATTAACATCTACCACATCTGCTGGAAGGCTATTGCATGTACCCACCAGTAAAGCAATATTTCCTGATATTACCTTTAAACCTTTGTCCATGGGGCAGGGCAGGAAGGCAAGGAGTCTTCCCAGGAATCCACCAGTACCCCCTCCCAAACTCAAATCTACCCCAATGTGTCCTTTGGAATGTGAATGATGTTCACGGACTGCAAGGGAGGAGGATCCAGGTCTTCTGCAGCGCTGCGGGTGATCCTTCTCTCTGGCAGCCGGTGAAGGTCTGTGCGCACAGACAACCTCCGCTGCTTCTAACCGTTACTTCCGCTGGGGCTTCAATGGTGGACCACCGGAAGGTCATGTGACGCCGGCACTCAGTCATAGAAGTCCTGCGGAAGCCTGGGGAAAAGTGCAGGCAGCAGAGGGGGTTGTCTGCTGAGCAGCCCAGATGGGACTCGAACCCACAATCCCTTGCTTAGGAGGCCAGTGCCTTATCCATTAGGCCACTCGGGCATTTGGTAGCAGCACAGGCTGATTTTGGTGGTTGCAAACTAGGTTCAGAGACTCTAGTTTGTTGCCCGATATACAAGATCACTCTGGGCTAAAACACTCAATTAGCAAAACACAACCAAGCAAATACTACTTTTGGAATGTCGCTGCCGGTCCATTTGAAGCCATGAACTCTCCCAGCAGTTCTTAACCGCGGTCAGTGCTTCATTAAGCCGTGTTAACGTCTACTAATGAAAATATTGGAGAAAATATATTCCTGCACATTATCCTTTAAAAAAATCTTTCAAATAAAACTTGAAAGGAAGTGCTCCAGGTGAGGCTTGAACTCACAACCTCGGCATTGCTCAACAAATACTGCCTTATAAGTACCGCGTGCTAACCGATTGCGCCACTGGAGCTTTGTGCTGGTTTCACCTTACACTCGGTTTTCTTGTTTTGTCACTTGCAACCTTAACGCTCCTCTGTGGGACAGCGAAAATTGATGAAAAGGCTTCTTGCACATTAAGAAAGGTAGCTTGACCAAAGTTCGCTTGAAGCCTTTTCAGTCCACAAGCCAATTGTCTGTTTTTTCTTTCAAAATAGGCGTGTGGAAAGCTTTGTGATTCCCATGCAAGCTTGTAGAGCCATGCTTAAAGGGGTGGTTTTGGGACATGGATTTCGAGTGGAATTGATTCCTGGCGTAAAAAAAACCTTGCCTACCAGCAGATGTCTTGCCAATGGTGTTACACTGCGCCAAACCCGTCACTTGCTCGGTTAAGAGCACCCCAGATGGGACTTGAACCCACAATCCCTGGCTTAGGAGGCCAGTGCCTTATCCATTAGGTCACTGGGGCATGTGGTAGCAGCACTGGCTGGTTTTGGTGGCTGCAAACTAGGTTCAGAGAGCCCTCATTATGACTCTAGTTTGTTGCCCGACATACGAGATCGACTGATCGCTCTGGGCTAAAACAGTCAATTAGAAAAAAAACAACCAAGCAAACACTACTTTTGGAATGTCTTTTGAAAAGAGCCCCAAAAATTGGACGTTCCTCTGGAAAATCACCTCTTTGGCACCTGCTTGATTTGCCTGGTGGACTTCTACAGGGAGTGCTACTGAGCATGTGCAAGACGTTTGCATACTAAGACTTCCTGGTTTTCAATAGACGCTTCAAGGTGAGCACGTCAAGGAGGCGCAGGTCTCATTTTCAAAGTCCAATAACCAAAGAACGCATGCAGCAAATACGTTTGGAGTCCAGGCAAAACGGACCCTAACGTGCACTAAAATATCAATCTGCAATTTGGGGGACTGGACTGAAGGACTCTTGTTTTCTCCCAGACTGAGCTTCCAATTGTGCTTCCTGTCACGGTGTCATAACTTGCACTCTGACAACAGTGCAAACACCACTCTTGTGATGCTCTTTTCAACTTCCTGTCCCAAGCCTGGAACCAGATGTGCAGCCTTCTCAAATTGTTATGAAAGCTTGCGGGGCCATTCGGACCAACTTCTCTGCTCCTTTTTATGTAAACATTTCTCCTCATCTTTGTTGTGCTTTATTAAAAACCTTCCCTGACCGGGAATCGAACCCGGGCCGCGGCGGTGAGAGCGCCGAATCCTAGCCACTAGACCACCAGGGAATCGCTGGCGAGTGCTCTGAAGCCATGAGCTCTCCCAGCAGTTCTTAACCGCGATCAGTCCTTCATTGAGCCGTGTTCACGTCTACTACTGATAAGGTGGGAGACAATATATCCTTGCACATTATCCCTTAAAAATCTTTCAAATAACTTCCACACCACAGATGTTGAGGCTCACTAAGTCTTTCATCCAGTGGCGGGGATTTTGGTCTCGTTTTAAAGATTAGCACCATTTATGCTTTTTGCCAAACTTTTGGCACCATGCCAAATGAGAGAGACTCCTTGAAGATTGTAAAATTCCTTGTTCCAATATTAATCTCTCAGGATTAAAACTTGAAATCAGATGCGCAGCCTTTTCAACTTGTTAGAAAAGCTCGCGGGACCATTCGGACCAACTTCTCTGCTCCTCTCCATGTAAACATTTCTCCTCATCTTTGCTGTACTTTATTAAAAACGTTCCCTGACCGGGAATCGAACCCGGGCCGCGGCGGTGAGAGCGCCGAATCCTAGCCACTAGACCACCAGGGAATCGCTGTTGGTTGGTTTGGAACCATGAACTCTCCCAGCAGTTCTTAACCGCGGTCAGTGCTTCATTAAGCCGTGTTAACATCTACTAATGAAAATATTGGAGAAAATATATTCCTGCACATTATCCCTTAAAAAAATCTTTCAAATAAAACTTGAAAGCTCCAGGTGAGACTTGAACTCACAACCTCGGCATTGCTCAACAAATACTGCCTTATAAGTACCGCGCGCTAACCGATTGCGCCACTGGAGCTTCATGTGGGTGTCACCTTACACTCGGTTTTCTTGTTTTGTCACTTGCAAACTTAACGCTCCTCTGTGGGACAGCGAAAATTGATGAAAAGGCTTCTTGCACATTAACATTTTGTACTCTTTGGGACCGAGGCTGTTTTAACACTTTTGTGGTGCTCATGTTTAGATGTAATTTTCTCCTCACTCATTTAGGGCAGCCACAGATATTTTTATCATATAATCTAATTTCCCATAAAAAAAAAAAAAAAAATATGATGAAAAGTTTAAACCCAAAACATTTTTACTCATCCAAAAAAGCTAATGAAAAAACCTGCTAAATAGATTCTACTATTTGTCCTGAGTTTAGAAATACCCAATGTTTTTATGTTTTATGTTTTTTTCTGCACGTTATGGGGCAATAAGTACAGGTAGCGTTTTGCTATTTTAAAACCATTTTTTTTCCAAATCTGGTCATTCTTCCCCCCATGTGCCATTTCGGGTATCTTTGAAGCCGGCCAATGCAATTTACCCCATCAAGCCATATATTTTTGAACACTAGACACCCGAGGGCATTTCAAATGCTGGTATTTTAACCCTTTCCATGCACTAATTTTACTACCAGCCTTTGTCAAACTTTGTGGTAGTCATTTATTTTGTGTTTTTTTAATCACTAAAATTGCGCTTCAGGTATGGATTTACAGCTCCTGGTATGCGTCACAATCAAACAACACCCCAATATGTGTTCAGCAACATCTCCCGAGCGCAGTGATACCCCACATGCACGGGTTTGCCCGGGTTTTTTGGGATACACAAAAACAAGGAAAACTTTCATCAGAACTTTTACTACAAAGTGTTAACATCTTTCTTCTTTTTTTTTTCTCGAATTCCCCAGTTATGTCCCCGATGCGTAACGCCGACCTCTCACTGTCAGGTAAATATATATAACCACATGTACCGACGCCGCTTAGAAGTCAATGGAACCCCAGCTCTCGGAGCTACTACATCCCGGCACACAAGCCCCCAAACTCATAAAGAAAATGGATTTCTTTTAGAAGACAGATATTTTAGAAAAAAAGACTGCTAAGAATTTCAAGCTTTTTGGACTGGGGTCTTGTAAGTATTTCGCATTAAATTGTTGTTTTTTTTATGTGGGCAAATATGTATTTATTGAGTTTAGTGGTAGATAAGTGGAACGGCTCTCCTGTACAAGCGGTGGAGGATAATCAAGTAAGGGAAATTAACCCTTTATTGGAAGGACAGAAGAACATACCGAATATAAGACAAAACCCGGCACTTGGGAAGCTTGAACTTAATAAAAAAGCCAGAATAATGGGCAGATTATGTTTTTCAGACATGAGTCTGCCGTTAGCACCATGTAACTACTACTTTACATAGAGCTTCATAATGATTACATCTACCATAGTGATTTTTTTATTAGTTTATTATAGTATTACATAGAAGCACAGTACCTGCCGGCTGATCAGCCCCGCTCCCCCTCGTCTAGTCTGCTGTAAAGACTCAGAACTTAATCAGTCGTTGGTCTCGTCTTAGATTCGGGAGCCACGTGCCTATCCTATGGAAGTTTAAATCCCTTCACTGTATTAGCCTCAACCGCCTCTGCTGGGAGGCTGTTCCATATATCTACCACCCTCTCACTAAAGTAAAAGAGATATAGAATGTAACAATACATAAACAGAAAACACTATTGCATCTGGTGTAACCTTAGATAAAATGATGTCATAATGTGTTTATGCATAAGGCATATAAATAGATATTATTATATACAATATAAGTTGTAAAAGAAGACAGTGGCGGAAGACAACAAACTGTCTATAGATGTCACTATTGAAGCTGAGAACTTGTCATTTAATATACTTTTAATATAATACATAGGATTATTTATTTTATGAGTCTTTGATTGGGGTGACTATTTAGCAAGGAGCCAAGGAGCACATTTTTATATTTTATTATTATATATATATACACACATACATATACAGTAGGCATACAGTACTGATCGGGTCATATTTGGAACCTGCCATCATGCTTAAGTAAAATAAATAATAAATGAAATGTATGTGTTGATATATAGTTAACGATAATTAATAATAATAATAATAATAATAATAATAATAAGTATAGTAAATAATTAAGAAATGGGCAGCAGAGTAGGGGTTAAGGAGACCGATAAGGTCCAGGACTGTGTTTGATGAACGGGGCTTTCATTTGAAACCATAGAAACGGGCTAAATATGTTTTTGCAGTTTTGCTCATAATTTGTTTCTAGTCAGTAGGTGCCACAGCTGGACAAGGACCTATTTATTTTCAGCAACATCTCCTGATTACAGTCATAACACCACATACAGATTTTTTTTATGTTCTAGAATGCCACATCCATCCCTTACCTTACACTTTAGGGTAGTATTTTTAGAGGTTTTAGGGTAGTGAACAGGAGTGGAGGGTTATATTCTTTGTTGTATGCTTTTTTTACACGTAGTGCTAGAACAATGGAATATCGGGGCTTTTTTTTTCATTTGTATTAATATTATTATCATTTTTATTACTTTACTTATTTTTGATTATTGATTTATTGATTTATTGCTCTGATGGAATATTAATAGAGATCCCTTTAGGTATTTTTCTTACATCTTATGGATGCCAGTTATCTCTCGCTGAGCGCTGTTACCCACAATTGACCAGCAGGGGGAGTCCAGGATGTCAATAGTACTGCTGCAACAAAGTTGAAAAGGAGGCAGAGTGTTTGTCTAGTCTGAGCTCAGTTAAGAGAGCGAGAACTCATACCAAAGGCTAATATGCAGGCTGAGATTATATAATGGGCCAACAACTGGGATATTTAAAGATATTGGGTCATTTTGACACTACGCCCTCCCAACAACCAAACATATCATCTCATCCTAATTGAATATTCATATTTTGTTCAAATGCCTTAGTAAATTCAGTGTATGGACCAGGATGCTTCTGATAACCGATTATTTAATTGCAGGCAAAGATGGGCGATGAGAATCTAACAGAAGTTACTGACATTTTTCTCCTTGGGTTCCAAGGACTAAATGGCTTTAGGTTTCTACTTTTCACTCTTCTCCTTCTTGCTCATATTTTGACATTAACTGGAAACCTTCTTGTCATTGTGTTGGTATCCACCACTCGCCAACTACAATCTCCAATGTACTTCTTCCTTTGCCACCTGTCCTTCACAGACTTGATGCTCAGCTTGGACATAGTACCCAACATGTTATATGTGACGTGGCGAGAGGGTGGA
Organism: Spea bombifrons; assembly: GCF_027358695.1. NCBI lineage: Eukaryota > Metazoa > Chordata > Amphibia > Anura > Pelobatidae > Spea > Spea bombifrons. The sequence goes on along the minus strand of NC_071090.1, from coordinate 109,003,770 downwards.
GCCTCACTTAGTTTCAGTTTTTTGGAGAGACCATCTGTACAGAATGCCTTCTTCTCACGGTAATGTCCTACGATCGCTATCTAGCGATCTGCAAACCTTTGCACTACTCCTCAATCATGAACGCACGTCTCCAAGTTAAACTGGTGATATGGGCTTGGCTTTTAGGATTTCTAATGACGCATTGTATAGTTGTCCAAATGTGTACTTGGCAGTTCTGTGGCAACAATGTCATTGACCATTATTTTTGCGATTTCGAACCAGTTTTAGGTATTTCATGCTCTAACGTATCTATTGTGAGAATTCAAGGAATCATGTTCTCTGGTATTTTATCTGTACCCCCATTTAGTGTAATTGTTGTTACTTATTTCTTCATTTTCCATGCTATTATTAAGATTTCGACCACCAAAGGAAGAGAGAAAGCCTTCTACACCTGTAGCTCTCACCTTGCTGTTGTCTGTGCATATTTTATATCGTTGATCGCCATATACCTGAGTTCATCTCAAAGACACTCATTTAATGCAAATAAGCTTTTATCTCTCCTCAACACAATAGGCGCCCCGCTGTTCAACCCTATCATTTACAGTCTTAGGAATGTGGACATTAAAGGAGCCATACAGAGCCTTGTTTTCAAAAGAAGACCAAAGTGACTTCCAAGTTTAGGGAACACACTCGGCATGGAGACTTCCAAGGAATTACCAGCAGAGGCAAATTTGGGCAGAAGTGCAGCTCAGAAATTCACCAAATCCATTTTGCATTAACTCTTACAAAAAAATGAATCACTTACAACATATACACGCTGTCACGCTCTTCCCAGGCTGCGGAGCTGCATGTCTTTTGTTTCCCTGTCTTGTTGTGGTCCATTTCTGGATTTCTGTATGTTCTGTCCTGAACCTCTGATTCCTTGATTCCAGTCTTGTTCTTTGCTTCAGTTCTGTTTCCTTTATAAGGTGTGCCCCACCCGTGTGTTCTGTTTGTCTCAGTCTGCAGTCTACACGTATGTCTCTCTGATATGTGTATAGAGTCAATGTTCAGTTTATTAGTACTTTCTTATTCAGGGTTTAGCGTTAGGACCCACCGTCATTGGAGTACTTTGGCGTAGTGGTGGGCTAAGCATACTATGGCCATAAGATGTGACGAAATCTCCAATAGTTATCATATAGTCCTAGGCTAGTTCCTGTATGTATGTGTGTCAGTCTGTGATGTCATGTATCCCCGGTAGAGGGGTGTCCTGTCTTGTATCCCCGGTAGAGGGGTGTCCTGTCTTGTATCCCCGGTAGAGGGGTGTCCTGTCTTGTATCCCCGGTAGAGGGGTGTCCTGTCTTGTAACCCCAGTAGAGGGGTGTCTTGTAACCCCGGTGGAGGGGTGTCCTGTCTTGTAACCCCGGTGGAGGGGTGTCCTGTCTTGTAACCCCGGTAGAGGGGTGTCCTGTCCTGTTCATGTCGGATCTTGAGTATTCCTTGTCTTGTTCCCTGTTGTGCCCTGTATTATGTATATGTTGTCTGGTTATGGTTCTTGCTTGGTCTCCCTGTCACTTGCTTGTAATGTTTCTGCTTTATACTCTGCTTAGCTTCCCTACTTCCAGCCTGCAGCCTCCTGCACATGATTCCAGTGCTATGTCTCATGCCTGCTCCAGGGTGCCTGCAGGATATCTCCAAGTTCTGCTCTGTTCTGTCATCATCCGCTGCTATGTCAGGGCGCTGGTATGTGGCTGCACAACCCTAGATGCCCACCGGGAGTGTGCTGTCGCCCTGCACCAGGCCCTGTCCAACTCCGCTCCTGCACCGTAACTCCTGAACACAATCTTTGGGCGCTCTGGGTCTTTACAGTCGTCTGTATGGACGCGGTTCGTGACGCACGCCTGGTAAGGGGATAACGATTATGGTCACAGAGGTCACAAAACAACACATATTTAAAGTGATCTCCTCTTCAAAAGCCGCTAGCTGCAGGTAACATCTGCAGTAAGTGGCACAAGTGTTCTCCCTCACACTCTCTCGGTGTAGGTTGTCTGATCTAGCATGCAGGAAGTGACATCACATCTATGCGAGAGAAATTAAGATGGCTAACTGGGAATAAAGATTGCACAGGGAGGCTGTTTGGGGGATAAGATGGCACAGACAACCTGTTTGAGGACAAAGTTGGCACTGACAAACTGGTGGCAAAGCTTGCACTGTGGGTCATATTGCTTGGTTAAGTCAGGGGGCCCCGAGGCAAATTTTGTGGCCTTGTGGTTTCTATTTTTGTCCCTGTCAGAAGGAGCAGAGTTGCCTGGGGGTGGCAAATATGAGTTGGATCTAAGTTCCAACTCCAAAATTCACATCCACTGTCATCTACAGGACACCTATTTACCAAGGGACACATAGTAAGGTATTTAATTAAACCTGGGGGATATACTGTCCAAGTATACCCCTCTTCCCACTTCTCAGGGAAAGGGAGGATTAAAATAAAAAAATATATACCCTATGAGAGTCCCTGAGCCACATTTTATCCTCCATCCCATTACCTGTGGGATGGGGAAGGGGTTTAAAATAAATTAAAAGCCCATGTGGGATGTTTTTACCCTTATTTCACACTCACTGATATGGGGGGGGGGTTAAAAGTTTTAGAAAGCCTTTAGAGTCCTACTGAGACCATATATCATGCTGTGCCCTTCCTCCATTCTTCTAATGTGGGAAGGAGGTGTATTGTGAAATAAATAAATAATAATGATGCAAAATAACCATGTCAAAACAAAGCTGGAATCATAGCATTGTCCAGGGGACATACCAAGACATTTTGGGCAATGCTATGCTTCCATCTTTGTGGGAACAGTTTGAGGAAGACTCTTTTCTATTCCAGCATGACTGTGCCCCGGAGCACAAAGCAAGCTAGCAAGCTCCATAAAGACATGGTTGGATGAGTTTGGTGTGGAAGAACTTGACCAGCCGCACAGAGGCCTGACCTCAACCCCATAGAAGACCTTTGGGATGAACTGGAACAGAGATTGACAGTCAGGCCTCCTCGTCAAACATCAGTGCTGGACCTCACAAATGCTCTACTGGATGAATGGGCAAAAAATTCCCACAGAAATTCCCCAAAATATTGCAAAAAGCCCTCCCAGAAGAGTGTTATAGATGCAACGGGGGCCAACTCTATATTAATGTCTATGTATTTAGAATGCAATGTCATCAAAATTGCTGTTGGTGTAATGGTCAGTTGCCCCAATATTTTTGTCCATATAGTGTATGTGAATGAAATGAGAAAGCTACTTAGGCAGGCCCATCTGGAAAATTCTACAAGTGTCTCAAGAAAAAACAAAAATAAAAGTAAATCATGTATATAAAAAAAAGGAAATCTATATGACAAATCTGTTCTGTCCATGTGTGTTGATATCCACAAAGTCATGCGAAATGCTGGTTGTAATTCGGCCCAAAAAAGTCCAGTGTTTAGAGTGTAACAAAGCAAGGCAAAAAAAGAAAGAATCAAATGTAACGGGTTTTTGGGTAGGCCCACCAATATCTCTGTGGTCCCGTACCCCAGTTATCTCTTTTACTCCACAGTATGGCTTGAATTATATTGAAAACTTCAGTATGTCAGTAAAACTGGAGATCAAAGTCTTTTTTTGTGTGACTAAGTTCAGGGTGCCCTGTTGTGGAGACAGGGGGAGAGGTTTTAGGCTTACCACTCCACCCTCTGCAATCAGGGCAGTTCAGCCTTTAACCTCTTCACTGCCAACTCTGCTGCAAACAGCTCTGTATCTCTGATTATCTGCTGGAAGATTCTGCCAGGATGCTGCAGCGCTCCTCTGAGCATGGATTTCAAGCAGGCCTCAAATCCTAGGCTCTCTCTCCCTTTCCCACTCCCACTCCCACTCCCACTCCCTCTCCCTCAGCAGGTGTCCTTTACCTCTGGCATCCAATACTGTACTCTCCTCCCAAAACTCCCAATGGCCCCTTTTATCACCTCAGCCATGTGCTGCAGTGCGCCATCTGCTGGTCACTTCATAAGAACTGCAGGTCAGAGACACAGCAGTAATCACTGAAATCCTCAGAGGGGTTACACACTGACCCCCACGCAAATCCTGAAGAGGGAGGGCTCTAAACCTGGATCTTCCCAGGTATGAATATCAGCACATTGTTGTGTGTTAACATATCTGAATGTTATGCACAATGATCTAGTGTGCCGTCCTGGGCGAAGGAGGTCCACTTAGTTTTCAGATTAGTGCAGAACTGTAAATTTCTTTCCTGGGTGTAAAAAGTTAATGTAAGGTAAAGCATTTGTGACTCATGAAAGTGTCTCCCCTCTTATGTACCGGATATGTATCTTGACTCCTGTCCTTCTTTAGTCTACCTGCTGGAAAACATGGGGGCCAACTGAAACAGTGAATTGTGTGCAAAATAAAAATGGGATCTTCAACTATGTCCCAACAATAGACAAACACAGTTTGCTCCATTTAACTACACACCAAAAATTACATGTTTTCATGTCTTTATTGAACACACCGTGTAAACATTCACAGTGCAGGGTGGAAAAAGCATGTAGGCTAATGACGTCTCCAAAAGCTAATTGGAGTCAAGAGTCAGCTAACCTGGAGTCACAGGCCGCCCTACAACCCTTTGGGTTTGCGGGGTAAAGTTTGCACGGGGGGACACTAACTTGTCCAAGTTTTCAGCTCCAATGTTGCATTTTTAAACCAACTCAGAATCACTTGGACTTTAGTGACTAGATCTGCCCAACAGGTCTTTTATGCAAAGAATGGGGTTACCTTTGGTGCATTCAATTAATTGGCCAATTGAGTCCAATGGGATTTAAGGATCGGTCAACCTGAAAACTCCTAAACGGCACTCGAATTGCAAATTGTGCTATGATTAACTTAACAATAGTTACAACAATTAAAATACTAAGGATGTACTCATTTTTTAGTCTATCTAATGTAGCTTTATATTTTTTTCTATGTTGCCGCAATAAAAGAGATGCAGAGAATCTGACTCAAATGACAACCAGTCTCGTCTTAGAATCAGGAGCCATATGCCTATCTCATGCATGTTCTTCGCTGTATTAACCTCTACCACTTCTGTTGGAAGGCTGTTCGACTTATCTACCACCCTCTCAGTAAAGTAAAACTTCCTAAAATTCCACCTAAGCCTCTAGTTTTAGATTATGACCTCTCGTTCTAACATTTCCCATCCTTTGAAATAAATGTCCCTCTTGTACTTTGTTAATTCCTTTTATGTTTTTCAATGTTTCTATCCCATCCTATATCTCTCTTCTTCTCCAAGCCAGATATATTAAGATCACTTAGTCTTTCCTGCTATTTTTTATGCTGCAAACCATTCATCATTTAATTGCGCTACTCTAAACTCTTACCAGTATGTCAATATACTTCTGGAGATGGCTCTTCAGAACTGTATACTCAATACACTAGGTTGCAAAGATTTCAACATCAGCTAAGGACTTTCTCTTGGGCGCCATTTTTCTTATCTACCAGATGATTGTCTAAGCCATGGCCACATTAAAGTACTTCCTCCATACATCTCTGATCTCATGGTTCCTCAGACTGTAGATTAAGGGGTTAAAAAATGGGGTCCCAACCGTGTACAAAATCGACAAAAATTTGTTAACGTTAAGGGAATTTTTTCGATAAGGTACAAGATAAATAACTACAAGAGGACCATAATATGAGCAGACAGATGCCAAGTGGGCACTACAAGTGGAGAAAGCTTTCTGTCTCCCATTGTTGGACGATATTTTTAAGATAGCTGTGGAGATACGGATATAACTGACAATAATGAAGAGAAACGTGGACAAGACTATTGGGATGGATAGCACAATGACCTCCATTCGCAAGATTGTTGTATCTGAGCAAGCGAGTTCTACCAGGGGTGCAAAATCACAAAAGTAATGGTCAATGACGTTAGGGCCGCAGAAATCCAGTCGACATATAAGAATAATGGTTATGAGAACCAAGGAGAAACATGAAGTCCAACATAAAAAAGTTAAGTTACGACAAAGTTGAAGACCCATCAAGTAGGTGTACTGTAATGGGTGACAGATGGCCAAATATCGGTCATATGACATAACGGTGAGAAGAAGAGATTCCACACTCCCTGAGGCGATATAGATGTAGAATTGTGAAATACAGCCGACAAAAGATATCACGCCACCTTTTAGTAAAATGATACCCAACATGTTAGGGATAATGTTTGTGGTGAAGACTATTTCTGACAAAGACAATTGTTTTATGAAGAAGTACATTGGGTGTTGAAGGCGTTGACTTGTTGACACCAGAACAAAGATCAAGAAGTCTCCGGTTACAGTCGTCGTATAGACAAAAAGCAAAATCGCAAAAAAGAGGATTCTAGAAGGAACATTATGGGTCTGGATTCCTATTAGAAAGAATTCACTGAGCACTGTCCTGTTTCTGTACATCGTTTCTGTGACAAATGGGAAAGTTGTCTCCAATGAGATGAAGATCACATCATCGTTCTATAAATTAGCACCTGAATCCTGAAATACATAACTGGATATGGAGAAGATATTCAACGTTAAAAACGAAACAATGAAGTTACATCATTTATACGTTTACTACGTAGAGTCCGACCTATAAGAGCTGTTTGGCCCATCTTACTTTAGTTGCTGTAAGACCTCAAATCTCGATTGGTCTTTGGTTTTCTCTTACATTCAGCATATTTAATCTAGAAGAAATGAGAATGTTCCTCGATAAAAAGATCAAACTTAACATGTATTAAAATGCCTAAAATTATAATAAAATAATAAATTGTGTTTGTAGCGGTATGTGACAAATATCAGCCATGACATTCTGAGCACTGACAGGTGACGTAAATAATACGGATAATCTTGTTATCATGGCGCCTGTCATATTAGGCAGCGAGTGTTGATGTGGACATAAGCATCTGAGCAACATTGACAAGGGCCAAACTGTGATGGCGAGACCACTAGCATCTCCAAAATTGCAGCTCTTGTGGGGTGTTCCCATCAGAGGTCTAGTGGAGTCCATGCCTCGTTGGGTCAGGGCTGTTCTGGAGGCAAAAGGGGGACCAACACAATATTTGGCAGGTGGTCATAATGTTATGGCTGATCGGTGGACATCCTCCTCAGAAGATCGAGTCACTCCTCCTCTGGAGTGAATACGGATAACTGAAATACCTTATAAAATAAACAACTCAGGGTCAAAAGGTCAAAAGCTAGTATGATCCATAAGATAACGTCATAGTCTACACCGAAGTAGTTAAATTGTCAGATTCCCACTAAGAATCCTCCAGTGTTAATTGGTAAATATAATTTAGCAGATGTTTCTACAGTGAATAGCTGGTAAAAATCTGCTATTTTCATAAATTGTGGCTTAATCTGGCTAAATAAAATAATAAATAAAATAAATAAAGTAGGATTCTGTACTGTAGCTGTCTGTCTTCTCAATGACTCTCGGCTACCTATGAAGTTTCTACCCTACGGCTGTCTATCTTCTAAGCTAATGATCAATTCTGTCCGTGAATAAATTCATGAAAATGAGTGATATCCTAAAATACTCTTATAATTGGGTATAAACACCCAAAAAAAATATGTACAATATTTATATAAGATACAAAAAAATAATATCTTATTACACTGTAACAGCTTGGTTTTATTCAAGACTAATATCATGTGCCTTAAAACACAATACCTATTGAATTTTACTTAGTTTCGCATATTTAGTGGATAACCCCCTCTTTTTAGGATAGTTCTTCCCCAGTCTCTGAGATATACATTCCGTATTCTACGACTCTCGCTCAGATGAACCATTTGTGTTCATCAAACTCCTTCGGTCTGAAGAACCTACCTGAGAAGGCATCTAGTTTCACCAAGAACGTCTTCAATCTCAGGAAAAAAAAGAAAGAAAATAAGGAAAACAGGATGGGCAACAAATAATACGCTTAAAATATGATATATTATGGCATAAAATATCTGACAATATCCTTCACAATAACTCAAACAGTAGGTTAAGCTTACCTACTTTGGTGCTCTTCATAATCCAGGTTAGAGTTGGACCTCTAGTGCTTAATGAAGAAGATTATTTTAAATAATAAGGGCATCGTGGATCTCAAAGGTTTCAAATGAAAACACAGGGATCCCCAGACTATTTAAACATTTTTACAATTAACTATAATAGCTTGTTTGGAAAACACGTCTTCCCCAGAGCATAATCAAAGGGAATACGACAGAACTCCTTGGGGAGATGTCAGCGAATTAAAAGCTGATTTATTATTACAGTGGGAGTGAAAAAGTTGAAAATATAATATATTTGCAAAAAAAAAAAAAAAGGTAAAATAGGGATTTTCCAAAGCCATGCTCGGTCATATTATAAACTCATTGGACCACATGTTAAAACAAAATAGAATCATTTACTTTTAATCAAAAATTTAAAAAGTTAATGTTAACATCATTTGTTGACGTTGGAAAAATGTATTTAGTGAAAAAGATTGAGGAGGTTTATAATAAACACTTATTAGCATCACAGAGATTTTCAGACTAAATATTTGATATTATTATATTAATTATTAATTATATTTATTATATTATTATACTAAAATATTATTGAGTTTTAAAGTATAAATATCTCATTGCATTGGTTAACGATAGCCTTTTTTTTTCTTTTGCTGTATGTAACCTCTTGCTTCCTTTCCTTGATTGTTTCTGGGGTAGTTTGCATTTGCAACACCTGTTAGATTTATTGGACTTGCCAGTTTTTGCCATTCCTTTTTCATTTGTTTTGTTGCCCTCCACATTATTGCAGATTTGTACAAATGCGTGGAATTGGCTATTTTCCTCCCTCCACCACCATGATCTCAGCTGGATGGGGGTTGGAGAAGTTAGTTAATCCCGTAATCCCATTACCATTGAGATGGGGCAAGATCAGATGGGGCACAATGGCAACACTGCTACAAGTTTGCCCTATTTAATTCCATTTATTTGACAAACTCACCTAAACAGAGGTTCTTTTTATCACAGTCACCTCCCTTTCTATTTTGGCTCATTTCAAACTATTGCGTAATTCCTCAAATTAAGATGATTATGTGTATTTGGGTTTTAGGATTCATAATGACGCTTGGTTTGTCTCTATGTGTGTAATTTGCACTTCTGTAACAGTAATGCCATTGATTGTTATGTCTGTGAATGTAGACCACTTCCAGTTAATTTCTGCTCAGACATATATTTTTTTTTAAATGTAAATAAATATATTTTATAATCTTTTAGTGGTGCCGTCAACACTCAAATTCATGATAGTCAACTGGTCTTTGCTCAGATGCTGGAATGTAGAGTTTATGTGATCTTAAAAATGCACGAAACTCACAAATTTACTCATTTTAATTACAGCACACACGGCCCTTTTACTGGGCTGAAGATGAACGTATGGGCATATATTGACTGCTCTGAATAGTTCCTTAGAAGAAAAGTGTATGCATTTTCCCACAGGTTACATCCTTTAAGGGGTTAAGTGCCAAGGGCGGTATCGCAGGCTGTGTGTTAACAGATTTATGTGACCGCCCCCCTGGCTCCCGCTGCTCTGGTCCCACTTGCCAGAGTAGTAATGGCGGGTCCCCCGGGGCATGTGCTCATTGTCCCTTCCCTGTCAGTAGAACTACATGTGGGTGCTACTCATCAGCATTTAAAGGGTAACATTTGCTCCATGTGTTAAAGGGGGAACATGCACTCGATTCTTATTGATGGATGTTTACTTCCTTCCCTTAAATACCCTCACTGTCTGTGACGGATCGTCCTGTTCCCCAGACTGGACACATCCGCCGGTCAGCTCCTTCCCTCTCCCAGTAAGAAAGCAGTCACAGACCAGCACTTCCCTCAATCATGAGACAGGACTTCATGCTTTGAGGTTAAAAACAGAACTCTCTTTATCACAAACACACAGAACTTACAATCTCCATTCACTGTGCACCGAACCCAACCCCCAATCCTATCAGCCACATCCCATCACAAATCCCATCAGCCACATCCCATCACAAATCCCATCAGCTACATCCCCTCACAAATCCCATCAGCCACATCCCCTCACAAATCCCATCAGTATACAGGGGATGTATCAGGTGAGGGGATTAAGGGATACAATGGGTTCCCCCACCTGTGTTATCCCCCCTGTAGTGCGGGTGCCGTCTGGGCAGATAGGGCTGTGCTGGCTGATTAAGAGCCCCAGCCAGATTATAGGATCGTCTCTTTGAAGGCTGGAGCTGCAGCCACATTCAAACCGGGTACACATAAATATAATAATAATAATCACTGTCGCTCTTGTCCATGCAAGTCTCTGGGTGTTATTCTGTGATATTGCCTTGTTCTGATTCCTGGATGACTAGTTTCCAGGTCATGCAAAACAAGCCCAAATCATCACCCCTCCACCAACGTGCTTGGCAGTTGGCATGAGGTGCTTGTGCTGATATACTATGTTTGGTCTGTATGTCTGTTATGCATTATGTCATTATGGCCAAACATCTCCACTTTGGTCTTGTGTGTCCAAAGGAAATTGTCCCAGAAGTCTTGTGGTTTGCAAACCTAAGCCGTGCCGCCATTTTCTTTTTAGAGAGAAGAGGCTCTCCCCTGGTATCCCCCAAACAAACCATACCTGTTCAGTCTTTCTCTAATTGTACTGTCATGAACTTTACCATTTAACATGCTAACCGAGGCCTGTCGAGTCTGAGCTGTAACTCTTGGGTATTTTGCAATTTCTCTGAGCGTTGCACGGTCTGATTGGCAACTGTCTTGTATGTTTTCCACTTTTGAATAACCTTTCTTCCCAAATTCTCCTTTTTTTGAAAAGTACAGTAAAAGAGAACATCCAATTACACCACAAATATGTGAAAAGATGTTACAAAGTTTGTTATACAGCAACATAAGTCATGAGCATACAGTAGGTAAAGTGCAATCTATATAGTAATACAGTACAGGATATGCATAATAAATACACATTAGCAAAGGAACAGATACAGATTACAGAACCGTTCAAGTATACATACATGTATCATAATAATTCACAACAACCCAATCACGTACGAGAGTGAATAAGTACAGAAGGGGTGTGTCATATGCCGGTGTGTCGTTTTTCCTTTTCATGAAAATATGCGCAACAGAGAGATAATCGGGCCTTGTGTGTGCGCACGGAGAAATTGTGGTGTAATAAAAGAAATATAAAGAGAGAACCTAGAAACAAAAAAAAGAAAAAAAAATGACACGTGTCTCATCATCGCCAGTTATCATGACCAAAATCAAAATCTCATGCATGAAGCAAAAGGGGCTTCCAAAAGTGTGATGTAAGATGCCCTTAAGCAACCATATGTGTACCGGCGCCCTAAAGGTGTGGTGCGCCCCAGTGTAGCAATTCAGGAAATCTTGGGGAGGAGATAAGCTCCTTCCACCAAAACCAACGTCTACTATTCTGATACCCCTTCCCCCTAGAGGTCCACACCAATGCCTCCATTTGTGAAATGAAATGCATGTTGCTAAGCCAGGCTTGTATAGGGGGAGTATCTCGCCTTCTCCAAAAGCGGGGTATAACCGCCTTGGCTGCACTCAAGATATGGTAAGTAACAGAGTGTTTGTAGGCAGCTAAACCTTTCTCACGGTAGAACGATGGACTTTAAATTGTTTGGAAATTGCCTTCTAGCCCTTCCCAGATTGATGGGCAACAACAATTGCTTCTCTAAGATCATTACTGATGTCTTTCCTCCACGGCATTGTGTTAACACACACCTTGATACTCCAGACGAACAAACTGCTAAAACTACGGCTTTTATAGAGGTGATCACGCTTGCTGATGATCAATTAAAAAGGGCCTTTGATTAGCAACACCTCCTACTTACATCTTAATTCCTATGGAAGCAGTAAGGGTGTACTTAGTTTTTTCACACATGGCTTCTCCATTTTGGCTTTATTTGTGTTGAATATGTAATATGTCACGTGTTGTTGTTCATCTGAGGCTGTATTTACATAATTTTTAAACCTGGTAAGGAACAAATTATTATTATTATGTCCTGATATGTAAAACCATAGAATTCAAAGAGGATGTACTTATTTTCACACAACTGTATCCAACAGACATCTGCTTGACCTTGACCTTTGTTCTGCTTTATACCTGGATGCTAACATCTCGAGTCCTGCTCTGGTATACCTGACCCCTGCCTGCCTTCACTATGATCATATTGTTCCTGTGCTGTGTACCAGATGATACCAACTCTAAATTCTGTATCCTTACCTTGACACCCATACACAGATACAGTGTAAAAACAGCCTATTTGTGTGCACATTTATTTGTACAGCTGGGCATGTCATTGCTGGCACACCAAGGACTGTGGAGAGTAGAGACCTTGCTGGACTCTGCACCCCCATGCTCTCTGATAACAGGTACTGCAACCAACTACTAATTCAAACTATGAAGTCTTGCTTTCTGATCAGAGGGGAAAATAAAGTTTTATTTTCAAAAAATAGTATTAATAATACAATAAAAATGAAAATAAAATTTAAAAAACATATATTTATTGGGACCCCATGAGATCTCCATCTAAGATGCACTGGGAGGAGTAATAAAACATTAATGAAACAAATGAAAAAATCTAAAAATAATAAAATCACAAAAATGTGCCCCAATGCCGTGTATCCCCACTAGAGAAGCTATAAAAAAAAGTATTGTGTGGAATTACTATAATCAGAGGATTTTGATGAACATAAATTGGGTTATTGTTCATCAGTGAAACCCACCTACGAAATTGCAAGTAGAGGTTGCCCCCATGGTGTGCCTCAAGGCTTCACCCTATGGTGGAAGTTCTTCAGGAGGCCAGGGTAACGTAGTGGATCACCAGGAGAAGAAGGAGAAGGAATGGAGAACAAGAAGAGGAGCTTTTTGCTTTCTTTTTGTTTGTGTCATTGGAGGCCCCTCCTTGTTTTTGAACATTCATTTGAATTAACGAAATTGGCAATTTTGGTTAAAATTAAAATTTAAACAAATCCTAGTAAATCTAGTAAAAAAAAGACAAAAATATTTTGTCTTTAGAGTACTAAAAAGTTAGTGGGTTAATTGGCCTCAGTTACCAATTGTGCCTCTCCTTCACGGTCATCAATGACTTGCCCAGAAGAATTGAGACTTTGACGCTAGAAACTGCATACTGATGCCCCCTCACCTTGACATGCCTGCCATTAAGACCAGTCTGGGAACTACCTAGAGATAGACACCTATCCTCCAACATTTTCTGTAGTCCTAGAATGCTACCCAGATATACAAATCTGTCCTCCAACATTGTCCTAGAATGACCTGACCCAGCGGACCACCAGGGAAATAGACCACTAGGTGAGACCAGCCGACCCCAAACACCAAGTCATGATTTAAGGACGGTGGTCATCTACAAATATATGACATTCAAGAAAACAATGGATTTGCTTACAAAGTGTTGATTAAAACATCTTTCTTTTTTTTTCTAGAATTCCCCAGTGAGGTCACATTGGGGATATACATTCAAATCCTGAGAGTATCATATACATGTCTCTGCCTGCCAGCAAGGCATAAAAGCGTGCGTCCAGATGCTTCTGATGAGTCAATGGGCTTATTGAGGCTCGGAATGACTACATCGTCACACATCATCACCCCGGTGCATAAACAATTTATTTTTTTGTGTGTAACAGGTACATAGGAGAGACGGCTAAGATTTCCAGCTATTGTTTCCTCTCTGGATAGGAGTCTTGTAAGTATTTCGTATAAGATTATGTGGGATTTACCGTGACAATGTTAAAATATTTCTTTACGTGGAAGAGCATCCAAACAAACCAGCACGTAGCAATAATGGTCGATGCAAGGTATTCAAAGCGCATGCACATGAAGGGGTTAACCCTGTATGGGATAGGCATTAGATTATTCTAAGTATAAGATAATGCCAGGGACCGGGTGAAGCTGGCTGTTTATATGCTGTAGAATATTTTATTACTGAATGAAATAAATCATCAGCGCTTTGTATGTTCGGCCACTGATTATTTTTTTTTACATATTATAGTAATAAATCAGATAGTAATCAATAAAACAGACGCCATCATATATAAAATGTTAAACAATCTATATACACTATATAGTTGATACAGTATGTTAGGGTGACCGCATGTCCCGGATTGCCCTGGAATGAGAATTCTCAGTGATGGAGGTCTCAGCCAATCAGGAGAGACTTCTCAACTCTCCTGATTGGATAAGAGTCCAGAAGCATCTCCCGATTACCTCCTATACGCCGAGCTCAGCGAAAGCACCAGGTATGTCTGTGTATGTAAATGTGTGTAATGTCTGCTAATAGAGGGATTCATTCTCTGAATCTACTCATGTCTGGTAATAGAGGGGTTAATTATCTGAAACTGCTCTTGTCTGAGACAGCGCTGCTGTCATTAGATGGCCGCTGGCCTTAAAGGGCCACGACCGCCTCGTCATTCCTACTCCTGCCATCACTGTGTCCCTTTTAATTTATTCTTATCTCCCTCTTGCAAATGCAATTTCCATCATGGGTTGCAGGAGAGTTCCAGGGGATCCAATGAGCCCCCCACATATACGTGTGATATTCGTTTATAAGTAATACGTAATCACTTAATATAGGAATGACATCAGAGATACAAATAATAATTTTATTGCAGGAAGAAATAAAGAATAAAATGTAATGGTAGATAAGAACCATTAAGCTCATCTAGCTTGCATAAGCAGCATACCTAGTAGATGTCAATATTTGTATACAGTAATATACCCCAGGGCTGTATACAATAATATAACCCCCAGCGCTGTATACAATAATATAACCCCCCAGCGCTGTATACAGTAATATAACCCCCCAGCGCTGTATACAGTAATATAACCCCCCAGCGCTGTATACAGTAATATAACCCCCAGCGCTGTATACAATAATATAACCCCCAGCGCTGTATACAATAATATAACCCCCAGCGCTGTATACAGTAATATAACCCCCCCAGCACTGTATACAGTAATATAACCCCCAGCGCTGTATACAATAATATAACCCCCAGTGCTGTATACAGTAATGTAACCCCCCAGCGCTGTATACAGTAATATACCCCAGCGCTGTATACAATAATATAACCCCCAGTGCTGTATACAGTAATATAACCCCCCAGCGCTGTATACAGTAATATACCCCCCAACGCTGTATAAAGTAATAACCCCCCAGCGATGTATACAGTAATATAACCCCCAGCGCTGTATACAGTAATATACCCCAGGGCTGTATACAATAATATAACCCCCAGCGCTGTATACAATAATATAACCCCCAGCGCTGTATACAGTAATATAACCCCCCCAGCACTGTATACAGTAATATAACCCCCAGCGCTGTATACAATAATATAACCCCCAGTGCTGTATACAGTAATATAACCCCCCAGCGCTGTATACAGTAATATAACCCCCAGCACTGTATACAGTAATATAACCCCAGCGCTGTATACAGTAATATAACCCCCAGCGCTGTATACAGTAATATAACCCCCAGCACTGTATACAGTAATATAACCCCCAGCGCTGTATACAGTAATATAACCCCCAGTGCTGTATACAGTAATATAACCCCCAGCGCTGTATACAATAATATAACCCCCAGTGCTGTATACAGTAATATAACCCCCCAGCGCTGTATACAGTAATATAACCCCCAGCGCTGTATACAGTAATATAACCCCCCAGCGCTGTATACAGTAATATAACCCCCAGCGCTGTATACAGTAATATAACCCCCAGCGCTGTATACAGTAATATAACCCCCCAGCGCTGTATACAGTAATATACCCCAGCGCTGTATACAATAATATAACCCCCCAGCGCTGTATACAGTAATATACCCCAGCGCTGTATACAATAATATAACCCCCAGCGCTGTATACAATAATATAACCCCCAGCGCTGTATACAGTAATATAACCCCCCAGCACTGTATACAGTAATATAACCCCCAGCGCTGTATACAATAATATAACCCCCAGTGCTGTATACGGTAATATAACCCCCCAGCGCTGTATACAGTAATATACCCCCCAACGCTGTATAAAGTAATAACCCCCCAGCGATGTATACAGTAATATAACCCCCAGCGATGTATACAGTAATATAACCCCCAGCGATGTATACAGTAATATAACCCCCAGTGCTGTATACAGTAATATAACCCCCAGTGCTGTATACAGTAATATAACCCCCAGCACTGTATACAGTAATATAACCCCGGCGCTGTATATACAGTAATATAACCCCCAGCGCTGTATACAGTAATAACCCCCAGCGCTGTATACAGTAATATAACCCCCAGCGCTGTATACAGTAATATAATATAATTATATTTTTTGGATGGGCTAAAAGTGAAGATCGATGGCTTCGTGGGCCATTGCTGAACGGCCCCTGAAAAGGCAAGCATTTATGGTTTATTTTTCCCATTCAAAATGGCGCTTAAATTCGATGTCATCCATTTTTACATTTTCTACTAAATAAAATACAATATTACTTAAAAAGGACCCTGTAACGTTTTCTCTTTGCAGGCAAATGATGAGTGGTAGGAACATAACAGCGGTGACTGACTTTTTTCTTCTCGGATTCCAAGGCCTCCATGGCTTTAGGTTTGTACTTTTCAGTCTCTTTCTTCTTGTCCATATCTCAACCTTAACTGGAAACCTTCTTATCATTGCGCTGGTCTCAACCACTCGCCAACTACAATCCCCAATGTACTTCTTCCTTTGCCACCTGTCCTTCTCGGACTTGCTCTTCACCGTTGACATCATACCAAACATGTTATACGTGATATGGAAAAATGGCGGATCCATTTCTTTCACTGCTTGCCTCACCCAGTTCCATATCTTCGGAGAATCTACTTGCACCGAATGTCTTCTTCTCGCGGTCATGTCCTATGATCGATATCTGGCTATTTGCAGACCATTGCATTACGCCTCGATCATGAATGTCCGTCTTCAATATAAACTTGTGGCATGGACTTGGGTTTTGGGATTCATAATGACGCTCTGTGTCATGATTCAGATGTATAACCTACAGTTCTGCGGTAGTAATATCATTGACCACTATTTCTGCGACTTTGGACCTCTTCTGGACCATTCATGCTCAGACATCTCTCTCGTTAGAATGCAAGTCAACGTGTTTTCCTGTCTTTTAGTTGTGCCCCCATTTTTCTTAATTGTTGGAACATATTTTTATATTTTCCTTACCATTCTGAAAATGTCGTCCACAAAAGGCAGAGAGAAAGCCTTCTTCACCTGTAGCTCTCACCTTGCTGTTGTATGCGCGTATTATGGGTCTTTGAGTGCCGTGTACCTGAGTTCATCTAAAAGCCGTTGGTTCAACGCAAATAAGTTTTTGTCTCTTCTGAACACTGTAGGCACTCCGTTGTTCAATCCTATAATATACAGCTTTAGAAATGTGGACATAAGGGCCGCTATATGGAAAGTATTTTTCGCACAAAAACAGAAAGATGTGTCCACCAAAGAACCTTAAATCGGACCCTGGCACTAAATCAAGACATACAAAGCAAAATGCCTAATTTGGTATAAAATATTTTGTGTTCATATATATATATATCTCCAAACATGTTGTCAGACATATCTAACGTTAGCAAGCAGGTCCATTTTAACAGTTAAGTTACATAGGAAGCTCAATTGAGTTGGACCCCAAGCCACTTGACAGTGTTCAACTAAAACTAGCTTTTGAGTTGTAACTCATGACGTGGAACTCGAGTTGGATCCAGTTGCTGCTGAGTTCCACCTGACAGCAAATGAGCCGCACTTTCCTCGGGGAGGAGGAGGGTCAGTGTGTGGGAGATGGTACTGCCGCATTGACCTTAACTATAACATAACCTTTGCTTGGCACTGCAATGGTTAATTTTCATTTGCACAGAAATTGCCTAAGATGTATTAGTCTGAGCAGGAGCCCTATGCCTACCCAATGCGCGTTTAAATGTGTCTACTGCTTCTGCTGGGAGGTCGTTCCCCTTATACGCCACCCTCTCAGTAAAGTAGATCTTCCTGACATTATATAATACTTCCGTACGTTAAATAAAAGCGGAAATCCCAGAGGTTTTGTGGGCCTTTTGCTACTAGTTTGAAAATATTAGCCTGTGCTTCTTCTGTGGGAGCAGCACAAGACCCCCCCCCCAAAAAAAAAACACATTAAATTGCTTGAATAGAACATTTTAATTAATGTAAGAAAGTTTTACTCAATGTAAGGGAGATTTATTTTACTGAGAGGGTGGTGGAAATGTGGAAGAGCCTCTCAGCAGAAGTAGCTTGAGGTCTACAGAACCCCTGAGATTTGTATTTTCCCCATCTTTGGACATCTCTGTTATAAGTTTGTGTTTTGTTTGTATAGATATCTCTGGCATTGCAATGGTTAACTATAGTCTTTCTTTTATTGTGCTGAATTTAACCTCTTTTAACCCTTAACCCTGTCATTCATTGTTTCCTGGGGAGTTTGCATTTGCTAATACTTCATAAGCAGCGCCTGTTACATTTATTGGACTCTCAATGCTCACCCACTTTGGACCTTAACCACATTTTCTGGGAATGCTGCCAAAATGCTTATCTTCGCTTGCTTAAGCCTGAGTGACCTCAGAAAAAAGTAAATGTGTGAGAGCTAGAGATGACCCATCTACAGCAGGCAAACAAATGGACAAAACAATGCAATTTGTATGAAACAGGTCATTTTCACTGATGTCGAATGACCTGATCCATATAAGTGAAGCTGACAAGTGACAAGACTGCCCTTAAACACAAGATATGGTCATCATTGAGTATCTTGTCATGTCTTTTGGGTAATGGAATGCCCCAACATGCTCATGTCTCATGTCGTCTTTAGGTGACATCCTCATTTGCTCCAAGATACTCTATGACTATTGTGAACCTGTAAATCCATTGTGAACACCACTAAGACACAAAAACACGTATCATAGCATAAACATAACCATCATGTATGTGTATGTAACTGTCCTTCCTGCACTTTTTTCTCAACTTGCCCAAAGTATCGTATAAGACCCATTTCTTCTGGGAAACTGACCAACTGACAGGTCTTCTACTGCCATCTACCTCTGCCTAACCTTTCCTAGTTTCGCACTTGCTGTTGGGTGTCTCCAAAAACACCCAGTTAATATTTATTTAATCGGTGCAAGACGAAATATGAAACAAGAAACTTTCTGGTGTCTCCAAATGTTTATGCAACTGTTCATTCCTCTGATTTTTCACCAATGATTTATTCAGTGGCGTCACAACCCGGGTGACACCTTACAGGGGGTGACACCACACCAGGCATATAATCTCTCTATATATAGTCTATATAGTCTACTTCCATTTTCTCTTTTTTCGTCACTTTTTTGGTTCTTCTGCGTTATACCGGCGACATCCACCAGGGGGCACCGGTATAAAGTAGTTAGATGGCGAAATGAAAGAATGCCGGTTGCCCGTGTATTAGGTAAGTAGGGGGTTGGGGGAAAGGGGGGGCACATGGTGGGTTCCCAGAGGCGGTTGCGGTGCCCGGGGCCTGATATTGGGACAGAGCAATCTGTTCCAATACCCGGAGTCTTTACTGGATTTCGGAAGTGGTGAGTATCATTGATTGCTTGATTTTTTTTTTTTTATTCTTAACAAGAATTTGTCTACATTATTTCTATAGTAAAAAAAAATGTTTTTACAGTATTGTGCTTTTAAGGAAAAATATACCTTTTAATTTGTCCAAAACAGAAAAATTAAATAAAAAAAAAAGGGACAAGAAAACGTGTTCTTCATTTGTTTGAATTACAAAGTTCTTTGATGTTCTGTTTATTAAACCTGGGATAAGCCAGTCTCCTATCCAATAACACTGAAGGAGAAGTAAGGGCTGGAGAGTGAGGAGATCCCACTTGGTTCTGTTTTAATGAAACCATCTACCATCACTACTACCATCACTCTGGGACCCATAAGGTGCTCCACCATTAGCCTTAGGGGACTTTTGGGTATGTCCTGTCTAGGCTATGGATTCCATCTGGTTTGAGAGGGTATAATTGGCGTTTGAGTTTATGTCGTGTTGTTTGGCGGAAGTGGTCAGCAGAGAAGATAGGGAAACACTTAGAGAGTGTGAGCATGAATGAGAGTGTTAAAGAGTGTGCAGCCACAAATTTCAGTTTAAGATTCTGAGCGTTTTGCTTCATTTTAGTCCATTTTGTGGGGGGGGGGGTCTGGTCTCATTTTCAGGGCTTTGTTTATGATAAATGCATTTTCCCCTCCATCCATTCCACTAGGACACCATTTTAGTCTGTGGATCTTAGAATGAATGCTGGAATCCTCATCAGATAACCTAGATCTCCTTACTGTGTGTAAATGGGAGTGGCTAATAGCTAGCTCCACCCACTCCCAAGATCATTCATGAAAGTGGGGCAACCAATCAATCAATCAATCAATCACATTTGACTGCAGATAAGAATCTTTTGGCCCAGCTGGTCTGACTATTTAAACCTTGGCGTGGCAGGCGAGTTTATGGGCTTTGGACAAAATACGACACTAAAGCCTTGTGCTTGTAGGTTTGGATTAACCCCTTCAGGACCGGCATTTGCGTACTGCGTCTTCCCTTGAAGACCGCAGTTTTTTCAAAATATTTTAATTCCGTGATTCGCTTCAAAGCGAATTGAGGGGGAGTGGCTGCTACGGATTCATAGCGACGCTGGATCGCGCATCATCGATGACGTACCAGGTACGTCCCGGTCTTGAAGGGGTTAAGGTCTAGGAATGTGTCATTTTAGAGCTAATAAGTCCAAAACCTGAAGCGCCCTGTTCCTTTCATGAGGGTTACACAGCATCTTATTTCCCTCAATAGAAGGACAATACATATATAAAATATATATTTTTTTGCGTGCAATAATAAAATACTGGCTAAATAAATAATAAATAAATCCTTATAAACAAAGTTATTGATGGGTAACATCTTCTCGGTTGAATTAAATAATTAGACTCCCGGGGATAAAGTCATTTTGGAGACATGAATTCCTGAAGGACCTTTCTCCAGTCCCTAAGCCATCATTAAAATATAAAAAGGGTATGATATTGCCCATAATAACGTTGTAATGATGGTGTTAACGCTCACGTTTCGGCTGTATGTTTGTCCTGCTTGTTAGATTTTTTTTTTTTACTTATTATTATTATTATTATTTACTTATTATTTAACAGTAATATTAAAATAATTTTTTTTTTACGTCATAAAAAAATCTTTTTATTTCAATGCATTTGAACTGAAGATTGGCCTCTCAAATGATTTCCGAAATTTGGACTTTATTGGATAAATAAAACCACAAAAAAAAACAAAAAAACATAATTTAACTGAGAAGGAGCCCATTTCATCTCAGTATTTTATTGGAAACAAGTGAATAACTTTTTTTGAGACGGCAGAGAACGTAAACAATTCTTATTTAGGGAAAGACGGATATTTTGTATTTTGTACGTTGCTTTGTTTTATCTCTCAGTTTGTTAGGAAATAGCTCTGATATGTTTAACCCCTTAAGGACAATGGGTGGTCCCTAAACCCATTGAAAACAATGCATTTTGAGCCCATACATGTACGGGCTTTGTCATTAAGGGGTTAAAGCTCTATTGATAAATGTCATGTAGAATAATATCGATAAAAGTTTCAAAGACTCGTGTCATTTTGCTTCCTAAAACCCATATACTTAAAAATAAGTAGTCTGGCTAATCTAATGCTTTTGTAACCAAATCCAGTGTTAGAAACATAATTCCCTGTAAAAATAAACAATAAAATAATGCTTTAACCCTTCCCAGAAAAAAAAATTTGACAATTAAAAAAAAAAATCCATAATTTATTTTTTTTTTTGGTAGGAAAGCTTAATTTTTGTATGACCCCCAAAGCACACATTTTTAGGTTTATGCTGTAAAAGAAGAAAAAAAAAGCTTCTTAAATGTTTCTGTATTGTTTTTAATTGAATAATACTTCAAAAGGAAAGAAATAAAATGACTAAAAGGTCTATTAGGTTGATTGCAAATTGGTGGGAGAAAGGGGATTTGGTCAGATTTTTTTTTTGAATTTTATTTATGTATCATTGTGCTAATATCCACACGTTTAGCAGTGTTTCTGCAGTATTTCATTATCTTAGATTTTTTTAATACAGGGCTTATGCTAAAGCCCGCCACATAGGACCCATCGGGATACCTGGTGTCCGACCGCCACACACGCTTACCTACTCTTTTAAATGGAGAATGTGAAGGAGATTTGGGGGTTTTACTTCACTATTCATTATGAAGAGCTAACACTGGCAGGTTTTTATAGCAAGAAGGCCTGAGGTGGCCCTGCATAATGTATAGTTCAGTAGATGCAGAAATCTGAATGATTTAACTATATGAATATATTTGAAAAAACTTAGAATGTACTTCAATATGTATTCTTTATTCGTAATGTGGGACATTGTTGTATTGCTTGAATGCTCCTTTTTTTTACTTACTTAGAGGACCTTTTTATTGGGCAAATGTAGAAAAAAAAACAAGAGCTGCAAAACCTTTCAGGACCTCAGAGGTCTCCTTTTTTCCATTATAAAGATACCTCTGAGGTCCCAAAAGCTTATGTCACTTTATGTATTTTTCTACGTTGGCCCAATGATAGGTATCAACTTAAACAAAAAAACACCTTTTTTATGGCTAGTTTTCCTCAATTTAACCTAATTCAACCAAAGATGGCAGCCTAGATGTTTGCTTTGATCTACTTAGACAAGTGGTGATTTTAAATTAAAGATGGTGTTCACTATGAGGAAACATGTACACAAGATCGAGCAGTTAGGGCTTGCTACTTGACTATGTGCCCTTGGAGTTTAATCTCTTAGTGGTAAGTATGGTTTTTGTGTCCATTTTTCCACATTAGTTGGAAATTTAGATGGCTTGATTGAGCCAAGTCCATGTTCTCTTAGTTTTGACATTTCGTATATATTTGCTTTCCCTTCTTTTGAATAGGTATATATCATAAAAATACAACAGGACCTTGATGCTGGAACTGGACCACCATACTACAAACATGGTCTAACTATTCCATGGATTGAAAAAATCGGACTACAGTCACAGAATTCTTGCTGGCCGGATTCCAGAGTGTTCAGAATCTCAGGATTCCTTTCTTTATACTTTTCCTAACGGTTTACATCATCATAGTGTCTGGTAATCTCTTGATCATAGCGTTAGTATCTGTAAACCCGAATCTCAGATCTCCCATGTTCTTCTTCCTGGCTCACTTATCTTGGTCGGACCTTATTCTCACCACCATTATTATACCTAACATGTTATCTGTTTTGGTAAAGAAGGGAGACACCATAACATTTGCTGGTTGCATCAGCCAACTTTACCTATTTGGTTCTTCTGCTATCACAGAGTGCTTTCTTCTCACTGTAATGTCCTATGACCGATATCTGGCCATCTGTAATCCATTGCATTATGTTCCCATAATGAATGTTAAGCTCCGACTTCACCTGGCCACATGGTCTTGGCTTTCTGCCTTTCTCCTGACCATGATTACTGTTTCTCAGATGTGTAACTTGAGCTTTTGTGGTCCTAATGTCATTGACCATTTTCTCTGTGATCCTGCTCCACTGTTGGAACTTTCATGCTCAGATACCTCTGCTATTAAACTTCAAAATCTTGTTCTAGGTATTCCAGTGACACTATTGCCCGTGAGTTTCATTGTTGGGACTTATATTAGCATATTTATCACTATCCTCAAGATGTCCACCACCAGTGGTCGACAAAAGGCATTCTCCACCTGTAGCTCCCACCTAGCTGTCGTCTGCATTTATTATGGGACGCTGATTACTCTTTATGTGATTCCACCCAAAGGGATTCTGATTAATGCAACTAAAGTTCAATCCCTACTTTATACAGTTGTCACACCTTTGTTTAACCCCTTCATATACGGTCTGAGAAACAATGAACTCAGAGCAGCGGTTAATAAGATAATCTATGTAAAAAGGAGACGACCAGCAACCAAATGAGAATGGAAAATGTTTACATACAAAAGATCCAGGAAAGGATTATTTATTAATAAAATATTATTAAACATGACTATGACATTTTTTTTGTATACATTGAATATCTTATAATATACCACATGCAGGTTTCTCCAATGAACATCGACTGGACTAAGGGAGTGCCAAATTAGTATGGTCAGCATTGAACAAATGATATCTAGGATGTTGGCACATAGGACTGCAATAAACGTGTTCCAAAGACATTTAAGACCCTATATCAGGATCAACTGACCCCTATTAACCGAAGGGGATGAACAATTGCCCCTTCTCATCCCCCACCTCATGGGTGATGTAGTGGGGGAAATTAAATCGATATAGGAGGTGTATTGTTGGATATACCCCCCTCTTCCACATTCCCTTATCAGGGGATGGGGGTAATATAAAATACCCTTCTGGAAGACCCCAAAATTATAACAAAAATATGCCACCTACCGTCTCACCTCTAAGTCCCTCTGGTAGTGGAGATGAGGTCCATTCAAGCAGACTTTGGTGGTGGTATGAGGATACCACCACCACACCTCATGTCTCATCGCTTACCACCATCCCTATATTGTGGGATGGAGGGATTAGTGTTACAATTAAAATAAAAATTAAAAAAGTCTACCATAATAACCCCTTTTAGCCCCCTGGCACCTTTATGTCCCTCAGTAGGGCTAATTTGTAAACCCCATATCCCGCTGGTAATGGTGAGAGGGAAGCACAAGATGAAGTCCAAAATCACCGTCTCTTAACATTCAAAAGGTTCCACCTGAGGTAAATAAGACTATTCTACCTTATCTTCAGCACAGGGGAAAGGGACCATCTAGGAAATAACATTTAAAAAAAGGAGCTTGAGAGAAAAAAGAAAAGAAAATGGTACAAAAATAATAAAATGAATCCATTCTACGTCCGATGGCAGCAGATTGTGAAATGGCTATTGGTTTCTTGGGAAGTAAATGAACGGTGCAATGTACCCTCCAAACACTTGGGGCCGCTGGTGCATGGTAGTATATATAGACTCCCGTGCAATCAGTGGTTATTTTATAGTCTGCTGCCATTGGACACAGAGAGGATTTTTTTCCAACTCTTTTTTAAATTTTTAAGGTCATGCATTTTAATTTATTTGAATTTTTTGATGGCCCCTTGTGCAGACGATGAAGACTTGAGAGCATCATCTGAAAATGTTGAATGGGTTCTTATAGAGTAAGCATGATGTTGCAGCTTTCAGTTTCAAGGTGATGGACAGTGATTTTAATACTACTGTGAGCCAGATGAAGGGAGTCGGGAGACAGAATGGGGTGACGTGAGAAGACACATTTGTGCATTGAGTCAATTGAATCATCATTGGGTGGCCGCATACAATAGAGTTTAACCGAGGCTGCTTGTGCCAATCCCCTTAGAATAATACTGGGGGTGTAGGTGATTCTCTGTTTGGTTGCCCTCCTTAATAGCTTAACATGATTGCTTGCCTTTCCCTATAGCATAACATGGGGATGGTAGGCGACCCTCGGATTAGTTTATATTTAAAGAATGGGTTGTACCCATTGGCTACTTTCCCACAGGTAATTACACATGCCGCCTGCTATTCATTGTTCCCTTCATTGTGGAATACCTCATTGTTTCTTGGTTGTCTTGTCTCAATGCCACATTTGAATCGTTAGTTTTTCTTGTTGACCACATCTTGGCTTTATTACTGCTGCCACACAGCAGAAATAGCCAGGGACAAAGGCCAAGGTTTAACCGTTTCAGTCCTCGTTTTCAGTCAAACACCCCAATTGGCATAGATGGTCCCCAAGGATTTTTAACCCCTCATCCCCACACATGGTATGAGAGAAGAGGAGGGTGATTATCGACCTCCCCCTCTTGGGTAATTGGGGGCCCTGCAAAGCCCAATTTTTTATTGTTTACTTTTTATGTGAAACGCGAGTTTTGTCTGTGTTACTATGCGGGGACATGCGACTGACCCAGAGTCTGGTAATTTGAGTTAACCTTTAACTAGACTGATCATTAGACTCTTAGAATATAGACCTAAATACAAATGTGTAAACACATGGCCCCGTCCCCGTGTGAGCTCCATCCAATCCTCTCCTTTTTTCGTATGGCTCCGGACATCAAGGGAGCGCTTTCTCGATGGTACTCTCTTTGGATTTCCAAATTTTCCATTCGTAAGTTACCCCACGTGCGGGCTTGGGAGAGAGAATTACATCAAACATTCCCATCTGATTCCTGGTTCGAATCAGAGGCTATGATGAGAGGGGTGTCCCATTGCCTGAATCATTTGGAACTTCAGAAAAAAATTAGCTGTCAATGGTACTTAACTCCAGTTAGACTCTCTTTTATGGTCAAGGGTTACCATAGATCCTGCTGGAGACGTTGTGGACAGGAGGGATCCATGATTCATATGTGGTGGTCCACTTCCCGAAATTGCTCTTTTACACTGTTTTCCAGATCCCCCTCCTAGTCCTAAATGTAAATTGATCATCCATCTATTTCTCACCACAAAACTGTGTAAAGCACGACATTGGAAAGCTATTCCCCCCCCCTGAATCTACAGAAAAAAATGTTGCATCACTCATCTCATACCCCTCTCCAATATCAGAAAATCTGGTCTCCTTGGCTTAACAATAGAGCCGGAGCACCTATGACCCCTTAGACCAAAGAGCCCGTCCTGTCTATCATGGAAACTGCAGAGCCGCGTCTGTTGCCTCACTTTTACTTATGCTCGTACATAGAGTATGTCTACGATTTCCTGAGCTTACCTCTTCGTATGTGACACTGGCAACTATACCCTCTGTTTATGTTGCTCTTTTTGCCCGCTCCTGACAATGATGTATGCCATTCTCTTCCCAAGGTTGTTTTTACTTTTATTTTACACTACATGTGCTTACATTGTTCATACAGATGTATGCACAGCCTTATTCTACATACAGGCGTTCTGTTATGATAAAAAATCAAAACTAAAAAAGGTCAGCTCCTATCTTCCTAGTTGTCACGGAAGCCTCCGTGACTTGGGACTTGGGCGCGTATTTCCCATGTATTTCCCATGATAGACAGTGGACCCCTGGATTGCATTACATACTTCCAGCAGGTAACAGTGGACATCAATTACAGTGTAATATCTGGTTCCTTTGCTTGGATTTATGTTTAAGTCACCCTGTATCTGATTAGGGGTACAGGGTGGCAACAGTGAGAGAGCCGGAGCTCTCTAGATCCCAGTTTCACCCTTCCTCATTCCTGTCTGACCAGTATTATTGGTTCTGATGGCAGGATTGTGTTCATGTGCTTTTGTGTGCTGCTATAACTCATTTGCATATGATCTGCATATTATTTTACATAAGGTGTGATGCATGCTGGTTGTAGCTCACCACCACCTTATTGAAAGGCTCTTTGAGGCTGGTGGTGATTGCTTCTGCAATAAAGTTAATTCCTTTTTTTTTTTTTAAATCTCAATGCAAGTCTTGTCTTGTTATTAGGGTAAGTCTCTTCTTGGCCTTTTGGCTAAGATTGTGTGTAGTATTCCTTTTGCATGGAAGGGGAAACATTGATCCTCTGGCCTTAGGACCAGGAAAGCATGGAGCCTGAGATACTAAATTGCTAGAGTCATTGTGTGCAGTATTGCATGCTGCTGCACATGGCGAGCACATGTTTTTCCCTGGTGGTCATCCTGCATTTATTTTTTGGTACCTTTTGGTCCAGGAGTTAGAATCCACTATTTTTGAATCTGGCTAGACCAGAACTGTCAACTAGGTGTTTGGCACGAAAAATGGTGTATATGCACTCACACTTTTAAATGAGACGATCAAGCCTTATGTATACATCCTCCACGATCCCCGTGTGGAGTATATGTGAAGAAAAAACAAAGAAAAATAAAAAACACAATGGTGTGGTATCTCACCAGTGTTCTGACACGCCAGAACAGGTGTGCACTTACAGTTAGTAACTGATGTTTCTGGCGTCTAGCAGTTTGGTTTCCTCAGTGTTCTCTGGTCCTGTGCTTGTATATACAAGTTGGTATATAAACTGGTCCACCAGGTATGTATTGAGAAACAAATTTATTCTGGGCAAATGCCCTATGTAATGAAGTACACTGTGTGTATAGGGTATACCTATACCACGCTAAAATAAAACTATTTAAAATAATAAAGTAAATAAAAAATACCGAAAACGAATAAAAGATAAAGTCCAATATGGTGTGAGGACGGGGAGGATACCACCTTTGATATACACACATTTGTGCGATACCTTTATCTATTTTTTGTCTATTTTTTGAATGGCCATCCATGCAATATCTTTATGCCTGTTGGTTAGCCTGCTCGACACCACGTTAGCCCAAGCAGTCTTGGCTGTAGCCCTGGGTTGTTCTCGATAGTGTCTTTGGCTCTGATGAGCTTGTGGATCACATGGGGTAACCACAAGTCTGGTTTAACTCCCTCCAGTTGGTGCTCCGTTTTGCCCACATCCGAGTAGAACCAGGGCATAGTCCAAATGTAAGAGATGGAGCTGTCCCACTTTTCCCACTTGAGCTGCCTCCACAGGGGCAGTAGGAAGAAGCGGGACATGGAGTTTCCAGCAGAGCCTTTCACTACGTCTCGGTGCTGCCTTTTGGCTAAGATCAAGTGTAGTACCCTTAGGGGGGAGGGGGAAAACACTTAATCCTCTGGCCTTAGGCCGAGGTAGCAAGGAGCCCAAGGTGCTTAATTGCCCTGGCGTAATGCCGGAGTCACTTCTTTCACAGTCTGCACGTACACTGTGGAAGGTGTGTGCACGATTTGCACTGACTTTTTGCTATCTTGCACGCTTTATTTCCCCTGACCCTTATGGGCTTGTGGATTAAGCAGAATTTTTTTTGATCTTGTCCAGAAATGGCTGGACACTTATTTATTTCCACGTTTTTTCACGTGTCCCTATGATTTGATTTCATAGAAACATAGAAACATAGAAAGTGACGGCAGATAAGAGCCAGAAGGCCCATCCAGTCTGCCCAACCTCTGAGTACTCTCCTTTAGTACTTGCCCTTATCCTATATCTAGCTTGGCATTATGCCTATCCCATGCTTGCTTAAATGACTTTACTGTATTAACATCTACCACTTCCACTGGGAGGCTATTCCATGCGTCCACTACCCTTTCCGTAAAGTAATATTTTCTGATGTTACCATTAAACCTTTGCCCCTCTAGTTTATGCTTGTGTCCTCTTGTTGCGGTTTTATTTCTTCTTTTAAATAAACTTTCTTCCTTTACCTTGTTGATTCCCTTTAAGTATTTAAATGTTTCTATCATATCCCCCCTGTCCCGTCTTTTTTCCAGGCTATATAGGTTAAGATCCTTTAACCTGTCCTGGTAAGGTTTATTTTGTAATCCATAAACCATTTTAGTAGCCCTTCTCTGCACTTTCTCCAACATATCTATATCCTTCTGGAGATCCGGTCTCCAGTACTGTACACAATACTCCAAGTGAGGTCTCACCAGTGATCTGTACAGCGGCATGAGCACTTCCCTCTTTCTACTGCTAATACCTCTCGCTATACAACCAAGCATTCTGCTAGCATTACCTGCTGCTCTACTGCATTGTCTACCTACCTTTAAATCCTCAGAAATAATTACCCCTAAATCCCTTTCCTCACACGTTGAGGTTAGGACAGTACCAAATAGTCTATACTCTGCCCTTGGGTTTTTATGCCCCAGGTGCATTACTTTGCATTTATCCACGTTAAATGCCAATTGCCACAGCTCTGACCATTTTTCCAGCTTACCTAGATCGTTTGCCATTTGGCACGTTACCGAACACGGCGAGGCAATTACACGTTTTTTTGATTATGATTTGGCACTTTTGTTTTTGGGCACTGCACTGCAGTTGCAGCTTGACTTAGCTGGCAGAGGTATAGTGGAGCATTATGGCTCTTACCTCTTCCATAAAGGGGTCTTACCCTTTGAGGTTTTGACCTGAATTTAAAGGGGTCTTACCTTTCGGGGTTCGACACGAAGATCCGACCCTCCTGTAGGGGAGGGAAGGAATCCAGTCTGGTATATCCCTTCGGGAAGAACCAGAAGTAGTTGTTCAGGCTTTTGCTGCCTTAAAGCACAGAAAGCAGCACATAGAGGAGCATGCACCTTGGGCTCCCAAAAAAAAAAGTCTCGGCGCTGCCCTTGTCAGGGCGGTAAAGCACTGTATTGCTATACTTCTGTATACTGCAGTGTCGTCGAGGTCCCGAAGAGCTATGATGTCTCCATTGCTAGTCCTGCCTGACGGTTGAAGTTTCGTGTTCCTGGTGGCCATAGGGGGAGAAGGAAGGATCGTCTGGTGGGTGTACCTAGTGAGGGTACAGGTCGTTCCCGTAACACTAGTATTCTAGACTCATGCCCCCCACAGAATATTGCCTACACATTCATACACAGATGTTATCTATCACTTTTACACAGTTACGGGTCTTCATGTCCCGTTCATGAGATGCATGTTTCTCGGGCTTTGATCGTATCTTCCCGTGCTCCACAGATGTCATGGTGTTGAGAATTTATTCTTACGACAGTGATCCATCTTACCATGCGTTTTTATTTCTGTATCCAAGCGTGTATCCTGTATTTTTTTACTTTGCTTACAATGCCATCAGATACATTGTCTGCTGATTTATTGTATCTCTTAATTTGGATCTGAATAAAAAAAATTTAATTTAAAATATATATATATATATAAAAAAAGTTTGTTCATCTTTTAATATTTGAGAAAATCTACTTTACATTGATTTGGATCTCTCTTTAGATTTCTCCCCATCAGGTTTGCCTCAGGGATTTAATTGTAAAGACTCAATTAATCTGTTCTCGTTTCTTTTCCTAACCTAGTTCTGAACGTGATAATAGGCCCTTTGTGGTATGATCTTATTAACGTCATTTCTTACAAGCCTCAAACCTATAAAAACCCCGTTAATCATCATCTATAAGCGCGCCAGGCTGAAAACAGTTGTGACCCTGAACATGGCTTAATGTATACAATATATGACCTCATCAATGTAAGTAAATATGCTCATTCTTTTTTTTTGTGACTTTTCATATTATCAAATAATCTTGGGGAAAAATATTTTCAAATCAACAGTGAATTTTAAAGTATAATCTGATCCAAAGCTTTCTGCCATCAATGTGGCTTCTGGGGATGGTCCGATGGACCTTTCATTCCAAATTCTGCTAAGAGAGATCATGGAATCCATTTGGAAGTTTGTTTGACTCTTGGATTCTACTTGGCCTGGATATAAGGATCCGGTCAAGCAGTTTAGACCCTTTTAGAATTATATAAGCAGTAGAAGATGTCGATTGTGTTAACGGGTAAGTTATTGAGATCGGGTCAATTTACACCAATACCATGAAGAACCAAAGTTAAGGAGGTCCTATATATTAGAAAGAGGCTGTGTAGGTGAACTAGGTGGATGGTAGATACCTGCAGTAATGATTGGGTTGGAAAATGGAAAATTCATTTTTACTACAGTGTCCTCCAAGGTAGGAGAAGCAAGAGGGGTTTTAATTAATTTAAAGTTTTATTGATTCTTTGAAGATGATGGTCAACCTCCTCCTCTCTTTGCTCTGTCCTTTTATGAGACATCTTTATAAAACAATGAATTGGGTTTTTTCACTGTCAAATTTTTCAATAGTTTTCACTTTTTCTTTATCAAACATAAATGATGTAATTGTGCAATGTACCCCAGTCCAACAAAAAAAAGATAAACTAGCAGTTTCTACATAAAATACTCACGGCTACATGTAATGTGTAAGACGTAGATCATTATACACAACAATGTAAAATACTTCTGCTCAGTAAACTCAATTAATTAGGCAGATATGTAATCTTTATATTAATAGCCTTTTCTTGACGTCCTATCATTTTTAGAACTGGTGTCCACCACCACCATTATAGATTTTGAAAAGGCTTGAAGAAGAACATCAAATGAGCAATGAAGAGAGGATGAAGACGCTTTGTTCTGCACAGGTACAGAAGGTCAAAGATTAATTATCTAAGAAGGTCCTACCAACAGATCGTATAGACAACTTAAGATCTCCAGGTGCAACTTTTGTCATACATTGGTGACATCATCTTCAGACGATGTTTGAGGAGAATCACACAGTAATCACACAATTCATTGTTCTGGGGTTCCAGAATCTTTACGGCTTCAAGATTCCGTTCTTTATTTTTGTGTTTTCTTTGTATGTCATTACTTTAAGTGGAAATTTCCTAATTGTCCTCCTTGTCTCGACTTGTCATATTCTCAGATCTCCAATGTACTTCTTCCTCTGCCATTTATCTTTATGTGATGCTTTGTTGAGCACAAGCATTGTACCCAAAATGTTACACGTCGTATTGGAAGATGGCAGCACCATATCCCTTTCTGGTTGCCTCACCCAGTTTCAGATGTTTGGTTGGTGCTGCACAGCAGAATGTTATATTCTGACAGTGATGTCCTACGACCGTTACTTAGCCATCTGTAACCCGTTACATTATTCCTCCATCATGGAATTTAAGTTCTGTCTCAATCTCGTTATCTGCTCCTGGGTTCTTGGTTTTATTTTTGCTCTAATTACTCGTATTTTACTTTGTAGACTAGAATTTTGTAATCGGAGCACGATTGACCACTTTTTCTGTGATTTTCTTCCAATTTTAGAACTTTCATGCTCAGACACCTCACTTGTTGAAATGGAAGCCTTCATGGTTACACCATTTATACTTCTCTTTCCATTTTTGTTTGTCATTGTCACATATGTCTATATCTTTTTCACCATCCTTAGAATCTCTTCCACCACTGGAAGACAGAAGGCCTTCTCCACATGCAGTTCCCATTTGGCCGTTGTGTGTGTGTTTTATGGGACTTTAATCAGCATTTATTTAAGTCCATCCCAAGGATACTCAGTAAATATTAACAAGTTCACCTCTCTTGCTTACACCATGGTGACCCCATTATTCAATCCTATCATATATACTCTGAGAAATAAGGATATCAGAAAAGCATTTGGCATTTTTCTTAAAAAGACGCAAAACCGATTTTGCCATCATATGTCCAATTAATCAAATGTCAGCAGATGCTTTTGAAAACAGGGCCAGACTGGCTATCACGAGGCAGATGTGGCACTTTAAGGCCAGTGGCCAGTGGTGGAACTACCGGGGTCGCAGGGGTCGCAACTGCGACCGGGCTCTGGAGTTCTGCCAGTCAGGGGGCGCCCTTCTGTCTCCTCTGCCGCCGCCGCCTGCCTCAGCGCTGCCCCGACTGCAGTGGCGGGAGCGTGAGGCGTCTGTCTCGGGTGCCGGCGCTTCACGCTGAGCGCCGGCATATGACGTCATATGCCAGCTCTCAGCAGTGAAGCCATGCGCACCGCGGCAGAGCAGCGAGACAGAGGCCTCCCTCCCCCACCACAGGACTGCACGGTAAGTGAACTACAAAGGGGCGGTAGGGAGAGGGTAGATAGTGAGAAGGGGGGTAGGGAGAGGATAGATAGTGAGAAGGGAGGGTAGGGAGAGGGTAGATAGTGAGAAGGGGGATAGGGTAGATAGTAAGAAGGGAGGTAGGGAGAAGGTATATTGTGAGAAGGGGGTAGGGAGAGGGTGGATAGTGAGAAGGGAGGGAGAGGGTAGATAGTGAGAAGGGAGGGAGAGGGGGTAAATATCAGTATCAGAGCCTGATAAGGGGTGGAGGGGGTAGATAGTGTGAGAAAGGGGTAGATGGTGTGAGAGGGGGGTAGATTGAGTTGGGGGTGGCAGGGGCCTTAACAGATTTTCACACCGGGGCCCTGAAGCTTCTAGTTACGCCCCTGCCAGTGACCACCAGTTATAAGTGTAATCGATGACTGGATATGTGCAGCCACACTCTACGTATTAATGCCTGCTTTTTGCCTGATTGCTTAAAATTGTCTGCCAGCAATACCCTTGTTCTGTGTGCGTTTAATGAGCAATTGAGTTGCTCTATAAAGTGTAAGTGGGCACTCAATATTTCAAGATTCTCAAGATTTAATTCTTCATTCTTCTTCTCTCCTTACAATAAGTGCAAGCTTTCTCATTGTCCTCGTGGTGCCAACCAGTCACAGCCTACGCACCCCCATATACTTCTTCATTTGCCATTTTTCCTTTTGTTCTTCCTTGTTAACCATCGATTTTCTTGCACTTCATGCTTTCTGTAATATTGAGGAAAGGTCTAACCATATCCCTTTATGGATAAATGACCCAATATAAAATATTTGGTTGGTTTTGCAATATAGAGTGTCCATTACTGATGACCATTACCATCTGTAACTCTTTACATTATTCCTCCATCATGAACCTTAATCTCTGCCTCATCTTGTCCTGGATGCTTGACTTTCTTTTTACATTAATGTTTACTGCAATGATTGGTAGTTTATAGTTCTACAAAAACATAAACATATTCAACCACTTCTTGGTACTAAACGTATGTATTTATTGTCACTCCTTTCATAATTCTCTTGCCATTTTGGTTTATAATCATCTCACACGTCTCTACATCATCTTCACCATCCTTGGAATCTCCTCCATCACTCGGAGGCAGAAGACCTTCCCCATCCGCAGTTCACTACCAGCAAAAGCACAAAATAAGAAATAGTAAAACATTGTTCACAAAATACTGTTCCTGAGTTCTGTTTTTGAGGAACTGTACATTAAAGTTGTCTGTGGTCAACTTGAAAACCAGCTTTGTTGTCATATTAATATTTAGGTTTAAATTGTTACCTTTTGTTTTTCTTTAATGTATATTTTTACTAAATGGAGCAACCTCTAAAGGTATGTATTCATTTACAATATGTCAATCTGTATGTATATATATATATGAACCTAGCTTTGTGCGCCATTAAATGGACAAGTATTGGGACAAACCTCTTAATTATTGAAATCAGAGTTTGGGCTCCTTACTTCCAATGAAGGGAAATCTTAATGCTGTGGCATACCAAGACATTTTGGACAATGCTCTGCTTCCAACTTTGTGGGAACAGTTTGGGGAAGACTCTTTTCTATTCCAGGATTATTATGCCCTAGTGTACAAAGCAAGCTCCATAAAGACATGGTTGTTTGAGTTTGGTGAGAAAGGACTTGACCGGCCGCACGGAGCCCTGACCTCAACGTCATATAAAATGTCTATCATTTTTCGCATATAACAACATTAAAAGACAAGGGAATTTAGAACTATTAGACGTAGCGTTGTATTTCTGAACTTATTGGAACTATTTAAAGGTTGTCTTCCCTGTATGAACCCAGAAACATAGAAACATAGAAAGTGACGGCAGATAAGAACCAGTAGGCCCATCCAGTCTGCCCAACCTCTGAGTACTCTCCTTTAGTACTTGCCCTTATCCTATATCTAGCTTGGCCTTATGCCTATCCCATGCTTGCTTAAATGCCTTTACTGTATTAACATCTACCACTTCTGCTGAGAACGAGATGAGGGTCCTGGCCATGTTTTGTATTGGATAGGGAGTTTATCATAGGAGGACAACTCCCTTGTTAAGTTGGTCACTAAATGTTTTTGTTGGTAGGAATCATCTGACAACTAACATACACGCATCCATATTTATTACATTTCAATTGATGAATAATTTACTAATCCGCAAGTGCTGGTATGGCACAAATTGTGAGTTTGTAGCGCCGCTTAACCTAACTTACATTCGCAAAAAAAAAACACAATTCACATACGCTAGTCTGTAGGAGAGTCAACTGCAAGCATGAACTAAGTTGACCTGTGAACCCTCATACAATTAATAATAAAAATAATAAAATGGGTGTCCCCAGGACCCCTTCTTAACCAAGAGTGGGGTATGACTGTTCCTCTTCCTCCCCACCCTGTGAGCAGTGAGACCCAAGCCTCATGTTACCTGTATCTGTGTTGTATATATCGGTGTTACATATTTCCGAGGTATGTGTGTCCTTGTTACGTGTCTACATTTTAGAGTCTCTGGTCAATTTATCCGTTGAGCCCCTTTTCCTTAACGTGCAAATTGGGTACCATCACCTCGTTAAACAGCTAGTTACCCAAGTCTGTGTTTTCTCCATGTAATTGCTGTGTTACTCACATAGTTACCCAAGTGTGTCTTACTCTAGAGATATACCCCCCTCACTGTGATCCCTGCTCAGGTACAAATGTGAGTGGGTGTTAATGAAGTTGGTTCAGTGAATAAACTCGTCTGTCATCCAATTACCTGGTTTTATGGTTCTTGGTAAATACAAAGATTAAAATGTCTATATTTACAGCGAATCTAACGTGACCATGTACTGATCACAGTAGTTACATTGCACTTCTACATTTTGACTTTTTGTATTTTATTTTCAAATATGGAGAATCCTGTGATCCTGCTCCACCGTTGGAACTTTCATGCTCAGATACCTCTGCTATTGAACTTCAAAATCTTGTTCTAGGTATTCTGGTGACGCTATTGAGTTTCATTGTTGGGACTTATATTAGCATATTTATCACTATCCTCAAGATCTCCACCACCAGTGGTCGACAAAAGGCATTCTCCACCTGTAGCTCACACCTAGCTGTCGTCTGCATTTATTATGGGACGCTGATTACTCTTTATGTGATTCCACCCAAAGGGATTCCGATTAATGCAACTAAAGAGCAATCCCTACTTTATACAGTTGTTTAACCCCATCAATTGCCCCTTCTCATCCCCACCTCATGGGTGATTGAGTAGGAAAAATGAAATCAATGTAAGAGGTATATTGTCATATATACCCCCTCTTCAATATTCCATGATCAGGGGGATAGGGGTAATATAAAATACCCCTATATAACAAAGAATACGCCACCTACTCCCTCTAAGTCCCAGTGGTACGGGAGATGAGGTCCATCGAAGTACACTTTTGGAGTCACTCAAAGGGTGCACCATGTTGGGGGGAAAAAATCAACCACTTACCTTTTCACGACTCATTGAGCAATTATCGGCAGAGCTATCGGCCCTCATGTTTAGGCCCAAGGATAGGGATCATCAAATTAAATTAAAATAAAATGTGAAAAAAAAGCTACATGGAAACTCCCCTCACTTGCATGCAAGTACACTTGAGTTGGATTTAGTGAGTTTTGTAGACAAAAACCCTGTAGTTTGGTGATTAAGACCACAAAAGCTGCAAAACGTCTCCAACAAAAATGTAGGACAATTGTATTGTTTGCAGCAGCCAACTCATATAAGACAAAAAAAAAGCCAACTTAATTTTCACTTGCAAAAACGTACTTCCCAATTGGATAAAAATGGTCTGTATGAGATTCGAGTTGATGCAATTAAAACAAAAAAAACTTACTTGTAGATCCATTAACCATTTCTCCTTGCATCCCTAGAGGTGATATGTGAGGTGATATTCAAGCACCCATAGGCATAGGTTGTCCCCAAAAGAGGAGGGTTATTCTTGACCTCACCCCCTTGAGAAATTGGGGTCCTGCAGAGCCCAATTTTTGAATTGTTTCTTTTTTCCATGAGACGTGTGAGTTGTTTTGTCGGTGTTACTATGCGGGGACATGCGACTGGCCCAGAGTCTGATCATTAGACTTAGACTATAGACCTAAGTACATATGTATAAACACACGCTTATCATATTTGGTTTGTTGTATTGTGTTTATTGTAAATTCTGCGTTATAATCTTCTGATTATTAATAAGAAACACGAACAATCTTCACCATGGACCTTTTGGAAATCATGTCTCTAAATCCCTGTTCAGAGTTTCCCCATCAGGTTTGCCTCAGGGATTTAATTGTAAAGACTCAATTAATCTGTTCTCGTTTCTTTTTCTAACCTAGTTCTGAACGTGATAATAGGCCCTTTGTGGTATGATCTTATTAACGTCATTTCTGAAAAGCCTCAAACCTATAAAAACCCCGTTAATCATCATCTATAAGCGCGCCAGGCTGAAAACAGTTGTGACCCTGAACATGGCTTAATGTATACAATATATGACCTCATCAATGTAAGTAAATATGTTCTTTTTTGTGACTTTTCATATTATCAAATAATCTTGGGGAAAAATATTTTCAAATCAACAGTGAATTTTAAAGTATAGTCTGATCCAAAGCTTTCTGCCATCAATGTGACTTCTGGGGATGGTTCGATGGACCTTTCATTCCAAATTCTACTAAGAGAGATCATGAAATCCATTTGGAAGTTTGTTTGACTCTTGGATTCTACTTGGGCTGGATATAAGGATCTGGTCAAGCTGTATAGGTTTAGACCCTTTTAGAATTATATAAGCAGTAGAAGATGTCCGTTGTGTAAAGCTTCAATGGGAAACATGATTAGAAGTTATTGAGATCCGGTCAATTTACACCAATACCATGAAGAACCAAAGTTCTCTTCTGCGTGGTGATTTCATTAAGGAGGTCCTATATATTAGAAAGAGACTGTGTAGGTGAACTAAGTGGATGGAAGATACCTGCAGTAATGAATGGGTTTGAACGTGGAACATTCATGTTGACTACAATGTCCTCCAAGGTAGGAGAAGGAAGAGGGGTTTTTATTCATTTAAAATTCTATTGATTCTTGGATGATGATCGTGATGATGATGATGATGATCAACCTCCTCCTCTCTTTGCTCTGTGCTTTATGAGACCTCGTTATAAGACATTTATACTTCTGGATTGCAATATCTGCCAAGGTGCAACCAAGTTTCAAACATGTTATGGAAATTAGGATGAATTTTTCCGTTACTGATGGCTGTGCGTGTATAAAGAAGGCTATGGTGGATAGCAGCGTCATTGTGCAAGCAAGTAGAGGATTCTGGTGATGTTTTGGGAGTATGTTATGAGAGCAAGGCATATGATCAGTAATATTTTTTTGTTCATGTTAGAATAATAGTCATGAACTGAGAATTCACAAATGACAAAAATATAAGAAACTAAAAATCAATTCTATGAATTGTTTTTTTTTCACTTAGTTTCAGTAGTTTTCACTTATTCTTTATCAAACATACTTATGTAAATATGTAATCTTTATTTTAATAATTTACCTGTTGATGTCCAATGTTTTTTAGAACTGGTATCCACCACCACCATTATAGAATTTAAAAACGCTTGAAGAGCATCAAATGAAAGCTGAAGAGAAGATGAGAGGATGAAGACGGTGCTTTACTTTTTTTTCATTTAGAAATGAAAGAAGGATGTAATATTCATTATTCATCACTATGTTCTGCACATGTAGACTAGATCAAAGATTAATTACCTTATCTTATCTTCAGACGATGTTTGAGGAGAATCACACAGTAATCACACAATTCATTATTCTGGGGTTCCAGAATCTTTACGGCTTCAAGATTCCATTCTTTATTTTTGTTTTTTCTTTGTATGTCATTACTTTAAGTGGAAATTTCCTAATTGTCCTCCTTGTCTCGACCTGTCATATTCTCAGATCTCCAATGTACTTCTTCCTCTGCCATTTATCTTTATGTGATGCTTTGATGAGCACAAGCATTGTACCCAAAATGTTACACGTCGTATTGGAAGATGGCAGCACCATATCCCTTTCTGGTTGCCTCACCCAGCTTCAGATGTTTGGTTGGTGCTGCACAGCAGAATGTTATATTCTGACAGTGATGTCCTACGACCGTTACATAGCCATCTGTAACCCGTTACATTATTCCTCCATCATGGAATTTAAGTTCTGTCTCAATCTCGTTATCTGTTCCTGGGTTCTTGGTTTTCTTTTTGCTCTGATTACTCGTGTTTTAATGTGTAGACTAGAATTTTGTAATCAGAACACGATTGACCACTTTTTCTGTGATTTTCTTCCAATTTTAGAACTTTCATGCTCAGACACCTCGCTTCTTGAAATGGAAGCCTTCATGGTTACACCATTTATACTTCTCTTTCCATTCTTGTTTGTCATTGTCACATATGTCTATATCTTTTTCACCATCCTTAGAATCTCTTCCACCACTGGAAGACAGAAGGCCTTCTCCACATGTAGTTCCCATTTGGCCGTTGTGTGTGTGTTTTATGGGTCTTTAATCAGTATTTATGTAAGCCCATCTCAAGGATTCTCACTAAATATCAAAAAGTTCACCTCTCTTGCTTATACCATGGTGACCCCATTATTCAATCCTATCATATATACTCTGAGAAATAAGGATATCAGAAAAGCATTTGGCATTTTTCTTAAAAAGACGCAAAACCAATTTTGCCATCGTATGTCCAATTAATCTAATCTAATGTCAGCAGATGTTTTTAAAAACAGGACTCGACTGGCTATCACGAGGCAGACCTGGTACTTTAAGGCCAGTGGTCACCAGTTATAAGTGCAATTGATGACTGGATATGTGCAGCCGCACACTTCGTGTCTGGGCCAGATTAGAAACTGTTTAAAATTTTGCTTAATTTAATCGGGTCCTCTAGTTAACCCCTAGTCTGCCAGCAATGCCCTTGTTCGGTGTGTTTAATGAGCAATTGAGTTGCTCTATAAAGTGTAAGTGGGCACTCAAAATTCCAAGATTCCACACCTTATTCTTCTTCTCTTATGACAGTAAATGCAAGCTTTCTCATTGTCCTTGTGGTGCCAACTAGTCACAGCCTATGCACCCCCATGTACTTCTTCCTTCTGTTCTTCCTTGTTAACCATCGATTTTCTTGAACTTTGCTTTCTGTAATTTTGAGGGAAGTTATAACCATATACTTTTATGGATTAATCACCCAATATCAAATATTTGGTTGGTTTTGCAATATAGAGTGTCCATTACTGCTGATCATTACCATCTGTAACCCTTTACATTATTCCTCCACCATGAACCTTTATCTCTGCCTCGTCATCTTGTCCTGGATGCTTGACTTTCTTTTTACATTAATGTTTACTGTAATGATTGGTAGTTTATAGTTCGTAAATATGTATGTGTTTATAGTCACTCCTTTTATAAATCTTGTGGAAAGCCTTCCCAGAAGAGTGGAAGCTCTTATATATATATATAAGCAGAGCCATAGCTAGCTCCTTTTGCTCCCGAGGCAAGAATGGAAAATTGTGCTCCCCAGCTATTTTTTTTTACAGAGGCTATTTTATTTACACTGCCCATATAAACACCTGCCCATAAACATATATATACACATACACTGCCCTTTCACACAACTGCCCACACACACTGCCTTTACATGCACCTGCTCAATAACATGCATATACACATACACTGCCCTTACACACACATATACGCTGCCCTTACACACACCTGCCCATAAACACACATATACACATACACTGCCCTTACACATAACTGCCCACACACACACTGCCTTTATACATACCTGCCCATACACACACATATACATGCACGACTGCACACACACACTGCCTTTACACATACCTGCCCATAAATACATATATACACATACACTGCCCTCACACACACACCTGTCTTTACACATACATATACACATGCAATGCGCTTATACACCCCTGCCTTTACATCCTCTTTCCTGTGGTGGGAGGGCGAGGTCCATCACTTCAGACTGCTTTACTGCTCCCTCATCACTATGTGCCTGCTATTGCTGCAGAGTACGGGGAATCACACCTCTTAATTATTGAAATCCGAGTTTGGGCTCCTTACTTCCAGTGAAGCGAAATCTTCATGTTTCAGCATACCAGTACATTTTGGACAATGCTATGCTTCCAAATTTGTGGAAACAGTTTGGGGAAGACCCTTTTCTATTCCAGCATGACTGCGCCCCAGAGCACAAAGCAAGTCCGTAAAGACATGGTTGGATGAGTTAACCTCAACCCTGATCGAACACCTTTGGGATCAACAGTAATAGAGATTGCGAGCTGGGCCTTCTCGTCCAACATCAGTGTCTGACCTCATAAACGCTCTACCGGACGAATGGGCAAAAATTCCCACAGAAACTCCTCAAAGTCTTGTGGAAAGCCTTCCCGGAAGAGAGGAAACTGTTATATATATATAGCACCCCCTGTGTTACAAGCAGAGCCATAGCTAGCTCCTTTTGCGGCCGAGGCAACAATGGAAATTGTGCTCCCCAATTCAGCATCGGGTGTTAAAGGGCCGTGCAAGCGACTCTATTGGTCGCCGGCAGAGAGCTCCCCTGTTGCACTTCATTGGCTGGCGATCAATAAAGTCGTTCTTATGGACCTTTAAGCCCTGACAGCGAACCTATGGATTTCCGTTCCTGGTAACCCATGCGATGCTGCGTAGATAACAGGAGCGGAAATTTGTAGGTTCGCCGTCAGGAGACCTTTAACTCTTGGAGCGGGGGGGCAGGCAGCTCCAAGAGTTAAAGGTGCAGGGGGCTTGTCTGCCATCAACCAATGTAGTGCAGGTGCACTTCATTGGTTGATGGCAGTGGAGGCCCCTACCGTTAACCAATAGAGTTGCTCGTATGCACCTAAAATCCTGGCGCAAAAGCTGGTGCATACTGCGTTAACCCCGTATTAATCCCTTCTACAAAAAATGTCATAAAATGGCAAAAAAAGGCAAAAAATGAAGAATTAAAAAAAAAGAATGTACACAAATATTTGCCTGAACCGAACACAGGAACACAGGAACACAGGATATATTAAGTAGCATAATAACTTTGGATTACAAGCATCTGGAACAATGCTACTCAATGTATCTTACCAATAGAGGGCAGCATTCTGCCCGAAGATATATTAGCCACACTACCACATATGGCTAGTATATGTTCGGACAGAATGCTGCCCTCTGTTGGTTATACATTGAGTAGGAGAATAACTTATTAAGCTCCTCAATGTATCTTACCAATAGAGGGCAACATTCTACCCGAAGTTATAAGAAGTTATTATGCTAAGTTAAATATCTGTACCAGCGACTTTGTTGGTCCCTGGCACAGACCTTTAACTGTTGCAGCAGGGTCCCAGGTGTTTTTTTCTTTCTTCTGCATAGCAACCAGTGCTAAGGAGCCTATTGGTCACTTGCACGGCCCTTTAGCCTACGGATTTCCGCTCCCGTTATCCAACGCAGCATTGTAGTGGTTAACAGGAGCGGAAACCAGGAGTTAAAAATGCCATGCGAGTGAGCCTATTGGTCACCTGCAGGGTCTTCCTCTGTCATCAACCAATTTTGTCTCTATATCCACTTCATACATGGATCCCTTGAAAGTAATTGCCTACTGTGCAAGACAGCTTTTAAACAAAACTTGGGTAAGAGGTGCAGTAGCCAAACCATTGCTCACTGACAGCTGTTTCATCCTTAATGAAACTCATCAGCATGATATTGTGACAAAGGCTTAGT
The DNA here is from genome assembly GCF_027358695.1 of Spea bombifrons. NCBI lineage: Eukaryota > Metazoa > Chordata > Amphibia > Anura > Pelobatidae > Spea > Spea bombifrons. The sequence continues at coordinate 108,960,546 of NC_071090.1, read as the reverse complement.
ACTTGAGGCTTGGGGTAGCACAAGAAATACCATTACTAAAGTTATGGTGGGTAAAGGTGATGGAAAACCCTTCCAGTTAAAATGAAGTGGGTAGTAGAAGCATTATTAAACACTCATCTACAGACACCAGACCAGCCAGAAGGCTTGCTTTTTCCCTCAGAAATCTCATGGTGCTGCCACAACCTCAACGGTTTCTGGGTAGGCGCATGCAAATAAGGTCAACGATGATCACCTTTTGCCTCTATATCCACTTTATTCATGTAACCCTTGAAATGCATAAAGATGCAGTAGATATGGAGATGCTTGTATGGACTGCTACGTGTTTCGCCTGCTCAAAAATCGGGTGTTCTTTGTAGCGTCACTCGCTACAGAGTTCCAAACTTCCTCTGGAAGCAACATCTGCACGAGCACTCTGTGCCGGGAGCCTCATGAAATGGATTTTCATGGCCGAGCTGCCGAGGATCACTGTGCTCAATGTCAAGGTTTGGCTTGAGTGGTGTAAAGCACGTCGCCGCTCAAAAACAATTATCCCACCCTCCGCCCAGGTTAAAATAAGAATAATTGTAAAAATAAATAATTATTTTTGTTTAAATGGGGGGGCACAGGATCTTCTTCTTAACTATGGGGGCAAGATTGTTTTTCTCTTATTATATATATTTTGAATGAATATTCTGCGCTGAAATGATCCTCTTAATTTGTGTATGATTTTACGAATAAATGTTGTTGCTTTGTTTTATGATCATTTCAGTTTCTGGGTGGTTATGTGTATGAACAGATCAATTGAGGTCTTTTGTATGGCCCATAGCATTGGAACACAGTTAAACCTTATCTGTGTCATTGTAAGGTTCTCCATGCTTCCTCTCCTAACCTTTGGTCCCCTACACCTCTATTTGGTCTGTTTAATAAGAAGTCAAGCAGCGAGTTAAGTTATGGATTAACTAAACCAGAACGAGGTCACATAAGGCAGCATGCTAACACTAACAAAGCAACTCACGCATTCACAAATATGTGAGTTATGTGTGTCTACAAGTTTGTAAGTTAATGACGAGGGCATGCGAGGGTACGTTCATTCAATTTTTGCATGTCCGTATCTGAACCTCTCAAAAATTGTCTCCACATCGCAATATAAAACAAAAAATATTAAAAAAATTACTTTAGAAGAAATAAAACATCGACCCTCTCAGGAAAAACTATTACCAGGGGTTGGAGGTAAATGATGATAACCTTTGTAGTGCACTACTACTACTGCTGCTCATCCTCTGTGCCCTTCCTTACTCTGAGGGATCTTTTATTATTTATTTATTTATTTATTTATTGCTGCTGCAAGTGAAAGGTGAATCCAGAAGATGTCAAGGGCTTCTCTAGTTGGGAACTTCCGCCGAGAGTCTACACGAATCAAAAAAGGCCCCTCGAATTTTATCCCAACCGAACGATTGAAGTTCTTTGCCCAAAAACAAAAATATTTTTTTTCACCGAACCTATGCATAACATACAGTGCATCGCTTAACAATTTGTACTTAATGAAACAAAATGTGATGAAAGCCTTGTATATTTCATTTACAAATATTTCTATTTTTGTGGTGTCTTAAATTGTTATAAGGTATAATGTTGGCTTATGTAATGATGGGACAATCTAAGCAATATGTGAATATACTAATAGGGCCTTTGTGGATAAACCGGTTCACTAAGGACTCCCTGGTGCGCATCTCAAACCTATAAAGATGGCCTTCTCATGTTAAACAAACAGTCATCTAAAGAAATGGCCCTGAGCCTATGTGACTCTATGTCGTACTCTAAGAGCCCATAGACCACATCATTGAATTACAGATTACTCTAAAAACTCTTTTTTCTCTGTGATCATTATCCATTTGTTTTGCATTCAGAACAATGAGTATGGCATGGATTGAAATATACATTAAATGTAAGTAGATATTCACATTAATGTATTAATCCATGTATTCATTTATTTTGACATTTTTACCTTGGATTTATATTTGATGAATCATTCTTATTGTAGATAATGAATCAGCCAAATAATACAGCAACCACAGAATTCTTCCTTTTGGGATTCCAGAATCTTCATAACTTCAAGATTCCATTCTTCATCCTTCTTCTCAAAATATACGTTATGTCAATAAGTGCAAATGTTTTTATCGTCCTTGTGGTGTCAACCAGTCGCAGCCTACACACCCCCATGTACTTCTTCCTCTGCCATTTGTCGTTCTGTGATGTCTTGCTAACCACCACCATTGTACCCAACATGCTTCATGTCATACTGAAGGAAGGTAGCACCATATCACGTTTCGGCTGCTTCACCCAATTTCATATGTTCGGTTGGTGTTGCACTACACAATGTTATATCCTCACAGTGATGTCGTATGACCGTTACTTGGCCATCTGTAACCCATTACGTTATTCCTCCATCGTGGACCTTAAACTCTGCATCCGACTGGCCCTCTTGTCCTGGATGGTTGCCTTTCTTTTTGCGTTAATGTTTAGTGTATTGGTTGGTAGTCTACAGTTCTGTAAAGATAACGTGATTGACCACTTCTTCTGTGATTTTCCTCCAATTTTGAAACTTTCTTGTTCAGATATTTCATTTGTTGTCATAGAAGATTTTATTGCTGCTCCTTTTATACTTCTTTTCCCACTTATGTTTGTCATTTTGTCATACGTCCGCATCTTCTTCACGATCCTCGGAATCTCTTCCACCACTGGGAGGCAGAAGACCTTCTCCACGTGCAGCTCCCATTTGGCCGTCGTGTGTGTGTTTTATGGAAGTTTAATCAGTGTTTATATAAGTCCGTCCCAAGGATACGCATTGAATATCAACAAGTTCACATCTTTGTCTGTTGCCATGGTGACCCCATTATTTAATCCTATTATATATACTTTGAGAAACAAAGGAATTAGAAATTCTGTTTATATATTTTTTAGATGAAAATCAAGTTGTTGTTTTTCTTTAGCATATGTTACAATTGGGCCACCCTGGTGACCATGATTTCATTCTTATACCAATTTTTTCTCCACATACTTTTGAAAGGCTCCTTTCTATATAGGTAAATGGTAGAAGAAGCTGTTATTACTTTGGTAGACAATAATTGGACAAATACCCAGGTTTGAAATATCACAATTGAATTTTCTTCGCGGATTTGTGTTGAAAGGGATGGGATTACGAAGGGTCACATGGTCGTATGTTATCCTTGCCCGTGCTTAAATGGATTTTGGAATGAGGTAATCTGGATCTCAATATTTGGGATGTCCGAGAATATTCCTGTGACTTTCTTACTAAACCTGAAATTCTACTTCTGGTAATATGTAGCTTGTAGGTCAGGTGGGCTAGGGATTTACCTACTATTTTAAGGGTCCATCAGGAGATCATGGACAACATGAACATGGACAGCTTTTCACAAGACCTAGGCTCCTTGGCTCTCTGATCCTTCTATTCACTCATACCCTTGTTATTTTTATTTTATTTAGGGTTTTCCCTCTTTTGCCTTCCTTTTCAGTTTTCCACATAGTTAATTTCCTTTTTCATGTTTTGAATTTAAATCTATATTCTATTTGGATTTCAAAGCACATTGTATAGCATGGTTGTAGTGAATGCTTTCTTTGATCTTCGAGATAGTCCCCAGAACGATGAAGGATTGCTGGTTGTCTAAAAGGTACTATTAGCATCAATAGACTTTCTGTCCTCTGGATCTAATACCATAATAGACCTTTTGCTTTATGTTATATGTTAAGTTATATTTGTATCTCATAAATAAAGGTATTATATCTATACAGCTCTAGATACTCTTATATTTTCAATATAACACCTTTCGGGGATCCTGAGCCTCTGCAATTTATTTAGAGATTGGGGTTTTCTTGTTTCTTGGCAGGGCCTCCAACTGGAACGCAGGTTATGTTCGCTGACACAGAATTAGTCTTAGTCTTTCCTGATCATTTTTATCCTGTAAATGTCTACCCAGACATCTGTAAAGAGGCAGAACCACCTCCCTCTTCCTGCCACTAATGCCTCTTGAGATACAACCCAGCACCCTGCTTGCTTTTTTTGACTCCTTATGACATTGCCTGCTTACATTTAAGTCCTTGTAACGTTACACAATAAAACTGGATTCAGTATACAAAATAAAATTGCGCACATGTGTATTAAATAATAATAAGGTGCCCAGGTACAGTGCTCCTACCTGTAGGATAGGGATAATGTGTGTGTGTGTGTGATGTTTACGGCTTGCTAATCCATCATTATCCACTGCGTCATAGCGTCCCTCTGACTGAATGGCTGAATCTTTAGTTGCTCTTTAGCAGTCATCAGCAGGTTCTATACACAGGACCAGGGGATAGACTTTCCAGCTGACAGGATACTTGGATCACTAATACTCTTCAGCTGTAGAATGTTTACTCCACCTTAGGATGCTATCAGTACTATAGAGGCAACTTCTTCAACAGGGAAATCTCTATTGTTTTCTGCAAATTCCGGGGGCCTACTCACACAGGCCAATGACATGGAGGACCTTCTTCTACATTATCGTCAATGGTTCTCTCTGTGGCATCTCCCCACACCCTGGCAGTATGATAAGGAGACAGGGTATTTGTCTGTGATCATGTACAACATTTTTAATATTAGACCTAAATACCAAATCAGTTACATTACGAGGATTTAGTTAATATAAGGGCTGATGAAGCTGAAGTTTCAGGCCTATGTTCCTTTAATAGGGTCATCAGTAGACTTGGGCGCTGGCCAACTCTTTGTGTTCGTCTTCGTGTTTGTCTCTGTAAGGGAAAAAAATCTTCGTATTCCATGAATATTCGCCCATTCCTGTATTCGGTTCGGGCGAATATTCGTGTCCATTTTTCCTGTTCGTTTTTTTTCTTCGTTTTTTTTTGTAGAAGGGGTTAATACGGGGTTAACGCGGTACGCACTACGCAGCAGCTTTGGCGCCAGGATTTTAAAGGTCCGTACGAGGATCTTTAACTCCTGACGGCGAACCTACAGATTTCGTCTCCCGTTATCTAAGCAGCATTGCAGGGGTTAACAGGAGCGGAAATCCATAGGTTTGCCATCAGGAGTTAATAAGAACGGCTTTACTGGTTGCTGGGAGGGGCCTCTGGAGGAATAGAGGCGCTCGCATGGCCTTTTAACTCCTGACGCAGAACTTGGCCTGGGGAGACCATTGGTCTCCCCGCTCCAAGAGTTAAAGGTCTGTACGAGCGACTCTATTAGTTGCCGGCAGGGAGCTCCATTGCCATTGGTTGATTGCAGACGAGCCCCCTGCTGGCGAACAACAGAGTCGCTCGTACAGACTTTTAAAATCTTGGTGCCGCAACTTGGCCGGGGGGACCACTAGAGTCACTCGTATGGACCTTTAACAGCTTGATAAGGGCGTTTGTTCACGCTGAAACCGGTCGGTGTTTCCATAAATTAAGAGGAGAACTGTTTTTGACCATTATTCTGGCTGAGTTATCTGCTTTTTTCATATTTATTATTTATGGTGATACACTTGTATCCAGTGAGTACCTACTCCTCTGTTCCCCTGTCTTTCCCATTGAGAGCTTTTTGAAAATATGAAAATTGAACAACCCATCGGAAGGCACAAATCAATGTAAAACGCCCTGTCAAACCAGCAACCCAACAGGTGATAGCACTCCAGATGTATCAGCAGCAACTGCAAAGCGGACTCCATGTCCCGCACCAAATCCACCGCCCTATCGAACGAATTGTACGAAACCGAGCACATGTCATCATTAACAGACGCACCCTTAGGTTATGACAAATGATGGATAAGTCAAAACGTACCCACCTCCCGCTTTGGGACAACCCCCAAGGGGGAAACCCGAAACCCAACCAACATCTTCAGGATTTTCCTATACTTCTTCTTCTCCTTTTCCTCCTTCTTACTATGCTTCTTTCACCCTCTTTCGTGTCAAGGGACTCCTCCATAGGAAGTAAAGAATACAACTCCACATACTCACCGACCAGTTCTTCCGGCTGCGCCGAACCGCTGGGCCATAAAATCCTGCGCTGGCATTGAGAAAAACCTGCAGAGTGGCTGCCACCGAAGTCCCGCTCCCAGGCTGCACATCCGGCTGTTGTCGATCCTCAGCATCCTGCTGACTCCTGGAAACAGAAGAACACCTGGAATGTGCTGCCAAAGACCGTGAACCCACCGACCTCTCCCGCCGCCTCACCAAAACATCCCCCGAGCCCGCATCCCCCTAGCCCTAGAAACATGCCAACCCCCTCTGGACCCCTCATGACGCACAGGAGAATGGCCCCGGACCACCTGAACCCCCCGAACACCGCGAACCCCCCTATCACCTGAAAAAACACAGACCCCGGTGACCGACTATGCCGGGACGGAGAACAAGAACGCCTAACCCGACGAGAACGGTCAGAGGCACCGCTCACCCAACTATGGGAGCGCCTACTAACCCCAGCATCAAACTCAACCGTCGACGCCCCACAAGACCCCCCCCCAGTCCCCACAACCACCAGCGACCGCACAGACCCCAAACTGCTGGCTACCGACCCGGGAGAACTACCCGCTGCCCCAGCATCCCCAGCCCCCACTAAACTTGAAGGAGACCCCAACACCCGACTATGTTGCCAAGGCCCAACCACACCAACCCTGGGAGAAACAGACCTATCCACAGACCCCCTACCTGAAACCACCCTCCCCAATGACCCCTGGGAAAAGGGGGATCCCTCATGAGACCCCCCCTGCAACAGCACCCGGGCCCCTCCAACAGTGGAGTACTGCCCAGAACCTGGCTCCGGTGGATACCCTCCTCACAGGACATGCAGACTGCAATGCAGGCTGCACCCGGCTGTCCATCTGGCTCCTCTTCCACCCTGCCTCCAGATCCAGGGACTCTTCTCCAGGCGACACCTGGTCCAGGCCTCCGCTGGGCCCCAGAGGCCTAGCGTAACTGCTCCTGCCGCTCCGGACACCTGTTCCTCCGTCTAGTGAGCGAGCTGCCTCCCTGCCTGGGGTCCTCTTTCCCCTGCCTTCTGGAACCTGCCGTCTGCGGCGGACGCTGCCTCCTCCGCTCCGCATCCCGGTCGCCGTCCTGGGAAACACCGGTGATCCAGCCTGGTCCCGCTCCAGATGCTGCTCTGACATCTTCGCTGGTCCTCTGCTCCTCTCCAGGGCTCAAACAATGCGGCGGACGAGTCATCCTTACAGGCCTTCCAGACCCTCGAATCGGCTCCAGCACAGATCCCAGCTACTCCCTCAGCCACGCCGATCCACGCTCCAACGCCGCCTTCCTCATGCCGGCAAGCAGCTCCTTCATGTCCCGGCCTGCAGGGGCGGTATAAAGACAACAGGGGGGGGGAAAGAAGCAAAAAACAGAACAGAACAGAAAAGCCAAAGACAGATAGCCAAAGCTCAGCAGCGCACAGACACGCAACCAGGTAAGCTAGCAACAAGAAGGTTCCGAAGCCGGGGAAAATAGACAGTTAAATAGCCTGACCCCAACTCCACCCCCTAAATTCCCACTAAAAAAGCTTACCCCTACTCTGCACAACAGTCAGGATCCACTATAGCCCATGTTGCCCCCCCCCGTGTGCATCAAGATAATGAATCGACTTAACATATTGTCTGAATTTTAGTGTGAGAAAAATCTCCATATAGCCATTTCTCCAAGCGCTGCTTCTCCAAGTCTACAGGTCACGGGAGTGGCGTTCTGTGTGGTCATCGACTGGATATGCCGTCATCATAAAAATGTAGCTCGCAGCCTCTTATATCCAGTTGTTGGCTGCAGTCATGCCATTGGTATGCATAATTACATTCAACTTCAATGCATATAATATTATTTATCATTATTAATTAATATTCTACAGCGCTGTGAGATGGGAAAATATAATAAAAATATAATAAAAAATATAATATAACATAATATTAACTTAATTAAACAAAAAAAGTCAGATGAGGCCTGGTCAAATGAGCTTACAATCTTAAAACAAAATGTTCAGCTACGTTCTTTCCCAGAAACCTTTCTTTATTACATACCTATGTTTACACTTTGTTTGTCATAAATCTTATGCTCGCTCACATAATGATTGGATAATCAAAGCAATTAGTGAATCTTTTAATAGGACGTTTGTGGCTCTACCAGCTCATTAAGGTCTCCTTGGTGCACATCTCAAACCTATAAAGATGGCCTTTCTGATTTTAAACAAACAACCATCTGAAGAAGCAGCCGCCTGGTTGATGCTGTGTCTTACCCGAGGAGTACATTGACCACAAAACGGTCAGTTCGAAAGATTCTCTCTTTCTGGGTCCATGGAGTGAAATGCACATCATGTAAGTCGGTAAGGAGATCAGTATGCAAACTTATTTTGTAAATATTTTTCTTTTCTTGTATTTTAATATTGTAATTTCATTTCTTAATTTTCATTCTCTTTGGGTTTTCTCCGGGTAGAAGGCCTCACCTGATCTCGCATACTGCATAGGTCAGTGGGTGAGAGGTCTTTGAAGAAATATCACTGAGGGCCAGCCAAGAAGCTCCTTCAGCCGAAGCCCACTGGGGTTGGACCTTGACAATGTATAGTAGTCAACTCTACTTTCAAATGCCCCTTTTGTGACTAAACCCCTAATGTGTGAAATCAAATAAAACAAACAAAGCGCCAGCTCAGACCATATTATTATTTCCGAATAAAACATATTTTTTATATTATACGTTTATTTGATTACTTCCTTCTTCATGGAGTGCCGGTGTTCCTTTTTCTGATTGACATCAGTGTTGGAGTGGATGCTCCTTCCTGCTTGAGCACCCATGTGGGATAGTTGCTTTCGCCTTGCTTTTTACTGATAAGCGGTCTCTCTTTTTCTGCGGCTGGTATGATATTCATTGTACTCTTTTTTGTTTGTTCATTTTTTTTTTTTTATAACACTGGATATATCTTTTTTCTACATCATATTTTTATAGATATGGGTTCAAGCATCGAAATATATATTTTTTTCTATATTATACGTTTATTCGATTACTTCTGTCTTCATGGAGTGCCGGTGTTCCTTTTTCTGATTTAACCCCTGATGTGCTTGAAAGTCCTTGAAGCTCTCAGTAGGGATCTGACCACGTCTTCTGTCCCAGGACCTAGTTCTGCACCATTCCGACTTGCCACGTGGTATTTTAAGCAAAGTCTGGTTTTGAGGGGTGATATTTCTTGCTGGCCTGTTACTAGAGGAAAACAGAACTGGTTCTGTTCTGCAATAGACCCAGGCATGAGCTGGTTAGGAGCTTTTTTTAATACGATTTTAATACGACAGACCTTTTTACACTGAAAAAAAGGAGACTTGAAGTGTGCGTGATTAGGAATAGAAGAAAGTATAATAAATAATTTCGACCACGTCAGACTGCCACTTAGCCTTAACAGCATTAACAGCAATGAAGAACAAGGCCATCTACCTGGTTCCTCAAACCAGAGATGTAGGCGATATTTGAGGTCCTTCTGGGTTTCACTCAAGTCCCACTTAGAGGCACTAATATGTGAGTATAATATGTGAGGTTTTACCGCCTTGAAGTCATGTCTCATTAATGATTTTTATTGCAGATAATGCGTCAGAACAACAATACGGTTATCACAGAATTCTTTCTTCTTGGATTTCCAAATCTCCAGAACTTCAAGATTCCATTCTTCATCCTTCTCCTCAAAATATACGTTATGTCAATAAGTGCAAATGGTTTCATCGTCCTTGTGGTGTCAACCAGTCGCAGCCTACATACCCCCATGTACTTCTTCCTCTGCCATTTGTCATTTTGTGATGTCTTGCTAACCACCACTATTTTACCCAACATGCTTCATGTCATACTGAAGGGGGGTAGCATCATATCTCTTTTTGGCTGCCTCACCCAAATGAGTATATATGGTTGGTGTTGTGTTACAGAGTGCTACATTCTCACGGTGATGTCCTACGACCGTTATTTAGCCATCTGTAAGCCGTTACATTATTCCTCCATCATGAGCCTTCAACTCTGCCTCAAACTCGTGCTCTTGTCCTGGATGCTTGCCTTTGTCTTTGCATCAATATTTACCGTTTTGACTGGCGGCTTACTATTCTGTAAGGACAATATGATTGACCACTTCTTCTGCGATCTTCTTCCTCTTGTTGCTCTTTCGTGCTCAGATACGTCACTTTTAAAAATAGAAGATTTAATAATTTCTCCTTTCATTGCTCTTTTTCCATTCATGTTTATCATTTACTCGTACGTCTATATCTTCTTTACCATCCTTGGAATCTCTTCCACCATTGGAAGAAAGAAGGCCTTCTCCACTTGCAGCTCTCATTTGGCCGTTGTGTGTGTGTTTTATGGGACTTTAATCAGTATTTATCTGAGTCCATCCCAAGGATACTCACTTAATATAAATAAGTTCACAGCTCTGTCTTATACCACGGTGACCCCATTGTTTAATCCCATCATATATACTTTGAGAAACCAGGAAATTAGAAAAGCAAGTTATATCTTTTTTGGATGAAAATTAACTTGTTTTTTTTTTAAAAAAAAAGCATAGTTTTTGTTTTGTTGTTTTAACTAGACTTGAGCAATCGTATATGGGGCGAACAGGAAAATGAACATGAAGGGTGCGTTTTCGTTGTTCAGCCCGAATACCGAACATACAAACATGGCGGCGGCAAAACGTAGACTAAGACACACAACATGAAGAATCTTTTTTGTCTACTAATCTCCCTGGTCCTTCCCCATCTAGCCTACCTTATCTACGCAGCATCGCAGGGGATAACGGAACCGGAAATCCGTAGGTTCGCTGTCAGGGGTTAAAGGGCCGTGCGAGCAACTGCAGGGGCCTCCTCTGGCATCAAGCGATGTGCTAATTAACTCGTATCTTGAAACTTGTAGCTACGTCTATCAGAGTGAGCTCATTAACGCTTATCTAGAAACCTACGTTTACTTCTATCATAGAGTGCTCCTTAGAGCTTCTGAAGAAACTTACCCACATACCAGGTGGACAGATGTGTTGGGGTATGTTATTTTGACATCATTTTGAGATATATTTTCTGTTTTAGATAAAACTAGCTAAAAAAAAAGCAACATGGCCAATCAAGCATTACAGGAACCCAGCTCATGGTCTCTAAGTGGCATTTCCATTAAAATCACCTTCCATATGACCAGCTATTGTCTGATTAGTTTAGACAGGTATACTGCATGAATCCTTAAAAAAGGGTGAACTTCGCCACAGAAACATAGAAACATAAAAAGTGATGGCAGATAAGAACCATTCGGCCCATCCAGTCTGCCCAACCTCTGAGTACTTTCCTTAGTACCTGGCCTTATCCTATATCTAGCTTTGTCCCTCTAGCTTAAGACTATGTCCTCTTGTCATGGTAGTATTTCTCCTTTCAAATAAACTCTCATACTTTAGTTTTTAAATGTTTCTACCATACAGACAGATGGGGGGGTCTGTCACATCTTTCTTCCAGGCTATATAGGTTAAGCTTTCCTGGTAAGTTTTATCCTGTAATCCATGAACCATTTTAGTAGCCCTTCTCTGAACTTTCTCCAAAATATCTATATCCTTCTGGAGATCCGATCTCCAGTACTGTACACAGTACTCCAAGTGAGGTCTCAGCAGTGATCTGTACAACAGCATGATCACTTCCATTTTTCTACTGCTAATACCTCTTCCTATATATATATATATATCTCGTGTGCCAAGAAGCCCTTTTGCTCAAGTGTACCGGGAGGCCAGATTCATGGAAAAGTGTTAGAACACAGAAGAATAAAGGCTAGGATCCCTTTCCCCAGATGACCCCCTCCCTCACAGCAGCCAGGATTATCTCTCCTACTCATCTGTTTTGGTGGCAAAGATGACACAGGCAAGCTGTTTGGGGGCAGGAATGGCAGAGGTGGGCTGTTAGAGGCAAGAGACAACAGTACAAAGTGTAAGGAGCAAGACAATAGGGAGCTGGAATAAGGTGAGAAGAAGAGCTGGCTAGGGAAATGGCAAGATGACAAATGAAGAAGTCACAGCAGGAATTCTACTACACCAACTGTGACGGACTCGTCCCTTCAGGCACACCACTGTGGATATTATACAGCCCAACCACCCGTTCCCCTGGAACCCAGTTTCTATGTTTACCCCTTTTTCCTATTGCCCAGAAGCTGCCCTCTGCTGCCCACACCGCCAGGCCCAGTACCAGGACATACAGGTTTTACTTTTGGAACTGCTGGGCGTCTAGAATAGCCTCCTGCCCCACTATGTGTACCAGACAGGATTACCTCCACAGGGTGCCCAGCCAGGGCTCCAGCCTGACTATCGGTGGAAGATATCAGAGGCTAATCCCGTTATCTCCCCTATTGTTCCTGGGAGACCTGAATCCCCCATCTTAAGGGGGCGGTTATGTTACTCAGACGTCTCATTCTGTGTGTTGATGTATTTATATGGATATATATACCTGTGTCTGTGTCCAATAAAGTGTTCTTAATGTTATACCCTACACTGAGTCTCGGCGAGTGACTGGGGAACCGGGGAAAGTGTGTGTTGTCCCAGAAATTTCTAAAGAAAATATTAGTTTTTTTAGGAATGGGTTGTATGAATTTGTTTCCTTGAATAGGATGATTGAGGAAGAAGATGTCAGGGCAAGTGATCCTCCAATGGAGGGAGAGGACATCAGCTCCATCTTGGCGGAAGCTCGTGCCAGGTTATAGCCGCAGAGATGCGGACGAAGATAGAAAATAAAAGAGAGAAGATATAAGAGAGAACATGAAAGAGAGAAGATAGATGATAGAAGATGCAAAAGCCAAAGTGGTGGGCAGAAGCAGAAGTGATAGGCAGAGAAGGTAGTGAAACATTGAGAGAGCTTAAAAGAGGGTGAACTGGAATGAGAGTGTGGGAGCATGAGTGACAGTGTAAGGGCCCACAAATTTCAGACAAAAATCGGAGCTTTTTGCTTTGTTTTTTTCTGGTCTGGTCTGGTCTTGTTTTTGTGGCTTCATCCAAATCACAGAATTTACCAAAATTCTGAAAAATTGCTATTTGTACTATAGACCGGTAGGTTTAACATTAATTGTGGGAAAAATACTTGGATCGATACTTGATATTTGGACACACTCATTATAACTTAAATCAGGTTATTTATTTTTGAAGAAACGCAGGACATATTTTAGAAAACGTTTCTTCTAAAACCGTTTCAAGATAATTAGGCGTCTGGTCTCATTGGAACCACTTTTCACACCTCTTGAGGATTAAGCAGTAGTACTCTGAAACCTATAAAAAAAAGCATGATTATTATCAGCCCAGACAAACGTTCTGTTCAGCTGCACCGTTGCAAGAGAATCTGGGAAACATCATAGACATGGTAAGCATTTCTTTGGACTAATTCATGTGCATCTGACATGCATCGTAAAAAGGACTTACATATCCAGGAAATTCACATGTTATAGATTCAAAATAATTCTCCAGGATTTTTTGCATATAATTCTGCACATATAAAAACATTTTGTTGTCATTCACATATTTCATATCATTTTATTTACTGGAGCTCATGGGGTGATAGGATAGCCCCCTATTATTAGCAACGGATGACAATAATCTAATTATAATTCATGGGATAAACACAAGGCTATTCTGAAGATGACAAGGTCAAAGACCAAGTGAGGACTGAGTTCTTACAGGAATTATGTCTTCCACCAGATCTTTTCCTGTTTTAATATTTCTAACCGCTACAGAGTAGTTCTTGAAATCAAAGTGCAATTAGAGTTGTTTTCTCTTATGAAAATGATAAATCAAATCTTATATAGAGACTTAATTTATTGTTCTTTTTTATACGTGAAAGTTTGAGCATCTTAAGAATGAGACAATAATCAAGGAATTCTGGATCGTTGGCTTTGAGAACATCCACAACACTAAAATCATACTGTCTGTTTTGTTTCTAATGATATACATTTTGACATTATTGGCTAATTTCACAATCATATTACTGGTCGTCGTATGTCGCCACATCAACGCTCCGATGTACTTCTTCCTCAGCCACCTGTCTCTCAACGACATTCTTCTCGCCACAACCATTGAACCTGAAATGCTCCACATTATATTGAGAGAAGGAACTCGTATGTCCAAGGCTGGCTGCTTCACCCAACTATACTTTTTCTCTGTGCCCACTGTTAATGAGTGTTTGCTCCTCACCGTGATGTCCTATGACCGATATTTGGCCATCTGTAACCCATTGCGTTATTCCTCCATCATGGACCTTAAACTTTGTATTCTTCTTGCAACTTTAATTTGGGAAGGTGGAATACTTATCGCTTTACCACAGATTGTTCTTTTAAACAAGATGACCTTTTGTGCGTCAAACATAATTGACCATTTTTATTGTGACCTCCTTCCACTTTTCAGACTTTCTTGTTCAGACACATCGGCTAGTGAAACAATAATTACCATAAGTTCTATCCCAATGGCATTTCTACCATTTATTTTTATCTCTGTAACCTATATGAACATCATTGCCGCCATCCTCCGGATCTCCACCTCAGCTGGGAGACAAAAGGCCTTCTCCACCTGCAGCTCCCACCTGACTTTGGTCTGTTTGTATTATGTGGCCATCGTGTTTAACTACGTGATTCCATCTAAAGGACAATACTTAGGATTACAAAAAATAATTTCTGTGTGTTACACAATTGTGATCCCGTTGTTGAACCCTGTTATATACAGTCTACGGAATGAAGAGATTAAAAGGGCTCTAATGAAATTTAGTTTTCAAAAACGTTTCAATAATACCGTATTTGCTCGATTATAAGACGACCCTGATTATAAGACGACCCCCCCAAAATCTGAATATTAAGTTAGGAAAACAAGAAAAAGCCTGAATATAAGACGACCCTAAAGGAAAAAAGTTTTACCAGTAAATGTTAATTCATGTAAACTATTTTTTTTAATAAAAGCTATGATTGAGAAAAATATTTTTTTTGTTTTTATTTCCTTGTATTTTCCGACCTGTCCCCCAGTTACGCACATCTGCCCCCAGGCTTGCCACACCAATATGGCACTGTGGCCCATGATATGCCTTTTAACCCTCTATATGCCACTGTGCCCCATGGTATGCCTTTTGACCCCCTATGTGCCACTCTGCCTCCAGAAATGCCTTATACCCCTATATCCCATTCTGGCATTTAGGGGGTTAAAATGCATATTATGGGGCAGAGTGGCATATAGGGAGGTATAAGGCATTCCAGGAGGCAGAGTGGCATTAAGGGAGTTAAAAGGCATTGTATAGAGCACTCTGCCTCCAGAAATGCCTTATACCCCTATATGCCACTCTGGCATTTTGGGGGTTAAAAGGCATATTATGGGGCAGAGTGGCATATAGGGAGGTATAAGGCATTTCAGGAGGCAGAGTGCTCTATTAAATGCCCCCTTAACGCCACTCTGGTTCCCTGCACCGGTCTGACAGTCGGGGAAGGTATGGGCGACGGACGCAGACAACCCCCGCTGCTAGCCACACCTCCTTCCGGCTGCAGCGGACGTTGTCTACGCGGATCGCGTAGACGTCAACCCACTGGCCCGGCAATACAGCAGGAAGCACCGGTAAGTGTGTGGGGGGGTGTTAAATGGGGGGGGAGACAGGAGGATCCAGGTCCCCTGCAGCGGTGCGGGGGATCTGGATCTTAGTCTCATAATCAGACCTCTATTTGAAGTCTGATTAGAAGACGACCCCGATTAGAAGACGAGGGGTATTTTTCAGAGCAAAAAACCTCGTCTTATAATCGAACAAATACGGTATTTTGTATAAATGGCATTAATTTGTATAACCATTAATATAGCCAGAATAATAAATATACATATATATAAACCGCCTGCCTAATATTGCGTAGGAGCCCCTTCTGCCGCCAAAACAGCCCTGACCCATCAAACCATGGACTCCACTAGACCTCTGAAGGTTTGCTGTGGTATCCGGCACCAAGACGTTAGCAGCAGATCCTTTCAATCCTATAACTTTGCAAGGTGGGGCTGCATGGATGCATCCTGGTGCCATGTGTTCTTCAGGTAAGCGATGCATGTGGCCATTCACATGATGTAAAAGAAAAAGTGATTCATCAGACTGACCGCTTTCTTCCATTGATCCCCGGTCCAGTTCTTATACTCATTGTAGTCTCTTTCGGCAGTGGACAGCATGGGGACCCTCACTGGTCTGCGGCTACTCAGCCCCATAGGCAACAAACTGCGATTCCATGTGTGTTCTGACATCTTTCTATCAGAACCAGCATAAACTTTCAAAGCAATTTGAGCTACAGCAGCTCATCTGCTGGATTTGACCACACGGGCCGGCCTTCGCCCTCCACCTGCATCAGTGAGCCTCGGCCGCCCATGACCCTGTCACTGGATGACTGCTTTCCCTTCCTTGGACCACTTTTGATAGGAACTGACCACTGCAGACCGGGAACACCCCACAAGAGATGCAGCTTTGGAGATGTCTAGACCCAGTCACAATTTGGTCCTTGTCAAAGCTGCTCAAATCCTTATGCTTGGCCATTTGTCCTGCTAGTAACATCAACTTCAAGGACAAAATGTTCACTTGCTGCCTAATATATTCCATTACTGACAGGCGCCATGATAACAAGATTATCAGCGTTACTCACTTCACCTGTCAGTGGTCAAAATGTTATGGCTCCTTGATATATATATCTATATATACTCACAAAAAGGCCCCAGCACAACTGAAACCCGGATGCTTTCTGCAGCAATGCAATATAATGTAAAAATAGGAGGAGATTATCAATGTGAAGAAAAATCAATAAAAACTGGACTGGCACCGGCCAACTCTTCGTGTTCGTCTTTGTGGGGAAAAAAAATCTTCATATTCCACAAATATTCATGTACAGTCTTCATGTTCGTTTTTTTGTCTTTGTTTTTTTTTTGCCGCTTTTGTAGAAGGGGTTAATACAGACTTAACGTGAAATGCCCTACGCAGCAGCTTTGGCACCAGGCTTTTAAAGGTCCGTGCAAGCAACTCTATTGTTAGACGGCACTTCATTGGTTAATGGCAGACGAGCCCCCTGCTGACGACCAATGTCGAGTTCCTCCATCAGATGTTAAAGGTCCGTGCGAGCGACTCTATTGGTCGCTGGCAGGGACCTCCTCCCAATTGGTTGATGGCATAGGAGGCCACAGCCGGCGACCAGTAGAGTCGCTCTTATGGAGATTTAACTCCTACGGATTTCCGCTCCCGTTACCTACGCAGTATCGCAGGGGTTAACGGGAGCGGAAATCTGTAGGTTCACCGGCAGGGGCCTCCTCTGCCATCAACCAATGAAGTGCACCTGCACTTCATTGGTTGATGGCAGACAAGCCTCCTGCTGGCGGCCTATAGAGTCCCTCCAGACACACCCTCTCCAAATTGGCTGTCCCCATGGCTCCGCAGAAGTGCACAGAGAGGCTACAATAATGCAGATAGATTCATAGATTCATGGATTTCACTAAAAAACTGTCTTCATTTTTTTAGCCTCCCGAAGAACTTCTTCCAAGGGGCGGAGCCTCCACCGACACTCTCCACCCCAACTCGGAAATTCTATCTGAATCATTTTATTTTATTTAAACCAGCGAGTGTCTTTTGTAAAAGACAGGGGAGAGGATTTGCCAGAATGCTCTGCTATTATAAATACAACAATTATATCACAATTTAGATTTTTGGTATCATCTTAAACATAGGTTAATAAGGTTTAAACACTGTCACTTTTGCAGAAGTTCACAGAGAGACCATGTCCACCGAGAAGTGAACGAAGAAAGAAGACAAAAGAACAAGAAGATGCAAGGGAAGAAACGGAACTGCGGGGCAAAGAGGCAGGGAAAGCAGAGAAGATAGGGAGACATTCAGAGAGAGCATGAGAGAGAGTGAATATTTGGAACTCTTTGCTTTGATTTTGTTTGCTTCAATGGGGAGGAGTCACACAGATTGATGAAAATGATAAATGTTGTTAAAATTGAATTTTGTTGAAATATTGGGAAATGTAGTTTCTTGAGTGATATCTTGTAGAAGGTACAAACTATGAATTACTCTAAGTCCAAAATACACCCCACCCCAATAACCTATATTAAGAGGCTATAGAGATATGCATCGGTAGAATTTTAACTGCTCTCTTTCACTCTTACCAAGGAACGTTTGCAGACGTGTATCAGTAAACACAATAGTTCTGTAGACTGACTGTTTAATAAATTCACCCAAACAGGCCTGTTTTATTGTTAATAGGATCTGTGGAAAGCCTTCGCTCCCTTCTCCCCTCCCAGTTCTCTTCTTATCTCACCACCACACTTTGCTGTCTGGAGTTGACGTCCTTTTCATCAAATAATGCATATTGGAAATGCGCAGAATAATGCACAAGCACAGTATCGTTCCCAGTTTGAGTGACACTCTGCCTACCGAGCTCCTCTTGTGGCGAATCCATTCTCCAGGGGTAGAAGTTGCGAGGTATGTTGCTCTAGTGACATTTAAGTCAGGTTACTCTACCATGGTTGCTATTTGCCTGCTTTTACTGGTATCTGCATGTACCTGGGATAACTGAAATTAACCATTTGTTATCCATGGTACATTAAACAGTGCCATCATTCATAGACAGTAAGTAAGACGAGGAGAGACCCCCCCCAACGAAACAAATTAAAACTAAGCAAAGAGCTCCAAATTTCCGTTTTCATTCACACTCACACACTAACCCACTATCTCATTCACTCTCTCTCATACTTTCATTCACTCTCTCTCACACTCTCTCACTTCTACATCAACAGTTTCCCTGTCTCTGTGCCATGCAGCTCTGATTCTTACTTTGAATCTTCTTGTTCTTCTGTCTGCTTTTTTCTGCAAAAAGTCATCTTTCTTTGACTGCTTCCGTGGACAATAGGACATGACTTCCTGGTGAACTTCTGCAAAATGGCAGAGCTTCTGGGCACATTTTCTCTCGCGAATGGAGAAACGGGGGGGGGGGAGGGTGTGCCCGTGGACTCCGCCTTTTTGCAGAAGTTCACTGGGAGATTTCTTCGAACAAAAGGCCGAAGCCTTAAAAAAAAAGAGAATATCCAACCTTTCAAGAATGAGATGGAGGAAGAATCAGATGGAGGAAGAATGAGATGGAGAAAGACAGTAAACTCAGTGGTTACCCATTGACAGGTCCACAAACCCATTCATAAATCTACCTAATAATTTGTGAACACAAGATGAAATACAAGAAATGCAGAATATATTTTAGAAAACATTTCTTCTAAAACCACTTGCAGATAATTAGGCGCCGGGTCTCTTTGGAATCACTTCTCGTGCCGAATGAAGACCTCTTGAGGGTTTCTGGGGATCTGTCAGCAGAACGCTAAAACCTATAAAAAGCAGATTACCTCCGACAAGGAGAAATATTCTGTTTAGGAAGAGCGTCCGTCTCAGTGTTACAAGAAAGCTTGGAAAATCTCATAAACATGGTAAGATTTTTTTGGCTTCTTTATGTACATCTGACATGCATAGAATACATGGTTTAACAATAACACATTGCGTAGTACATATTCAGCAAATTTAACACAACAATAGAAAATACATTTATGCCAAAATAGATGCTTCTGGCAAATATTGTTCCATATTCAGCAAATTAATGTGTGATATATTTTAAAAATGAATATTTCTATGAAGACGTCTGAATCTTTCATATATGGTTTGCTACATATAAATTACATAAAATGTTTGATTTTCGTTGTCATGCGTTATATCGCTTCAGTTTATACCTCTGGTCACGGAAGTGTTGGGGAGGATATTATTATTATTATTATTATTATTATTATTATTAGGAACTGATATCAATAATCTGTAATAATTATAAAATGTAAGAATTCATGGGATGATCACAAGGCTATTCTGAGCGTAAGACAAGGTCAAAGACAAGGTAAATTTGAGCTTCCAGGTATGAAAATTGGGTAAATTAGGTGAAGGTTAGGTAAAATTGGCAAAGCACATGTGAATGATGTGTTCCAACAGATTTTTTTTTCTGTTTTTATATTTCCAATCTCTACTTGTAGATCTGTGAAAGCAGTAAGGTAGTTCAGTAACACCACTAACCTCTAAATAAAAAAATCAGGTTTATTTAATTGTTCCCTTAAAAAACCTCCTAAAGTCACTGTTGGGTCTTACCTGAAAGAAAAAACAGTATTTAGGGAAACACATTTCTAAAGTTTTTCTCCTAAATTTTCTTGTCCACTTACACATTTTATTATGTTTTTTATACACGAAAATTTGAGCATTTTAAGAACGAGACGACAATCACGGAATTTTGGATCCTGGGATTTGAGAACATCCACAGCACCAGAATTGTTGTCTTTATTTTGTTTTTAATAAGTTATATTATAACATTATTGGCTAATTTCACAATCATATTACTGGTCGTCGTGTGTCGCCACATCAACGCTCCGATGTACTTCTTCCTCAGCCACCTGTCTCTCAATGACATCCTTATCTCCACAACCATCGTACCTGAAATGCTCCAAATTATATTGAGAGAAGGAACTCGTATGTCCAAGGCTGGCTGCTTCACCCAATTTTACTTTTTCTCTGTTTCCACCTCTAATGAATGTCTCCTTCTCACTGCGATGTCCTACGATCGATATTTGGCCATCTGTAACCCATTGCGTTATTCCTCCATCATGGACCTTAAACTTTGTAATCTTCTTGCATCTTTAATTTGGGAATGTGGAATAATTATTTCCTTACCCCATATCGTTCTTTTGCACAAGATGACCTTTTGTGGGTCAAATACAATGACCTATTTATATTGTGACCTTCTTCCACTTCTCAGACTTTCCTGTTCAGACACATCGGCTAGTAAAATAATAATTACTATAAATTCTATCCCGATGGCATTTCTACCCTTAACTATCATCTCTATAACTTATATTAACATCATTGCCGCCATCCTCCGGATCTCCACCTCAGCTGGGAAACAAAAAGCCTTCTCCACCTGCAGCTCCCACCTGACCGTGGTCTGTATGTATTATGGAGCATTAGTGTTTAACTATATGGTTCCATCTAAAGGACAATATTCAGCATTACAGAAAGTGATTTCTGTGTGTTACACTGTTGTGATCCCGTTGTTGAACCCTGTTATATACAGTCTACGGAATGAAGAGATTAAAAGGGGCCTAAAGATTTTTTTCTTTCAAAAACTTAAAAAGTAATTCAACTGCATTTGGATTTTACTCTGCCATAGTCTTTAGGTGTCTGTTGCTTTTGTCTCCTGCTGTTTGCCCCCCACTCACCCTGGGTATATCCTGGCCATTCTTGTTATTCCTTTAAAGCTTCATTAAAGTTTTCTGACCAGACAACATTTGCTGCATTTGAGAAAAGTCCAAGGTGACATGCGAGTGTAGGCAAAACCAAATAAATGAAAGAGTTAAATGTATAAAAACAACCAAACCCAAAATATCTTCTCTGCTTCTACCATATGCATGGTTGTGGACTGTAATAACCCCTGATGGGTATAGGCTCAAAGGACTTCCCTCATCCTTACTTATGGATGCCACAAACCTCCTCTCATACCGCCTACTCCTATCCTGTTGTAGGTAATGTTGAAATAAAGTAGGGTCACACATAGCAGATGAAGAGATAAGTAACATCACAATTAACAACCAGGTCCAGATCCCTGCACACTAAACTTGTGCAATCAGATTCCTACAAACATGTTTTTAATGTAAATTGACTGTTTGATACATTCGTACGAATCTCAAAATCAAGGGCGTTCCCTAACAAAACTAACAAAAATGAATTGCAAAACCACCTACATCTGCTTAAATTATTAAACACTCATTCTGTAGATGAGTGTTTAATAATAATGCTTCCACTACCCCTTTAATTTTAAGTGGAAGGGTTTTCCATCACCTTTACCCGCCATAACTTACGTAATGATATTCCTCGTGCTACTCCAAGGCTCACGTATTAAGACGGTATTACAGTCTCATGCTAGCAAGTTAATTTAAGGATGAAATAGCTGTCCATGAGTGGTGATCTGGCTACTGCACCTCCTACCCAAGTTTTAGCTAAAGGCTGTCTGTACAGCGGGCAATTACTATCAAGGGATCCATGTATAAAGACAAAGGGTGATTATGTTTGACCTTCTTTGCATACACCTACCCAGAATCCCTTGTGGTTATGGCAGTACCATGAGATTTCTGAGGAAAAAAACAACTCGTCTGGTGTAGATGAGTTATCTCTCCCTCTAACAGGTTTTCTGGATCAGTTGCTAGTACTTACAAAACGTTGCTTTATCTGAGTCCATACAGGCTTAAACAAGCTATGATTTGCATTCTTTTGCAGCATTCTCAGAAAATGTGGTTAAGGTTCAAAGTAGGTACATGTGTTAAGTATTCAGAGTCCAATCACTACATTTATGGTGGTAAAGGTGATGGAAAACCCTTCCACTTAAAATTAAGGGGGTAGTAGAAGCATTATTAAACACTCATCTACAGACACCAGACAAGCCAGAAGACTTGTCCCCCCCCCCCACTGTAACCCACTCATGCTTCCCCAAGCCTCAAGTATAAAGCCAGTATCACAACCTCATGCTGATGAGTTCCATTAAGGATGAACAGTGGGAAATACATTTCAAGAGTTCCATGAATAAAGTGGATATAGAGGCAGAAGGTGATCATTGTTGACCTTATTTGCATGCACCTACCCAGAATCCCTTGTGGTTGTGGCAACACCATGAGATTTCTGAGGGGAAAAAACAAGACTTCTGGCTTTAAGTGGAATGGTTTTCCATCATCTTTACCCACCATAACTTATGTAATGGTATTTATCATGCTACCCCAATTTTCAAGTGAAAAGCCAGCATTGCAGTCTCATGCTGACGAGTCCCTTGAAAGACAAAACTGCTGTCAATTGCTTCTCGGTCTTTTGGCTAAGATCAAGTGTAGTATCTCTTTTGCCTGAGGGGGAAGCATGGAGTCCAAGGTGCTTA
Organism: Spea bombifrons; assembly: GCF_027358695.1. Classification (NCBI taxonomy): domain Eukaryota; kingdom Metazoa; phylum Chordata; class Amphibia; order Anura; family Pelobatidae; genus Spea; species Spea bombifrons. The sequence goes on along the minus strand of NC_071090.1, from coordinate 108,937,605 downwards.
ATGGTGAGCGCATGTTTTTTGCACCATACGGGCATGGAGTGAAACTTATTTTTGAATCTGGCTAGGCCAGTCATGGCCTGCCCTTATTTATTTTTTATTTATTCATCACCATGTGTGGATGCACGTGTGCAGATGAATTGGTTTTTGAGTTCATGGTTGCCAAATCACTTTGTGAGGCCACGACCATTCTTTGATTTTCGTTTTGGACACTTTTGCTTTGGATCACTGTTTTTTTGGCAGTGAAGCCTAAAGGGGGTTACTCCCTTGCGGGAGTGCCCCGAAGGCAAAGGGGTCTCACCCTTCGGGGTGAGACTCGAAGATCCGGCCATCCTGGCCCTTTCTATAAGTAACATCACAATTAACAACCATGTGTAGATCCCTGCATAGACTTGTGAAATCAGATTCGCACAAACATGTTTTTTAATGAAAAGTTGTACGAATCTCAAAATAATCCTAATGAATTCTAACAAAACTAACTAAAATGAATTGCAAAACCACCAAACTGTGTTTATTCATTTGCTAGTTGTAGATGAGTTATCTGTCCCTCTCACACATTTTTGGGATCAGTTGCCAGTAATTACAAAATGTTGCTTTATCTGAGGTCATTCTGGTTTCAACAAGCTATGATTTGCGTTTTTGGCAGCATTCCCAGAAAATGCGGTTTAGGTTCAAAGTAGGTACATGTGTTAAGTATTCAGAGTCCAATAAATGTAACAGGTGCTGCTTATTAAGTAAATGCAAACTCCACAGAAAAAAAATCAAGGACAAGGTGCAAAAGGTTACCTACAGCAAAAGAAAAAAAGGCTATAGTTAACCATTGCAATACCAGAGATATCTGTACTGAAAAAATACTGTCTCTAAAAATAAACTTTTAATAATATATTTAAATATCTCAACCAAAGCACCAACTTATATCAGAGAGGTGCAAAGATGAGCAAAAGAAAAATAATGATCTCAGGGGTGAACCTCAAGTTATTTCTACTGGGAGGTTGTTACAAATAGTCATCACCATCACAGTAAAATAAATCTTCCAATCATTAAGTAAAACTTTTTTACATTAAATATAAGTACACATCTCAGAGGTCCAGTGGACCTCAAGATTCTTCTGCTTGAAGGTTTTTCTACATATTCACCACCCTCTCATTAAAGTAAGTCTACTTGATATCAAGTAAAACTTTATTACGTTTAGTAAAAGTAAAATTGGCCAGTGGAGCATAAATAATGTGCAGATGACAATTAACTATTTTACTGTCTGTAAGGAAAGCTGAACATTAATTTACCTCTACAGACAATATATTATAAATTAGAGCAGCTTCTATTGCACATACTGACCTTCTCTCCTCCCTGTCAGCATGGTCTGTGCATCTACCAAGAAATCAGTGGAGATAAAGAGTATGACTGGAAAAGGTAAACAAGCAGGTGGGGGTGGCAGATACAAGGCAAGGGGAGGGTTCCAGGGGTCACAGAGAGACGTGTTTAAAAAAAAAATCTTCAAAAATGAAAGGACTGGAAGCAAAAGAGGTATAAAACACAAAGCCAATAGTGTCTACCAGGATAACTTGAGGTTTAATAAGTACTTAATACATACAGTATGTGAGAACTAAAACATGTCTCACAATACCCACTTAGCCATTTCTTGATCTCAAACAGCAGAAAGAAAAAAAAAATGTCCTGCTGCATACAAATGACCGGAGCTCTCTTGAGATCAGCGCTGATGCCCCCCAAGTGAGAGGAAAAGAGTGTCATCAAACAAAATGGGGATGTCAGATGTGATTCACCTGTCCAAGGCTTCATCAAGTGCACACTCCCTGTTCAGTTTGTTGCTCTTCTCATACTCCAAGTGAATGAATTAACTTATACCTTCCCATTCCTCCATATTTATTTTAAGTGCCTCATAGCAAACGATAGTTGCATGAATTTGTTTATGTTCTTCATGCAAGGGAAACCAAACCTCTCTATTCTTATACAATGGTTTAAACTAGATTTGTGCATTCAGATTTGGAATCTCCGAAAACAAAGACCACAAAACGAACAAAAACTAAGCAAAAAGCTGAAATTTTTCACTTGAATTCTCTCATGCTCTCACACGCTCATTCATGTTCTCTCTCATTCGCACTCATCTCTTCTCTCACACTCTCTGAATGTCTCCCTAGCTTCTCTGCCAATCGCTTCTGTGTCTCTCAGTACTTGTTTGGGGCTACCTACCAAAACACTTGCGGCTTTACCCCCTTTTGCCCAATCTTAGAGACGCCCCAGTGCAACTCATTCAGCAGAAATAGACCTAGGCCAAGATGGTTCAATAAAAGTGTTGGGAAGCTACTTAGAAAGTAACAAATATTGCAACCTAATGAAAGTAGGATTTCCAATGAGTAAATGTAACCCAAACTGTTCTTCAAAATATTAATGAAAAAATCACTAAATAGAATATTAAATCTTCTAAGTATATGAGGGAGGAACCCAAACTACACACCAGCCAGTTTAACGATACTTGTAGGAAAATACTTTAAGGCATAGTAATGGATGAAAAGATCATATGGACAATTATTTCCATTTTCCACTTACTCCAAAGACCCTTTAATTTGTTTCCTGTGAATAGACCGGGTTCCATTTACTTCTATCATTTTCATTTCTACAGAAATGTAGAACAGATTTTAGAAAACATTTCTTTCAAAACCACTTGTAGATAATTAGGCGCCGGGTCTCTTTGGAATCACTTCTCGAGACCTCTTGAGGGTTTCTGCGGATGTGTCAGGAGTACGCTAAAACCTATAAAAAGCAGAGATTTCTGTTTAGGAAGAGCGTCCGTCTCAGTGCTGCAAGAAATTTTGGAAAATATCATGAAAATGGTAAGATTTTTTTGGCTTATGAATGTACATCTGACATGCATAGAATACATGGTTTAACAATAACACATTGCATAGTACATATTCAGCAAATTTAACAAAATAATAGAAAATACATTTATGCCAAAATAGATGCTTCTGGCAAATATTTCTAGGAAGACTTTTCCCGATTTTTCATGTATAGTTTTTCATCATTGACATGCGTTATATTGCTTCACTTTACGCCTTCTTATTATTATTAGCAACTGATATCAATAATCTGTAATAATTATTAAATGTAAGAGTTCATGGGATGATCACAAGGCTGTTCTTAACATAAAACAAGGTAAGTTTAAGCTTCCACAGGTATGAAAATTAGGTAAATTAGGTGACAATTAGGTAAAATTTGCAAATCAGGTGTAAAAGATGTGTTCCAAAAGATTTTTTTTCTGTTTTTATATTTCCGATCTCTACTTGTAGATCTGTGAAAGCAGTGAGGTTGTTCATGAATTTAAAGCACCACTTAAGCTTTTTTTAATCAAAATGATTAAACAAACCTAACCTAAATTAAAAATTAAAAACTAACCTTAACTAAAAGAAAAAAACAGTATTCAGGGAACACATTTCTCTAAAAGTTTTTCTCCTAAATTTTCTTGTCCACTTACACATTTTGTGTTTGAGAGATTTAATTTATTATTTTTTTTTTGTTTTTTTTTTACATGAAAATTTTAGCATTTTAAGAACGAGACGACATTCACGGAATTTTGGATCCTGGGATTTGAGAACATCCACAGCACCAGAATCATTGTCTTTCTTTTGTTTTTAATAATTTATATTATAACGTTATTGGCTAATTTCACGATCATATTACTGGTCGTCGTGTGTCGCCACATCAACGCTCCGATGTACTTCTTCCTCAGCCACCTGTCTTTCACTGACATCCTTCTCTCCACAACCATTGAACCTGAAATTCTCCACATTATATTGAGAGAAGGAACTTGTATGTCCAAGGCTGTCTGCTTCACCCAACTATACTTTTTCTCTGTTTCTACCTCTAATGAGTGTCTGCTCCTCACCGCGATGTCCTACGATCGATATTTGGCCATCTGTAACCCATTGCGTTATTCCTCCATCATGGACCTCAAACTTTGTAATCTTCTTGCTTCTTTAATTTGGGAATGCGGAATAATTATTTCTTTACCCCATATTGTTCTTTTAAACAAGATGACCTTTTGTGGGTCAAATACAATTAACTATTTATATTGTGACCTCCTTCCACTTCTCAGACTTTCTTGTTCAGACACATCGGCTAGTGAAATAATAATTGTTGTAAGTTCTATTCCAATGGCATTTGTGCCGTTAATGATCATCTCTATAACTTATATGAACATCATTCTCTCCATCCTCCGGATCTCCACCTCAGCTGGTAGACAAAAAGCCTTCTCCACCTGCAGCTCCCACCTGACCGTGGTCTGTATATATTATGGCACTATAGTGTTAAACTATTTGATTCCATCTAAAGAACAATATTTGGGATTGCAGAAAGTGATTTCCTTGTGTTACACAATCTTGACGCCGTTGTTGAACCCTGTTATATACAGTCTAAGGAATGAAGAGATTAAAAGGGGCCTAAAGAAAATTTTACTTTCAAAAACTTTCAAGTAATATTTAACGACTTAACTAGCACAACCATAAATACAGTCACAATATGAAAAAAAAATATATATATTGTGATAAGGGACCTGTGTATTTTAACACAGTCTTCCATAATGTTTCCATGCTTGTTGCTTCCAAACCTTTTCGTTCTGGTGGTTCGTTCCCTCGCCATGGTTATATTCTGGCTATTATTAAGGCAAAGTTGAAAATCATCCACCGGGCCTCAGATACTCCCTTACAAAAAATGACTGCAGTTTTTCTGAAGTAATACTGCAATTTACTGCAGTTTTACTCCATTTGTACTTCACTGTACTGCAGTTTTTCTGCACATTTACTGCACTTTTTTTTATATTGCAAACCTACAGTTGTGCTTCAATGTACTGTAGCTTTATTGCATTTGTACTTCCGTACAAAAATAACTGCAGTACAACTGCAGTACAGTGAAGTACAAATGCAGTAAAACTGCAGTAAATGTGCAGTAATACTGCAGTAAAAGTGCAGTATTGCAGTTTTTTAATGTCCAAAAAACTGCAGTATTACTTCAGAAAAAGTGCAGTAATTTTTTCGTAAGGGCTCCTCAAAACAAAAAGCTTTGCCGAAAATTTTGCCGACCATTTTCCTTAACAAGTTGTCTCCAGAATGGGCCCCACATACAAGTTTCAAAGATTTTTTTTATACAAGATCTTGTGTAAGATAATTCAGAGGTTGCATAGTCACATAGACTGATGCCCGCGGGCCAGCATGCCCAGAGTGGGCCCTTACTGGGATCCCGAGTAGGGCTAGGTTTTGGGTCCACTTTTGATTTAAGGGCTTGTGACACGAGGCTGAGAGACATTTTTGTAGTCACCTTACCTTGTGCTGTTTGTCCCATCCTGTTTTTAGGGGTATTTCTGCTGTCACAGCCGGGTGGGCAGCTTATCGGTCTCTAGGGGGCGTGAATGTTCTGTGGGAAGCATTTGTTGGGAGGTTTTCGGGCCTAAGGTTGCGAGGCAATGACTTGGTTAATAAACAAAATTGGCTATGGCCCAAGTTTTGGGTGTAAGGTAAATTGGGTGGGGGGCCTGGTCCTGAGATCGGGGGTACTTCAGTCAATGACATGCAGTTCCTGTGTCAAATGGTCAAACATGTTTTTCTCCCCTCTCGCTCCCCTCCTCGTCCAGCCGTACGAACATATAAAAATAGTTTTTATGGGTTCTGCTTTATTTTTTCGGTTCCGGTCATGCCTGAACTCTGGCTTGTTGTTCTTACAGCGTTTTCAGTATTCCCCTCCCGCAAACTTCCCCTTGGCATAAAACCATAGACTGACTATGTGTTGTTTAATAAATTCACCCAAACAGGCCTGGTTTATTGTTAATAGGATCTATGGGAAACATTTGCTGCCCGAGAGCTACCCTTCCCTCTCGATCCTACTCCTCTCTCTTCTTATCTCACAACTACCCTTCATACCATAGGTTTGAATTGTCCCTTGTGTTAGAAGGGTAACTCAACTGTTTTTCTTGACTGATGGGTATATACTATCCAATATTTTGACAGGAAACATCAGTGATATGTAGCTTAGATGTGAGATGTATTAAGAGAGATTAGAAGAAAGATTGAGTAGTCTATGGAACAAACAAGACGAGATCAAAGAAGGAGATCAAAACAGTCACCTGTTTTGGTTCCTACAGGACACGTTTTAAAAAGTAATTTTTATGTTTCATGGAAGGAATATTTGTGAGTTTCATGCGAGGGCATGCTAACTAAAACTAAGTTTGTATAACTAAGAAAACTGAACTCCTTGTGAGAATAAATAATTTTTAGTCTCCAGCAGAAATGTGCTCTTTTAGTTTTTCATTACATAAGTTAGGGTGGGTAAAGGTGATGGAAACCCCTTCCACTAAAATTTAGGAGTATGTAGAAGCACTATTAAACACTCATCTACAGACGCCAGACAAGACAGAAGGCTTGTTGTTCTCTCTCATGGTGCTGCCACAACCACAAGGGATTCTGGGTGGGCACATGCAAATAAGGTCAACAATTATGACCTTTTGCCGCTATATCCCCTTTATACATGGATCCCTTGAAAGCACAGGATAAATTCGGGGCAGTTTCTCATAGACCGCTGGTGGAGTTGCCACTCAGTATCCAAATTGTTCCAAACAATTGTAGTAAAAAGTGTAGTAAGATAAACCACGTGTATCGATAGACATAGAGAAGAGATATAAAACACAAAGCCAATAATGTCTACCAGGATAACATGAGGTTTAATAAGCACTTAAAACTGCAAAAAGAATAAAGCCCACAGGGCTCAGAATGGCCCGGAGTGGGCCTTGACTGGGTGCTGAGCAGGGCTAGGTCTGGTGGCAGTTTTGTTGCGAAGAGTGTTCCTAGGGAATGTGTTTTTGACACGGTTGTGCGAAAGCTTACCAGTTATCTAGGGGGTTAATGCTGCTGGGAGAGCATTTGGTGGTACTTGTGGTGGGAGGTTTCCTGGCAGGTAGAGCTGGGAACCTCATGTTTGGGTTTGGGCATCCCAGTATGTCCTTCCCTGTGTGGTACCAGGATAACTTGGTAAGCTTGGGGTGGTTTTTGTTACATTAAATGGTTAATGTTAAATATTCATGTTAATTATTTATGTTAATTATTTATGTTAAATTCAGTGTGTTGGTCATTGTCCTGTTTACGCACCTATTTTCGGTTTTAGGTCTGCGTGGCAATGGCTAGCTTTAAAATAAAAACGGCTGTGGCCTTGGTTGTTGTGTATTTATTGGGGGGTTATGTGTTTCTGGTGAGGCCTAGCTCGGGAGTCGAGGCTGTTACAGTCAAAGAAATGTCTTGACGCAAATCATCGTGCTGCGTACAAAATACCGGAACTCTGTACTGACGTCTCAAAAGTGACAGGAAAAGAGTGTTGTCAAACCAAATGGGGGATGTCAGATACGGTTTGCCCCGTACAAGGCTTCATCAAGTGCACACTCCCTCTTAAGTTTATTGCTCCTTTCAAACTCCAAGTGAATCAATTAATTGATACATTCCTGCTCGTCCATCCTATTTATTTTGAGTGTCTCATAGGAAACAATAGTTGTATGACTTTGTATGTTCTTCATACAAGTGAAACCAAACCTTTGTACTCTTATACAATGGTTTAAAGTTTAAACTAGATTTGTGCATTCAGATTCGGAATCTCCAAAACAAGGCAAGATTGCCCACAAAACTAACAAAAATTAAGCAAAAAGCTGAAATGTTTCTCTCATTCTCTCACACTCTCATTCATGTTCTCTCTCATTCTCATTCATCCCTTCTCTCGCACTCTCCAAATGTCTCCAAACCTTCTTTGCCAATTGCTTCCGTGTCTCGCAGTATCAATTCGGGGCTACCTACCAAAACACTTGTGGCTTCACCCCCCCTTTTGCCCAACCTTACAGACGTCGTTTCCTGCACCGGTGCGGGGAACTCTGATCTCTGACAGCTGGGGAAGGTCTGCGCGATGGACGCAGACAACCCCCACTGCTAGCCACACCTCCTTCCGGCTGCAGCGTAAGTTGTCTATGCGAAGTTGTCTACGCGTAGACATCTACATGCTGCCCCGGCGACTCAGAAGCACCGGTAAGTGGGGCGCGGCAGGAGGATCCAGGTCAGCTGCGGAGGATCTGGATTTTAGTCGTCTCATAATCAGACCTATTTGAGGTCTGATTATAAGACGACCCCGATTATAAGACGAGGGGTATTTTTCAGAGCATTTACTCTGAAAAAAACCTCGTCTTATAATCGAGCAAATACGGTATTTACTCGATTATAAGACGACCCCCCAAAATTTTTAGGAAAAAAAGAAAAAGCCTGAATATAAGACGACCCTATAGGAAAAAAGTTTTACCAGTAAATGTTAATTCATGTAAACTATTTTTTTTAATAAAAGCTATGATTGAGAAAAATATTTTGTTTTTAGCTCCTTTTATTTTCCAACCTGCCCCCCCCAGTTATGCACATCTGCCCCCAGGCTTGTCACTCTGCCCCATAAATGCCTTAAACCCCCTATATGCCACTGTGCCCCATGATATGTCTTTTAACCTTCTAAATGCCACTGTGCCCCATGATATGCCTTTTAACCCTCTAAATGCCATTGTGCCGCATGATATGCCTTTTAACCCTCTATATGCCACTGTGCCCCATGATATGCCTTTTGACCCCCTATGTGCATTTGCTCTGAAAAAAACCTCGTCTTATAATCGAGCAACTACGGTAAATCTAGGCCAAGGTGGTTTAACCCCTAAAGGACAATGGGCGGCCCCTAAACCCATTGAAGACATACCAAGAAGTTTAACAATAATTGTGGGAAAATACTTTAAGGGGTAGTAAGTGCCCTCCTGGAATATGATAAAAAATATCTTTTGGACAATTATGTCCATATTCTTGGTTTTTCAAAAGTGGACCCACTTAGTCGAAAGACCCTATATTTTGTTTCCTGTGAATAGACCAGATTCATTTATTTCTATCATTTTCATTTTTACAGAAATGTAGAATAGATTTTAGAAAACATTTCTTCTAAAACCACTTGCAGATAATTAGGCGCCGGGTCTCTTTGGAATCACTTCTCACGCCGAAAAGAGACCTCTTAATGGTTTCTGGGGATCTGTCATCAAAACGCTAAAACCTATAAAAAGCAGATTACCTCCGACAAGGAGAAATATTCTGTTTAGGAAGAGCGTCCGTCTCAGTGTTACAAGAAAGCTTGGAAAATCTCATAAACATGGTAAGATTTTTTTTACTTACATATATACATCTGACATGCATAGAATACATGGTTTAACAATAACACATCGCGTAGTACATATTCAGCTAATGTAACAAAACAATAGAAAATAAATTTATGCCAAAATAGATGCTTCTGGCAAACATTGTTCCATATTCGTTATATCGCTGCACTTTACACCTCTGATTACTGAAGTGTTGGGGAGGATATGATTATTATTATTAGCAACTAATCTGTAATAATTATTAAATGTAAGAGTTAATAGGTTAATCACAAGGCTGTTCTGAACATAAGACAAGGTAAGGTTAAGCTTCCACAGGTATGAAAATTGGGCAAATTTGGTGAAAATTAGGTAAAACTGGTAAATCAGGTGTGAAATCTGTTCCAACAGATTTTTTTTTCTGTTTTTATATTTCCAATCTCTACTTGTAGATCTGTGAAAGCAGTGAGTTTGTTCATGAATTTAAAGCACCACTTAAGCTTTTTTTTTTATCAAAATGATTAAACAAACCTAATCTAAATAAAAAATCAGGTTTATTTCATTGTTTCCTTAAAGGTTTTTGGAGAAAACCTCCTAAAGTCACTTTTGGGTGACAAACAGTATTCAGGGAAACACATTTCTCTAAAAGTTTTTCTCCTAAATTTTCTTGTCCACTTAAACATTTTGTGTTTCAGAGATTAAATTTATTATGTATTTTTTACATGAAAATTTGAGCATTTTAAGAACGAGACAACAATCACGGAATTTTGGATCCTGGGATTTGAGAACATCCACAGCATCAGAATCATTGTCTTTCTTTTGTTTTTAGTAAGTTATATTATAACATTATTGGATAATTTCACAATCATATTACTGGTCGTCGTATGTCGCCACATCAACGCTCCGATGTACTTCTTCCTCAGCCACCTGTCTTTCACTGACATCCTTCTCTCCACAACCATCGTACCTGAAATGCTCCACATTATATTGAGAGAAGGAACTCGTATGTCCAAGGCTGTCTGCTTCACCCAACTATACTTTTTCTCTGTTTCCACCTCTAATGAGTGTTTGCTCCTCACCGCGATGTCCTACGATCGATATTTGGCCATCTGTAACCCATTGCGTTATTCCTCCATCATGGACCTTAAACTTTGTAATCTTCTTGCATCTTTAATTTGGGAATGTGGAATAATTATTTCTTTACCACAGATTGTTCTTTTAAAAAAGATGACCTTTTGTGGGTCAAATACAATTAACTATTTATATTGTGACCTGCTTCCACTTCTCAGACTTTCTTGTTCAGACACATCGGCTAGTGAAATAATAATTATTGTAAGTTCTATTCCAATAGCATTTGTGCCGTTAATGATCATCTCTGTAACTTATATAAACATCATTGCCGCCATCCTCCGGATCTCCACCTCAGCTGGAAGACAAAAAGCCTTCTCCACCTGCAGCTCCCACCTGACCGTGGTCTGTATATATTATGGCACTATAGTGTTTAACTACGTGATTCCATCTAAAGAACAATATTTGGGATTGCAGAAAGTGATTTCCGTGTGTTACACAATCTTGACGCCGTTGTTGAACCCTGTTATATACAGTCTAAGGAATGAAGAGATTAAAAGGGGCCTAAAGAAATTTTACTTTCAAAAGCTTTCAAGTAATATTTAACGACTTAACTAGCACAACCGTAAATACAGTCCCAAACCTTTTCTTTCTGGTGGTTTGCTCCCTCGCCATGGTTATATTCTGGCTATTATTAAGGCAAAATTGAAAATCATCCACCGGGCCTCAGACACTCCTCAAAACAAAATGGCTGTTTGTTAGACAATATCTTTAACAAAAAGCTTTGCCAGGGACCATTTTCTCAAACAAGTTGTCTCCGGAATGGGCCCAGCATACAAGTTTCAAAGATTTTTTTTATACAAGATCTTGTGTAAGATAATTCAGAGGTTGCATAGTCACATAGACTGATGCCCGCGGGCCAGCATGCCCAGAGTGGGCCCTTACTGGGATCCCGAATAGGGCTAGGTTTTGGGTCCACTTTTCATTTAAGGGGTTGTGACACAAGGCTGAGGGACATTTTTGTAGTCACCTTACCTTGTGCTGTTTGTCCCACCCTGCCTCCCTGTTTATTGTGTTTAGGGGTATTTCTGCTGTCACAGCCGGGTGGGCAGCTTATCGGTCTCTAGGGGGCGTGAATGCTCTGGGGGAAGCATTTGTTGTTAGGTTTTCGGGCCTAAGGTTGCGAGGCAATGACTTGGTTAATAAACAAAATTAGCTATGGCCCAAGTTTTGGGTGTAAGGTAAATTGGGTGGGGGGCCTGGTCCTGAGATCAGGGGTACTTCAGTCAATGACATGCAGTTCCTCTGTCAAATGGTCAAACATGTTTTTCTCCCCTCTCGCTCCCCTCCTCGTCCAGCCCTATGAACATATGTTCTGCTGGGTCCTGCTTTATTTTTTCAGTTCCGGTCATGCCTGAACTCAGTATTCCCATGCCACAAACTTCCCCTTGGCATAAAACCATAGACTGACTATGTGTTGTTTAATAAATTCACCCAAACAGGCCTGGTTTATTGTTAATAGGATCTATGGGAAACATTTGCTGCCCGAGAGCTACCCTTCCCTCTCGATCCTACCCCTCTCTCTTCTTATCTCACAACTACCCTTCATACCATAGGTTTGAATTGTCCCTTGTGTTAGAAGGGTAACTCAACTGTTGTTCTTGACTGATGGGTATATACTATCCAATATTTTGACAGGAAACATCAGTGATATGTAGCTTAGATGTGAGATGTATTAAGAGAGATTAGAAGAAAGATTGAGTAGTCTATGGAATAAACACGACGAGATCAAAGAAGGAGATCAAAACAGTCACCTGTTTTGGTTCCTACAGGACACGTTTTAAAAAGTAATTTTTATGTTTCATGGAAGGAATATTTGTGAGTTTCATGCGAGGGCATGCTAGCTAAAACTAAGTTTGTATAACTAAGAAAATTGAACTCCTTGTGAGAATAAATAATTTTTCGTCTCCAGCACAAATGTGCTCTTTTAGTTTTTCATTACATAAGTTATGGTGGGTAAAGGTGATGGAAACCCCTTCCACTAAAATTTAGGAGTATGTAGAAGCATTATTAAACACTCATCTACAGACGCCAGACAAGACAGAAGGCTTGTTGTTCCCTCTCATGGTGCTGCCACAACCACAAGGGATTCTGGGTAAGCACATGCAAATATGGTCAACAATTATGACCTTTTGCCTCTATATCCCCTTTATACATGGATCCCTTGAAAGTACAGGATAAATTCGGGGCAGTTTCTCACAGACCACTGGTGGAGTTGCCACTCAGTATCCAAATTGTTCCAAACAATTGTAGTAAAAAGTGTAGTAAGATAAACCACGTGTATCGATAGACATAGAGAAGAGATATAAAGCACAAAGCCAATAATGTCTACCAGGATAACATGAGGTTTAATAAGCACTTAAAACTGCAGAAAGAATAAAGCCCACAGGGCTCAGAATGGGCCCGGAGTGGGCCTTGACTGGGTGCTGAGCAGTGCTAGGTCTGGTGGCATTTTTGTTGCGAAGAGTGTTCCTAGGGAATGTGTTTTTGTCACGGTTGTGCGAAAGCTTACCAGGTATATAGGAGGTTAATGCTGCTGGGAGAGCATTTGGTGGTACTTGTAGTGGGAGGTTTCCTGGCAGGTAGAGCTGAGAACCTCATGTTTGGGTTTGGGCATCCCAGTATGTCCTTCCCTGTGTGGTACCAGGATAACTTGGTAAGCTTGGGGTGGTTTTTGTTACATTAAATGGTTAATGTTAAATATTCATGTTAATTATTTATGTTAATTATTTATGTTAAATTCAGTGTGTTGGTCATTGTCCTGTTTACGCACCTATTTTCGGTTTTAGGTCTGCGTGGCAATGGCTACCATAAAAATAAAAACGGCTGTGGCCTTTTCTAACCCAACCCTGGTTGTTGTGTATTTATTGGGGGGTTATGTGTTTCTGGTGAGGCCTAGCTCGGCAGTCGAGGCTGTTACAGTCAAAGAAATGTCTTGACACAAATCATCGTGCTGCGTACAAAATCCCGGAACTCTGTACTGACGTCTCAAAAGTGACAGGAAAAGAGTGTTGTCAAACCAAATGGGGGATGTCAGATACGGTTTGCCCCATCCAAGGCTTCATCAAGTGCACACTCCCTCTTAAGTTTGTTGCTCCTTTCAAACTCCCAGTGAATCAATTGATACATTCCTGCTTGTCCATCCTATTTATTTTGAGTGTCTCATAGGAAACAATAGCTGTATGACTTTTTATGTTCTTCATACAAGTGAAACCAAACCTCTGTACTCTTATACAATGGTTTAAAGTTTAAACTAGATTTGTGCATTCAGATTCGGAATCTCCAAAACAAGGCAAGATTGCCCAAAAAGCTAACAAAAATGAAGCAAAAAGCTGAAATGTTTCTCTCATTCTCTCTCACTCTCATTCATGTTCTCTCTCATTCTCATTCATGTTCTCTCTCATTCTCATTCATCCCTTCTCTCGCACTCTCCAAATGTCTCCAAACCTTCTTTGCCAATTGCTTCCGTGTCTCGCAGTATCAATTCGGGGCTACCTACCAAAACACTTGTGGCTTCACCCCCCTTTTGCCCAACCTTATAGACGTCGTTTCCTGCACCGGTGCGGGGAACTCTGATCTCTGACAGCTGGGGAAGGTCTGCGCGATGGACGCAGACAACCCCTGCTGCTAGCCACACCTCCTTCCGGCTGCAGCGTAACTTGTCTACGCGAATCGCGTAGACATCTACATGCTGCCCCGGCTACACACCGGGGACTCAGAAGCACCGGTAAGTGTGGCGGGGTAGGAGGATCCAGGTCAGCTGCGGGGGATCTGGATCTTAGTCGTCTCATAGGCAGACCTATTTGAGGTCTGATTATAAGACGACCCCGATTATAAGACTAGGGGTATTTTTCAGAGCATTTGCTCTGAAAGAAACCTCGTCTTATAATCGAGCAAATACGGTATTTACTCGATTATAAGACGACCCCCCAACATTTTTAGGAAAAAAAGAAAAAGCCTGAATATAAGACGACCCTATAGGAAACAAGTTTTACCATTTAATGTTAATTCATGTAAACTATTTTTGTTAATAAAAGTTATGATTGAGAAAAATATTTTGTTTTTAGTTCCTTTTATTTTCCAACCTGCCCCCCCAGTTATGCACATCTTCCCCCAGGCTTGTCACTCTGCCCCATAAATGCCTTAAACCCCCTATATGCCACTGTGCACCATGATATGCCTTTTAACCCTCTAAATGCCACTGTGCCCCATGATATGCCTTTTAATCCTCTAAATGCAACTGTGCCCCATGATATGGCTTTTAATCCTCTAAATGTCACTGTGCCCCATGATATGCCTTTTAACCCTCTAAATGCCACTGTGCCCCATGATATGCCTTTTAACCCTCTATATGCCACTGTTCCCCATGATATGCCTTTTGACCCCCTATGTGCATTTGCTCTGAAAAAAACCTTGTCTTATAATCGAGCAACTACGGTAAATCTAGGCCAAGGTGGTTTAACCCCTAAAGGACAATGGGCGGCCCCTAAACCCATTGAAGACATACCAACAAGTTTAATAATAATTGTGGGAAAATACTTTAAGGGGTAGTAAGTGCCCTCCTGGAATATGATAAAAAAATATCTTTTGGACAATTATGTCCATATTCTTGGTTTTTCAAAAGTGGACCCACTTAGTCGAAAGACCCTATATTTTGTTTCCTGTGAATAGACCGGATTCATTTATTTCTATCATTTTCATTTTTACAGAAATGTAGAATATATTTTAGAAAACATTTCTTCTAAAACCACTTGCAGATAATTAGGCGCCGGGTCTCTTTGGAATCACTTCTCGTGCCGAAAAGAGACCTCTTGAGGGTTTCTGGGGATCTGTCATCAAAACGCTAAAACCTATAAAAAGCAGATACCTCCAACAAGGAGAAATATTCTGTTTAGGAAGAGCGTCCATCTCAGTGTTACAAGAAAGCTTGGAAAATCTCATAAACATGGTAAGATTTTTTTGGCTTATTTATGTACATCTGACATGCATAGAATACATGGTTTAACAATAACACATCGCGTAGTACATATTCAGCAAATTTAACAAAATAATAGAAAATACATTTATGCCAAAATAGATGCTTCTGGCAAATTTTCTTCCATATTCGTTATATCGCTTCACTTTACACCTCTGATTACTGAAGTGTTGGGGAGGATATGACCTTCTTATTATTATTATTAGCAACTAATCTGTAATAATTATTAAATGTAAGAGTTAATAGGTTAATCACAAGGCTGTTCTGAACATAAGACAAGGTAAGGTTAAGCATCCACAGGTATGAAAATTGGGCAAATTTGGTGAAAGTTAGGTAAAATTGGTAAATTAGGTGTGAATGATGTGTTCCAACAGATTTTTTTTCTGTTTTTATATTTCCAATCTCTACTTGTAGATCTGTGAAAGCAGTGAGTTTGTTCATGAATTTAAAGCACCACTTAAGCTTTTTTTTTATCAAAATGATTAAACAAACCTAATCTAAATAAAAAATCAGGTTTATTTCATTGTTCCCTTAAAAGTTTTTGGAGAAAACCTCCTAAAGTCACTTTTGGGTGACAAATAGTATTCAGTAAAAGTTTTTCTCCTAAATTTTCTTGTCCACTTACACATTTTGTGTTTCAGAGATTAAATTTATTATGTATTTTTTACATGAAAATTTGAGCATTTTAAGAACGAGACGACATTCACGGAATTTTGGATCCTGGGATTTGAGAACATCCACAGCATCAGAATCATTGTCTTTCTTTTGTTTTTAATAATTTATATTATAACATTATTAGCTAATTTCACAATCATATTACTGGTCGTCGTGTGTCGCCACATCAACGCTCCGATGTACTTCTTCCTCAGCCACCTGTCTCTCAACGACATCCTTCTCTCCTCAACCATCGTACCTGAAATGCTCCACATTATATTGAGAGAAGGAACTCGTACGTCCAAGGCTGTCTGCTTCACCCAATTTTACTTTTTCTGTGTTTCCACCTCTAATGAGTGTTTGCTCCTCACTGCGATGTCCTATGACCGATATTTGGCCATCTGTAACCCATTGCGTTATTCCTCCATCATGGACCTTAAACTTTGTAATCTTCTTGCATCTTTAATTTGGGAATGTGGAATAATTGTTTCTTTACCACAGATCGTTCTTTTAAACAAGATGACCTTTTGTGGGTCAAATACAATTAACCATTTATATTGTGACCTTCTTCCACTTCTCAGACTTTCTTGTTCAGACACATCGGCTAGTGAAATAATAATTGTTGTAAGTTCTATTCCAATGGCATTTGTGCCGTTAATGATCATCTCTATAACTTATATGAACATCATTGCCGCCATCCTCCGGATCTCCACCTCAGCTGGAAGACAAAAAGCCTTCTCCACCTGCAGCTCCCACCTGACCGTGGTCTGTATATATTATGGCACTATAGTGTTTAACTACGTGATTCCATCTAAAGAACAATATTTGGGATTACAGAAAGTGATTTCCGTGTGTTACACAATCTTGACGCCGTTGTTGAACCCTGTTATATACAGTCTACGGAATGAAGAGATTAAAAGGGGCCTAAAGAAAATTTTACTTTCAAAAACTTTCAAGTAATATTTAACGACTTAACTAGCACAACCATAAATACAGTCACAATATGAAAAATAAATATATATATATTGTGATAATGCACTCGGGTATCTTAACACAGTCTTCCATAATGTTTCCATGCTTGTTGCTTCCAAACCTTTTCGTTCTGGTGGTTCATTCCCTCGCCATGGTTATATTCTGGCTATTATTAAGGCAAAGTTGAAAATCATCCACCGGGCCTCAGATACTCCGCAAACAATATGGCTGTTTGTTAGGGGCCATTTTCCAAAACAAGATTTTTTTTATACAAGATCTTGTGAAAGATAATTCAGAGGTTGCATAGTCACATAGACTGATGCCCGCGGGCCAGCATGCCCCGAGCGGGCCCTTACTGGGCTAGGTTTTGGCGCCAATTTTGATTTAAGGGGTTGTGACACGAGACTGAGGGACATTTTTTGTAGTCACCTTACCTTGTGCTGTTTGTCCCACCCTGCCTCCCTGTTTATTGTGTTTAGGGGTATTTCTGCTGTCATATTATTTATTATATTTATGTGTTCGGTCGGTAGTCTTTGCCCTGTTAACGCAAAGAGGTGTTGGGCCTAAGGTTGCTTGGCAATGACTCGGTTAATAAATAAAATTGGCTGTGGCCTTTTCAACCCAAGTTTCTGATGTCTGTCGTTATTGGGTGTAAGGTAAATTGGGTGGGGGGCCTGGTCCTGAGATCGGGGGTACTTCAGTCAATGACATGCGGTTTCTGTGTCAAATGGTCAAACATGTTTTTCTCCCCTCTCGCTCCCCTCCTCGTGCAGCCGTACGAACATATAAAAATAGCTTTTATGGGTTCTGCTTTATTTTCTCGGTTCCGGTCATGCCTAAACTCTGGCTTGTTACAGCGTTTTTAGTCTTCCCCTGCCACAAACTTCTCCTTGGCATAAAACGATATGTCGAGTTTGATAACCATTTCCTTATCTTATGCTCTTGCTAACAAAAAAGGAATAGAAACCTTAAAAGTTATAAGTTAAGACACCTGCCATTGTTTTTTTTATCCCCTTTGTATGGGTCTTACACTTTGGAATTATTCATTAAGTAGTTCTTTGGAATTTTTGTCATTTTACGTGACGATTTGTCAAAGTTATTTGCCCCTTCAATCCTTAACAAGGCCTGTAATTCAATTAATTGCGCATGCACATAAACCAAAAGCCATTGGGACAGGAAGGATACTGGCTGTATGTAAAAGTCCCTGGATCAAATCCGGAAAACCAAATAAGAGGGTTAACCATAATCAAATGAAACCAAGACTTTTCTGCTGTTTGTATTTCTCAATTGTGTTTCATAAATAATTTCTCAATTTTGTTTCATAAATAATCCTCAATTTGTTGCTCTATATCATAATTTTGAAAATGAAAAATCTAATTTCAGCACAAATAACCCTGGACCAAGCAATACCCTACAGATCTTAGACCGATTCCTAGATTAAATGATTATATTTGTATAGGGTATGTAGTCTGAGTCAGTATATCATTTGAGGGGCAAAACCCTACCTATCGTACTAATTCTATATGATCTTTTAGGTAGCCATTTGTATGCCGTCTTGCCACATAAATAGTAAAACACTCTGCCTCCAGAAATGCCTTATACCCCTATATGCCACTCTGGCATTTAGGGGGTTAAAAGGCATATCATGGGACAGAGTGGCATATAGGGGGTATAAGGCATTTCTGGAGGCAGAGTGGCATATAGGGGGTTAAAAGGCATTTATAGAGGCAGAGTGGCATATAGGGGGTTAAAAGCCATATCATGCCTTCAGAAAAGCTTTATGCCCCCCCATATAACATAATTTAACAACATGGTTTAACATAATTAAATATAATAGCAACAAACGATGGTAAAAAAAAGGCAAAACCTAATGGCCTCCTGATGCTCAACCAGTTAAATGTCCCCCATGATACTGGCTGAGGATTATGGGAAGTATAGTGCACATCAGCAGGGAAATTGTAAGGGCTAATATGAGTGCCCCACAAGGATCATACCTTAAAGTGGGCCCCCCATACACTAATTAATTTAGTGTACACATTAATTCACTGGAAGGGCTGATTGGAGACAGAGCTGACACTGGGGAGCTGAATGGGGACAGCAATGGCATGGGGGGCTGAAAGAGGACAGAGGTGACACTGGGAGGGGCTGATTGGGGACAGAGGTGAGACTGGGGAGCTGAATGGGGGAGAGCTGACATGGGGCTGAATGGGGACAGAGGTGACACTGGGGGGGTCTGATTGGGGACAGAGGTGACACTGGGGAGCTGAATGGGGACAGCAACGACACGGGGGGGGCTGAATGGGGACAGAGGTGACACTGGGAGGGTCTGATTGGGGACAGAGATGACATGGGGAGCTGAATGGGGACAGCAATGACATGAGGGGCTGAAAGGGGACAGAGGTGGCACTGGTAGGGGCTGATTGGGGACAGAGGTGGCACTGGTAGGGGCTGATTGGGGAAAGAGGTGACACTGGGAGCAGCTGATTGGGGAAAGAGGTGTCACTGGGGAGCTGAATTTGTAAACACATACAGACATATAGATTTCTTTTTTTTGTTTAACCTCTTCGCGACCTTTGCCGGTTCAGGACCGTCATGACATGAAGGTCGCTAAATGACCTTTGACGGTCCTGAACCGTCATAAAATTAAATAAGCTTAGAAAGTGATCAACGATCACTTTCTTCGCTTAAACGGCGTTACTGTAATGCCTCGATGTCGAGGCATTCAGTAATGCCGAGATCGGCAGCGGGGGCCATGTCTGGCCCCTCCCCGGGGCGTCAACAGCCGCCATACATTGTATGGCGGCGGACGCCCGTTTTAAAAGCGTTTAGGAGGCGATCGACAATCGCCTCCTAAACTTAAATGGTGTCGCTGGAATGCCTCGATCAGGAGGCATCCTGCGACACCAAACACTTACCTTTGGATGGGCTGTGACCGCTCCGGAGAGCGGTCACAGCCGCAGCTGCCGGTGATCTTCGCCATCAAGCAAGATGGCGGCGGCCCGGGAAAATAAACAATAAAGATGAAAGAGTTAGCTAGACGGTCTCCAGATCCTCTAGAGAACTCTGGCTCCACTTGCAGGTTGAATACAGGTATTCAATCACTATGTGATTAGTAAAATATTCAAAAAAAAATAAAAAAAAATAAAAAATGGAAAAAAAATAAAAAAAAAATGTGCTAACATTTAAAAATAATTATGCAGTGATGTCACTAGATGAACCATCCAGTACCAGCAAAATGTGTAAAAAAAAATATAAAAAAAGTATTAAAAAAATAAAATAAAATAAAAAAATAAAGTTTATTTTTTTGAGCAAGTGCTAAAATTTCTCAAAAATCTCAACAAAGAGTTAAAATAAAAGCACTTCAAATACCCAAGGGGTGTCTAATATATAAAAAAAATGGCTGATGGGGTAAATTGGAGTGGCCTAGCTCACAGATAGGGCATAGGTACAGACTGACCAAAATGGAGAAAAAAAGCGCACTTCCCAAATGTGGCATTTTAAATCTCAAACAACCCGACAAACCCATGCATGTCGGGTATCGCTGTACTCAGGAGATGTTCCTGAACACATATTGGGGGGTTGTTTGACAGTGACATATACCAGAACCTGTATATCTATAACTAAAGTACAATTTGTGTGAAAATAAAATAAAAAAAAAATACTATTACAAAGTTTGACAAAGTGTAGTTCTATAATTGGTGCATGGAAAGGGTTAAAATAACAGCATTTGGAATACCCTGGGGTGTCTAGTTTTCAAAAATATATGGTTTGAATGGGTTAAATTGAGTTAACCGGCTTCAAAGATGTTCCAAAGAGGAGATGGAGGCAGACTGACCAGATTTGTTAAAAAAGATTTGGAAATCATAAAACGCTGCTTGTACTTATTGCCCTATAACTTACAAAAAACAGCAAAAAAACATAAAAACATTGGGTATCTCTAAACTCAGGACAAGTAGTAGAATCTATTTAGCTAGTTTTTTTACTTGCTTTTTTAGGTGAGTAAAAGATTTTTCAAATAAAAGTCATAAAATGTCTTTTTTTTCAATTTTTCACCATGTTTTTTTTATTTTTTTTATAGTAAATAAGATGATACGATCAAAATAATGGTATCTGAAGAAAGCCCATCTTGTCCTGAAAAAAACAATATATAACTTATGTGGGTACACTAAATGGGTGAGGAGAAAATTACACCTGAACACAAGCACCACAAAAGTGTCAAAACAGCCTCGGTCCCACAGGGTAGAAAACGAAAAATGAGCCCGGTCCTTAAGGGGTTAATACTTTTTTTGAAAAAAAATTTAATATGGCAAGCCGGTCCGGGGAAATTTCCAACAGTCACCCACTCATGCAGCGATCTCTTCAGTTTCTATGGGTGTCTCTACAGGATTTCAACATGAGATGTGTGTCCAGTTCTTGGTCTCTGCTACCTTGACTGCCTTTATAAGATGGCTTATAAAGGTCCTTTCCACTTGGCCTGGTAGAGGTACGTCTTCTGTTGATTCTTGATGTAAATCCACAAATCTGCTTATAAGATCTAATCAATAAAAATTGGTTGGTCAGTTTGTGACGCTTTAACTCTTTTTTCTGTAAGTTTAGAGGGCAGGTTTTTCTTCCCTAGGGAATATAAAGGAGATCTCCCAAAAAGTAAACCATCTTGTGCTAATGATGTCATTCTCTAGTACCAAGGGGAGTCATTCCACCCAGTTCTTACATGTTCCCTCTTCCAATGCCTTTGTGATACTTAATGATATGGAACTATTCCCTACACCAGATGCTTGGCGTCTGTAGTGAGTATGCAACTGCTGTTGTTATCAAAATGGCTTCCTCAGCCTGCAGGTGGTTTTGGCACCATTACAAGCCGTGTTGGGGCTCGTTGATGAGGTAAAGTGGGAGGTGCTGTATGTGGGAGGTTACATATCAATGACTGACAGGTAGAAGTAGCAAAAAAAAACTGGGGGTCGGGGACATGCATTAGATATAGAAGTGTGCAGACGCCATTTTAACTTGTCAGGTGCAGCAGGTAAAGGCTGATGGGAGTTGGAGTGCGAGACGGTAGCAGGGGCTGCTGTTGTGGGGTGGATTGGAGAAGCTGTAGTGATTACAGAGGCTGCAGCAGACATTTTTCCCGCCGTTTCTGAGTAGTTTACTTCATGAAGACAGTTGGCCATTTAATCTGTTATTTGTGGACAAGTCAATTCTTTATTATCTTTCTATCCTATCATCTCTTATTCATCATCAATAAATAAGTATTGGTGACAATATAATATGCATAATATAGAATATCGGGGAAATCCCGTCCTGCTCCATGGGGCTGCATGAGCTTTTGAAGGGAGCTTTACGAGGGTGAAAGTCTGACGGAACAAGGAAGGGAATTCCAGAGAAGGAGTTACAGCACGAGTGAAATCCTGAATGTGGGAGTGAGAAGAGGTAATGTATGAAAGTATTCGACCCAATAAGCACCCCTTTATAAACACAGAAACCAGATTTGGATATAAACAGGCCCCATCATTTATTGCATATTTTAAATACTGTATTAGCCAAGAGACATAACCATAAATATTAAAACTTATTATAAATAAGCCAACATTATGTGACTAACTTAAGACATAACCTTGCTAAGCTAATACGGAAATATCTAAAACCGTCCTGGCCAGCCATCCACCAGAAAAAATCCCCCCGGGTTCTCGCATCCCCCCTCGTCCAACACAAATCGACATAACTCCAACAAATTAAATGCTTAATACCAGACACCCCACACAAACCGCATCCCCCCGCATACAAACATAACCAATCACACCGCACTCGTCCCCACTCATACATGTGCCATGTACGCCCAGTTAAGCTACCTCCCAGGGGCCTTGACAGTAGAAGAGAGGCGACGGTCATGCGAGAAACTCTAGAGGGCAGTTGGTGGTGTATTTGGATAGGAGGTTAGAGGTTAGAGAAGTTTAACATTAGTTATGAGAAAATACTTGGAGGGATAATACGTTCCGTTGAGTTTTATCTCTGGTGAAATTTTGCAGAAATGCATTATATAATTTTGAAAACATTTGTTCTAAAACTGCTTGAAGATAATTAGGCGTCTGGTCTCTTTGGAATACGTTCGGAAATGAACCTCTTGAGGATTTCTGGGTATATGGCAGCAAATAACACCAAAAATTATAAAAAGCAGATTATTATCGATGAGGACAAACATTCTGTTCGGGAGGTATATCAGCCGCACTGGTGCAGGAGACTCTGGAAAACACAATGGACAAGGTAAGACTTTTTGGGCTAATTTATCTATATGCATGGTGAAAAGGATTTACATATTCCAGAGATTCAGGTGTTAAATATTATTAAAAAAATAATTCTCCTGAGTCTTTTGCATATAATGCTGCACATATCAAAGCATTTTTGTTCTTGTTGACATACATTCTTGTGTTCTTTCCCTTCTTTTGAAACCGATTACTGAAGCTCATGGTGTGACATCATAGCTTCTTTTTATTAGCAACTGATGGCAATAATCTATAAGATTCTGAACACAAGACAAGGTCAAAGACTAAGTAATGTTTGAGCTCTTACATGTAAAAAAAACATTTGCAGATTGGATGGGAAGGATGTCTTCCTGTGGGTTTTTTTCCATTTTCGTATTTCTTACCCCTGCTTCTAGATCAGGGAAAGGAAAGGGAAGTTCTCACAACTGGAACAAGACATTTTTCTCACCTGAAAATGATTACATAAAGCTTTTGTAGACTAAAAATTAGATTTGCTCTTTTATGCCCTCAAAGTGATGGGTAGTAAGCCAGCCCTTAACGTACTTCTCTATAGAAGAGGGTCTCAAACCAAACAGAAGTCGTCTGGGTCCATCGTACACTGTGTCCACCTGGCTGAAAAAAAATATCTGTATGTTAGCCAAACACATTTCTAAAGTTTTTCTCCCAAATTTCCTTGTCTGTTTTTACAAATGTTGTATCTCAGAGATTAATTTTATTGTGCTCTTATTCACACATAAAAGTTTGACCACCTGAAGAATGAGACAATAATCAAGGAATTCTGGATCATGGGGTTTGAGAACATCCATGACACTAAAGTCCTACTGTGTCTTTTGTTTCTAATAATCTACATTTTAACATTATTGGCTAATTTCACAATCATATTTCTGGTCTTCACATGTCGCCATATCAACGCTCCGATGTACTTCTTCCTCAGCCACCTGTCTTTCAATGACATCCTTCTATCTACAACCATTGAACCTGAAATGCTCCACATTATATTGAGAGAAGGAACTCGTATCTCCAAAGCTGGCTGCTTCACTCAATTTTACTTTTTCTCTGTATCAGCTATTAATGAGTGTTTGCTCCTTACTGTGATGTCCTACGATCGATATTTGGCCATCTGTAACCCATTGCGTTATTCCTCCATCATGGACCTTAAACTTTGTAATCTTCTTGCATCTTTCATTTGGGAATGTGGGATAGTTACTGCCTTACCACATATTGTTCTTTTTCACCAGATGACATTTTGTGGGTCAGAACTAATTAATCATTTTTATTGTGACCTGCTTCCACTTCTCAGACTTTCTTGTTCAGACATCTCAGCTAATGAAACTGTAATTATCATAAGTTCTATCCCAATGTTATTTGTACCATTCTTTTTTATCTCTGTAACTTATATGAACATCATTGCCGCCATCCTCCGGATCTCCACCTCAGCTGGAAGACAAAAAGCCTTCTCCACCTGCAGCTCCCACCTGACTTCGGTCTGTATGTATTATGGGACCATAGTGTTCAACTATATGGTTTTATCTAAAGAACAATATTTGGGATTACAAAAAATAATTTCTGTGTGTTACACAATTGTGATCCCGTTGTTGAACCCTGTTATATACAGTCTACGGAATGAAGAGATTAAAAGGGCTCTGATGAAATGTAATTTTCAAAAACGCTCAAGTAATATTTTTTTATAAATCATCTCTTAAATGATATATCCATTCTGGCTATTTAATATATATTAATATATTAATATAAATATATATATATATATAAATCAACCTACATAAAACCTAGAGCACTATCTAACCAAATGTCACCTCTGACTAATACCGGGCTAAATCCACTCACTGGGAAAACAAAGCAAATTCAAACGGTAAAAGCTCAAGTCTGCCAACTATAGTAAGGCCTTCTAATGCAGCTTTTTTTGGCACAGCTACCATAAGAGGTATGGAAGGCCCTGAACGTTACCAGTTTTGGCCTTTTGAAACCCATTTCCTCCATTAGCTTTGGATTTGCCTCGGTAGAATTTTAACTGCTCTCTTTTCCAAAGAACATTTGCAGACGTATATCAGTAAAAACAATAGTTCTGTAGACTGACTATGTGTTGTTTAATAAATTCACCCAAACAGGCCTGGTTTATTGTTAATAGGATCTATGGGAAACATTTGCTGCCCGAGAGCTACCCTTCCCTCTCGATCCTACCCCTCTCTCTTCTTATCTCACAACTACCCTTCATACTATAGGTTTGAATTGTCCCTTGTGTTAGAAGGATAACTCAACTGTTGTTCTTGACTGATGAATATATACTATCCAATATTTTGCCAGGAACCATCAGTGATAGGTAGCTTAGGTGTGATACTTTTATTCTGCTTAAAACTAGGAAAAAAATGGGGGCAGGGGAAAAGGAGCTGTATTAAGAGAGATTAGAAGAAAGATTGAGTAGCCCATGGAATAAATAAAATGAGATCAAAGAAGGAGATCAAAACAGTCACTTCTTATGGTTCCCACAGGACAAGGTTTAAAAAGTAATTTTTATGTTTCATAGAAGGAATATTTGTGAGTTTCATGCGAGGGCATGCTAGCTCAAACTGAGTTTGTATAAATCAGAAAAATAAACTCCTTGTGAGAATAAATAATTTTTCGTCTTCAGCAGAAATGTGCTCATTTAGTTTCTCATTACATAAGATATGGTGAATAAAGGTGATGGAAACCCCTTCCACTAAAATTTAGGAGTATGTAGAAGAATTGTTAAACACTCATCTACAGACACCAGACAAGACAGAAGGCTTGTTGTTCCCTCAGAAATCTCAATGCCCTTAGGGGGAGGCCTCTCTGAATGGCCATCCATGCAATGTCTTTATCTCCCTCCAGTTGGTGCCCCCTTACAAATTTGCCTACGTCCGAGTAGAACCAGGGCATAGTCCAATTGTAAGGGATGGAGCTGTCCCACTTTTCCCACTTGAGCTGCCTCCACAGGGGCAGTAGGAAGAAGTGAGACATGGAGTTTCCAGCAGAGCCTTTCACTACGTCTCTGAGAGTCCTGCACACAATGAAGCCCCTTAGCATGGTAGGGATGTCAGGCACGCCTTTGCCTCCCTTGCCAGGTTCCATGTACATCACTGCGCGCTTTACTCTGTCCATTTTGGAGCCCCTGATGAAGTGGAAAACTGCTCAGTTGATGGCTCGGTGAATGGTGACCAGCAAGGGCCACGTCTGAGCCACGTACTGCAGCACGGGAAGAATCTCGTTGCGCAGCACCAACACTTTCCCTTCGATGGTAAGGTCTCTGAGGCTCCACAGGCCAAATTTCTGCTTTGCTTTATTGAGTCTCTCCTCCCAGCTTTTCAGGGCCGCGCCGTCTCTGCCGAACCAGACTCCCAGGATCTTTGGGAAGTCGGTTTTGATGGGAAGCGGGATCGGGTCAGAAGTCAGGTCCCACTGCCTGAACAGCATGGTCTCCGACTTCCCGCAGTTGACCTTTGCGCCTGAAGTCCTCACACATCTGGAAGAGCACTCTCACCGACCGGCAATCTGCACAGAAGGTGGTCACGTTGTGCACATAGAGCAAGCACTTTATCTCCTTCTTGACCGAACAGCTGCTTCATCCTTAATGTGTCTCATCAGCAATAGGTTATGATACATGTTAAGGCTAATGTAAATTAGCCTGTAGTTGTGGGAGGGGCTATGGGTACTTAACCATCGCCTCTCCTGCTCTAAATTACGTTTCAGCGTCTGACGTTGTGGACGCTGTACGGAAGGTGATTCTCACGTGCATCGCGGCACTTCGGTTTCTCCCAGCGGCAGTTTTTCTCCCAGCGGCGGTTTTCTCCCAGCGGCGGTTTTTCTCCCAGCGGCGGTTTTGTCTCGGCGGCGGTTGCGTTCCCGGCGGCGTTTCGTTCCCGGCGACGTTTCGTTCCCGGCGGCGTTTCATTCCCGGCAGCGCTTCAGTCCCGGCGGCGGTTCCTCGCAGCAATCCGGCGGTAATTCTGCCAGGCGGTTAGGAAGCTGTCAGTCCTAGCAGGTTCCGTCGTTCCTGTTATCATCAGAAGCCCTCCTTCGGTTCAGGTCGTATGTTTCTATCGTCTTCTTCTCTTCGTTACTGCCCTCTGCTGACCGATTGTCAAACTAATATTGCTATTTTTTCCATTACCAACTTACACTACGAGTCTGGTCTATTGCATATTACGGTCACACACCGCCATCTACTGGTGGTTTTTCAATTTAATCTGGTACTGTTTGTAAGGTATAATCAGTTCTCTCTACAAATTAAGCAGTACCTTTTACTGGGAGTTCCTTTTGTTGTATTCAGTTTCGGTTGTGATTTTACATCTTTTCAATCGCAGTATCATTACACTCACCTTCGTAATATAATTTTGGGGATGTGGAATACTCTTTTGGATGTCGTTCTTTCCTGCATACTTATAACTGGGAAATATACCGGTTATCAATATCGCATTCGCATTTTAGGGACTTACTACTCGGTTTACGCGATCTGCATACATAACTACGTGTTAACCCCCTCTTTTCTTCCTAACAACAGGGAGGGATTTAAACCTCCTACTCGACATACGGTACTTACCTCACCTGCGAATACGTGTTCCTTTCGGTTCTCCTATCTGGACCCTCACTTCGGCGTTTTGTTGTGAGTCCAATTCTATTGTGATAGCTCCCTCTTGCTGCTTTTAATCAGTCTGATTCATGGTCTCACGGCATGGAGCGCTTTTCTGGTGGTTTTAGGGTTAATTCATTGTATCACTGTCCAGAGGGTACTTGGGCTTAGGCAGGCGAGTGGGCTACTTCAGATGATCCTGCGGGGGGTTTTTTGTACTGCTCGCTATGTCCCAGCTTGTCATTGTGTTATTGGGTGTGTTCTCACTATGTTTGTTTCTGTATACAGCAGGTTATGTTTCTGGAGGGTTCAGGCCAGGGTAACGTATGGTTATACGCTGGTAACATGTTATATTTAGACCGTGTTCACGCAGTCATGTGGTCGTGTTTATGCATTTTACCTGCTGTAGGTGCTCAAGTTCGTTCGACGTTAAGTTCGGTGGCCTAGACATTTCCCAATCTCAGGCCAGTTTTTTCGGTTATCGAAGCTTGGACTCCCCGGCGAATTCATAGGATAAGGTAACTGGTTTGAGGACCCTATCCGGGGTAGTATGTTTCAGCAAGGTAGTTAGGAGGCATTAGAGAGTTTCGTTTCGACATCGGTTAGGCAGCCTGCCTCATGTACGTTAGCTATTGGCCCACCCCTCCCACCCCGAGGCAATTTCCCCTCCTCGCTTGGAGGTTACGTCACTCGAGCTAGTAATCCGTGCCTCACTGGTAGTTAGCTAGGCCGCCCCCTACGTTTCATCCCGCTCTAGCGCAGAGCTCGTTTAGCTAGTGGTTAGTTAGTTAGGTGCTTGGGTGTAGGGGTTCTAATAAGGCTCCTTCTCCTTATGTTCTTAGTATGTCGTTCCAATCCGACCAAGAGGACAGGCCCTCCATGCCTTGCTCACCTGCGCCAGGGTCAGACGTCGCCACCCCCCCTTCGCTCCGGGCATGGACAATTCCAAGATTAACGGCCGAATTAACTAGGAGAGGCATTCCGTTTTCGGCCTCCGCTAGGAAAGCGGAACTTTTCCGCTTACTATTTCCATCTCCCCAGTCTCCTGCTACTAGGTCCAGTCCGCGACAGTCCACTTCCGTGGACCTGGCCCAAATGAGAGATATGCTTACCTCACTGGTAGCATCGGTCTCGTCATTACATGAGAGACTAACCAATCTAGAAAACCAGCCGGCGGCTACCATCCCGCACCTCCTTCCCCCCGTTCAGGTCCTGCCTAGCCCGGGACCACCCCTCGCGGGGCCCGCAGGGTCAGGTATGTCATCGGGCATTTCTCCTACAATTTCCCCTGCTCACTTTATCCAGGGTAATCTGAGGAAGGATATCCTGGAAGGGAAAGACGTTAACCTGGTCTCCCTTCTCCTAAGTTCCCATGACCTGGCGGAAAATAAAGCCTTCTCCTGTGGCGACATTTCTGTGGTGCTAAAAGCAAAAGACCCCAGGCTGGCCAAAAAGTTATCTATCCCAGAATTTGTCCTGGCCTTTAGCATGTATAGGGATGTCCTGTGTTCAGCCTTCCCGTCCAGAAGGGAGGAGCTGGATCAATATTTATATAAAGTGGTAGAATTGGGCTATAAGTATGGGGGTAGTGCGTTTTACGATTACCACAGGTCATTTTCCGCCAAAGCAGCTGCAGCTCTTGCCCAATTTAACTATGCGACTGACTGGAGTAGAGTAGACACGGAATTGTTTTGTAGGCATTTCGCAGGCCTCAAAACTCCGGCGTGTCAGCATTGCCAGTCCACAGCACATGCAGCTAACCTTTGTCCGGTTATTGACAACCCCCCTTCCACCAGCTCGGCTGCTTTGTCCGCCCCCTTTCGTCCTAGTCAACTACTTGCCAAACCCCATGATAAGTTTGGTAGACCGATCTCATTTCTAGGCAGATCACAGATCTGCAACAATTTCAATGCTAATGGTTGCCATTTTAGTCAGTGCAAGCTTCTCCACATATGCATTAAATGTCATAGGGCCCACCCCCAGACCATGTGTCCGGGGACCTTGTTCCCTAAGCAATGACTATCCCCGATTAATGTAGAGGGCCTTTTGGGTAAGTTACAGGTCCACCCCTCCCCAGATTTGGTAAATTTTCTGGTCCAAGGTTTGGCTTTTGGTTTTCATACGGGTGTAGTAGCCATGCCCCAGGAGTCTTGGGAATGCCCGAACCTCAGGTCAGCCTTATCGGACCCGGATGCGGTGGATCTACTACTATCCCAAGAACTAGCAAAGGTTTCATCATAGGCCCCTTTCATTCCCCTCCCTTTCCGGTTTGGAGGGTTAGCCCTCTGGGTATTGCGATTAGCAAGTTCTCCAATAAAAAGAGACTCATTATGGATTTGTCTGCCCCTTATTCCTCGGCGTGCCCTAGCATTAATTCCCTCATTCCGGCTGAGGAGTTCTCGTTAAAATACGCCTCCGTCGACAACGCCATTCAGGCCATAGTCCACGCAGGGAAGGGCGCTTGGTTATCCAAGGCGGATATTACGGATGCTTTCAAACTATTACCGATTCATCCTGATTTGTGGCATCTTCATGGGATTAAATGGAGGGGGGTTTACTATTTTGCTACCAGATTAGTTTTTGGTTCCAGAAGTAGCCCTAAGCTTTTTGACACCTTAGCTGAGACGTTGACTTGGCTCCTCCTGAATGTTTCCCGGTGCCCGGTAGTGATCCACTACTTGGATGATTTCTTGTTGGTGGAGGCCCCCAACGCTTCCCCGTGCAGTCTACGGAAGCTATTAGAATTGTTTGATGAACTCCACGTCCCGGTAGCCCAACATAAATCGGCAGGTCCGGTTACCACTTTGGAATTCCTGGGGATAGTGCTAGATTCCAATAAGATGGAGGCCAGTCTGCCTATCATAAAACTTCAGAGAATTCAGGATATAATCCAGAGTTTCATGAGATCTGAAACCTGTTCCAAACTGCAATTGCAATCCCTTCTAGGCCATCTTAATTTTGCAATGCGAATTATTCCCCAAGGCAGGTCTTTCATTTCCCATCTCCTGTCTCTGCTGTCGGAGTCCCATGCGTCCGAGGAGGCAGTGGTCATAGATCAGTCCGCTAGGTCTGACTTGCGTATGTGGGCCAGGTTTCTGAAGACATGGAACGGACGTTCCATGTTTATTTCCCGACCCAGTCTGTCTTCCCCTATGGTTTTTACGGATGCTACACCATCCCTTGGGTTTTCGGCTATTTTCCAGGATCTGTGGTTAGCAGAAAGGTGGCCGTCACAGATGCTGGAGATTCCCCGCTTTCACAATACCTCGGCCCTATTCGAAATTTATCCTATTGTGGTTGCAGCGACAGTATGGGGCAACAGGTGGACAGGTGATACAGTCACCTTTTTTACTGATAACATGGCCACAGTGGAGATCGTAAATAAGGGCAGGTCGTCATCATCTCACATTATGGGATTAATGCGTAAACTCACGTGGCTATCATTATATCATAAATTTTTTATTAAATGTTCACATGTACCGGGAGACCAGAATATAGCAGCTGACGCATTATCTCGTTTCAATTTCCAGAGGTTTTTCGAGGTCCTACCCTCAGCGGCAGCAGCACCGACGTCTGCGCCGCTTTTCGACGAACTCGTTCTAGTATAGAGACGCATCTAAACACAGCTCGCCAGATTATCTCAAGAGCATTGTCAAAAAATACCAGAAAGGCATACGATAGAGCTTGGTCCCTATTTTGCAGATTTGTGGCAGCATCGGCCCCCATGGACACATATTCAGTTGCCACCCTCCTGGCCTTTGCAGCATACTGTCATTCGAGCTTAAACCTCTCATATGGTTCAATTAAGCTTTATTTAACAGGAGTACAGCATCACATTTCTTTAATCTTTCCGAACAATCCCTCACTGATTGCTTCACACCCGGTCAAGACATTACTGAGAGGTCTGAACAAAACCAAGCCAGTTAAAACCCCCAGTCGTTTGCCGATTGATGGGGAAGTTTTCAAAGCTTTGATAAACTGTCTAGATTCACACCCATTTTCTCCAGCCACTTGTGTTGTGCTGAAAGCCGCCATGTTTCTAGCTTTTTATGGTTTTATGCGCCCTGGGGAACTGGCCACAACACCTTATGCGACATCGTTTCTGAAGGTCTCGGATTTGCGTCCGGTTGCTGATTATTTTGTTCTATCCCTCGGGCATACAAAAACCAATCAGTCCGGGCCGAGTACTCAAATCACGTTCTTTCCAACAAATTCTGCTTGGTGCCCAGTTGCAGTCCTGGGTGCCCTTTTGGTGTTTTTGTCTGGGAAACCGGGTAACAGTCCTCTTTTGCCCTTTCCCAGGGAGCCATTGTCATCTGTTACATTTGTCAGATATGTGAGGTTACTACTGGCAAGGGTGGGCCTCAATCCGCTTGCATATTCGGGGCACTCTTTTCGAATCGGGGCAGCCTCAGCAGCATCTAAGAACAAGGTGCCAGCCCATGTGATTAAAAAGCTAGGCAGGTGGAACTCCTCATGTTTCTCTCTGTATATTCCTCAACCTACGGCAGAGATGCGTAATGCCTTCGCGTCTCTAGTTCTATAAGCTTGTTATGGTTTTCATGTTATGTTTTGTTTAGCAATAAAGTTATGATTTTCTAACTTTGTGTCTTCTTCTTTTGCCCTCTATAGGCCTACCTGGTACGTCGGTCATGGCACACCTCAGACCGAATAGACCCTCTCTTGGTCTTTGCGTCTCCAGTTCACTAATCATATTCGGTTGCCCCTAACACAAATGTTAAGGCTAATGTAAATTAGCCTGTAGTTGTGGGAGGGGCTATGGGTACTTAACCATCGCCTCTCCTGCTCTAAATTACGTTTCAGCGTCTGACGTTGCCCACCCTTACCCCCCCTCGCTATTCATTTACTTCCTTTTATTTCCTCTTTTTCTCCTCTATCCTTTCTTTCATCTCTTTTACAGGGGGCCCTCTATAGGCCTACCTGGTACGTCGGTCATGGCACACCTCAGACCGAATAGACCCTCTCTTGGTCTTTGCGTCTCCAGTTCACTAATCATATTCGGTTGCCCCTAACACAATGGTTTAATAGTTAAGGCTTGGGGTAGCCATGTTATGGTGGGTAAAGGTGATGAAAACCCTTCCGCTTAAATTTAAGGGGTAGTAGAAATATTATTAAACTCATCGACAGACACTAGGCAAGCTAGAAGGCTTGTTTTTTTCCCTCAGAAATCTCATGGTGTTGCCACAACCACAAGGGATTCTGGGTAGGCACATACAAATAAGGTCAATAATCACCTTTTGCCTCTATATACACTTTTTACATGAAACCCTTAAAAATAATTGTAATTGCCCGCTGTACATCCTTTACACGAAACTCAGGTAAGAGGTGCAGTAACCAGATCACCACTCATTGACAGTTTTTTTTTTTGTTTTGTTTTGTTTTTTGAAGCCCCGAGGTTCGTGCTTCGCTGTGAAGAAAAACAGAAAAAAATGGCAGTGCCAAGTGCCGTAAGGCCACAGTGGACACCAGGTCCCCTTCTTTGTTTTCTTCTGGGGTCGCACTCCCGAAGGATATGCGACCCCTTCCTTCCCTTCTCGGCCATAAGGCCCATTCCCGCAAGGGTTGGGGCCACTGAAATCTTCGTTTGGAGGGGGGGGCTGCTCAGAAGAGCTACCTGACTCCCCTCCTCACCAGAAAAGCCGGACCTTTAGGGGACCCGGCTCCACCATGGCTTTTCAGTGTCATGTCGTGTCCGGTCCATCACAGTTTGCATCAACAAACTCAAAATACAAAAATAAATCAAAAAGTAAAAACACGTGCAATCGTGTGAAGAAGACTATATACAAAAACGCTCCCAAAGGAAGTACCAGCCTTGCCGACAAGAAATTGTTTGTATGCACCGCACACCAAGACAGAAGGCTGGGGCTAGTGCACACAAAAATAAAAGTGTATGTAGTGGTCCAAGGTGCTTACCAGCATGTGACACGTGAAAGGGTGCAGCAAGCACATCGCCCACTCCAGGACCAAGGACTGAGAACCTAAAAACAACATCAGAGCTTCTTGCTTTCCCACTCTCACAGGTACTCACTTGATTTTAGCCAAAAAGCTGAAAAAACAATCACCACTCATGGTGCTGCCACAACCGCAAGGGATTCTGGGTAGGCGCATGCAAATAAGGTCAACAATAATCACCTTTTGCCTCTATATCCACTTTATATATAGTTTCTCGTAAGTATATATATATATATATATATATATATATATATATATATAAAGTATACACATTTCTGAAGATTTCCTACCTTGTCTGTTTTCACAAATTTGGTTTTTCAGTTATTTTAATTTTAATATGCTTGTATTTATGGATGGAAGTCTGAGCACCTTAAGAATTAGATAATACTCAAGGAATTCTGGATTTTGGGATTCAATGTCGACAACACTAAAATCTTTCTCTTTATTTTGTTTCTTATAATCTTTCACAGTCATATTACTGGTTGTCACATGTTGTCACGTCAACGCTCCAATGTACTTCTTCCTTAGCCATCTGCCTTCCAGTTACATCCATCTTCACAACGATTGAAGCTGACATCCTCCCTAGTATCCTGAAAGAAAGAAATGATATGTCCAAGCCTAGTATGTTCCACTGCAAATTAATGTTTATTCCTCACTGTGATGTCATATGATCGATGTTTAGCCATATTTAACCCATTGTGTTATTTCTCCATCATTGACCTTAAACTTTTTAATCTTGTAATTTATACAAATAATAAGGGCAGCGCAAACAAAGTGTTGGCAAAATATAAAAATATAAAAATGTACAACAAATAGTGTTTTCTGATAAATTAAAGTGTCCAAAAAATGTTTTGCAGATAGGCGGTATGTCATTTACACAAATATAGAAATGCACCGCTCTAATGTTTGAGGGGCTTGAATTAATTAGATGGTTTTCGGAGCAGTTTCTCACAGACCATCGGTGGAGTTGCCACTCAGTATCCAAATTGTTCCAAACAATTGTAGTAAAAAGTGTAGTAAGATGAACCACGTGTATCGATAGACATAGAGAAGAGATATAAAACACAAAGCCAATAATGTCTACCAGGATAACATGAGGTTTAATCAGTACTTAATACATACGGCATGTCTCACAATAAGCACTTAGTCATTTCTTGATGTCTTTACATAGGATCCACTGAGTCACAAAAACTGCAGAAAGAATAAAGTCCACAGGGCTCAGAATGGGCCAGAGTGGGCCTTGACTGGGTGCTGAGCAAGGCTAGGTCTGGCGGCATTTTGAAAAGTTAAGGGATGGGTTAATGGAGGGCATTTAAGGGGTTGGCGCCACTCGGATAGACGCCATTTTGTTGTCACCTTACCACTTTTTGTTTGTCCCACCCTCCCTTTTTGTGATGAGTGTTCCTGGGGTACGTGTTTTTGTCACAGTCGTGCAGAAGCTTACCAGGTATCTAGTAAGCATTTGGTGGTACTTGTGGTGGGAGGTTTCCTGGCAGGTGGAGCTAGAAACCTCAGGTCCTTCCCTGTGTGGTACCTTGGTAAGCTTGGGGTGGTTTTTGTTACACTAAATGGTTAATGTTAATTATTCATGTTAATGATTTATGTTAATTTATGTTGTTTATTGGTGTCAGTGTGTTGTCATTGTCCTGTTTACACAACTATTTCCGCTTTTAGGTCTGCGTGGCAATGGCTAGCTTTAAAATAAAATCGGCTGTGGCCTTTTCTAACCCAACCCTGGTTGTTGTGTATTTATTGGGGGGTTATGTGTTTCTGGGGAGGCCTAGCACGGGAGTCGACACAATCATCGTGCTGCATACAAAAATTAGTGTTGGGGGAGCTACTTAGAAAGAAACAAATCTTGCATACAGACAACCTAATGAAAGAAGGATTTCCCATGAGAGTAACCGAAACTGTTCTTCAAAATATTAACGAAAAAATCACTAAACAGAATACAAAATCTTCTAAGAATGTGAGGGGGAACCCAAGTGATGCCCTCCTGGAATAGGATAAAAAAATATTTTGGACAATTATGTCCATATTCTTGGTTTTTCAAAGGTGGACCCACTTACTCCAAAGACCCTATAATTTGTTTCCTATGAATAGACCGGATTCCATTTATTTCTATCATTTTCCTTTTTTACAGAAATGCAGAATAGATTTTAGAAAACATTTCTTCTAAAACCACTTGCAGATAATTAGGCGCCGGGTCTCTTTGGAATCACTTCTCGTGCCGAATGGAGACCTCTTGAGGGTTTCTGGGGATCTGTCAGCAGAACGCTAAAACCTATAAAAAGCAGATTACCTCCGACAAGGAGAAATATTCTGTTTAGGAAGAGCGTCCGTCTCAGTGTGGCCAGAAAGCTTGGAAAAACTCATAAACATGGTAAGATTTTTTTTACTTATTTATGTACATCTGACATGCATAGAATACATGGTTTAACAATAACACATTGCGTAGTACATATTCAGCAAATTTAACAAAATAATAGAAAATACATGTATGTAGGTAGTGTGTATAGTGCATTGTAACCCAATACCAGTGTAACCCACCAAATAACGACACGGAGACCGAAATTGGATAAAGCAGGCCACAGCACAATTTTATTATAAAACCATAAAACGCTGTGTTGGCCCAAAACACCATAAACCAATAAGAATAATATACAATAACCGATAAATAATAAATACAAATATACAAATATACATAACACATTACCGTAACATATTCAAACATAACCAACACAGGAACCGAATTAACCTCGTCCTTGCCGGCCTCTCACACTGCACAATCCAGACCACAGGTACTCACTTCCCCCCTCGTCCAAACCAAATTGACAGCTACCTTTCGCTGTCCCACCACCAATGCTAACCACCAGCCGTCCAACAAGCTCGGTGGGCACGTCCAATAAAACACCAGAGGTTAGGGGAGGATTGAGCCTTCCATTACACCAGCATCCAAACTCCATCACTTACCAAAACCAGACCGGCAAGGACACACAAACCGCCAGCTGTGACAAAAGAAAGAAAGTTAGTACACAAAAAATAGGGAGGGAGGGTGGGAAGCAGGTAAGACTGTTGGCTGTGTCTGCAAAAAAGGACAGTGACCGGGGTCACCCAGAGGGCACCTTATATCACCTAGGGTCTCCCACCCCTCAATTAACATACCCCAATCAAAACACGGACATGCCCTGAGCATGCACTAACCCACACACATACATGCTCCCTGTCCATTTAGCTACGCTGATTCCCAGGGGCCTTGTATGCCAAAATAGATGCTTCTGGCAAATATTGTTCCATATTCAGCAAATAAATGTGTTGTATATGTAACTATATGTAACTATATATTTTAAAAATGAATATATTTAGGAAGACTCCCGGATCTTTCATGTATAGTTTGCCACATATAAATTACATAAAAAGTTTGATTCTCGTTGACATGCGTTATTTCGCTGCACTTTACACCTCTGATTACTGAAGTGTTTGGGAGGATATGACACCTTCTTATATATCAATAATCTGTAATAATTATTAAATGTAAGAGTTCGTGGGATGATCACAAGGCTTTTCTGAATATAAGACAAGTTCAAAGACAAGGTGCGTTTGGGCTTCCACAGGTATGAAAATTTGGTAAATTAGGTGAAAATTTTGAAAAATTGGCAAAGCACATGTGAATGATGTGTTCCAACAGATTTTTTTTTGTTTTTATATTTCCAATCTCTACTTGTAGATCTGTGAAAGCAGTAAGGTAGTTCATGAATTTAAAGCACCACTAAACCACAAAATGATTAAACAAACCTAACCTAAATTAAAAATCGCGTTTATATCATTGTTTCTTTTATTTAATTGTTTAGGAGAAAACTTACTAAAGTCACTGTTGAGCCCTAATTGAAAGAAAAACAGTATTTAGGGAAAGACATTTCTAAAGTTTTTCTCCTAAATTTTCTTGTCCACTTGCACATTTTGTGTTTCAGAGATTCATTTTGTTATGTTTTTTTATACATGAAAACTTGAGCATTTTAAGAACGAGACAACGATCACGGAATTTTGGATCCTGGGATTTGAGAACATCCACAGCATCAGAGTTATTGTCTTTCTTTTGTTTTTAATAAGTTATATTATAACATTATTGGCTAATTTCACAATCATATTACTGGTCGTCACATGTCGCCACATCAAAGCTCCGATGTACTTCTTCCTCAGCCACCTGTCTGTCAACGACATCCTTCTCTCCACAACCATCGAACCCGAAATGCTCCACATTATATTAAAAGAAGGTAATTTTATGTCCAAGGCTGGCTGCTTCACCCAATTATACTTTTTCTTTGTTTCCACCACTAATGAGTGTCTCCTCCTCACTGCGATGTCCTACGATCGGTATTTGGCCATCTGTAACCCATTGCGTTATTTCTCCATCATGGACCTTAAACTTTGTAATCTTCTTGCATCTTTAATTTGGAAATGTGGAATACTTATTCCTTTACCACAGATCGTTCTTTTAAACAAGATGACCTTTTGTGGGTCAAATACAATTAACTATTTATATTGTGACCTTCTTCCACTTCTCAGACTTTCTTGTTCAGACACATCGGCTAGTGAAATAATAATTACTATAGGTTCTATTCCAATAGCATTTCTACCATTAATGATCATCTCTATAACTTATATGAACATCATTGCCGCCATCCTCCGGATCTCCACCTCAGCTGGAAGACAAAAAGCCTTCTCCACCTGCAGCTCCCACCTGACCGTGGTCTGTATGTATTATGGGACATTGGTGTTTAACTACGTGATTCCATCTAAAGGACAATATTCGGCATTACAGAAAGTGATTTCTGTGTGTTACACTGTTGTGATCCCGTTGTTGAACCCTGTTATATACAGTCTACGGAATGAAGAGATTAAAAGGGCTCTAATGAAATTTTACTTCCAAAAACTAAAATAGTAAATAAACTTAGATTTGTAAAAAGTTTGATTTTAGTCTATACATTCTTGTTGCTTTTGGCTCCTGGTGATTGCCCCCTCACCCTGGGTATATTCTGGCCATTCTTGTTATTTCTTTAAAGCTTCATTAACCAGCTATCTGGTCTCACTTTTAATTATTATATATTTGTATATATACGTACATAAACTCAAACATCTTCATACATATATATATATATGTAACGGGTTTTTGTGTAGACCCACCAATATCTCTGTGGTCCTTTACACCAGTTACCTCTTTGTGCTCTGCAGGCCAATCCTGAGCCTCCGCTACCTGGGAGTTGGGGCACATAACTGTGGCAGTGCCTCCACCCAATGGAGCATCCAGGGTATGGATGTGAGCTCCTGCTGGGAACATAGCCGAGTGATTAATAAAACTGACACAGGGCTAACTTAAAATTAACTTTGTATTGCACAGCAAAACACTATGCATAAATGCAACAGAAAAACATGAAATATACCGAATGTGCAATATACAATACGAGGTTCACCCCCCCACAACAATCACTGCGGCCCACCCTAATCTTCACCCTAGTGGCCGCTGGGTACCTTTAGTTGGTGCACATAACACAGTTGGGGCCCATGAGTAACTTACTCCACAGTATGAGTTGAATTGTATTGGAAACTTCAGTATGTCAGTGGGACTGGAGATCAAAAGCTTTTATTGGTGTGTGGCTAAATTCAGGGTGCCCTGTTGTGGAGACAGGGAGAGAGGTTTTAGGCTTACCACTCTACCACCTGCAATCAGGGCAGTTCAGCCTTTAACTTCTTCACTGCCAACTCTGCTGCAAACAGCTCTGTATCTCTGTCTGCTGGAAGATTCTGTCAGGATGCTGCAACTCTCCTCTGAGCATGGATTTCAAGCAGGCCTCTGTTCCTAGGCCTCTCTCACTCTCCTTCTCTCTCAGCAAGGGTCCTTCACCTCTGGCATCCAACTCTCAACTCCTGTCTCCAAACTCCAATGGCCCCTTTTTCACCTCATCCATGTGCTTTGCAGTTCGCCATCTGCTGGTCACTCCATAAGAACTGCAGGTGAGTCAGTGACACAGCAGCAGTCACTAAAATCCCTTGAGGGGTTACATGCTCCCCCTTGAAAAATACTTGCCTTCCACTGGCAAGTCTTTGCTAAAAGGAAATTGAGATTTTGCAGCATAACACATACCATCCTACAATAACAGTGCTAACTAATACAAATTACATTCTATCTAGAAAACTGCTCTAAAACAAGGAAGGATTAACATCTACTACGTCCGCTAGAGCATGTAGGAAAGTGGTCATTTTAGATGCTACCTGTGTCAGTGGCGCGTAACTGGGATCTCCTACACTATCGTAAACCAA
Organism: Spea bombifrons; assembly: GCF_027358695.1. Classification (NCBI taxonomy): domain Eukaryota; kingdom Metazoa; phylum Chordata; class Amphibia; order Anura; family Pelobatidae; genus Spea; species Spea bombifrons. The sequence goes on along the minus strand of NC_071090.1, from coordinate 108,897,535 downwards.
GGCTCTAGGAGGCTGCCGTACCCTGGTGCTGTGTCTGGGTTCTCGTTGACGAAGGGGATCTTTTGACCGTGCCTGGGAAGCTTTGGCTCCTGCCCTGCGGTTGGGGAGGTCACCAGTGGCTTGAGTCCCAGGCTCTCCCATAGAACTAGAGTCTCTAAAGGTGGTCCCAGGCACGAAGCACGGGCTTTCTGGATTCAAATTTGGAGAACTGTGTGACACAGGAGGGGTTCTAACACTTTGAGGAACCACAGGGATAGAAGGAGGCAATTGCTGCGTTTCCTCCGCAGGAGAAGACCACCACTGATCCTCAGCACTTGGAGCTTCTGGGGTCTCGTCTTTCCCACTTTGAGGGCTTTCTGTTACGCTTTCCTCTAGTTTTTCACTACTCCCTTCCTCTTCATCAGCATACGTTACTGGTAGTAGATGGTTCCTATGCCAAGCCTTTATTCGGCCTTCTGGCCCTTTGATGTTATACACTGGCAGCCCCTTTAGCTTAGACATGACTTCAAATAGGGTATCTTTCCATCTGTCAGCCAGTTTGTGTTTTCCAGGTACTCCTAGATTCCGGAGAAGAACTTTATCTCCTGCTTGGATTTCCCGATATTTCACTTTGGTATCATACCTTCTTTTGTTCCGTTCCTCTAGTTTTGCTGTAGCTTGGGTGGCCAACTCATAGGCCCTGTGAAGATTCTGTTTGAGGGTCCTCACATACTGGAAGTGAGAGCCTGAATTTGTCCCATCTGGGGACACGCCCAACCAAACATCTATTGGTAGTCTGGCTTCTCTTCCAAACATCAGAAAGTAGGGTGAGAATCCTGTAGACTCATGCCTTGTGCAGTTATATGCGTGGACCATGGCTTCCACATGTTTACTGCAGGACCGCTTCTCCATTTGCTTCAAAGTCCCAAGCATATCTAAGAGGGTCCTATTGAAACGCTCAGGCTGAGCATCACCCTCTGGGTGGTAGGGTGTCGTTCGGGTTTTTTGAATTTGCAGCATATCCATCAGTTCTTTGATTAACTTACTCTCAAAGTCTCTGCCTTGATCAGAGTGTATTCGATTGGGTAGACCGTAGTGCATGAAATACTTCTGCCAGAGAACCTTGGCGACAGTTACAGCCTTCTGGTCTTTAGTAGGAAATGCCTGAGCATATCTGGTAAAGTGATCTGTTACAACCAGAACATTTCCGATCCCAGCGGTATCATTTTCAATACATAGATAGTCCATGCACACAAGATCCAGGGGTCCTGTACTTCTCAGGTAACCCATGGGGGCAGCTCTCACAGGTAAAGTCTTCCTCTGAATACACCTCCTGCAGGTCTTTACATGTTGTTCAACATGCTCCCTCATGCGAGGCCAATAGAACCGGTCTTGTACTAGACCGTATGTCTTGTCTATCCCAAGATGTCCATGTTGGTCATGGAGGGCTCTCATAACCATTCCTCTGTATCTATGGGGTAGTACCAGCTGCTTTCGACCAGGGTGGTCATGGTATTTTATAATTCTGTGCAGGATTCCATCCTCCAGACATAGCTTATTCCACTCTCGCCGGTATATGTCTCTTTGACCAATGGGGAGGGAAGTCAATAATTTAGGGTTCTTTGCTCTCATTGCCTTGAGGACAGTCCCTATATACCAGTCTTGTGACTGGGCTTTCCTCTTGTCTTCAGTGGTTATGCTAGACCACTGTTGGAGGATGACTGGAGTGCAGAAGATCTCTGGCACTGCTTCTGGAGAGTGACTGATGGAGTATATCCCTCTAAGGTCAGAGAACTCATCTTGCCTCTGGGCCACAACATATGTCTGACAGAGAGCTCCTACCCCAGGTCCAGGGATTTCTTCCCATTCCTCCTTTTCTTGGTGAGGCGGGAGTCCGGGTCTGCGGGACAGGGCATCCGCACTGACATTCTTAGGGCCTGGCTTATATTTTAGGCTGAAACTGTAGTTTGATAATGCAGCCAGCCACCTATGCCCTGTGGCATCCAGCTTAGCCGTGGTTTGTATGTAGGTAAGTGGATTGTTATCCGTTCTTACTTCAAATTTTGCGCCGTATAAATAGTCATGTAACTTGTCCACGATGGCCCACTTAAGTGCCAGGAATTCTAGTTTGTGGACCGGATAATTCTTCTCTGCACCAGTCAGACTTCTACTTATGTAGGCCACGGGTCTTAATCCTTCAGGATAACTTTGATGTAGTACGCCCCCTAGGCCTTCCATACTGGCATCAACATGGAGAACATACGGTTTTTCAGGGTCTGCATACGCCAATACTGGGGCCTCTGTAAGTCTTTTCTTCAAGGCTAAGAAGGCTTCTTCACATCCTGAAGTCCATTTCTCTCCGAAGAAATCTTTAAGACGTGGTGCCTTAGCACCCTCTATGTCAGAAGTTGTCTTTAACAGGTTATGCAGCTCTCGAGCAATCTTCGAGTAGTCTTTCACAAACCTTCGATAGTAGCCACAGAACCCAAGGAATGACCGCAATTCACTGATATTATTCGGTCTAGGCCAGTTCAGCACCGCTTCAATTTTGTCTGGGTCAGTGGCTATTCCCTCTGCAGAGACAATATGCCCTACATATGTGACAGAGTTCCGGGCAAACCGACATTTGTCTATCGACAATTTCAGCCCCTCTGCTTGGAGTCGGTCCAATACCTTCAGAAGTCGCTGTTCATGTTCTTCGGGTGTCCTCCCGAACACAATGAGGTCATCTAGGTACACCAGGCACTCTTTGGGATTCATATCCCCCACAGTCTTCTCCATCAACCTCTGAAAAGTGGCAGGTGCTCCTGTGACCCCTTGGGGCATCCTGGTGAACTGGTAGAATCCCAAGGGACAGATGAAGGCTGTCTTCTCCTGATCTTCCTTCTTCATGGGTACCTGATAATACCCAGACCTCAGGTCAAGTACGCTAAACCACCGGCTTCCAGAAAGGGCATTTAGCAGATCCTCTATCCGTGGTAGTGTGTACTGATCTGGCACAGTCCTTTTGTTCAGAGTGCGGTAGTCTATGCATAGCCGGACTGTGCCATTCTTTTTCCTTACTACCACTATAGGCGAAGCGTATGGGCTTCTGGACTCTTTAATAATGCCAGCTCCTTCCATCTGTTGGAGTATATTTCGGACATCCTCCACGTCTCGAGGGGGGATCCTCCTTGACCTCTCTCGGAAAGGGGCTGGGTCAGAAAGTCTGATAGCATGTGTGGCACTCTTTGCACATCCCACGTCCATTTCTTCCCTGGAGAAGACTTTCTCTCGAGTAGCTAGTTTAGCTTGAAGGCTATCTTTCCACTTCTGTGGTAGGGGAGAATCTTCCAAGTCAAAAGCGATAGGTGCTTCAAGATCACCCCCCTGTTCTGTGTTCAAATAAACCACACCGATTTCCTGGTGACGATCGATTCTGACTTCTGTAGGTGTTAGATTCTGTATCATTACAGGAAAAATTTTACACCAGTGGGTCCGCCAGTCTTTCACCTCAGGTATTAGAGTCCACCCCTTCTTTTTATCCTCTTCAGGTAAGGATTCAACAAGGTATTGTCCGGTTCCTCCCAACATTTCACGGTGCATGGAGGCTATGGCTCGTAGAGTCCTGGTCTCACCAGGCTTAATGAATACAGTGTCTCTCCCTGCATAGTGGCAAGACCCTGGTTTAGATTCTAGGGCTAGTCGATGGCACTCCTTCCCTAGAACAGGGTTGACCTCCATCAGTCGGGCTAGAGATACATCACCCACTTCTGTAAGGTAGGCTCTAAATACATCCTGTACCATCCTTGCATTGGTGCCCAAGATTATTGGGGCACATACTTTCTTAGCCGCAGGACATATGAGAGCTTCCAATTCCATAGGGCAGATCATTCCTGTGTTTAGCTGGGGGATGGTTATAGTCACTCTTATGCATCCCTCCACAGGCTGGGCCTGAGCTCCCACTCCCCATAACTGCAACTCCCCTGCAGGTTCCATAGGGATATGTTTTAGGTGACGATCATAGAAGTCTCTATAAATGATGGTAACTTGGGAACCGGTATCTAGCAAGACTGAAGCATCAATTCCCTCCACTTGTAAGTGTATCAAGGATTTAGGCCCAATCTTAGCTCCCACAGGTAAACTTTGTGTGTGTCTTTTCTTTCTTTTCTTGGAAGAACTGGTAATTTGGGCCTCCTCCAGCTCGATAGCTAGCACATCAACATCAGTGGAATTAGTGGGACACTCCCGCTTGAAATGCCCTGATTTTCCACACTTAAAGCAAATCCTTTTGTCAAATGAATCCTCATGGGACAACCTCCCTGGGGTTTCCCTGTGGTGTTCCCTTCTAGTGGGAGGATCTGTTCTCCTTAGTGAGGATTTGGACAATAACTCCAATTCAGCTACCTTCCTTTTAAGCACTGACAGTTCCTTATCCTCTTTCTCTTCCCGTGAGAGAGGTGGGGACATTTGGTCCTCCAGTCTTTTTGCTTTGTTTATCAGTGTAGAATAAGACAAGACTTGATCATCCAACTTGACTCTTAACATGATCAGGACTGGATCAATGTGAAGGCCTCCCTTCTGAATTTGCTTGGATAGCCGTGTATCCAACTCAGATGCGGTGACTGCTCCTTTATGAAATAGTTTCCCTAGTGATAACTGTAATCGATTGATATAGTCAGAAGCTTTTTCATGCTCCTTCTGCTTGGTGGCTAGGAACTTAACTAATAGATCATCAGTGTCCTCTGATCTTCCATAAGCGTCCTCCAAGACCTGCAGATAATCATGGGCTGTAGCTTGTCCATTAACTCCCCTGAACAGTCTTATCATATCTGTAGCTGGAAAAAGAAGACTCTCTACTAACCGTTGTTTCTTTATGGTATCCGTACAGGACCATTCTTCTAACAACTGTACGGCATTATCCTTCCAGGCCTCAAAAGTTTCCTCTCCCGCAGGAACAGGCTGATTACCAGAAAACACCTTTAGCTTACGGTAACTGTGGGTGTGGGTTGCGGTTACTATGGCCTCTGAGAGTTTTTCCAGTATTTCCGGTAGGCCACTTGAACTTGTGGTACTCAATGCAGGATCACCTGGCTGCAGTAAGGTTGAGGGAACTACGGAACCTGGGGTCTTGAGCATAGTTGTCCCTTGCTCTCTGAAAGAACGAATAGTTTGTTTGGGAATGGCCCCAGTCTCTAATGGTGTTAACGGTAATCTCCGGGTGGGGTTCTCTGACACAGGACTCAAAAACTGTGAATAACGTGATGTGTCAAAGTCTCTTAGGCCTAAACTGGAGGGTCTCTGTGGTGTAATAACTTCCTCCTTGTCAGGAAGAGTGTACACTAAAGGGCATCCTTTAAGTGTTGCTCCCAGAAGGTGTAGAGCTGTAGGCCTCTGTTGGCCTCTCAAATCTGTATGGGAATACGCTAACATGTAGGTTTGACTGTCTGAATCCTGCAGGACATCTCTGATAGTCACCATCTCTATTCCCAATACAATCTCTAGGCACTTAGTGACGTGCTTAATCTCACTACCAGAAGGTACTTGGCATATCATCACAGCATGATGTAACGGTAATTTCTGTTGTTGGGCCCACTGCATTGCAAATGGACGTGTGGGCCGGGGACGTAGCATATCTTCAATGATTGTACCCCAATCGATCTCAGCAGTGCCTCCATCTGTAACGGGTTTTTGGGTAGACCCACCAATATCTCTGTGGTCATTTACCCCAGTTACCTCTTTGTGCTCTGCAGGCCAATCCTGAGCCTCCGCTACCTGGGAGTTGGGATACATAACTGTGGCAGTGCCTCCACCCAACGGAGCATCCAGGGTATGGATACGATCTCCCGCTGGGAACATAGCCGAGTGATTAATAAAACTGACACAGGGCTAACTTAAAATTAACTTTGTATTGCACAGCAAAACACTATGCATAAATGCAACAGAAAAACATGAAATATATTAGAATAAAATATACAGAAATGAAATATACAATACAAGGTTCACCCACCCACAACAATCACTGCAGCCCACCCTAATCTTCGCCCTAGTGGCCGCTGGGTACCTTTAGTTGGTGCACATAACACAGTTGGGGCCCATGAGTAACTTACTCCACAGTATGAGTTGAATTGTATTGGAAACTTCAGTATGTCAGTGGGACTGGAGATCAAAAGCTTTTATTGGTGTGTGGCTAAATTCAGGGTGCCCTGTTGTAGAGACATGGAGAGAGGTTTTAGGCTTACCACTCTACCACCTGCAATCAGGGCAGTTCAGCCTTTAACTTCTTCACTGCCAACTCTGCTGCAAACAGCTCTGTATCTCTGTCTGCTGGAAGATTCTGTCAGGATGCTGCAACTCTCCTCTGAGCATGGACTTCAAGCAGGCCTCTGGTCCTAGGCCTCTCTCACTCTCCTTCTCTCTCAGCAAGGTTCCTTCACCTCTGGCATCCAACTCTCAACTCTCTTCTCCAAACTCCAATGGCCCCTTTTTCACCTCATCCATGTGCTTTGCAGTTCGCCATCTGCTGGTCACTCCATAAGAACTGCAGGTGAGTCAGTGACACAGCAGCAGTCACTAAAATCCCTTGAGGGGTTACATATATAATAAATTAATGACCTAACGTTTCTACAATGGATGGACACAATGGATGGACACTTGGACAGGTCTATAAACCATACAGCGAGTAGACTTGGCTTGACAAAATTTCAGCAGCAAACTCGCATGTGTTGCGTTTGAGAAAAGTCCAAGGTGACATGCGAGTGTAGACAAAACAAAATAAATAAAAGAGTTAAATATATAAAAACAAGAAAACCCCAAATATCTTCTCTGCGTCTACCATATGCATGGTTGTGGGGAACAACAACCCCTGATGGGTATAGGCACAAAGTATACCCCTCACCCTTACTTTTAGAAGGCACAAACCTAATCTCAAACCTTCTACTCCTATCCTGTTGTAGGTGGCATAGGGAGTTAAAGATAAATAAAAAATAAAACCCAAAATGGGCCTCTATACCGCTGCTCCTCATCCCCCCTAATGTGGTGAGAAGGTGAAACTCCTTTGGAGGTGCTTTGGCTTTTTCAGATGGCTTTTTATCTCCCTCCAAATAAAATTCTGGGATGGAGATGTAGTGTTGGAAATGGAAAAAAATAGAGATTAAAAATACCATATATCCTTTCCTCTAATTCCCCCAGTTAGAGGGGGAATTGAGGTTGAGCCAAGCACCCTTGGGTATCAGGAGGGTCTATAGTGAAATCACTATAGGTTATCTTACTATAAATTAGTAACTTCAAATATAATTAAAGCCTACCTCCTCAGAACTTATGACCCACCAGAAACTTGGTGATGGAAAAGGGCAGGATAGTGCTTGTGGCTATGAGGAACAAGTAGATGTACTGGCACAGTAGGACAGTAGATGAAGAGGTCCAGCTCAGAATGAGTCAATGAAATGCATGCAAGGGTAGATCAATCCTTCTGTTGTAGGAGCAAATGATGGATAGTGAAAAACATTTTGCAGGTGAAGCAGTACTTGGTGAATATCTAAATATGATGGTAAACGGATAGAACAGACTCAATTATAATTTCAAGTTAACCAATTTGAGCTGATGGGTAGACCCAGAAAATCTCTACTATGATAGAGGTATTAGGAATAGGAGTAGATGGAGGATGAATAGATTATATTCACTAAGAGGTCAAGTGATTTTTTTAGGTGTGTTTTAGGTGTGTTTAGTCGAATGCTCTATAATGCTTACGTTCCCTAAAATACCAATTGCCTATGTACAGAAGTTGTAACACAACAGATAGAACCAACTGGAGAGAGAGAGAGAGAGAGAGAGAGACAGGCAGCAGACAGGATAATCCCATTCAGGTGGTGATGCAGCTGGCAATCAGTAATGTTCAAATAAAATAGAGATAAGTAACATCACAAGTAACTACCATGTCCAGACCCCTGCACACTAGACTCGTGCACTATAAAAGGCAAAGAAAACCACCCAAACACATGAAAAATATAAATAGATAGGTAAATAAAAATATATACCCTACAAGTTCTGCAGCTCCCAAACAACACTCCTCATAAGTGTTCACACAGTCAATACATTCGTTTTTCAAACTATATTTTAGTATATGAATAAACTATATTTTAGTATATGAATAAATTATTAATTCAATTATATTTATACACATATTCCTATCTTTATATATAAATATATTCCCAATTCACTATACAAACTCTCCCTTAATTTTATTTCATCTACATTCACATTAAATCTCTATATATCTCTCTATATCCTTTGAGATTCCTATTTTATCCCACTGGAAGGGGGTCACCTGTACAGAGTATTTCCGACAAAACGCACTGAAATGTTTGTCATTATTATACTATTTTTATTCATTTTTATTTACTGACTCTCGTAATCTGTTCCGTTGCTCCATTTTCATTCCTTGGGCCGAGTCGCCGCTCGTCATCACATCACGAGAAAGATGAGAGCAGATACGTGACAGGAGAAATTCTTCTCCTCCCTGCCCGATCGTCACATAGAAAGAAAAAAAAACTTTATTGAGAATCGTAAACACAGACACGGATATGTGTGGGCGTTAACAGGAAGCCTTTTTAATGGAGCATCAATACGAAGGCATCTAGACTGCAGCATTTTACCGCTCTTGGTATTTAATACTTATTTTTCTCCTGAAGAAGCCGTTTCTTTTCTGCAAAACGAGTTGAGATATCACAGCAGATCCATACAACGGACTTTCATTATCAATTGGATTTGTTTTGGACTCTTTATTTCCATTGCCTGTATGCATAACATAAGTGGACCCTATAATTTGTTTCCTGTGAATAGACCGGATTCCATTTATTTCTATCATTTTCATTTTTACAGAAATGTAGAATAGATTTTTTAAAACCACTTGCAGATAATTAGGCGCCGGGTCTCTTTGGAATCACTTCTCGTGCCGAAAGGAGATCTCTTGAGGGTTTCTGGGGATCTGTCAGCAGAACGCTAAAACCTATAAAAAGCAGATACCTCCAACAAGGAGAAATATTCTGTTTAGGAAGAGCGTCCGTCTCAGTGTTACAAGAAAGCTTGGAAAATCTCATAAACATGGTAAGATTTTTTTGGCTTATTTATGTACATCTGACATGCATAGAATACATGGTTTAACAATAACACATTGCGTAGTACATATTCAGCAAATTTAACAAAATAATAGAAAATACATTTATGCCAAAATAGATGCTTCTGGCAAATATTGTTCCATACAAAAAACTTTTTTGGTTTTGGTAGCAGTATAAACTGCTTTGTGTGCCCACTATGTAGGAGGTGAGAGTCGGTTCTCACCCTATTGAGAGTGTGCCTTGACGTGGCGGGTGAGCTTAATTATGCTTTGGCCAATTCATATAACCAAAACCTCTCATTTATATTATGTTTATAGATTTCTTGCCAACTTTATTAGGGTAAGAAGCGCAGACAGTTTTTGTTTTTTGTATACATTGTACAGCCAAAACACTGTATTTGCAGCATGCTTACACCTGTTTGGTAGGCCTCGTATTACACATTTGTATTATTTGAGCCTGAGACTAGCTTAGCGCACCGACATTTTTTCTTTTCCCTGTTTGCACATATTGTTCCATATTCAGCAAATTAATGTGTTATATATTTTAAAAACGCATATTTTTAGGAAGACTCCCAGATCTTTCATGTATAGTTTCCCACATATAAATTAGATAAGAAGTTTGATTCTCGTTGACATTCCTTATATCGCTGCACTTTACACCTCTGATTACTGAAGTGTTGGGGAGGATATGACCTTCTTATTATTATTAGCAACTAATCTGTAATAATTATTAAATGTAAGAGTTAATAGGTTAATCACAAGGCTGTTCTGAACATAAGACAAGGTAAGGTTAAGCATCCACAGTTATGAAAATTGGGCAAATTTGGTGAAGGTTAGGTAAAATTGGTAAATTAGGTATGAATGTTGTGTTCCAACAGATTTTTTTTCTGTTTTTATATTTCCAATCTCTACTTGTAGATCTGTGAAAGCAGTGAGTTTGTTCATGAATTTAAAGCACCACTTAAGCTTTTTTTTTTTATCAAAATGATTAAACAAACCTAATCTAAATAAAAAATCAGGTTTATTTCATTGTTCCCTTAAGTGTTTTTGGAGGAAACCTCCTAAAGTCACTTTTGGGTGACAAACAGTATTCAGTAAAAGTTTTTCTCCTAAATTTTCTTGTCCACTTACACATTTTGTGTTTGAGAGATTAAATTTATTATGTATTTTTTACATGAAAATTTGAGCATTTTAAGAACGAGACGACATTCACGGAATTTTGGATCCTGGGATTTGAGAACATCCACAGCACCAGAATCATTGTCTTTCTTTTGTTTTTAATAATTTATATTATAACATTATTGGCTAATTTCACAATCATATTACTGGTCGTCGTGTGTCGTCACATCAACGCTCCGATGTACTTCTTCCTCAGCCACCTGTCTTTCAACGACATCCTTCTCTCCACAACCATCGTACCTGAAATGTTCCACATTATATTGAGAGAAGGAACTCGTATGTCCAAGGCTGGCTGCTTCACCCAATTTTACTTTTTCTGTGTTTCCACCTTTAATGAGTGTTTGCTCCTCACTGCGATGTCCTACGACCGATATTTGGCCATCTGTAACCCATTGCGTTATTCCTCCATCATGGACCTTAAACTTTGTAATCTTCTTGCATCTTTAATTTGGGAATGCGGAATAATTGTTTCTTTACCACAGATTGTTCTTTTGCACAAGATGACCTTTTGTGGGTCAAATACAATTAACCATTTATATTGTGACCTTCTTCCACTTCTCAGACTTTCCTGTTCAGACACATCGGCTAGTGAAATAATAATTACTATAGGTTCTATTCCAATGGCATTTGTGCCGTTAATGATCATCTCGATAACTTATATGAACATCATTGCCGCCATCCTCCGGATCTCCACCTCAGCTGGAAGACAAAAAGCCTTCTCCACCTGCAGCTCCCACCTGACCGTGGTCTGTATGTATTATGGGACATTGGTGTTTAACTACGTGATTCCATCTAAAGGACAATATTCGTCATTACAGAAAGTGATTTCCGTGTGTTACACTGTTGTGACCCCGTTGTTGAACCCTGTTATATACAGTCTACGGAATGAAGAGATTAAAAGGGCTATAATGAAATTTTACTTTAAAAAACTAAAATAGTAAGTAAACTTGGATTGATAAAAAGTTTGATTTCAGTCTATACATTCCTACTGCTTTTGGCTCCTGCTGTTTGCCCCCCCCATCCTGGGTATATTCTGGCCATTCTTGTTATTCCTTTAAAGCTTCATTAACTTTTTCTGACAAGACCAGCTGTCTGCTCACGTTTCGCATTTAATTATTATATATTTGTATATATATACATACATAAACACAAACATCTTCATACATATATATATATAATAAATTAATGACCTAACGATTCTACAATAGATGGACACAATGGATAGACACTTGGACAGGCCTATAAACCATACAGCGAGTAGACTTAGCTTGACAAAAATAGTTTGACAAAAATATCTCAACCAAAGCACTCATTTATATCAGAGAAGTGCAAAGATGAGGAAAAGGGAGGCTGCTACAAACACTCATCACCTCCACAGTAAAGTAAATCTTCCATACATTAAGTAAGGGTTTATTATATTAAATAGAAGTACAACTCTCAGGGGTCTTGTGGACCTCAAGGTTCTTCTGCTGGAAGGTTTTTCTACATATCCACCACCCTCTCATTAAGGTAAGTCTACCTTACATTAAGTAAAACTTTATTACATTAAATAAATAAATCTCCAGTGGAGCACAAATAATATGCAAATTGCAATTAACCATTTTACTGTCTGTGAGGAAAGCTGAACATTAATTTACCTCTACATTCAATATATTATAAATTAGAGCAGCTTCTATTGCAGGCACAGCAGAACACTGTCTCACATACTGACCTTCTCTCCTCCCTGTCAGCATGGTCTGTGCATCTACCAAGAAATCAGGTGTGGGTGGCAGATACAAGTCAGGGGGTAGGTACAGGGGCACTAATAGGACTAAGGCACAGAGAGACGTGTTTTTAAAAAAAAAAAAAAAATGTAAAAGCCCCCAAATTTTGTCCAAAGTTTGGACTGGAAACAAAATTTGTTGTTTGTCATGGAGCTGGATAGTCCGACCAACTACCTCCGCTGACTTGTGCTCTGTTAGCCTGGGACAGCAAACTCTTTTCTCGGTTTCCAAGTCACTCGCCGAGACTCAGTGTAGGGTATAAACAAAACGAAGACTACTGTATTTTTCACACACATGGCTGGATATAGCCAGCAAAACACACATTAACATAACAAGGTATTTGGATACAATGGGTACACAAAACGCCCCCTTAATCTGGCTCCCAGAGACAATAGGGACGGTAAATGGATTAACAATACAATTGGGCCCCCACCTCCACTATCTATTACTGGCCAAAATCAGTTCCAGGGAAACGGGTGGTTTGGCCGGGGTAAATGTTTGTAGTGGTGGAACTGAGGGGTGGGAGCAAGCCCGTCACATTGTTTAAAAGTGAATTAGTAAAAACTGAAATTAAAAATGTGGCAAAAATTATTTTCCGAAAGTCTACCATACACGCAATTACTACGCCTAGGAAGCAACTTCAAGTAGTGGAGGGAAGGGGCTGACCAAGATGGTTGAAATTTGAGTTAGGTCCTCCAGCCAATCACGCAACCACATCCATAATCACAACTTGGAGACTCGCCTTTTCCACTATTTGATTATAATGGCTACCCTCTCACATCCTAGTCACAAATGAGACATGCGGTTCCTGAAAAAAGCCTGAAGCTCAATCTGCACACTTACCTCCGCACCACATCAAAACAATTTAACAAAACTTCTCTTTTAACCTACATATAACCCAAATCGCTTTTTGTCCATGTGCACGAGTCTAATAGTTATCCATATGTGCCTGAAAGAGTGTTTATGTACCCCTGCATCAGCAGCCCCCAGTGTCGAAAGCCTATATAGCATCCCCCATTGACTTCAATAATCTCCATTGAACATAAAATTCTCCGTATGTTGGGAGTTTACTATAATAATCTTCCAATATATTGAAGATCAACGATTTATAATATTATTATTTGATTTATTATTTACAGATTTATACAGCTTACTTTCCCAGAAACCTTCCTGTATTAAGCACACATGTTTACAGTTTTATTTTTGTCATTAATAAACTTAAACAGTAATGCTGGTTCACATAATGATTGTCTAATGAAAGCAATTAGTCAATGTGTTAATAGGGCCTTTTGCGGATCTATCCAGCTCATTAGGGTCTCCTTGGTGCACATCTCAAACCTATAAAGATGGCCTAAACAATCCTGAAGAAAAGACCTCTTTCTCGATGAGTATGCGGTTTAAAGATTTCTAAAAAAAAAATCTTCTCTTGGGCCGTAGCAACACAATCCATTATTGGGTTTTTATTAATGACAATGAGTATGAAATGGATTAAAAAGTTAATCATGTAACATCAAATGTATGTCGATAAGGCCATGGAAATACTAATATATTTTGGAATATTTTTTTTTGTAGGTTCCATAGCTAGAACCCTTCCCCATCTAGCCTACCTTATCTGTGCAGCATCGCAGGGGTTAACGGGAGCGGAAATCCGTAGGTTCACGTGAGGAGTTAAAGGTCCGTACGAGCGACTCTATTGGTCACCTGCAGAGGCCTCCTCTGGCATCAGCCAATGGTCTCCCCAGGCCAAGTTCCACTGTCAGGAGTTAACCAATAGAGTCGCTCGTACAGACCTTTAACTCCTGGACCAATGGTCTCCCCAAGCGGAGTTTCACCGTCAGGAGTTATAGGTCCGTAATGAAACCTAATGAAACGTGTATCAGTTAGTATTATAGATAAACAGAACAACGTTCAGATTTCCAGTCCCAACAAAACTATTGCCTGGAAAAATAGCTTGGTAACTGATTCTAGGGAGATAGTTAAGACTTAGATTTAAGGTTGGTATATTGGGCCACCACCATTAGGAAAAATCCTCAGAAAACAGTGACACTTACATTTTAAACATCCGTATTAGTAGCTGATGATGGAGGCGTCCAGAAAACAGTTCCCTAATAACTCTCTCTTCTCCTTCTTTATTCTCGTTTCCTTCCCCATCACGACTCCTACACACCTTTCTTTAACATTGGAACATTCCTTTTTCCTGTTTTCCAGTAGACCTCCTCTAGATGGAATCTCAGGATCAAGAATTGCCCTGACATCCCATAATATCTTAAGTAATAAATGCCCTAGGTGCAAAGGCTTTACCACTATAGAATGGTAAATGGACACAGTTTGCAAGTTAATTAGAAAGTGTGTATTACTGTATGGTGTTAGAACGTGTGTGTGGTGTTACAGTGTACGCGTTAGCTTATAACATTCGTTTTAAGGTATATGTTTTTTACTTTTTTTCTATCATTCATTAGTCTTAATAGTCGTTATATTTATGCTCATCATGACAAACACAGCTACCGCCATAATTTATTTCATATAGAAATTGTCACATCTTTCCAACATAACCTTAGCTGAGCTTCAGATGGATTGGAATACAATTTGAAAATGAAAGGAGGAACCAAGAGAACAAGAAGGAATTTGTTCATTCAAGAACATGCCATGCATTAATAAATAAAAAAAATGTTCTACTGGAAATGTATTGTATAAATCTCGTAAATTTTATTAAAAATAAATATAATTTACTACAAGCAATAATAAAGTGTATTGTTGGATTGATTCTGGAGAAGTATGTTAAGGTTAACAGTGCATCAGTGGACCAAAATTAATCGAGTAAGATGTAGAAGCAAATTAGTCATGAAGGTGTCAGTGGATCCATAGTCCGATGCAGAAAGACCCCTGGGGTCTTAAAAACACAAAAACATATGACTCTCCACCATGCACCATGAATAGAAACACAGAATATGACAATTTGACCCATGTGGCGAGTGGAACCACAAACTTCCACAGATGTATCACAAGCTTCTGCAGACATCCACATAACATGAAATCTAATTAAGATGAAATAGTATTGAAACGTCTGAATTCCATGCTAATAATGTAAATTGTTCATGTATGTATCATCAGGGTAGACACTGTACAACAGCGAAAATGTATTTCAAAGGTGGGGAAAGCAAGAAGAAGAGGTATCCACCTAAAATTCTGGGATCAGGGGCTTATCTGTGAAAGTATTTCTTCTTTGAGAAGGCAGCATCCCAGAAGATGTAACACAATGAGGCTGTAATGCTATACAAACAGACAAGTGAGAAGAGTCTTGTCTATCAACAAATTCCATGTTTGTATGTGTATGGATCAAACCAAACATTCAAATATTTGCTTGCATTGTGAATTTCAGCTGACCATGTTTGAAATACATTATAAATCTATAATTTGACAGTTTTGTTTTTAGATATGCAGAAAAACCGAATTTACTTTTCAACTAAGAAAATAAATTTGTCAATTACATTTCTAATTCCTTGGTTTCTCAGAGTATATATGATAGGATTAAATAATGGGGTCACCATGGTGTAGGAAAGAGAGGTGAACTTGTTGATATTTAGTGAGTATCCTCTGGATGGACTCAGATAAATACTGATTAAAGTCCCATAAAACACGCACACAACGGCCAAATGGGTACTACACGTGGAGAAGGTCTTCTGCCTCCCAGAGGTGGATGAGATTCCAAGTATGGTGAAGACGATATAGACGTATGAGAAAATGATAAACACAAACGGGAAAAGAAGTACAAAAGGAGCAGCCAGAAATTCTTCCATTTCTACGAGTGAGGTGTCTGAGCATGAAAGCTCCAAAATTGGAAGAAAATCACAGAAGAAGTGGTCAATCGTGTTATCTTTACAAAACTGTAACCTACCGGTCAATACAGTAGATATTAATGCAAACATAAAGCCAAGCATCCAACACAAGAGCACTAGACCAAGGCAGAGATGAAAGCCCATGATGGAGGGATAATGTAACGGGTTACAGATGGCTAAGTAACGGTCATACGACATCACAGTGAGGATATAACACTCTGTAATGCAACACCAACCGAACATCTGAAACTGGGCAAGACAGCCAAAAAGGGTTATGGTGCTACCTTCCTCCAAGATGACGTGAAGCATGTTGGGAACGATATTGGTGGTTAGCAAGACATCACAAAAAGACAAATGGCAGAGGAAGAAGTACATGGGGGTATGTAGGCTGAGACTGGCTGACACCGCAAGGACGATAAGAACATTTGCACATATTGTCATGATGTATGTCTTGAGAAGAAGGATGAAGAATGGAATCTTGAAGATGTGAAGATTCTGGAATCCCAAAAGAAAGAACTCTGTGACGAATGTATGATTGTGTTGATGCATTATCTGAAATAAGAACAATTGATCAAATATTGACTAAGGTCATTAAAGTTGTACGGCTTACATGCCTTTGCTTTTCATGTGGTTACGACTCTGAATTAGTGCCCCTAAGTGGGGCTGGAGAAAAAAAAATGGGTTCAAACATTTCCTGGCTTTTCGGTGTTAATAAATCTATCCCATAAATAATATCTCTTTTATGAGCTGCCGCCCAAAACGAAACATTAACATTCAATTAAGTAAACTACCTGTTTTTTTAAAAAGGGGGGGACATGCTTATGGTTTATGTACCCCTCACTCTTAAATGTATTATCATATTGTAGCTTTGTGTTAATAGCTTTAGGGTTTATTAACCCCTTTTCATGACTGCCTCTGCCCTCTAAGCTTTTAACCATTACAATCTCAACCCTTCCAAATCTAGTTTATTCAATTGCTCAGTGTGTTTGCCCTGTGAATATCTACTTACATTTAATGTGCCATGATGCACATTTAATCCATTTCATACTCATTGCTCATTAATAAAATCATAACAATGGATATCACGGTCATCGTCCATGTGAATGAAGAGTATTTAGAAATTTGTGATCGACTTACTCATCGGCACAGAGTCACATAAGCTCGAGGGCTGTTTCTTCGGCGTAGTGTTTGTTTAAAATGAGAAAGGCCATCTTTATAGGTTTGAGGTGTTTACCGAGGAGTCCTTAATGAGATGGTGAATCCACAGAGGTCCCATTAACACATTCACGGATTGCTTAGATTATGCCATCATTATGTGAGCCAGCATTACTGTTTAGTGTTATTAATGGCAATGCAGCCATCCTATGAACTATAATGCATATGATAGCTGAGAGGTCCCATTAAATTGATATGTATTTGCCCCTCCCCCACCCCCTTCTACTGACTATGACCAAATACCTTCTACTATGTGACATATTTACAGCCAGGCAGCTCCAGTCCTGGCTCGAGGAACGTTGCAGATGGGGACTCATCTTGGCCCAAGGAGACTCCCGTTGGACATGTGTGGAAAGTGCTCCAATTCATTTCAATGGGAGCACTTTCCTGCCACCGATTGGCTACAGAGAGAGAACCAAATCTTATTTGGGAAAACCCATATTTACTGAAATCAGGAGATTGTAGATAGACCATAGGTGTCGTATAATGTGATCAAATTAATTTGGCATAAACATATAAAAATAATAATAAACATAGATTTGATACAATTGCAGAATTCTGGCAAATCCCCAAAGGTTCTATCTGCTCCTGACACCTTCAAGACTAATTTGCTTCTACATCTACACCACCGGAAGACAGAAGACTTGCAGCTCTCATTTGGCCCTTGTGTGTCTTTATGGGACACTAATTTGTATATATTTGAGCCCATCCAATGGACATGGATTAAACATTAACAATGAGAATAATGTGATCGGATGAACCTAAACATTAGCTAATGGATATTGATGTCATTGATAAATGATGATCTCATGATAACTCTTGTCATTATTCGGTTACTGTACAAAAATCCGGATGTATTTTGATTTGGCAGACCAGTTGTAATTTGGAAAAGTCTCCTTACCTACTTTTGTGTTGTACACTGGACAATAAATCTGTTACATTGATTGACCCCAACGATCTATAATCCACACTTCATTGAGACGAGAATACAAAATTAAAGCTGCAATGGGAACCAGGCCAACCAGAAGGTCCATGGCCATCATTGTCAGATTCCCCTTAGCGGAAAGCCAACCGCTCCAGATTCTGGAGTAGAATATAGCATCCTGTGAACCGAGACAACAAGAAGTACTCAACGCCTCCGTCAGGAAGCAGAACGCACACATTTTATTGAGGAAAACCAGGTTTTTTAGGTAGTAAAACAATGCTTTTTGCCCGCCAGTATCTCCAGCCAATGGCCATTGAGGACACGGGATGTGGTGAGCAATTAGTCTTAATTCGCAGTGAAGAACAATGACCAATTTGGGGAGGGACAGACATATTTCAACTAGAAAAATCAATACTGCAACCGATTGGACAGGAGCCTACATTTTTAATGTAACGGTAAGAGCATGGGTGCCAGGCGGACACCATGACAAGTGATACATGTGCGGGTGAGCTGGCATAGTGTGATACATATATAACACGAACAAACACACAGTAACTGGTTACAAGTCCTGTTATAATCATTAAAATCAACAATATACAAAATGAACAATAACATGAACAAACATAAGACAGGGAAGGGAGGAAGAGGAGAAGAAGGCCATGTTCCTTCAACCTTACGGCCTATTAGGAGGCTGAGAACAGATGAGTTAACAGTAATATGTTATAACTGCATTTCTGTTTACACCAATTAATTTTAATTCAATCATTTCATAATGCCTTTGGGGAATTATTTATTTTCTCTGGACCCCTTAGTTGCAATCTTAACAGCTATACATGTACTCTTTAATCATTCTGAGACAGCCAACACACCACGGACACAAGAATTCAGCATAGGCCGCTATTTATTTCAAATCAAGAGAATTATGAAGTGTCTTAAAAAAATGTTTTTGTGCTTTTATATATTTTTTTTTCAATGAGAAGCATTTTTTTTCCCATCACTACTTGTATATTTGAATGTCAGATATAAACCATATTTTGTAGACACTGGTTTTATAGCTACAAATTGATTTTTTATTCTAAATAAAATACAAATTTTGAGTATCTATTAAAGTTTTTTTTGTGAAAAATGAATATATTTTATCTAACTAATTCTCATGACACTTTGAAATATATTTGTTCATGGGTCTGTCGCGAATCTGTAGAATTTTAAAGAAGCTTCTAAATTGCAAATGTTAAACAAAGGCATATTATTAAATGAGAATAATTTCCTATCTAGTATTGGAGTAATCAAAGGACAAAATAAATATCTAAAAAATCATTAACATTCTAAATAAATCAAAAAATGACTGATTTTAGAAGCAAACATACAAAGTACACAATTCAAGTTTAATTTATTTATTGTGCCATCATTATGCGAACCCTTTGGAATTACCTGATTTTGGTTATTACATTTTATCTCGTCTTCAAATGAGTCCCAACAATAGACAAGCTCATTCTGCCTCAACTAAAAAGAAAAATATATGTTTTCATGATTTTATGAACCGTGTCTCGAATAAAAAAAGATCTCTAAAAACCTGAGATTAAGAAATTAAGAAGATCTCGAAAGCCCTGAGGTTCATAAATCCATGGTAAGACAAATTTGTCTGTAAATGTAGACAATTTAGCACTGTTGCTACTCTCCCTAGAAGTTGGCATCCTTCAAAGATGAGGGCAAGAGCGCTGTGCAGAATGCTCAATGAGGGTAAGAAGAATTCTAGAGTTCCAGCTAAAGACTTACAGAATTCTCTGGAACATTGTCTACCATAAGTACAGTGCACACCGACACCCAGACACACACCAGGAAAGCCTCTGTCACACCAACACCCAGACACACATACCGGGAAAGGCTCTACCACACCGACACCAAAACACACACCAGAACAGGCTCTGCCACACCGACATCCAAACACACACCAGGTTAGGCTCTGCCACACCGACACATCCAAACACATACCAGGAAAGGCTCTGCCACACCAACACCCAGACACACATACACACCAGGACAGGCTCTACCACACCGAAACCAAAACACACACACCAGGACAGGCTCTGCCACACCGACACCCAGACACACACACCAGGACAGGCTCTGCCACACTGAAGCATAAAAAATTTATTTTCTACACTGCTTTGTCATTAACTCCCCCTATTGTATTTTTGTCCCCTTGTATATTAATGCCCCAGCCAGGTCCCCCTTTAGTAATGATTACTGTCTTCCTCCCACAACACAACCTTGTTTATTGCCCCCTTTGTGCATTTTTCCCCACACCCTTGTGTATTGCCCCCAGCATTGATTTATGTGATGCCCCAACTAACCCCCTCCCTTGTGTATTGATGCCCCCACCACTTTTGTATTGGTTAATGTGATGCCCAAGCACACTCTTGTCTATTGTATTACCCCCAGCCACACACCACCTGTTTATATTGATTTTGTGATACCACAACCCAGCCTCACACCCTTTTGTATTATTTAATTTTTAAATATGGAATATTGAATATGGATCTGCTTTCCGTTAACCCCCTATTTTTTGATAATACTTACATTTTTGTGTTTTTTTTCCTGCACTCCTCCGATGTGACGATCCTCTCCCTGTCACGAACTCTTGAAAGCCGAAATTGAAAGTGGCTGTTGTGCGGCTGTGACATGAGTAAGCGCCAGGACAAGCATGAAAGGCGTTAAGTCTTTTTCATCCCATGTTTGTTTTTGTAAGCACAAATCCATTTTGATCAAAAACCGAAACAGGCCAGTGTGGAGTTTTTTGTTTATTTCAGTTGAATTCTCACACTCTCATTCATGTTCTCTCTCATTCCCTCGCACTCTCTGAATGTCTCACAACCTTCTCTGCTTCTGTGTCTCGCAGTACCTGTTCGGGGCTGCCTACCAAAACTACTTATGGATTCATCCCCTTTTGCCCAAATTTAGAGACGCCACTTCCCCAGTGCAACTAATTCAGCAGAAATAGATCAAGGCCAAGATGATTCAATAATAGAGTTGGGAGAGCTACTTAGAAAGTATCAAATCTTGCATACAGACAACCTAACAAAAGTAAGATTTCCAATGAGAGTAAATGTAACCGTAATATTAAATCCTGTAAGACCGTGATGGAGGAACCCAAACTACATACCAGTAAGCTTAACATTAATTGTAGGAAAATACTTTAATAATAATAATTTAAGGGATAGTAAGTGATGGCATCCTGGAATAGGATGAAAAAATCATACGGACAACTATTTCCATTTTCTTGGTTTTTTTGACCCACTTACTCCAAAGACCCTTTAATTTTGTTTCTATGAATAGACCGGATTCCATTTATTTCTATCATTTTCCTCTTTTACAGAAATGTAGAATATATTTTAGAAAACATTCCTTTTAAAACCACTTGCAGATAATTAGGCGCCGGGTCTCTTTGGAATCACTTCTCGTGCCGAATGGAGACCTCTTGAGGGTTTCTGGGGATCTGTCAGCAGAACGCTAAAACCTATAAAAAGCAGATTACCTCCGACAAGGAGAAATATTCTGTTTAGGAAGAGCGTCCGTCTCAGTGTTACAAGAAAGCTTGGAAAATCTCATAAACATGGTAAGATTTTTTTTACTTATTTATGTACATCTGACATGCATAGAATACATGGTTTAACAATAACACATTGCGTAGTACATATTCAGCAAATTTAACAAAACAATAGAAAATACATTTATGCCAAAATAGATGCTTCTGGCAAATATTGTTCCATATTCAGCAAATTAATGTGTTATATATTTTAAAACTGAATATTTTTAGGAAGATCCCGGACCTTTCATGTATAGTTTGCCACATATAGTTTGAGTCTCGTTGACATGCGTTAAATCGCTTCACTTTACACCTTATTATTATTAGCAACTGATATCAATAATCTGTAATAATTATTAATTATAAGAGTTCATGGGATAATCACAAGGCTTTTCTGAATATAAGAAAAAGTGCGAAGGTAAAAATGTCAATTTAGGTGTGAATGATGAGTTCTGTTTTTATATTTCCAATTTCTCCTCGTAGATCTGTGAAAGCAGTAAGGTAGTTCATGAATTCAGCACCACTGAATGTTTTTTATCTAAATGCTTAAATAAACCTAACCTAAATTAAAAAAACAGGTTTATTTAATTCTCCCCTTAAAGGTTTTTGGAGAAAACCTCCTAAAGTCACTGTTGGGTCTTAATTGTAAGAAAAAACAGTGTTTAGGGAAAGACATTTGTAAAGTTTTTCTCCTAAATTTTCTTGTCCACTTACACATTTTGTGTTTCAGAGATTCATTTTATTATTTTTTTTTAACATGAAAATTTGAGCATTTTAATAACGAGACAACGATCACAGAATTTTGGATCCTGGGATTTGAGAACATCCACAGCACCAGAATTATTGTCTTTCTTTTGTTTTTAATAATTTATATTAAAACGTTATTGGCTAATTTCACAATCATATTACTGGTCGTCGTGTGTCGCCACATCAACGCTCCGATGTACTTCTTCCTCAGCCACCTGTCTCTCAACGACATTCTTCTCTCCACAACCATTGAACCTGAAATGCTCCAAATTATATTAAAAGAAGGTAATTTTATGTCCAAGGCTGTCTGCTTCACCCAATTTTACTTTTTCTCCGTATTTGCTGTTAATGAGTGTTTGCTCCTCACTGCGATGTCCTATGACCGATATTTGGCCATCTGTAACCCATTGCGTTATTCCTCCATCATGGACCTTAAACTTTGTAATCTTCTTGCATCTTTAATTTGGGAATGTGGAATACTTATTTCTTTACCACAGATTGTTCTTTTAAACAAGATGACCTTTTGTGGGTCAAATACGATTAACCATTTATATTGTGACCTCCTTCCACTTCTCAGACTTTCTTGTTCAGACACATCAACTAGTGAAATAATAATTACTATAGGTTCTATTCCAATGGCATTTGTGCCGTTAATGATCATCTCTATAACTTATATAAACATCATTGCCGCCATCCTCCGGATCTCCACCTCAGCTGGAAGACAAAAAGCCTTCTCCACCTGCAGCTCCCACCTGACCGTGGTCTGTATATATTATGGGACCATACTGTTTAACTATATGATTCCATCTAAAGGACAATATTCGGCATTACAGAAAGTAATTTCTGTGTGTTACACTGTTGTGACCCCGTTGTTGAACCCTGTTATATACAGTCTACGGAATGAAGAGATTAAAAGGGGCCTAAAGAAAATATTCTTTCAAAAACTTAAAAATTAATTAAACTTGGATTTTTACAAAGTTTGATTTTAGTCTGCCATAGTCTTTACTGCCTGTTGCTTTTGGCTCCTGTTGTTTGCCCCTCACTCACCCTGGGTAGATCCTGGCCATTCTTGTTATTCCTTTAAAGCTTCGTTAAAGTTTTCTGACCAGACAACATATCTTCTCCCAACCCCCAAACCCCAAAATATCTTCTCTGAGCAAACCTCATCTCACAACTCCTACTCCTATCCTGTTGTCGGTTGCGTGTGGATATATAGGCCTCTATACCGCTGCTCCTCAGCTCTCCTAATTTGATGAGGAGGTAAAATTGCTTTGGAGAGGCATTGACTCTTTACCTCCCTCCAAATAAAACTCTGGGATGGAGATGGTAGTGTTGAAATCAAAAATAAAGAATAAAAATAGCTTATATGCTTTCCTCTAATTCTCAGGAGGGTCTACAAAAAAAAAATCACTATAGGTTCTCGTACTATAAATGAGTAACTTTGGGTCAAAATCTACCTTCTCAGATCTTATTACCCCACACCCAGCACAAACTTGGTGAGGGAAAAGGGCAGGACAGCGAGTAGATGTACTGGCACCGCAGGACAGTAGATGAAGAGGTCCAGCTCAGAATGAGAAAAGGATGGATTTGAAAAACCATTTGCCGGTGAAGACAGCAGGATTTGTTGAATATTTTAAATATGATGTTAAAAAGAACACACTTACTTATAATTTCACGTTAACAAACTTGAGCTGGTGGGTAGACCCAGAAAATCTCTACTACGATGGAGATATAAGAATAGGAGTAGATAAATGGGGATAAATGGGTTCTATTCACTAAGAAGTAAAGCGATTTTTTTAGGTGTGTTCTAGGCCTGTTTAGTCAAATGCTCTAACATGCTAACATTCCCTACAGTATCACTTCCCTATATACACAATTTGTGACAAAACAGATAGAACCAACAGAACAGAAAGAGAGAGAGAGAGAAAGAGCAATAGTTAATTCTTTGAAGTATAAATCCACTGGGCTAAAGGACAGTTAAGACATGTCTGAGCTCAAAGACTGGCAGAAGACAGGATAATCCAAGTCAGGTGGTGATGCAGGTGGCAATCAGTAATGTTCAAATAAAGTAGGGTCACACAAAGCAGACCTAGAGATAAGTAACATCACAATTAACAACCAGGTCTAGATCCCTGCACACTAGACTTGTGCAATCAGATTTGTAAAAACTTGTTTTTTAATGAAAATTGACGGATTCACACATTTGTATGAATTTCAAAATCAAAGGCATTCCCTATCAAAACTAAGAAAAATGTATTGCAAAACCACCAAAATTTCCTCAATTTGTTCATTCGTTTGTCAGATGTAGATGAGTTATCTCTCCCTCTCACACATTTTCTGGATCGGTTGCCAGTACTTATACAATGTTGCTTTATCTGGAGCATACAAGCTTAAACAAGCTATGATTTATATTTTTGGCAGCATTCCCAGAAAATGTGGTTAAGGATCAAAGTAGGTACATGTGTTAAGCATTCAGAGTCCAATAAATGTAACAGGTGCTGCTTATATAATATTAGCAAATGCATACACCACAGGAAACAATCAAGGACAAGGTGCCAAAGGAGATCTACAGCAAAAGGAAAAGGCTATAGTTAACCATTGCAATGCCAGAGATATCTATACTGAAATAATCCTATCTCTAAAATTAAAATAAACCTTTAATATTATATTTAAATATCTCAACCAAAGCACCAACTTATATCAGAGAGATGCAAATATGAGGAAAAGAAAAAAACATCTCACGTTATATACTTTTATAACGTTATTTGTATTAAAATGGCAGAAAGTGTTAAAAGGCCCTAATAAATTATTATTATTATGCAAGCAGGGCTCTCTCCACCTAATGTATCGGTCTGTCAATTCTCATCTTGTCATACCCCTTGAATATATGTATTGTATTAAGCGCTGCATAAATTGTTGGCGCTATATAAATAAAAGATAATAGTAATAATAAATACATTAGACAGAATGGAATCAAAACATTTGCTACTGCAAACATTTTTAGATGAAAAAGTTCCATTTTATTCAGTGGAACAAAACAAAAATCAAAGTCACATTATTCTTCACAATATTCTTGTGAGAAACTTTTGGCTATTAATACCAACCCAACTGTTCTAGCACTGCATCATCCAATGAATACCTCATCCCAGATCAGACACACCAGGACAAGCTCTGCCACACAGACACCAAAATACACACCAGGAAAGGCTCTGCCACACCGACACACCCAAACACACACACACCAGGACAGGCCCTACCACACTGACACACCCAAACATACACACACCAGGACAGGCACCCACAGACACACACACACAAACACTAGGACAGGCTCTGCCACACAGATACCCAAATACATGATACATGATTATAAGACGACCCCCCCAAAATCTGAATATTAATTTAGGGAAAAAAAGAAAAAGCCTGAATATAAGAATACCCTATAGGGCACGGCGGCCGCTTTCAATCCCTCTCGCAACCACTCAGCAGCAGTTTTTAACTTTGCACGCACGGCGGCCGCTTTGAATGTTAGTCAATGTTTCCCGGTATCCCAGTGGGCCAGTCCGGCCCTGCAAGTAAGGATTATGTTATAAATTAGAGCAGCTTCTATTGCAGGCACAGCAGAACACTGTCTCACATACTGACCTTCTCTCCTCCCTGCCAGCATGGTCTCTGCATCTGCCAAGAAATAAGTGGAGAATATGGCTGGAAAAGGTAAGTAAGCAGGTGGGGGTGGCAGATATAAGTCAGGGTGCACTGATAGGACTGGGGGACAGAGAGAGACGAGTGGTTTTTTTTTTAAAAAAAATGCCCCAAATTTTGTCCAAAATGAAAAGACTGGAGGAGGCCCCTGCCGGCAACCAATAGAGCTGCTCGTACGGATCTTTAAAATCCTGGTGCTAAAGCTGCTGTGTAGTGCGTGCCGCGTTAACCCCGTATTAACCCCTTCTACAAAAAAACAAAGAAAAAAACAAACATGAAGAATATACACGAATATTTGCCCGAATTGAACACAGGAACGGGTGAATATTCGTAGAATACGAAGATTTTTTGCCTCACAAAGACGAACACGAAGACGAACTAAGATGCCACTTTTTATACCCCTCAAGCATGTTCCCTCAGCATCTGAGACAGCTGAAACGTTTGTTAAAGAAATTGTGCGTCTACATGGGGCTCCTCTCCAAGGGCTGACTGATTGGGGTTCCCAGTGTACATCCAAATTCTGGAGATCCTTCTGTAAAGGGCTAAGAATTGAATAAGTCTTGTCCTCGGGGTATCATTCTCAAACTAATGGACAAACCGAGAGGGTAAACCAAAGTCTTGAGCAATACTTATGATTCTTTACTGCAGATTGGTCTTCCCTGCTACCTATGGCTGAATTTGCACATAGCAATATCAAAAATGTGTCTACTCAAGAAACACCATTCTTTTTGTTGTATGGCTACCACCCTCCTGACTTGCCTAAATCTTTCCCCCCAGTAAGGGTACCTGAAGTACAAAAGAGGCTAAGAATCATACAAAAGGCCCTTTAGGCAGCCAGAACCAACCTATCAGTAGCCCAACAACGGTATAAAGAACAAGCAGATAAACGTAACAGTCATGTTTACCAACCAGGTGATAAAGTATGGTTGTCTACACGACACATGAGGTTGGCGGGACCTTCTTTAAAGTTGGATCCTCAATTCATAGGTCCATACTCCATTACCCACCGTTTCAATCCTGTCACATATCACCTGGCTTTGCCATCCTCCCTCAAGATCCATCCGGTGTTTCAGTCCTCCTTACTTTAACCAGTAATAATTAACAGACTTACAAGACGTTCTCCAGTGCCCCCCTTACCCGTCACCATGGAGGGCCATCCTGAGTACATTGTTCAAAACACCCTCGACCCTTGTGTCCGGGATGGCCGTCTGTATTATCTAAGTGACTGGAAGGGTTGTGGACCCGAAGGCCGTTCATGGGGACCCTCTTCTTCTTAAGTCCATGCATCTGCCCTGGTCCGGCATTTCCATATAAACCCCCCTTCCAAACCCGGTCCTATCGGTTCCTGGAGGTTACCGTTAGGGAGGGGGTGCTGTCATGAACCGAGTACTCACCCGCTCCCAAGTTCCAGTGATGGGCAGAGGAGTCCTAG
The DNA here is from genome assembly GCF_027358695.1 of Spea bombifrons. Lineage (NCBI taxonomy): Eukaryota > Metazoa > Chordata > Amphibia > Anura > Pelobatidae > Spea > Spea bombifrons. Next base: position 108,870,077 of record NC_071090.1, on the reverse strand, counting down.
CATCTTCACTCCTCCCCTGCTCGCTGACACCTAAGCGAGCAGGGTCTCCATAGTAACACGCCTCCTCCGTTGCCGGTTGTCATGGAGACGCGTCTCCTCCCCGCTGCAGACAGACACCGGCAGCAAGGGAGACGCGGATATGCGTTGTCATGACAACGCATCTCCTCTATACCTTGGGGTTCCAAATTATGTAGATATCTTTATCGAGCGGTACGAGAGAAATCATTATGGCTGTATTTATATACTTGTAATTACACACCTCCGATGACGCCACTTTGGCGCCAAATTCAAACAATAAAAGGCCTAACGTCCCAGAAACCTTTCCTCAGGTATCAGCTGGACTTTACCCTTTACCCAAGCATTGCTATTGATTTGCCTACTCGTGTACCAGACCTTATTCTCTATTCCTACAGGTGATTCTTGCAGCCTGCCTCGACCCTTTGCTTGTGACCTGACTTCGTCTTTGGATTCTCCTTTTGTACTTCGCCCAGATTTTTTTGTGTGTGTTTGTCTCCTGCTATTAGGTACCACCGGTTCCCCGGCTCACGGATAGCCGTGATACCGCCAGGGAGCTCCCTTGCCAGAGGAGCTCCCTGCCGGCGACCAATAGAGTTGCTCGCATGGTTTGTATGAGCAACTCTATTGGTTGCCGGCAGGGAGCTCGTCTAACATCAACCAATGAAGAGCAGCTGCCCTTCATTGGTTGATGGCAGAGGAGGCCCCTGTCAGCGACCTTTAAAATCCTGGCACAAAAGCTGCTGCATACAGTTACTGCGTTAACCTCACATTAACCCCTTCTAAAAAAGGCAAATAACAAAAAGAAAAAACGAACAAGAAGAATGTACACAAATATTCTCCTACACCGAACACAGGAACGGGCGCATATTCGTGGAACATGAAGAGTTGTCCGGCGCCCAAGTCTAGTGAGTATATCCCCTTCAATAGTTTAAGACAGCATCAGTAGTTGACATGACATGAGTAAGCGCCAGGACAAGCATGAAATGCGTTAAGTCTTTCTCGACAAGCCAGTGTGGAGTTTTTTATTTATTTCAGTTGAATTCTCTCACACTCTCATTCATGTTCTCTCTCATTCCCTCGCACTCTCTGAAGGTCTCACAACCTTCTCTGCTTCCGTGTCTCGCAGTACCTGTTCGGGGCTGCCTACCAAGACTACTTATGGATTCATCCCCTTTTGCCCAACCTTAGAGACGCCGCTTCCCCAGTGCAACACATTCAGCAGAAATAGATCTAGGCCGAGATGATTCAATAAAAGTGTTGGGGAGAGCTACTTAGAAAGTATCAAATCTTGCATACAGAAAACCTAATAAAAGTAAGATTTCCAATGAGAGCAAATGTAACCCAAACTGTTCTTCAAAAATATTCTTGTAAGAACGTGATGACGGAACCCAAACTACATACCAGTAAGTTTAACATTAATAGTAGGAAAATACTTTAATAATAATAATTTAAGGGATAGTAAGTATCATCCTGGAATAGGATGAAAAAATCATAGAGACAACTATTTCCATTTTCTTGTTTTTTTTGACCCACTTAGTCCAAAGACCCTATAATTTGTTTCCTGTGAATAGACCGGATTCCATTTATTTCTATCATTTTCTTTTTTTTACAGAAATGTAGAATATATTTTAGAAAACATTTCTTCTAAAACCACTTGCAGATAATTATGCGCCGGGTCTCTTTGGAATCACTTCTCGTGCCGAAAAGAGACCTCTTGAGGGTTTCTGGGGATCTGTCAGCAGAACGCTAAAACCTATAAAAAGCAGATCACCTCCGACAAGGAGAAATATTCTGTTTAGGAAGAGCGTCCGTCTCAGTGTTACAAGAAAGCTTGGAAAATCTCATAAACATGGTAAGATTTTTTTTGGATTATTTATGTACATCTGACATGCATAGAATACATGGTTTAACAATAACACATTGCGTAGTACATATTCACGAAATTTAACGAAATAATAGAAATTTAAATTTAATTGTTTGTGGCTAAAAAAATATAAAAACACAGCAGCAATGGCACAGTATCGCTTGGTCATGTGTGATACTGCGTGATACTCTGCTGCTGGACAGTGGACTTTCCTGTGCCTATATTTTTTCAAAAATCTTTTTTCCCCTATGTGAAGGTGCGCCCCATTTGGAAGAATTGTATAGATTATTAAGTGTTGGAGGAACGCTTATTTGGGTGCTGCTGCCTAATTAGGGAAAGTATTACTTATTTATTTACACTAGTGGTGTGTGTGTTTTCTTTTCTTGTGTTTAAAGCAGTAAGGTAGTTCATAAATTTATGACAACTAAATGTTTTTATCAAAATGCTTAGAAATCAGGTTTATTTAATTGTCCCCTTAAAGGTTTTTGGAGAAAACCTCCTTAAGTCACTGTTGGGTCTTAATTGTGAGAAAAAACAGTATTTAGGGAAAGACATTTGTAAAGTTTTTCCTCCTAATTTTCTTGTCCACTTACACATTTTGTGTTTCAGAGATTCTTTTTTAATTTTTTTTTTATACGTGAAAATTTTAGCATTTTAAGAACGAGACAACGATCTTGGAATTTTGGATCCTGGGATTTGAGAACATCCACAGCACCAGAGTTATTGTCTTTCTTTTGTTTTTAATAATTTATATTATAACATTATTGGCTAATTTCACAATCATATTTCTGGTCGTCTTGTGTCGCCACATCAGCGCTCCGATGTACTTCTTCCTCAGCCACCTGTCTCTCAACGACATCCTTCTCTCCACAACCATCGTACCTGAAATGCTCCACATTATATTGAGAGAAGGAACTCGTATGTCCAAGGCTGTCTGCTTCACCCAATTTTACTTTTTCTCTGTATTTGGTCTTAATGAGTGTTTACTCCTCACTGCGATGTCCTACGATCGATATTTGGCCATCTGTAACCCATTGCGTTATTCCTCCATCATGGACCTTAAACTTTGTAATCTTCTTGCATCTTTAATCTGGGAATGTGAAATACTTGTTCCTTTACCACAGATCGTTCTTTTAAACAAGATGACCTTTTGTGGGTCAGAACTAATTAACCATTTTTATTGTGACCTGCTTCCACTTCTCAGACTTTCTTGTTCGGACACATCGGCTAGTGAAATAATAATTACCATAATTTCTATTACAATGTTATTTGTACCATTCATTTTTATCTCTGTAACTTATATGAACATCATTGCCGCCATCCTCCGGATCGCCACCTCAGCTGGGAGACAAAGAGCCTTCTCCACCTGCAGCTCCCACCTGACCGTGGTCTGTATGTATTATGGGACATTAGTGTTTAACTACGTGATTACGTCCAAAGGACAATATTCGGCATTACAGAAAGTGATTTCCGTGTGTTACACAATTATGACCCCGTTGTTGAACCCTATTATATACAGTCTACGGAATGAAGAGATTAAAAGGAGCCTAAAGAAAATATTCTTTCAAAAACTAAAAAAGTAATTAAACTTGGATTTGTACAAAGTTTGATTTTAGTCTGCCATAGTCTTTACATGTTGATTTTTGTCTTCTGACCTGACAGCATTTGCTGCGTTTAAGAAAAGTCCAAGGTGGCATGCAGAGGTATAGGCAAAACCAAATAAATGAAGAAATATATAAAAAAAAGCAAACCCCAAAATATCTTCTCTGAGCAAACCTCATCTCACTACTCCTATCCTGTTGTAGGTCGCGTGTGGATATGTAGGCCTCTATACCGCTGCTCCTCAGCTCTCCTTATGTGATGAGGAGGTTAAATTGCTTTGAAGAGACATTGACTCTTTACCTCCCTCCAAATAAAACGCTGGGATGTAGATGGTAGTGTTGAAATTAAAAATAGCTTAGCTTTCCTCTAATTCTCAGGAGGGTACCTACCAAAAAAATCACTATAGCGAGAGAGAGCAATAGTTAATTCCTTGAAGGGTAAATCCACTAAGCTAAAGGACAGTCAAGACATCTGAGTCTGAGCTCAAAGACTGGCAAAAGACAGGATAATCCAAGTCAGGTGGTATTGCAGGTGGCAATCAGTAATGTTCAAATAAAGTAGGGTCACACATAGCAGATCTAGAGACAAGTAACATCACAATTAACAACCAGGTCTAGATCCCTGCACACTAGACTTGTGCAATCAGATTTGTACAAACCTGTTTTTTTAATGAAAATTGATGGATGTATTCATACATACTACTAACGAAAATGAATTGCAAAACCACCGAAATGTCCTCAATTTGTTTATTCGTTTGTCAGATGTAGACGAGTTATCTCTCCCTCTCACACATTTTCTGGATAGGTTGTCAGTACTTATACAATGTTGCTTTATCTGGAGCATACAAGCTTAAACAAGCTATGATTTATATTTTTGGCAGCATTCCCAGACAATGTGGTTAAGGATCAAAGTAGGTACATGTGTTAAGCATTCGGAGTCCAATAAATGAATCAAGGACAAGGTGCAAAAAGATACCTACAGCAAAACAAAAACCTTTGCAATACCAGAGATATCTATACTGAAAAAAATCATATCTCTAAAAATAAACTTTTAATAATATATTTAATTATCTCAACCAAAGCACCAACTTATATCAGAGAGATGCAAAAATGAGGAAAAGAAAAATAAAGATCTCAGGGTTCTGTGAACCTCAAGTTACTTCTACTGGGAGGCTGCTTCAAATAATCATCACCCTCACAGTAAAGTAAATCTTCCATACATTAAGTAAGACGTTACTGCATTAAATAAAACTACAAATCTCAGGGAAACAGATGGTTTGACCAAGGTAAATGTCTGTAGTGTTGGAACTGGGGGGGGGGGTAAAAGCCATTGTTTAAAAGTGAATTAGTAAACTGAAATTAAAAATGTGGCTGAAATTATTTTCAGTAAGTCTATCACATGCACTTGCCATGCCTACCAAGCAACTTAAAATAGTGGAGGGAAGAAGCAGAGTCTTAGATTAAAACTAAATTATTTTTTTATCTCCATTTTTAAAATAGCATTTAAATAGAAATTGTTTGAAATCAGATCTTCACAATTTATAGTTTAAATGGTTAGGTCAAATGACTACGCATAATAACATTTTAAACAATGTGTTGACCGATAAACACAGAAATAAGAAAACTGATGAGACAATACTCTCCTCAGTCAATTTGCCTAGTTTTGTTGGCCCTTGGTTTTGTGTTTTTTTCAGTATAGCTTTTTGTCTTCTTTGTATTATCACTGTCTACCAAGTCTGCTAGGCTGAGACAACTGTCTCAGCTAAGAAATGCTTTTTAAATTGCATCAAAGCCTCCAAAACCCCCAATTTGAAACAATGATCTCTTGTGAGAATTCCATCCACCTTTGAAATAATTTACTGTTGTACTATGTTTACTTTTTTGTCTATATGAAATATTAGGATAGAAGGACATGAAATAAATGTACCCAACCCTATCTGAAGCTCGGCTAAAGTTATGTTAGCGCTAAATTAATATAATGAAAACAATTTTATATTAAAAAATGAGAAATTAACTGGATTTGTTACAGGGGAGCTGTATAAAATGTATATAAAATAAATAAATTATGTTTCAAGATATCGACAACATAAATGACTTCAAATAAAAAAGGAACAGTATGCATGGATATTCAGCCAGTAGACCTCCTCTAGATGTCATCTCAGGATTAAGAATTGCCATGACATCCCATAATATCTTAGATAATAGATGCCATTGGTGTGATGGCTTACAATATTTACCACTATACAATGGTAAATGGACGCGGTTTGCATGTTAGTTAGAGGTGTGTATTACAGTATGGGGTTAGAGTGCGTGTGTGGTGTTACAGCATACGCGTTAGCTTATGATTTATGTGTGCGAGTAAAAAATGTCACATCTTTTTAATCTTTCCAACATAACCTTAGCTGAGCTTCAGATGGATTGGAATACATTTTGAAAATGAAAGAAGGAATTTGTTCATTAAACATGCCATGCATTAATAAAAAAAAATGTTCTACTGGAAATGTATTGTTGTATAAATCTCGTAAATTTGATTAAAAATAAATATAATTTACTATATAACATAGTAAAGTATATTGTGGTAGTGATTCTGGAGAAAGAAAAGTATGTAGAGGTTAATAATACATCAGTGGACCACATTTAATCAAGTAAGATTGAGAAGGAAATTAGTCATTGGTGTCAGTGGATCCCTAGTCAGATGCAGAAAGACCTCTGGGATCTTAGAAACTTAAAAACATATGACTCTACACCATGCACAATGAATAGAAACACAGAATATGACCATTTGACCCATGTGGCGAGTGGAACCACAATTTTCGACAGATGTATCACCGTACCTCGAACTTCTGGGCTCCAGCTACCCGGATCCTTCTATTGCAGCACACGGCAAGGACTGCCCACTGACATAAGTGGGCGGTCCAGTGACATCGGTGGGAGTTCCCCTGATGTCAGTGGGAGGTCCCGCTGACGTTGGGGGCCTTCCTGCTGATGTCAGGGATGTTTCCACTGATATCAGCAGGAAACACCTCATAGTTAAAGGAAAAAGGGACGGGAGCGGAGCATGTCAAGACCCCGCTCACTCAACACAGAGGATTCAGGTCTTGACTCGGAGAAGCGGTGCATCACCCGGCGATCTCCAAGCAAACCTGGAGAGTTTCCAGGTATGTGAATCACAAGCTTCTGTAGACATCTTCATAACGTAATACCAGAACTGAAATTTCTGATTTCCATGCTAATATTGTGAATTGTTCATTGTGAATGTATCATCAGATAAAGGGGTAGACACTGTACAACAGTGAAAATGTATTTCAAAGGTGGGGAAAGCAAGACAAAGAGGTCACAGCCTAAAATTCTGGAATCAGATGCTTATTTGTGACATAATACAATCAGGCTGTAATGCTATACTAAAAAGAAGACCAGTGGCCAGGTACTGTTTGGATCCTTTACAATTAATAGAACAATAGAGAAGTGGATGAGCTTTATCTCTCATCGACTTCCATGTTTTTATGTTTATGGATCAAACCAAACATTCAAATATTGGTTGAAGAGATTCCAAGGATGGTGAAGACGATATAGACGTATGAGTAAATGATAAACACAAACGGGAAAAGAAGTACAAAAGGAGCAGCAAGAAATTCTTCCATTTCTACGAGTGAGGTGTCTGAGCATGAAAGCTCCAAAATTGGAAGAAAATCACAGAAGAAGTGGTCAAACGTGTTATCTTTACAAAACTGTAAGCTACTGGTCAATACAGTAGATATTAATGCAAACAGAAAGCCAAGCATCCAACACAAGAGCACTAGGCCGAGGCAGAGATGAAAGCCCATGACGGAAGAAAAATGTAACGGGTTACAGATGGCTAAATAACGGTCATACGACATCACTGTGAGGATATAACACTCTGTAATGCAACACCAACCGAACATCTGAAACTGGGCAAGACAGCCAAAAAGTGTTATGGTGCTACCTTCTTCCAATATGGCATGAAGCATGTTGGGTACAATATTGGTGGTTAGCAAGACATCCCAAAAAGACAAATGGCAGAGGAAGAAGTACATGGAGGTATGTAGGCTGAGACTGGTTGACACTGCAAAGATGATAAGAACATTTGCACTTATTGTCATGATGTATATTTTGAGAAGAAGGATAAAGAATGGAATCTTGAAGTTGTGAAGCTTCTGGAATCCCAAAAGAAAGAAATCTTTGACAAATGTATGATTGTGTTGATGTATTATCCGAAATAAGAACGACTGATCAAATATTGATTTAGGTCATTTAAGCCGTATGGAGTACACGTCTTTGTTTTTCATGTGGTTAATAATTAATGTCCTAATTAAGTGTAGAAAAAAATGGGTTGAAACATTTTCTGCCTTTTTCAGTGTCAGTAAATTTATCTTATAAAAACATTCTTTTTATCACATTATTTGTATTAAAATGCCAAATAGAAAGTGTTTAGTTGAGGTCTGATTATAAGACGACCCCGATTATAAGATGAATCCATAAGTAGTTTTGGTAGGCAGCCCCGAACAGGTACTGCGAGACACGGAAGCAGAGAAGGTTGTGAGACATTCAGAGAGTGCGAGGGAATGAGAGAGAACATTAAAGCGGCCGGCAGGCACGCACCGCCCAGTGGCCGTGCCTCAGCTATTCGTCCCACGTCTTAAAAGGGGTGGCACAAAGAGATGAGGTATGGCCATTAGGCGGCGCGGTGCGTGCATGACAGCGGAGGCGGCCTGACAGCAGCACGAGGCTGCTTTCAATCTCACTCGCATCTGCTCAGTGGCTTTCAAGAGTTCCTCGTGACAGAGAGAGGATCGTTACATCGGAGGAGTGCAGGAAAAAAAAACACAAAAATGTAAGTATTACCAAAAAATAGGGGGTTAACGGAAAGCAGACCCATATTCAAGAGAGGAGGGATTGCCTTGGGACATCATTAAAAATTAAATAATGCAAAAGGTAGGTGGCTGGGTTGTGGTATCACAAAATCAATATAAACAGGGGGTGTGTGACTGCTTGGGCATCACATTAACCAATACAAAAGTAGGGGGGGAATCAATACAGTAGGGAGGGGGTTAGTTGGGGCATCACATAAATCAATGCTGGGGGGCAATACAGAAGGGTGTGGAGAAAAATCCACAAAGGGGGCAATAAACAAGGTTGTGCTGTGGGGGGACCTGGTTGGGGCATTAAGACACAAGGGGACAAAAATACAAATGACAAAGCAGTGTAGAAAATAATTTTTTTATGCTTCAGTGTGGCAGAGCCTGTCCTGGTGTCAAACGCCAGGGAAACAGGAACAGGAACAAGCTGAGTCGGTAACAGGAATCAAACAGGAAACGCTTACTGAGGAATAGACACTATCGAGATAGATACGACCATCAGAAGGCAAAGCTGGAAGGTTTCTGAGTCCCTTAAGTAGGCAGGGGAAGTTAGGCACCAATTACCGTTTTCCCGCCAAATATTCAAAGTGCTGTTACGTCACTTCCGGTCCGCAGCCATCTTGTGATTGGCATGAACGCAATCTTCTAAAAGGAGCAGTATCACCGGCTGGCACCACTAGGTGGCGTGAAGAGGATCACGTGCACACGGCAGGACCGGACCTGATTCCCGTAGGCGGCGGCTACCACGTAGAGGTGCGGGGTCTTCCTCGCGGCGGCGGAAGCTGTCTCGCGAAGGCGGGAGGTCTCCCTCTTCTCCGCGGTGGCTGAGGCTGCTGTGCCTCTTCTCCGCGGCGGCTGCCGATCCGAGGACCCGGAGGAACCAGCAGGTAGGTACATAACAGTACCCCCCCTCGAAGGCGACCACCGGACGACCCCTGGAAAGACCAACAAGTCTCCTGCCGAGAAAGGCACGTACCAGACGAGTGGCGTTGAGACGAGCAGCGGGAACCCAGGAACGATTCTCCGGCCCAAGTCCCCTCCAGTGGATGAGATACTGCAAACTCCCTTGTTGTCTCCGAGTAGCCAGGATCATTTGAGGACATCGACAGAGGGACTCCGCGACAGAAACACCCGCAGCCGGAGGTCTCCCCGCAGTAAAGCGGTTACAAACCAGTGGTTTCAGAAGAGAGACGTGGAACACTCAAGGAATCCGGAGGGCTCAGGGTAACAGGAGTTCTTAGGCTACTGGATTCACCCGGCTTAGATAGGAACGATAGGAAAAGGTCCAATAAAACGTGGAGCCAATTTCATGGAAGGAACCCTGAGCCTGAGATACCGGGTGGGCAGCCAAACCTTTTCTCCCGGCAAATACGCAGGGTCACAGGAGCATCTCTTGTTCGCTTGATGTTCTTGACGCCTGCCCGCCTGTTGCAATGCCTCCAGCACTGACGACCACGTGGATCGTATGGTGACCAATCTCTCCTGTAGTGCTGGAACCGCAGAGGCAGGAAACGCTCCAGGAAAAGGTTGAGGATGCAGACCATATAAGCAAAAGAACGAAGATACTCCTGTGGACTCCTGTACGGAGTTGTTACGGGCAAATTCAGCAAAGGGTAGTAGATCAACCCAATTATCCTGGTGGTTGTTGACAAAAAGGCATAAATATTGTTCCAGATGTTGATTGGCCCTTTCAGCTCCCCCGTTTGGGGATGATACGCGGACGAGAAGGCCAGAGTAATACCCAAGGCTTTAGTAAATTAACGCCAGAAGCGTGCTATGAACTGTGAACCTCTGTCGGAGACAATCTCGGTCGGTAATCCGTGGAGACGGACAATCAGCCAACATGGCAGCAGAGGGCCATCTTCGAAAAGCGATCAACAACCATGAGTATAACAGTATGGCCTCTGGAGTTAGGTAAGTCTACAATAAAGTCCATAGCTATATGCGTCCACGGCGTCGAGGGAAGAGGCAGAGGATGCAGCAGACCAGCAGGCAGCCTCCTGGAAGATTTGTTAGCCGCACACTTAGTACAGGACTGGATGAATAAGACAACGTCCTTACCCCAATTAGGCCACCAAAAAGTTCTGGAGACGAGATCCTTCGTGTGTGTAATCCCCGGGTGGCCCGCCGTCCTGGAACCATGAGATATGCGGAGGACTCGAGGCCGGAAACGAACTGGAACAAACAACTTGCCAGCAGGTAGAGACCCCGGAGCTTGAGATTGCATACTGATACGATCCAGGAGGGGAGTATGACAGGTAAGTTGGATTGCAGCCATGACCTTGGCGGCTGGTACGATCGCCTCGGGTTTGTGACTCTCCTCGTCTGGAAACGTGTGCATACGCGAGAGAGCGTCAGCGTTGATGTTCTTGGACCCCAGGCGGTAGGTTAAAACAAAGGGAAACCAAGACAGGAACAAGGACCACCTCGCTTGACGAGGATGTTGCAGTACAGGAGCTGTAATAAACCTCTCCCTCAACTGGTCGAAAGCGGAGACGGCAGCAGGTGGCCATTCGATGGTGTTGGCCCCTTTCTTGGTAAGGGCCGTCAAAGCAGCAGCAATCTTCGAATAGTCCCTGATAAAACGTCTGTAGTAGTTGGCAAACCCCAAAAAGCGCTGTAATGGTTTCAGGCCCATCCTAACAAGGTTGTAAGCCCCCCGAAGATCCAGCTTGGTATAAATGGTAGCTCCGCACAATCTGTCAAAAAGTTCGCAAATCAACGGAATGTGGTAGGTGTTGCGTCTAGTGATCTTGTTAAGACCCCTGTAATCTTTGCGGGGCGAAGCTCTTCTTTACAAAAAATCCTGCTCCGGCGGGTGACGTAAATCGGTGAATAAATCCCAGACGAAGATTCTCCTCAATATACAACTCCATAGCTTTAGTCTCTGGAACGGAGAGCGGGTAAACCTGACCTCCGGGCAGCATGGTACCAGGAAGCAGATCGATGGGACAGTCGTACGGTCGGTGCGGAGGTAGCTTCTCCGCCTCCTTCTTGTCGAATACGTCCGAGAAACAACGATACGGCTCTGGCAGAAGTGAGGTCCCGATGGAGTTCAGCGTCACTGAAGCAGTCCTCCGGGGAGTGAGGCAATTATCCATACAGGAGCTGCTCCAAGCCGAAATCTGATTGGTACACCAGTCAATAGTAGGGTTGTGACTGCGCAGCCATGGAAACCCCAATATAATCGGAACAGAGGGAGAACGGATGACCAACAACTGCAACGGTTCGCTGTGAACCACTCCCACGGAGAGGGTAAGTGGAGATGTGTGGAGAGTTATGTGCTCCGGAAGAAGAGGTCTCCCGTCAATAGCCTCCACTGATAACGGATTGGTTAAGGGAAGGGTGGGAACCAGATACCGGCGGCGCCGGAATCCAAAAAGGCCACAGTGCCAACGGAACCCCTAGACCAGACTAGTCGAACCGGAACCGTCATGCGGGTGATCTTGGTCTCAGGGGAAGGTCTAATTACACCTATAGTAGGTCCCCTCAGCCTACCTAGGTGCGAGCGTTTCCCGGCCTCTTAGAACAGTTCCTGAGGAAATGCCCTGAAAGACCACAATACAGGCATAATCCCTCTCTTCTCCTCCTGCTCTTCTCATGTTCAGTGAGTCTAGCTGCCCCCAGCTACATGGGTTCTGCAAGCCGAGTCGGTAACAGGAATCAAACGGGAAATGCTTATTGAGGAACAGACACTATCGAGATAGGTACGACCATCAGAAGGCAAAGCTGGAAGGTTTCTGAGTCCCTTAAGTAGGCAGGGGAAGTTAGGCACCAATAAGCGTTTTCCCGCCATGGAACCATGAGATATGCGGAGGACTCGAGGCCGGAAACGAACTGGAACAAACAACTTGCCAGCAGGTAGAGACCCCGGAGCTTGAGATTGCATACTGATACGATCCAGGAGGGGAGTATGACAGGTAAGTTGGATTGCAGCCATGACCTTGGCGGCTGGTACGATCGCCTCGGGTTTGTGACTCTCCTCGTCTGGAAACGTGTGCATACGCGAGAGAGCGTCAGCGTTGATGTTCTTGGACCCCAGGCGGTAGGTTAAAACAAAGGGAAACCAAGACAGGAACAAGGACCACCTCGCTTGACGAGGATGTTGCAGTACAGGAGCTGTAATAAACCTCTCCCTCAACTGGTCGAAAGCGGAGACGGCAGCAGGTGGCCATTCGATGGTGTTGGCCCCTTTCTTGGTAAGGGCCGTCAAAGCAGCAGCAATCTTCGAATAGTCCCTGATAAAACGTCTGTAGTAGTTGGCAAACCCCAAAAAGCGCTGTAATGGTTTCAGGCCCATCCTAACAAGGTTGTAAGCACCCCGAAGATCCAGCTTGGTATAAATGGTAGCTCCGCACAATCTGTCAAAAAGTTCGCAAATCAACGGAATGTGGTAGGTGTTGCGTCTAGTGATCTTGTTAAGACCCCTGTAATCTTTGCGGGGCGAAGCTCTTCTTTACAAAAAATCCTGCTCCGGCGGGTGACGTAAATCGGTGAATAAATCCCAGACGAAGATTCTCCTCAATATACAACTCCATAGCTTTAGTCGGATAACGGATTGGTTAAGGGAAGGGTGGGAACCAGATACCGGCGGCGCCGGAATCCAAAAAGGCCACAGTGCCAACGGAACCCCTAGACCAGACTAGTCGAACCGGAACCGTCATGCGGGTGATCTTGGTCTCAGGGGAAGGTCTAATTACACCTATAGTAGGTCCCCTCAGCCTACCTAGGTGCGAGCGTTTCCCGGCCTCTTAGAACAGTTCCTGAGGAAATGCCCTGAAAGACCACAATACAGGCATAATCCCTCTCTTCTCCTCCTGCTCTTCTCATGTTCAGTGAGTCTAGCTGCCCCCAGCTACATGGGTTCTGCAAGCCGAGTCGGTAACAGGAATCAAACGGGAAATGCTTATTGAGGAACAGACACTATCGAGATAGGTACGACCATCAGAAGGCAAAGCTGGAAGGTTTCTGAGTCCCTTAAGTAGGCAGGGGAAGTTAGGCACCAATAAGCGTTTTCCCGCCAAAAATTCAAAGTGCCGTTACGTCACGTCCGGTCCGCGGCCATCTTGTGATTGGCACAAACGCAATCTTCTAAAAGGAGCAGTATTACCGGCTGGCGCCACTAGGTGGCGTAGAGGTGCGGGGTCTTCCTCGTCCTCGCGGCGGCGGAAGCTGTCTCGCGGAGTCAGGAGGTCTCCCTCTACTCCGCGGTGGCTGAGGCTGCTGTGCCGAGGAGGGGGGTCTCCCCCTTCTCCGTGGCGGCTGCAGCTGCTGTGCCAAGGCGGAGGGTCTCCCCCTTCTCCGCGGCGGCTGAGGCTGCTGTACCGAGGCGGGGGGGCTCCCTCTTCAAAGCGGCGGCTGAGGCTGCTGTACCGAGGCGGGGGGTCTCCCCCTTCTCCACGGCGTCTGCTGATCTCAGGACACGGAGAAACCAGCAGGTAGGTACGTAACAATAGGGTTGTCTTATATTCAGGCTTTTTCTTTTTTTTCCTAAATTAATATTCAGATTTTGGGGGGTTGTCTTATAATCGAGCAAATGCGGTAAATAAAATATTAAATCCTGTAGGAACGTGATGGAGGAACCCAAACTACATACCAGTAAGCTTAACCTTAATTGTAGGAAAATACTTTAATAATAATAATAATTTAAGGGATAGCAAGTGATGTCATCCTGGAATAGGATGAAAAAATCATACAGACAACTATTTCCACTTTCTTGGTTTTTTGACCCACTTACTCCAAAGACCCTTTAACTTTGTTTCCTATGAATAGACCGGATTCCATTTATTTCTATCATTTTCCTTGTTTACAGAAATGTAGAATATATTTTAGAAAACATTTCTTCTAAAACCACTTATTAGATAATTAGGCGCCGGGTCTCTTTGGAATCACTTCTCGTGCCGAAAAGAGACCTCTTAATGGTTTCTGGGGATCTGTCAGCAGAACGCTAAAACCTATAAAAAGCAGATTAACTCCGACAAGGAGAAATATTCTGTTTAGGAAGAGCGTCCGTCTCAGTGTTACAAGAAAGCTTGGAAAATCTCATAAACATGGTAAGATTTTTTTTACTTCTTTATGTACATCTGACATGCATAGAATACATGGTTTAACAATAACACATTGCGTAGTACATATTCAGCAAATTTAACAAAACAATAGAAAATACATTTATGCCAAAATAGATACTTCTGCCAAATATTCTTCCATATTCAGCAAATTAATGTGTTTTATATTTTAAAACTGAATATTTTTAGGAAGACTCCCGGATCTTTCATGTATAATTTCCCACATATAAATTAAATAAAAAGTTTGATTCTCGTTGATATGCGTTATATCGCTTCACTTTACACCTCTGATTACTGAAGTGTTGGGGAGGATATGACACCTTCTTATATATCAATAATCTGTAATAATTATTAAGTGTAAGACTTTGTGGGATGATCACAAGGCTTTTCTGAATATAAGACAAGTTCAAAGACAAGGTGAGTTTGGGCTTCCACAGGTATGAAAATTGGGAAAACTAGGTGAAAATTTTGTAAAATTATCAAATTAGGTGTGAATGATGAGTTCTGTTTTTATATTTCCAATTTCTCCTTGTAGATCTGTGAAAGCTTTAAGGTAGTTCATGAATTTAGCACCACTAAATGTTTTTATCTAAATGCTTAAAAATCAGGTTTATTTAATTATCCACTTAAAGGTTGTTGGAGAAAACATCCTAAAGTCACTGTTGGGTCTTAACTGTAAGAAAAAACAGTATTTAAGGAAACACATTTGTAAAGTTTTTTTCTCCTGAATTTTCTTGTCCACTTACACATTTTGTGTTTCAGAGATTCATTTTATTATTTTTTTTTTATACATGAAAATTTGAGCATTTTAAGAACGAGACAACGATCACGGAATTTTGGATCCTGGGATTTGAGAACATCCACAGCACCAGAGTTATTGTCTTTCTTTTGTTTTTAATAAGTTATATTATAACATTATTGGCTAATTTCACAATCATATTACTGGTCGTCGTGTGTCACCACATCAACGCTCCGATGTACTTCTTCCTCAGCCACCTGTCTCTCAACGACATTCTTCTCTCCACAACCATCGTACCTGAAATGCTCCAAATTATATTAAAAGAAGGTAATTTTATGTCCAAGGCTGGCTGCTTCACCCAATTATACTTTTTTTTTGTTTCCACCACTAATGAATGTCTCCTCCTCACTGCGATGTCCTACGACCGCTATTTGGCCATCTGTAACCCATTGCGTTATTCCTCCATCATGGACCTTAAACTTTGTAATCTTCTTGCATCTTTAATTTGGAAATGTGGAATACTTATTCCTTTACCACAGATTGTTCTTTTAAACAAGATGACCTTTTGTGGGTCAAATACAATTAACTATTTTTATTGTGACTTTCTTCCACTTCTCAGACTTTCTTGTTCAGACATATCGGTTAATGAAATATTAACTGATGTAAGTTCCATTCCAATGGCATTTGTGCCGTTAATGATCATCTCTATAACTTATATAAACATCATTGCCGCCATCCTCCGGATCTCCACCTCAGCTGGAAGACAAAAAGCCTTCTCCACCTGCAGCTCCCACCTGACCGTGGTCTGTATGTATTATGGGACATTGGTGTTTAACTACGTGATTCCATCTAAAGGACAATATTCGGCATTACAGAAAGTGATTTCCGTGTGTTACACTATTATGACCCCGTTGTTGAACCCTATTATATACAGTCTACGGAATGAAGAGATTAAGAGGAGCCTAAAGAAAATATTCTTTCAAAAACTTAAAAATTAATTAAACTTGGATTTGTACAAAGTTTGATTTTAGTCTGCCATAGTCTTTACATGCCTGTTGCTTTTGGCGCCTGCTGTTTGCCCCTCACTCACCCTGGGTATATTCTGGCCATTCTTGTTATTCCTTTAAAGCTTCATCAAAGTTTTCTGACCAGACAACATTTGCTGCGTTTAAGAAAAGTCCAAGGTGGCATGCAGAGGTATAGGCAAAACCAAATAAATGAAAGAGTTAAATATATAAAAACAAGCAAACCCCAAAATATCTTTTATGAGCAAACCTCATCTCACAACTCCTACTCCTATCCTGTTGTAGGTTGCGTGTGGATATATAGGCCTCTATACCGCTGCTTCTCAGCTCTCCTCATGTGATGAGGAGGTTAAATTGCTTTGAAGAGACATTGACTCTTTACCTCCCTCCAAATAAAACTCTGGGATGTAGATGGTAGTGTTGAAATTAAAAATAAAAAAATAAAAATAGCTTAGCTTTCCTCTAATTCTCAGGAGGGTCTACAAAAAAAAATCACTATAGAGAGAGAGAGAGCAATGGTTAATTCCTTGAAGTGTAAATCCAGTAGTCTAAAGGACAGTCAAGACATGTCCGAGCTCAAAGACTGGCAGAAGACAGGATAATCCAAGTCAGGTGGTATTGCAGGTGGCAATCAGTAATGTTCAAATAAAGTAGGGTCACACATAGCAGATCTAGAGATAAGTAACCTCACAATTAACAACCAGGTCTAGATCCCTGCACACTAGACTTGTGCAATCAGATTTGTACAAACATGTTTTTTTTTATGAAAATTGATGGATGGATTCATACATACTACTAACGAAAATGAATTGCAAAACCACCGAAATGTCCTCAATTTGTTTATTCATGTAGATGAGTTATCTCTCCCTCACACACATTTTCTGGATCAGTTGTCAGTACTTATACAATGTTGCTTTATCTGGAGCATACAAGCTTAAACAAGGTATGATTTATATTTTTGGCAGCATTCCCAGACAATGTGGTTAAGGATCAAAGTAGGTACATGTGTTAAGCATTCAGAGTCCAATAAATCAATCAAGGACAAGGTGCAAAAGGATATCTACTGCAAAACAAAAACCTTTGCAATACCAGAGATATCTATACTGAAAAAATCATATCTCTAAAAACAAACTTTTAATAATATATTTAAATATCTCAACCAAAGCACCAACTTATATCAGAGAGATGCAAAGACGAGGAAAAGAAAAATAAAGATCTCAGGGTTCTGTGAACCTCAAGTTACTTCTACTGGGAGGCTGCTACAAATAATCATCACCCTCACAGTAAAGTAAATCTTCCATACATTAAGTAAGACGTTACTGCATTAAATAAAACTACAAATCTCAGGGAAACATATGGTTTGACCAAGGTAAATGTCTGTAGTGTTGGAACTGGGGGGGAGGGGTAAAAGTCATTGTTTTTAAACTGAAATTAAAAATGTGGCTGAAATTATTTTCTGTAAGTCTACATGCACTTGTCATGCCTACCAAGCAACTTAAAATAGTGGAGGGAAGAAGCGGAGTCTTAGATTAAAACTAAATTATTTTTTTTCTCCATTTTTAAAATAGCATTTCAATAGAAATTGTTTGAAATCAGATCTTCACAATTTATAGTTTAACCCCTTAATGACAAAGCCCGTACATGTACGGGCTCAAAATGCATTGTTTTCAATGGGTTTAGGGACCGCCCATTGTCCTTAAGGGGTTAAATGGTTAGGTCAAATTGACTACGCATAATAACATTTTAAACAATGTGTTGACCGATAAACACAGAAATATGAAAACTGATGAGACAATACTCATGCCTAGTTTTGTTGGCCTTTGGTTTTGTCTTTTTTCAGTGTAACCCTTTCTCCTTTCCCTTGGAAAATAGGGTCACGATCAGCAACAATCCCTGTTGCTTCTTGGCGCTGAAATGGCTCCTGAGCCTCCGCAATGAGTGAGGGAGATTGGGACATATTTGAATTCTGCATTCAGTGCCTCCACTCAGTGATTTATTTAGATACAGGAAATCCACTCACTGAGAAGTAGCCCTGCAACAGTACTAATAAGTACACAATAACTGATAAACAAATTAAACCTATTTTACTGTAATATAGGGGAACAGATGCATACAATAACAGTGTTGACAGGAAATAAAGATTTGTCCTGAGAGTGGCAGTTCACAGTAACTGTGTGTTCAACCCAGGGCCGAAATACACATTTGTGTTAGGGGCAACCGCATAGGATTAGTGAAATGGAGACGCAAAGACCAAGAGAGGGTCTATTCGGTCTGAGGTGTGCCATGACCGACGTACCAGGTAGGCCTATAGAGGGCCACCCTGAAAAAGAGATGAAAGAAAGGATAGAGGAGAAAAAGAGGAAATAAAAGGAAGGAAATGAATAGCGAGGGGGGGGTAAGGGTGGGCAACGTCAGACGCTGAAACGTAGTTTAGAGCAGGAGAGGCGCTGGTTAAGTAACCATAGCCCCTCCCACAACTACAGGCTAATTTACATTAGCCTTAACATTTGTGTTAGGGGCAACCGCATAGGATTAGTGAAATGGAGACGCAAAGACCAAGAGAGGGTCTATTCGGTCTGAGGTGTGCCATGACCGACGTACCAGGTAGGCCTATAGAGGGCAAAAGAAGAAGACACAAAGTTAGAAAACCATAACTTTATTGCTAAACAAAACATAACATGAAAACCATAACAAGCTTATAAAACTAGTGACGCGAAGGCATTACGCATCTCTGCCGTTGGTTGAGGGATATACAGAGAGAAACAGGAGGAGTTCCACCTGCCTAGCTTTTTAATCACATGGGCTGGCACCTTGTTTTTAGATGCTGCTGAGGCCGCCCCGAAACGAAAAGAGTGCCCCGAATATGCCAGCGGATTGAGGCCCACCCTTGCCAGTAGTAACCTCACATATCTGACAAATGTAACAGATGACAATGGCTCCCTGGGAAAGGGCAAAAGAGGACTGTTACCCGGTTTCCCAGATAAAAACACCAAAAGGGCACACAGGACTGCAACTGGGCACCAAGCAGAATTTGTTGGAAAGAACGTGATTTGAGTACCCGGCCCGGACTGATTGGTTTTTGTATGCCCGAGGGATTGAACAAAATAATCAGCAACAGGACGCAAATCAGAGACCTTCAGAAACGATGTCGCATAAGGTGTTGTGGCCAGTTCCCCAGGGCGCATAAAACCATAAAAAGCTAGAAACATGGCGGCTTTAAGCACAAGACAAGTGGCTGGAGAAAATGGGTGAGAATCTAGACAGTTTATCAAGGCTTTGAAAACTTCCCCATCAATCGGCAAACGACTGGGGGTTTTAACTGGCTTGGTTTTTTGCAGACCTCTCAGTAATGTCTTGACTGGGTGTGAAGCGATCAGTGAGGGATTGTTCGGAAAGATTAAAGATATGTGATGCTGTACTCCCGTTAAATAAAGCTTAATTGAACCATATGAGAGGTTTAAGCTCGAATGACAGTATGCTGCGAAAGCCAGGAGGGTGGCAACTGAATATGTGTCCATGGGGGCCGATGCTGCCACAAATCTGCAAAATAGGGACCAAGCTCTATCGTATGCCTTTCTGGTATTTTTTGACAATGCTCTTGAAATAATATGGCGAGCTGTGTTCAGATGCGTCTCTATACTAGAACGAGTTCGTCGAAAAGCGGCGCAGTCGTCGGTGCTGCTGCCGCTGAGGGTAGGACCTCGAAAAACCTCTGGAAATTGAAACGAGATAATGCGTCAGCTGCTATATTCTGTTCTCCCGGTACATGTGAACATTTAATAAAAAATTTATGATATAATGATAGCCACGTGAGTTTACGCATCAACCCCATAATGTGAAATGAGGACGACCTACCCTTATTTACGATCTCCACTGTGGCCATGTTATCAGTAAAAAAGGTGACTGTATCACCTGTCCACCTGTTGCCCCATACTGTCGCTGCAACCACAATAGGATAAATTTCGAATAGGGCCGAGGTATTGCGAAAGCGGGGAATCTCAAGCATTTGTGACGGCCACCTTTCTGCTAACCACAGATCCTGGAAAATAGCCGAAAACCCAAGGGACGGCGTAGCATCCGTAAAAACCCTAGGGGAAGACAGACTGGGTCGGGAAATAAACATGGAACGTCCGTTCCATGTCTTCAGGAACCTGGCCCACATACGCAAGTCAGACCTAGCGGACTGATCTATGACTACTGCCTCCTCGGACGCATGGGACTCCGACAGCAGAGACAGGAGATGGGAAATGAAAGACCTGCCTTGGGGAATAATCCGCATTGCAAAATTAAGATGGCCTAAAAGGGATTGCAATTGCAGTTTGGAACAGGTTTCAGATCTCATGAAACTCTGGATTATATCCTGGATTCTCTGAAGTTTTATGATAGGCAGACTGGCCTCCATCTTATTAGAATCTAGCACTATCCCCAGGAATTCCAAAGTGGTAACCGGACCTGCCGATTTATGTTGGGCTACCGGGACGTGGAGCTCATCGAACAATTCTAATAGCTTCCGTAGACTGCACGGGGAAGCGTTAGGGGCCTCCACCAACAAGAAATCATCCAAGTAGTGGATCACTACCGGGCACCGGGAAACATTCAGGAGGAGCCAAGTCAACGTCTCAGCTAAGGTGTCAAAAAGCTTAGGGCTACTTCTGGAACCAAAAACTAATCTGGTAGCAAAATAGTAAACCCCCCTCCATTTAATCCCATGAAGATGCCACAAATCCGGATGAATCGGTAATAGTTTGAAAGCATCCGTAATATCCGCCTTGGATAACCAAGCGCCCTTCCCTGCGTTGACTATAGCCTGAATGGCGTTGTCGACGGAGGCGTATTTTAGCGAGAACTCCTCAGCCGGAATGAGGGAATTAATGCTAGGGCACGCCGAGGAATAAGGGGCAGACAAATCCATAATTAGTCTCTTTTTATTGGAGAACTTGCTAACCGCAATACCCAGAGGGCTAACCCTCCAAACCGGAAAGGGAGGGGAATGAAGGGGGCCTATGATAAAACCTTTTGCCAGTTCTTGGGATAGTAGTAGATCCACCGCATCCGGGTCCGATAAGGCTGACCTGAGGTTCGGGCATTCCCAAGACTCCTGGGGCATGGCTACTACACCCGTATGGAAACCAAAAGCCAAACCTTGGACCAGAAAGTTTACCAAATCAGGGGAGGGGTGGACCTGTAACTTACCCAAAAGGCCCTCTACATTAATCGGGGATAGTCATTGCTTAGGGAACAAAGTCCCCGGACACATGGTCTGGGGGTGGGCCCTATGACATTTAATGCATATGTGGAGCAGCTTGCACTGACTAAAATGGCAACCGTTAGCATTGAAATTGTTGCAGATCTGTGATCTGCCTAGAAATGAGATCGGTCTACCCAACTTATCATGGGGTTTGGAAAGTAGTTGACTAGGACGAAAGGGGGCGGACAAAGCAGCCGAGCTGGTGGAAGGGGGGTTGTCGATAACCGGACAAAGGTTAGCTGCATGGGCTGTGGACTGGCAATGCTGACACGCCGGGGTTTTGAGACCCGCGAAATGCCTGCAAAACAATTCCGTGTCTACTCTACTCCAGTCAGTCGCATAGTTAAATTGGGCAAGTGCTGCAGCTGCTTTGGCGGAAAATGACCTGTGGTAATCGTAAAACGCACTACCCCCATACTTATAGCCCAATTCTACCACTTTATATAAATATTGATCCAGCTCCTCCCTTCTGGACGGGAAGGCTGAACACAGGACATCCCTATACATGCTGAAGGCCAGGACAAATTCTGGGATAGATAACTTTTTGGCCAGCCTGGGGTCTTTTGCTTTAAGCACCACAGAAATGTCGCCACAGGAGAAGGCTTTATTTTCCGCCAGGTCATGGGAAATGGGAGAAGGGAGACCAGGTTAACGTCTTTCCCTTCCAGGATATCCTTCCTCAGATTACCCTGGATAAAGTGAGCAGGGGAAATTGTAGGAGAAATGCCAGATGACATACCTGACCCTGCGGGCCCCGCAAGGGGTGGTCCCGGGCTAGGCAGGACCTGAACGGGGGGAAGGAGGTGCGGGATGGTAGCCGCCGGCTGGGTCTCTAGATTGGTTAGTCTCTCATGTAATGACGAGATCGATGCTACCAGTGAGGTAAGCATATCTCTCATTTGGGCCAGGTCCACGGAAGTGGACTGCCGCGGACTGGACCTAGTAGCAGGAGACTGGGGAGATGGAAATAGTAAGCGGAAAAGTTCCACTTTCCTAGCGGAGGCCGAAAACGGAATGCCTCTCCTAGTTAATTCGGCCGTTAATCTTGGAATTGTCCATGCCCGGAGCGAAGGGGGGGTGGCGACGTCTGACCCTGGCGCAGGTGAGCAAGGCATGGAGGGCCTGTCCTCTTGGTCGGATTGGAACGACATACTACGAACATAAGGAGAAGGAGCCTTATTAGAACCCCTACACCCAAGTACATACCTAACTAGCCGCTAGCTAAACGAGCTCTGCGATAGAGCGGGATGAAACGTAGGGGGCGGCCTAGCTAACTACCAGTGAGGCACGGATTACTAGCTCGAGTGACGTAACCTCCAAGCGAGGAGGAGAAATTGCCTCGGGGTGGGAGGGGTGGGCCAATAGCTAACGTACACGAGGCAGGCTGCCTAACCGGTGTCGAAACGAACTCTCTAATGCCTCCTAACTACCTTGCTGAAACATACTACCCCGGATAGGGTCCTCAACCAGTTACCTTATCCTATGAATTCGCCGGGGAGTCCAAGCTTCGACAACCGAAAACTGGCCAGAGATTGGGAAATGTCTAGGCCACCGAACTTATCGCCGAACAAACTTGCGCACCTACAGCAGGTAAAATGCATAAACACGACCATATGACTGCGTGAACATGGTCCAAATATAACAAGTTACCTGCGTATAACCATACGTTACCCTGGCCTGAACCCTCCAGAAACATAACCTGCTGTATACAGAAACCAACATAGTGAGAACACACCCAATAACACAATGACAAGCTGGGACATTGCGGGCAGTAAAAAACCCCCAGCAGGAACATACGAAGTAGCCCACTCGCCTGCCTAGCCCAAGTACCCTCCGGACAGTCATACAATGAATTAACCCTAAAACCACCAGAAAAGCGCTCCATGCCGTGAGACCATGAATCAGACTGATTAAAAGCAACAAGAGGGAGCTACCGGATAGAATTGAACTCACAACAAAACGCCGAAGTGAGGGTCCAGATAGGAGAACCGAGAGGAACACGTATTCGAAGGTGAGGTAAGTACCGTATGTCGAGGGCCAGGGTAGGAGGTTTAACTCCTTCGCTGTTGTTAGGAAGAAAAGAGGGGGTTAACACGTAGCTAAGTATGCAGATCGCGTAAACCGAGTAGTATGCCCCTAAAATGTAAATGCGATATCAATAACCGGTACACTTCCCAGTTATAAGTATGCAGGAAAGAACGACATCCAAAAGAATATTCCACATCCCAAAATTATATTAGGAAGGTGAGTGTAATGATACTGCGTTTGAAAAGATGTAAAATCACACCGAATCTGAACACAACAAAAGAAACTCCCAGTAAAAGGTACTGCTTAATTGTAGAGGGAACTGATTATACCCTTACAACAGCACCAAATTAAATTGAAAAACCACCAGCAGATGGCGGTGTGTGACCGTAATATGCACTAGACCAGACTCGTATTGTAAGCTGGTAATGAAAAAATAGCACTATTAGCAACATTAGTCTGACAAACGGTCAGCAGATGGCAGTATAGAAGAGAAGAAACCGATAGAAACATACGACCTGAACCGAAGGAGGGCTTCTGACGATAACAGGAACGACGGAACCTGCTAGGACGGACAGCTTCCTAACCGCCTGGCAGAATTACCGCCGGTTGCTGAGAAGAACCGCCGCCGGGACCGAAACGCCGCCGGGACTGAAGCGCCGCCGAGAAAGAAACGCCGCCGGGACAAAAAACAGCCGCCGAGACAAAACCGCCGCCGAGACAAAACCGCCGCCGAGACAAAAACCGCCGCTGGGAGAAAAACCGCCGCTGGGACAAACCGAAGTGCCGCGATACACGTGAGAATCACCTTCCGTACAGCGTCCACAACGTCAGACGCTGAAACGTAGTTTAGAGCAGGAGAGGCGCTGGTTAAGTAACCATAGCCCCTCCCACAACTACAGGCTAATTTACATTAGCCTTAACATATTTATATATATATATATATATATATATATATATATACTGTAAAAATACAGAAACCCAATAGCCCACCCAAAGCTGGATAATTCCCCACCCAGGAGCTCCAATAAATGGTGTTGGTGCACGTTGGGGCCCTGGTAGATATACAGCAATATCCTTTGTGTAATGAGGATGTTACTTCCCTGGTCTGATGTCCTCAGATGGAGCCTGGATACAGTCCTTGCTAACTGCAGGAAGGCTTGAGAGCAGATTCTCTGTAGAGATGAATTTGCTGGAAGACCTTAAGCTGCAGCTCTGGTTTGTATCAAACAACCTCTTGGCAAAACAGATCAGGATTTGGTCCTGCACTTGCTAGTTAGTCACTTGGTCTTGCTGGATGGGGAATAGGCCTTAACTCATCCTAAAATGGCATCTCTTCTTCCCTGTCAGGTTCTGCCACACCTCTTTCTGGATAGTTCTCAGAGGCTAGAGCCACACCCACACAAAGTGAAGTATAGTGTCCTCAGAAGTCCAAATATTGTAAATAGCATTTACATATTATAAAAGGGGGAAAAAAACAATAAAAATAATGGGCTACATCAGTATAGCTTTTTGTCTTCTTTGTATTATCACTGTCTACCAAGTCTGCTAGGCTAGACAACTGTCTCAGCTAAGAAATGCTTTTTAAATTGCATAAAAACCTCCAAAAACCCAACTTTCAAACAATGATCCACCTTTGAAATAATTTACTGTTGTACTATGTTAACTTTTTTGTCTATATGAAATATTAGGATAGAAGGACATATTAATATAATGAGATAACAATTTTATATTAAAAAATGAGGCATTAACTGGATTTGTTACAGGGGAGCTGTATAAAATGTATATAAAATAAATAAATTATGTTTCGAGATACCGACAACGTAAATGACTTCAAATAAAAAAGGAACAGTATGCATGGATATTCAGCCAGTAGACCTCCTCTAGATGTCATCTCAGGATCAATAATTGCCATGACATCCCATAATATCTTAGGTAATAGATGTCCTGGGTGTGAAGGCTTACAATATTTACCACTATACAATGGTAAATGGACACGTTAGTCAGAGAGTGTGTATTACATTATGGTGTTAGAGTGCGTGTGTGGTGTTACAGCGTACGCGTTAGCTTATGGTTTGTGTGTGCGAGTGTAAAGCACATGATTGTCATAACACCTCATCAATTTCCATCCCACCAAGTCATTATTTCCTTTTATTTCAATGTGTATTTTTTTGTACTGATTAACATTTGTTTTGAATGTTAAGTATATATTATTAACTTTTTTCTATCATTCTTAAATCATAATAGTCATTACACATCTGCACAATAATTTATTTCATATACAAATTGTCACATCTTGTGAATTGTGAATTGTTCGTGTATGTTTCATCAGATAAAAGGGGAAGACAATGTACAACAGTGGAAATGTATTTCAAAGGTGGGGAAAGCAAGACGAAGAGGTCACAGCCTAAAATTCTGGATTCAGATGCTTATTTGTGATGTAAAAATTATCCCTTCACTGGGAGGACAGCATACCAGAAGACGTGATGGGAAGACAAAACACAATCAGGCTGTAATGCTATACTAAAAAGAAGACCAATGGCCAGGTACCGTTTGGATCCTTTACAATTAAAAGAAAAATAGAGAAGTGGATGAGTTTTGTCTCTCATCAACTTCCATGTTTTTATGTTTATGGATCAAACCAAACATTCAAATATTGGTTGAAGAGATTCCAAGTATGGTGAAGAGGATATAGACGTATGAGTAAATGATAAACACAAACGGGAAAAGAAGTACAAAAGGAGCAGCAATAAATTCTTCCATTTCTACGAGTGAGGTGTCTGAGCATGAAAGCTCCAAAATTGGAAGAAAATCACAGAAGAAGTGGTCAATCGTGTTACCTTTACAAAACTGTAAACTACCGGTCAATACAGTAGATATTAATGCAAACAGAAAGCCAAGCATCCAACACAAGAGCACTAGACCAAGGCAGAGATGAAAGCCCATGACATGAAGAATAATGTAACGGGTTACAGATGGCTAAGTAACGGTCGTAGGACATCACTGTGAGGATATAACACTATGTAATGCAACACCAACCGAACATCTGAAACTGGGCAAGACAGCCAAAAAGTGTTATGGTGCTACCTTCTTCCAATATGACATGAAGCATGTTGGGAACGATATTGGTGGTTAGCAAGACATCCCAAAAAGACAAATGGCAGAGGAAGAAGTACATGGGGGTACGTAGGCTGAGACTGGTTGACACCATAAGGATGATAAGAACATTTGCACTTATTGTCATGATGTATATTTTGAAGGCTCTGGAATCCCAAAAGAAAGAATGTATGATTGTGTTGATGCATTATCTGAAATAAGAACGATTGATCAAATATTGACTTAGGTCATTAAAGCCGTATGGCATACACGTCTTTGCTTTTCATGTGGTTAATAATTAATGCCCTAATTAAGTGGGGCTAGAGAAAAAAAACATTTTCTGCCTTTTTCAGTGTCAGTAAATTTATCATATAAAAACATTCTTTTTATCACATTATTTGTATTAAAGTGCCAAATAGAAAGTGTTTAAAGGCCCTATTAAATTAAATACATTAGACAGAATGGAATCAAAACATTTGCTAGTGCAAACATTTTTTGATAAAAAAGTTCCATTTTATTCAGTGGAACAAAACAGTGATCACATTATTCTTCATGATATTCTTGTAAGACACTTTTGGCTATTAATACCATCACCCAATGAATACCTCATCCCAGATACATTATTAATATTATTTTTTTAAAATGCACACAGTTCATGGTGCAAAGTGGTCTGTGTATGTTTATGTAAAAGGTCCTCTGTTAAGGGGGAAGGACTGCGAAACCAACGGGAATAATGAAATCAGTTCTTACAACTAAATTGGGTTTCACTCTGAAGATCCCAACCATCATTCTGCGATTAATCCTTTGTGATAAGATATGCAGATTGAAATACGAGTAAATAACACAATACCTTTACTTTTCATCTCACTGATTTCTGGGCCTAGAAAGTTTTGTCCTCTGAAGTGACTACAAATTCAGGAGGGTGTTTTATCTGGATAAGTAAAAATTAAATAAATCAGTTTATTACTACAGTAAGTACAATGCACATACCGACACCCAGACACACACCAGGACAGCCTCTGCCACACCAGCACCCAGACACACACACCAGGAAAGGCTCTACCACACCGACACCAAAACACACACACCAGGACAGGCTCTGCCACACATATACCCAAACACACACCAGGACAGGCTCTGTCACACCGACACATCCAAACACACATACACCAGCACAGGCTCTGCCACACCGACACATCCAAGCACACACATAAGAGGACAGGCTCTACCACGCCGACATATCCAAACACACACCAGGACAGGCTCTGCCACACCGACACATCCAAACACATACCAGGAAAGGCTCTGCCACACCGACATCCAGATACACACACCAGGACAGGCTCTACTACACCGACACCAAAACACACACACCAGGAAAGGCTCTGCCACACAGACACCAAAATACATACCAGAAAAGGCTCTGCTACACTGACACCCAGACACACACTAGGACAGGCTCTGCCACACTGAAGCATAAAAAATGTATTTTCTACACTGCTTTGTCATTTGTATTTTTGTTCCCTTGTGTATTAATGCCCCAGCCAGGTCCCCCTTTAGTATTGGTTACTGTCTTCCTCCCACAACACAACCTTGTTTATTGCCCCCTTTGTGCATTTTTTCCCACACTAGGATGAAAAAATCATACGGACAACTATTTCCATTTTCTTGTTGTTTTTTTTAAAGTAGACCCACTTACTCCAAAGACCCTATAATTTGTTTCCTATGAATAGACCGGATTCCATTTACCGTATTTTTCGCTCCATAAGACGCAGTTTTTTTCCTCCCAAAGTAGGATGAAAAATCAGCCGCGTCTTATGGAGCGAAGATGCAGGCAGGGGGGGGGCAACGATATACTCACCAAAAGTGTCCCGGACAGTCTCTGTCTCGCTTTGCCGTCCAGGGGAGGTCTTCATCTGGAGACCGCCGCCTCTGTCGCCGCCTCTCCTCTTCTCTGGTCCGTTGCGACGGCTAAGGGCGGACTGGATGGAGAGGACGGGGGGATTTGACGCAAGCGCCGTGTCACGTATGGCGCCGGCGCATGCGCAGTACGGCGCTTGTAGTCTAACTACACTTCCCATCATGTCTGACCAGCTTTTTTCTGTGCAGGCATGACGGGAAGTGTATTTTTGCACCTTGTATACCGGTACATGTGGATGAAGAGAGAAGAGAGTGAACAGTAAAGTGTAAAAAAAAGGTAAAAGACAACATGAATTGTCTGAACTGTCACTACACAGAATCACTCTGTGATAGTTTAACACATTCATGTACATGTATGTGGGGCTGTGCAACTTTAGGGCAACCCCACATACATGTACATGTAGTGTCCCATACAGCAACCAGCCCCCCACAATAGTGCCTGGGCAGATGGAAGCTCTTGATGACAGTTCTTTCATTACATTTTTGTTGTAGAACACTACCGTAGTCTCCTGCTGCATCCAATTTTACAAAGATGTAAAAGCAGAAAAGGCTAAGCTATAAAATCCCATTTAAACTGGAGGTAGTAAAATACGCCAAAGAACATGGAAACAGAGCAGCTGAAAGACAGTTTGGGCCACCTCCAACTGAAAAAATGATACGGGAATGGAGGAAACAGGAGGAAGCACTGCAAAAAGCAGATAAAAGCAAACACACTTTTCGTAGGCATACTGCAAAATGGCCACAGATAGATGTAGAAATGAAAGAGTGGATCATACATCACAGGAACAATGGATTATCAGTCTCCACGAAAATGATAAGATATGAAGCCAAGCGTCTTGCTGCAGAGAAAGGCATTGACGACTTTACTGGATCAGCATCATGGTGCTACAGGTTCATGAGAAGATCTGGCCTTGCTATGCACACCAAAACTAGAATTGCGCAAAAAATGCCTAAAGAATATGAATCCAAGATTCTGTCTTTCCATAAATTTGTTATTGATGCAAGAAAGAAAAATAACTTTGAAATAAGGCAGATTGGAAATATGGATGAAGTCCCATTAACCTTTGATGTTCCATCAAAAAGGACTGTTGATGTGAAAGGTGCAAAAACCGTAACTGTGAAGACCTCAGGACATGAGAAAACCCATTATACTGTTGTGTTGTCCTGCTGTGCGGATGGCACCAAGTTGCCTCCAATGATAATTTTCAAAAGAAAAACCATGCCGAAAGAGGTGATCCCATGTGAAGTTATTGTCCATGAGAAAGGATGGATGGATGAAGGTGGAATGAAAATATGGATAGAAAAAGTGTGGTCCAAACGCCCTGGAGGGCTTCTGAAGAAACCTGCCCTACTAGTACTTGACCAGTTTAGGGCACATATCAGTGACAACACAAAAAAAATCTTTAAATTAGCAAAGACCCATCTAGCTGTCATTCCTGGGGGGCTTACTAGCCAGTTGCAACCTCTGGATGTTTCACTTAACAAGCCATTTAAAGTGTTCATGCGAGAGGAGTGGAACAAGTGGATGGCTGCTGGGAATCATGACCTGACACCCACTGGAAGAATGAAAAGGCCTACCATCACTCAAGTTTGTGAGTGGGTGAAAACGTCATGGCAAGCCGTGAAGGATGAAACGGTTGTAAGTTCCTTTATGAAATGTGGCATCAGTAATGCCTTGGATGGTTCAGAGGATGATGTCCTTTATGAAGACCCTGACACCAGTGATAGTGAGCCACTGAGCGTGACAAGTTCGGACAGTTGTGAGGAATTTTTGGGATTTCCCAATGACTAGAGACCTTATCTTTTACAGTAATGATGGTTCTTAATGCTGCTGTTGGCTATTGTTCATGTTAAGTTATTCAGTTATTGTAATAAATATTTTAGCCCATTTTTTAGCTCAAAATATTTTTTCCTTTTTTTTCTCCTCTAAAATCTAGGTGCGTCTTATCAGCAGGTGCGTCTTATAGAGCGAAAAATACGGTATTTCTATCATTTTCCGCTTTTACAGAAATGTAGAATATATTTTAGAAAACATTTCTTCTAAAACCACTTGCAGATAATTAGGCGCCGGGTCTCTTTGGAATCACTTCTCGTGCCGAAAGGAGACCTCTTGAGGGTTTCTGGGGATCTGTCAGCAGAACACTAAAACCTATAAAAAGCAGATTACCTCCGACAAGGAGAAATATTCTGTTTAGGAAGAGCGTCCGTCTCGGTGTTACAAGGAAGCTTGGAAAATCTCATAAACATGGTAAGATTTTTTTGGCTTCTTTATGTACATCTGACATGCATAGAATACATGGTTTAACAATAACACATCGCGTAGTACATATTCAGCAAATTTAACAAAATAATAGAAAATACATTTATGCCAAAATAGATGCTTCTGCCAAATATCGTTCCGTATTCAGCAAATTAATGTGTTTTATATTTTAAAACTGAATATTTTTAGGAAGACTCCCGGATCTTTCATGTATAGTTTGCCACATATAAATTAGATAAAAAGTTTGATTCTCGTTGACATGCGTTATATCGCTGCACTTTACACCTCTGATTACTGAAGTGTTGGGGAGGATATGACCTTCTTATTATTATTAGCAACTAATCTGTAATAATTATTAAGTGTAAGAGTTCATGGGATGATCACAAGGCTTTTCTGAATATAAGACAAGTTCAAAGACAAGGTGAGTTTGGGCTTCCATAGGTATGAAAATTGGTAAAATTGGGTGAAAATTAGGTAAAATTGGCAAATGAGGTGTGAATGATGAGTTTTGTTTTTATATTTCCAATTTCTCCTTGTAGATCTGTGAAAGCAGTAAGGTAGTTCATGAATTTAGCACCACTAAGTGTTTTTATCTAAATGCTTAAAAATCAGGTTTATTTAATTATCCACTTAAAGGTTTTTGGAGAAAACCTCCTAAAGTCACTGTTGGGTCCTAACTGTAAGAAAAAAAACAGTATTTAGGGAAAGACATTTGTAAAGTTTTTCTCCTAATTTTCTTGTCCACTTACACATTTTGTGTTTCAGAAATTCTTTTTTTATTTTTTTTATACGTGAAATTTTTTTAGCATTTTAAGAACGAGACAACGATCACGGAATTTTGGATCCTGGGATTTCAGAACATCCACAGCACCAGAGTTATTGTCTTTCTTTTGTTTTTAATAAGTTATATGATAACATTATTGGCTAATTTCACAATCATATTACTGGTCGTCGTGTGTCGCCACATCAACGCTCCGATGTACTTCTTCCTCAGCCACCTGTCTTTCACTGACATCCTTCTCTCCACAACCATTGA
Organism: Spea bombifrons; assembly: GCF_027358695.1. Classification (NCBI taxonomy): domain Eukaryota; kingdom Metazoa; phylum Chordata; class Amphibia; order Anura; family Pelobatidae; genus Spea; species Spea bombifrons. Next base: position 108,838,303 of record NC_071090.1, on the reverse strand, counting down.
ACCTGAAATGCTCCAAATTATATTAAAAGAAGGTCATTTTATGTCCAAGGCTGGCTGCTTCACCCAATTTTACTTTTTCTCTGTATTTGGTCTTAATGAGTGTTTGCTCCTCACTGCGATGTCCTACGATCGATATTTGGCCATCTGTAACCCATTGCGTTATTCCTCCATCATGGACCTTAAACTTTGTAATCTTCTTGCATCTTTCATTTGGGAATGCGGAATAATTATTTCTTTACCACAGATCGTTCTTTTAAACAAGATGACCTTTTGTGGGTCAAATACAATTAACTATTTATATTGTGACCTTCTTCCACTTCTCAGACTTTCTTGTTCGGATACATTGGCTAGTGAAATTGTAATTACCATAATTTCCATCACAATGTTATTTGTACCATTCATTTTTATCTCTTTAACTTATATGAACATCATTGCCGCCATCCTCCGGATCTCCACCTCAGCTGGAAGACAAAAAGCCTTCTCCACCTGCAGCTCCCACCTGACCGTGGTCTGTATGTATTATGGGACCATACTGTTCAACTATATGGTTCCATCTAAAGGACAATATTTGGGATTACAAAAAATAATTTCTGTGTGTTACACTGTTGTGACCCCGTTGTTGAACCCTGTTATATACAGTCTACGGAATGAAGAGATTAAACGGAGCCTAAAGAAAATTTTCTTTCAAAAACTAAAAAGTTAATTAAACTTGGATTTGTACAAAGTTTGATTTTAGTCTGCCATAGTCTTTACATGCCTGTTGCTTTTGGCGCCTGCTGTTTGCCCCAGCAGGGTATATTCTGGCCATTCTTGTTATTCCTTTAAAGCTTCATTAAAGTTTTCTGACCAGACAACATTTGCTGCGTTTGAGAAAAGTCCAAGGTAGCATGCGAGTGTAGGCAAAACCAAATAAATGAAAGAAATATATAAAAACAAGTAAACCCCAAAATATCTTCTCTGAGCAAATCTCATCTCACAACTCCTATCCTGGTTGCGTGTGGATATATAGGCCTCTATACCGCTGTTCCTCATCCCTCATAATGTGATGAAGAGGTTAAATTGCTAAAACAACCTTTTGGAGAGGCATTGACTCTTTACCTCCCTCCAAATAAAACTCTGGGATGGAGATGGTAGTGTTGAAATTAAAAATAAAGAATAAAAATAGCTTAGCTTTCCTCTAATTCTCAGGAAGGTCTACAAAAAAAATCATTATAGGTACTCCCACTATAAGTTAGGATATAGATCTTATTACCCCACACCCACCACAAACTTGGTGAGGGAAAAGGGCAGGAGAGCAAGCAGATGTACTGGCATCTTAGGACAGTAGATGAAGAGGTCCCGCTCAGAATGAGCAATGGATGGATATTAAAAAACATGTGCCGGTGAAGACAGCAGGATTTAGTGAATATTTTAAATATGATGAATATACTCAATTATAATTTCACGTTAACAAACTTGAGCTGGTGGGTAGACCCAGAAAATCTCTACTATGATGGAGATATAAGAATAGGAGTAGATAAATGGGGATACATGGGTTCTATTCACTAAGAAGTAAAGTGATTTTGTAGGTGTGTTTTATGTGTGTTTAGTCAAATGCTCTAACATGCTAACATTCCCTACAATATCTCTTGCCTATATACACAAGTTGTGAGAAAACAGATAGAACAGAAAGAAAGAGAGAGAGAGAGAGAGAGAGAGCTCAAAGACTGGCAGAAGACAGGATAATCCAAGTCAGGTGGCATTGCAGGTGTCAATCAGTAATGTAGGGTCACACATAGCAGATCTAGAGATAAGTAACATCACAATTAACAACCAGGTCTAGATCCCTGCACACTAGACTTGTGCAATCAGATTTGTACAAACTTGTTTTTTAATGAAAATTGATGGATTCATACAGTTGTATGAATCTCAAAATCAAACAAACAAAACTGAAAAAACGAAAATGAATTGCAAAACCACTGAAATGTCCTCAATTTGTTTATTCATATGTCAGATGTAGATGAGTTATCTCTCTCTCACACACATTTTCTGGATCAGTTGTCAGTACTTATGCAATGTTGCTTTATCTGGAGCATACAAGCTTAAGCAAGCAATGATTTACATTTTTGGCAGCATTCCCAGACAATGTGGTTAAGGATCAAAGTAGGTACATGTGTTAAGCATTCAGAGTCCAATAAATCAATCAAGGACAAGGTGCAAAAGGATATCTACAGCAAAACAAAAAACTTTGCAATACCAGAGATATCTATACTGAAAAAAATCATATCTCTAAAAACAAACTTTTAATAATATATTTAAATATCTCAACCAAAGCACCAACTTATTTCAGAGAGATGCAAAGACGAGGAAAAGAAAAATAAAGATCTCAGGGTTCTGTGAACCTCAAGTTACTTCTACTGGGAGGCTGCTACAAATAATCATCACCCTCACAGTAAAGTAAATCTTCCATACATTAAGTAAGACGTTACTGCATTAAATAAAACTACAAATCTCAGGGAAACATATGGTTTGACCAAGGTAAATGTCTGTAGTGTTGGAACTGGGGGGGAGGGGTAAAAGTCATTGTTTTTAAACTGAAATAAAAAAATGTGGCTGAAATTATTTTCTGTAAGTCTACATGCACTTGTCATGCCTACCAAGCAACTTAAAATAGTGGAGGGAAGAAGCGGAGTCTTAGATTAAAACTAAATTATTTTTTTTTTCCATTTTTAAAATAGCATTTCAATAGAAATTGTTTGAAATCAGATCTTCACAATTTATAGTTTAAATGGTTAGGTCAAATTGACTACGCGTAATAACATTTTAAACAATGTGTTGACCGATAAACACAGAAATATGAAAACTGATGAGACAATACTCTTCTCAGTCAATTTGCCTAGTTTTGTTGGCCCTTGGTTTTGTCTTTTTTTCAGTGTAACCCTTTCTCCTTTCCCTTGGAAAATAGGGTCAGGATCAGCAACAATCCCTGTTGCTTCTTGGCGCTGATATGGCTCCTGAGCCTCCGCAATGAGTGAGGGAGATTGTGACATACCGTATATTCCGGCGTATAAGACGACTGGGCGTATAAGACGACCCCTGACTTTTACAGTTCAAATATAGAGTTTGGACTATACTCGCCGTATAAGACTACCCCTCTACCCAGCATACAACAACCAGCCAATCACGGCAAGCAATGTACCTTACCGGTGATTTGCTGGTTGATTTGCTGACATATATATACATGCACTGCCCTTACACACACACACACACACATATATATAATATATATATATTTGTGTATATATATATATATGTGTGTATATATATATGTGTATATACATATGCCTGTCCATACATACACATTTATACACTGCCCTCACCACACACCCCTGCCTTTACACACACATGTATATGTATATATATATATATATACACACACACGTATGTATATATATATATATATATATATATATATACACACACACGTGTGTGTATATATATATATATATACACACACACATGTGTGTGTGTGTGTATATATATATATATATATATATATATATATACACACATCAGTGTGTATATATATATATATATATATATATACACACCAGCTTACAAATAAACTGACCATATCACACCAACATACATACACTGCACTCACACCCCTTTCTCCCCATCTCTTACCTTATCTTCTGTCTTCTTTCTTCTATCCAGTTATGGGAGCGCGAGGTCTGGCACTTCAGACCTCAGCTTCCCTGCTCCCTCATCACTACGCGCCGGCAATTGATGCCGAGTGCCGGGACATGATGTCATCCCTGCGCTCGGCATCAATAGCCGGCACGTAGTGATTAGAGAGCAGGGAAGCCGAGGTCTGAAGTGCCAGACCTCGAGCTCCCTAATGTCGGGCTAGTTAGAGGGAGGTGGTGATCTCCTCAACCAGCCCTGCTGATCAGGGCTAGTTGGGGAGATCATGATCTTGCACCTACCTCGGCGCGGCCCTGAAGACCGGCCCAGGGGAGGCGACTTCTTCACTCGCCCCTCCCCTAGAGATTGGTGGCTTCGTGGGAACCTCCGGCTTGGTAAGTACCCGGTGGATGCATTTTTTAGGGGTTTCTAAGTTAGTACCCGACGTATAAGACGACCCCCCACTTTTAAGAAGATTTTCTGGGATTAAAAAGTCGTCTTATACGCCGGTATATACGGTATTTGAATTCTGCATTCAGTGCCTCCACTCAGTGATTTATTTAGATACAGGAAATCCACTCACTGAGAAGTGGCCCTGCAACAGTACTAATAAGTACACAATAACTGATAAACAAATTAAACCTATTTTACTGTAATATAGGGGAACAGATGCATACAATAACAGTGTTGACAGGAAATAAAGATTTGTCCTGAGAGTGGCAGTTCACAGTAACTGTGTGTTCAACCCAGTGCCGAAATACACATATATATATATATATATACTGTAAAAATACAGAAACCCAATAGCCCACCCAAAGCTGGATAATTGCCCACCCAGGAGCTCCAATAAATGGTGTTGGTGCACGTTGGGGCCCTGGTAGATATACAGCAATATCCTTTGTGTAATGAGGATGTTACTTCCCTGGTCTGATGTCCTCAGATGGAGCCTGGATACAGTCCTTGCTAACTGCAGGAAGGCTTGAGAGCAGATTCTCTGTAGAGATGAATTTGCTGGAAGACCTTAAGCTGCAGCTCTGGTTTGTATCAAACAACCTCTTGGCAAAACAGATCAGGATTTGGTCCTGCACTTGCTAGTTAGTCACTTGGTCTTGCTGGATGGGGAATAGGCCTTAACTCATCCTAAAATGGCATCTCTTCTTCCCTGTCAGGTTCTGCCACACCTCCTTCTGGATAGTTCTCAGAGGCTAGAGCCACACCCACACAAAGTGAAGTATAGTGTCCTCAGAAGTCCAAATATTGTAAATAGCATTTACAAATTATAAAAGGAAAAAAAAAACAAAAATAATGGGCTACATCAGTATAGCTTTTTGTCTTCTTTGTATTACCACTTTCTACCAAGTCTGCTAGGCTAGACAACTTTCTCAGCTAAGAAATGTTTTTTAAATTGCATAAAAACCTCCAAAAACCCAACTTTTAAACAACGATCCACCTTTGAAATAATTTACTGTTGTACTATGTTTACTTTTTTGTCTATATGAAATATTAGGATAGAAGGACATATTATTAATATAATGAGATAACAATTTTATATTAAAAAATGAGGCATTAACTCATTAACAGCAGAATAAAAAAACTTTGATAATACATTTCTTGTCTTTATTTCCCAACCAGCCCCCCAATATATGCACATTTGAGCCCAGGCTTGCTACGCTGCCTCCCAGACATGCCACGCTGCCTACCACAGCACTCCACGCTGCCTCCCACATATACCACTCCACGCTGCCTCCCACATCTGCCACTCCACGCTGCCTCCCACATATGCCACTCCACGCTGCCTCCCACATATGCCACTCCACGCTGCCTCCCACATCTGCCACGCCACCTCCCACATCTGCCACTCCACTCTACCCCCCACATGCCACTGTGCCTGATACGCCTTATACCCCCTGAAACACCACTCCATCCTCCCCAGACATGCCACCCTGCCCTCCCCACATATGCCACGCCATGCTGCCTCCCACATCTGCCACTCCACAATGCCTCCCACATCTGCCACTCCACGCTGCCTCCCACATCTGCCACTCCACGCTGCCTCCCACATCTGCCACTGTGCCTGATACGCCTTATATCCCCTGATACCCCACTCCATCCTCCCCAGACATGCCACCCTGCCTCCCAGACATGCCACTTCTCTACCCCCAGATATGCCACTCTACCCCAGATATGCCTTATACACCCTGATACACCACTCCGTCCTCCCCAGACATGCCACACTGCCCTCCCCACATATGCCTTATACCCCCAGATATGTCACTTCACTGCCCCCAGGATTTAGATTCCCCTAAATTAACCCTAAACTCCCCATTAACCATAACTGCCCCTAAATTAACCCTTAACACCCCCTTAACCACAGCATCCCCTAAATTAACCCTAAAGACCCCATCAACCACAGCATCCCCTAAATTAACCCTAAACACCCCACTAACCATAACTGCCCCTAAATTAACCCCCACTTCCCCTAACTATCAGTAGCCCAAATATATATATATATATATTACATACATATATACATATATATACATATATATATATATACACACACACACACACATTATATATATATATATATACACACACATTATATATATATATATATATATATATATATATATATATATATATATATATATATATATATACACATATACACATTATATATATATATATATATATATACACATTATATATATATATATATATATACATATACTTACAGTTAGATGAGTGTCACAGCCATGTGGTTCTGGCCTGGAGAAGGAAGGGGCGGGGCCAGTTGTCACAGTGATTACAGGGAGGGGGAGTAAGTAGGAGCTGCTGCTATGAGACGGTGAGTCAGACAAAACGGATTGTATAATGAGGGGGATTTTTCAGAGCGTTTGCTCTGAAAAAACCCTCATTTTATAATCGATAATAATCGATTCAACTAATCGATAATGAAATTCGTTGCCAACGAATTTCATTATCGATTTTTATCGATTTTATCGATTAGTTGTTGCAGCCCTAGTATATATTATTAACTTTTTCTATCATTCTTAAATCATAATAGTCATTACATATCTGCTCATCATCGCAAACACAGCTACCGCCATAATTTATTTCATATAAAAATTGTCACATGTTTATTATTTTTAATCTTTCCAACATAATCTTAGCTGAGCTTCAGATGGATTGGAATACAATTTGAAAATGAAAGGATGAACCAAGAGAAGAAGGAATTTGTTCATTCAAGAACATGTCATGCATTAATAAATAAAAATGTTCTACTGGAAATGTATCTCGTAAATTTTATTAAAAATAAAGGTAATTTACTATATAACATAGTAAAGTATATTGTGGTAGTGATTCTGGAGAATGAAAAGTATGTAGAGGTTAATAATACATCAGTGGACCACATTTAATCAAGTAAGATGTAGAAGGAAATTAGTCATAAAGGTGTCAGTGGATCCATAGTCAGATGCAGAAAGACCTCTGGGATCTTAAAAACTTAAAAACGTATGACTCTACACCATGCACAATGAATAGAAACACAGAATATGACCATTTGACCCATGTGGCGAGTGGAACCACAAATTTCGACAGATGTATCACCGTACCTGGGAACTTCTGGGCTCCGGCTACCTGAAGCCTTCCATTGCAGCACACGGCAAGGACTGCCCACAGACGTCAGCGGGCGGTCCAGTGACGTCAATGGGAGTTCACCCTGATGTCAGTGGGAGGTCCCGCTGACGTTGGAGGCCTTCCTGCTGATGTCGGGGGCGTTCCCACTGATATCAGCGGGAAACACCCCATATTTAAAGGGAAAATGGGCGGGAGCGGAGCATGTCAAGACACTCACGCAACCCAGAGGATTTGGGACTTGACCCAGAGAAGCGGTGCATTACCCGGCGATCTCCAAGCAAACCTGTAGCGTTCACAGGTATGTGAATCACAAGACATCACAAAAAGACAAATGGCAGAGGAAGAAGTACATGGGGGTATGTAGGCTGAGACTGGTTGACACTGCAAAGATGATAAGAACATTTGCACTTATTGTCATGATGTATATTTTGAGAAGAAGGATGAAGAATGGAATCTTGAAGTTGTGAAGGTTCTGGAATCCCAAAAGAAAGAACTCTGTGACAAATGTATGATTGCATTGATGCATTATCTGAAGTAAGAACGATTGATCAAATATTGATTTAGGTCATTAAAGCCGTATGGCGTACACGTCTTTGCTTTTCATGTGGTTAATAATTAATGCCCTAATTAAGTGGGGCTGGAGAAAAAAAATGGGTTGAAACATTTTCTGCCTTTTTCAGTGTCAGTAAATTTATCATATAAAAACATTCTTTTTATCACATTATTTGTTTTAAAATGCCAAATAGAAAGTGTTAAAAGGCCCTATTAAATTAAATGCATTAGACATAATGGAATCACAATATTTGCTACTGCAAACAAGTTTTGATTAAAAAAATCCCTTTTATCCTTTGTGATAAAATATGCAGATTGAAATAAGAGTAAATAACACAATACCTTTACTTTTCCTCTCACTGATTTCTGGGCCTAGAAAGTTTTGTCCTCAGAAGTGACTACAAATTGAGGAGGGTGTTTTATCTCTGGATAAGTAAACATTAGATAAATCAGTTTATTACTACAGTACAGTACACACACCGACACCCAAATACACACCAGGAAAGGCTCTGCCACACCAACACCCAAACACACACACACCAGGACAGACTCTACCACACTGACACATCCAAACACACACAGACCAGGACAGGCTCTACCACACCGACACATCCAAACACACACACAAGAGGACAGGCTCTGCCACACTGACACCCAAACACATACCAGGAAAGGCTCTGCCACACTGACACCCTGACACATATACCAGGACAGGCTCTACCACACCGACACCAAAACACACACCAGGAAAGGCTTTGCCACACAGACACCAAAATACATACCAGGACAGGCTCTGCCACACTGATGCATAAAAAAAAAATTCTACACTGCTTTGTCATTTGTATTTTTGTCCCATTGTGTATTAATGCCCCAGCCAGGTCCCCTTTTAGTATTGATTACTGTCTTCCTCCCACAACACAACCTTGTTTATTGCCCCCTTTGTGCATTTTTTCCCACACCCTTGTGTATTGCCCCCCCAGCATTGATTTATGTGATGCCCCAACTAACCCCCTCCCTTGTGTACTGATGCCCCCACCACTTTTGTATTGGTTAATGTGATGCCCAAGCACACTTTTGTCTAATGTATTACCCCCAGCCACACACCCCTTGTTTATATTGGTTTTGTGATAACACAACCCAGCCACCCCCCCTTTTGTATTATTTAATGTTTAATGATGTCCCAATGCAATCCCCTCTCCCTTGAATATGGGTCTGCTTTCTGTTAACCCCTTATTTTTTGGTAATACTTACATTTTTGTGTTTTTTTTTTCCTGCACTCCTCCAATGTGACGATCATCTCCCTGTCACGAGGAACTCTTGAGAGCAGCTGGCGCAAAAGCTTCTGCATACAGTTACTGCATTAACCCCACATTAACCCCTTCTACAAAAACGGCAAAAAAACAAAAAGAAAAAATGAACAAGAAGAATGTACACAAATATTCTCCCAAACCGAACACAGCAACGGGCGCATATTCGTGGAACGTGAAGATTTTTTCCCACACAAATACGAACACGAAGAGTTTCTTGTCCTATGTCGATTCGTTTTTTGTAAGCACAAATTAATTTTGATTAAATACTGAGACAAGCCAGTGTGGGGTTCTTTGTTTATTTCAGTTGAATTCTCACACAATCATTCATATTCTCTCTCATTCCCTCGCACTCTCTGAATGTCTCACAACCTTCTCTGCTTCCGTGTCTCGCAGTACCTGTTCGGGGCTGCCTACCAAAACTACTTATGGATTCATCCCCTTTTAAGCCCAACCTTAGAGACGCCGCTTCCCTAGTGCAAACAGAAATAGAACTAGGCCGAGATGGTTCAATAATAGAGTTGGGGGAGCTACTCAGAAAGTATCAAATCTTGCATATAGACAACCTAATGAAAGTAAGATTTCCAATGAGAGTAAATGTCACCCAAACTGTTCTTCAAAAATATTAATGAAAAAATAAATAAACAGAATATTAAATCTTGTAAGAACGTGATGGAGGAACCCAAACTACATACCAGTAAGTTTAACATTAATTGTTGGAAAATATTTTATAATAATAATTTAAGGGATAGTAAGTGATGTCATCCTGGAATAGGATGAAAAAATCATAGAGACCACTATTTCCATTTTCTTGGTTTTTTTTGACCCACTTACTCCAAAGACCCTTTAATTTGTTTCCTGTGAATAGACCGGATTCCATTTATTTCTATCATTTTCTTTTTTTTACAGAAATGTAGAATATATTTTAGAAAACATTTCTTCTAAAACCACTTGCAGATAATTAGGCGCCGGGTCTCTTTGGAATCACTTCTCGTGCCGAATGGAGACCTCTTGAGGGTTTCTGGGGATCTGTCAGCAGAACGCTAAAACCTATAAAAAGCAGATTACCTCCGACAAGGAGAAATATTCTGTTTAGGAAGAGCGTCCGTCTCAGTGTGGCCAGAAAGCTTGGAAAATATCATAAACATGGTAAGATTTTTTTTTGGCTTCTTTATGTACATCTGACATGCATAGAATACATGGTTTAACAATAACACATTGCGTAGTACATATTCAGCAAATTTAACAAAACAATAGAAAATACATTTATGCCAAAATAGATGCTTCTGGCAAATATTCTTCCATATTCAGCAAACTGTTGGGTTGTAACTGTAAGAAAAAACAGTATTTAAGGAAACACATTTGTAAAGCTTTTTTCTCCTGAATTTTCTTGTCCACTTACACATTTTGTGTTTCAGAGATTCATTTTAATATTTTTTTTTTATACGTGAAAATTTGAGCATTTTAAGAACGAGACAACGATCACGGAATTTTGGATCCTGGGATTTGAGAACATCCACAGCACCAGAGTTATTGTCTTTCTTTTGTTTGCAATAAGTTATATTATAACATTATTGGCTAATTTCACAATCATATTACTGGTCGTCACATGTCGCCACATCAACGCTCCGATGTACTTCTACCTCAGCCACCTGTCTTTCAACAACATCCTTCTCTCCACAACCATCGAACCTGAAATGCTCCACATTATATTGAGAGAAGGAACTCGTATGTCCAAGGCTGTCTGCTTCACCCAATTTTACTTTTTCTCTGTTTCCACCTCTAATGAATGTCTCCTCCTCACTGTGATGTCCTATGACCGATATTTGGCCATCTGTAACCCATTGCGTTATTCCTCCATCATGGACCTTAAACTTTGTAATCTTCTTGCATCTTTAATTTGGGAATGTGGAATAATTATCGCTTTACCACAGATTGTTCTTTTAAACAAGATGACCTTTTGTGGGTCAAATACAATTAACAATTTTTATTGTGACTTTCTTCCACTTCTCAGACTATCTTGTTCAGACACATCGGTTAATGAAATATTAACTGATGTAAGTTCCATTCCAATGGCATTTGTGCCGTTAATGATCATCTCTATAACTTATATAAACATCATTGCTGCCATCCTCCGGATCTCCACCTCAGCTGGAAGACAAAAAGCCTTCTCCACCTGCAGCTCCCACCTGACCGTGGTCTGTATGTATTATGGGACATTGGTGTTTAACTACATGATTCTGTCTAAAGTACAATATTCGGCATTACAGAAAGTAATTTCCGTGTGTTACACTGTTGTGACCCCGTTGTTGAACCCTGTTATATACAGTCTACGGAATGAAGAGATTAAAAGGAGCCTAAAGAAAATTTTCTTTCAAAAACTTAAAAATTAATTAAACTTGGATTTTTACAAAGTTTGATTTTAGTCTGCCATAGTCTTTACATGCCTGTTGCTTTTGGCGCCTGCGGTTTGCCCCACTCACCCTGGGTATATTCTGGCCATTCTTGTTATTCCTTTAAAGCTTCATCAAGGTTTTCTGACCAGACAACATTTGCTGCGTTTGAGAAAAGTCCAAGGTGGCATGCAGAGGTATCGGCAAAACCAAATAAATGAAAGAGTTAAATATATAAAAACAAGCAAACCCCAAAATATCTTCACTGAGCAAACCTCATCTCACAACTCCTACTCCTATCCTGTTGTAGGTTGTGTGTGGATATATAGGCCTCTATACCGCTGCTCCTCAGCTCTCCTAATGTGATGAGGAGGTTAAATTGCTAAAAACAACCATTTGGAGAGGCTTTGACTCTTTACCTCCCTCCAAATAAAACTCTGGGATGGAGATGGTAGTGTTGAAATTAAAAATAAAGAATAAAAATAGCTTATATGCTTTCCTCTAATTCTCCCAGTTAGACGGGATGAGGTATCAGGAGGGTCTACAAAAAAAAATCATTATAGGTTCTTGTACTATAAATGAGTAACTTCGGGTATAATCAAAATCTACCTTCTCAGATCTTATTACCCCACACCCAGCACAAAGTTGGTGAGGGAAAAGGGCAGGAAAGCAAGCAGATGTACTGGCACCGCAGGACAGTAGATGAAAAGGTCCATCTCAGAATGGATGGATAAGAACAGCCCCGGAGCATGAAATAGGTGTAGGGGCACCATGACCGGGTAAGGAACAAGGAGCACATCATGACCTAACAAAGGGTTAAGTGCTTGTTACATTAAAGCATCCTGTATAACTGTTTGCCCCCTGAGTGAACTTTGCCCTCTAGCCTGAATATTCAGCGACAGGATGAAGGGGAGGACACTGAGGTGCAAAAGCAAATAAATTTGGCAACCCATGCTCAGTTAAGGTCGTAGGTTTTAATAAGTAGGCGAAATTGCACGTTATTCCAGAGAATTTATTCTTCTATACCATGGAAGCCTTGCTGCAGGAGCTTCGTTCCAGGCTGTCGACCGAAGGGACTGGCTTACTGAGAGATCGTGTGGCTGAGCTGTTGTCCGAGTCCCAACCCGATGTTCCGGTGTCCCCTGAGCTGTCTGGGGGCCTGCGCTCTACCAGGACCCGGGTGTCTCACCCCCCGTCGCGCCTTAGCCCAGAGGCTTCTGGGCGCTCTAGACCCGTTTCTGGAGAGACCGGGAGTCCAGGCCACCCCACCGCCAAGCGGAGCAGAGCATCTACAAGGACCGGCCGTTCCAGGGTGCCGCGGGCAACAAGACGCACGACTCCGGAGGTTCCACCTACCTTCGTTCCCCCTAGCAGTGCTTCCGAAGATGAGATGGCGGGCGTGTCTGAGGATCCGGTGCGGCGTGCTCCGGCTGCGTCGTCTGTTCCGGCTGTGGATGTCCATCGTGGAGGTGGTTCCCGTTCATCACGCTCCGGGGCCCCCGCCCGGAGGCAGCAGGAGTCCGGGGGAAGTCTCAGCAGCGGCCGGGATTCGCGTCGTCGCGGCAGAGTGGGCGGTCCTCGCGAGGGCAGAGCTGGTGACGGACGTCAGGATGAAGCCGTTCCTGCCAGTGCAGCCGAGGACCCCGGTACGCCTGAGCTGTTCACGACGGTGCCTGTCAATTTGTCAGCAGGAGAGGCTATGCCCTCTACATCTTCCCCTGCAGCTGGCCAGGCGAGGGGTGAGCATACTGTTGATCATTCTCTTCCTCTTTTATCTTCCCATCTTTCTAATGTTCCCAGTAGTTTTGGGGGGTATGCTGGGTCACAGGGGCAAGTGGGGTCACATAATTTTGGGGGTTCAGTGGTTGCTAGTAGTTTGTTGGGGTTTGCAGGGCCTTCAGGTGTGCATGGGGCTTTACCTCCTGGGGCTTCGGGTGGTTTTTCTGTGCCTCAAGTTTCATCTGGGGTTCCGGATATTGCACCTGGCCTTGTCTTACCTGTGCAGCAGAGTGCTGCCATTTCTGGGCAAACTCAGGGTGCTCATGTGACTCCGCACGCGGCCGTTCTGCCTGCTTTATCTCAATTTGTCGATGGTTTTAGAGATTTGTTGGTTCGTTGTGGTTTACAGGGCTCTGGAACCCCGGCGCAGGCTTGGGGATCTTATGGCGTGGCAGGCGGTCAGGCGGTGTCAGGGCCCCCAGTGCCGACCGTGGCGGAGGTTGGATCTCCTGACCCCTTTGTTCAATCCCATCATCTATAGTCTCAGGAACCAGAAAATCAGAAAAGCATTAAATCCATATTTAAAGAAATCAGCGATGATCGTGTTACCACCATTGGTGATAAATCGTCCTCAGAAATGGTTTTATGTTTACAAAGCGGAAAAGCAGACAGCTAAGAGATATCAATAGATGACATCAATAGAGAAGCGACCGGTCTATCCACCTATAACTTTTTCTTTAAAATACTCTGTTATGCTTCCTATTTCCCAGCAGAACTTCTCTTTCCAGTTCCAAGGAACCACTCCTGGTCTGGATAATGATTTGGATAACGGTAGGTCAGCCATTCTAGCTGGTATTTAGAAAGAACCTTGGTGTTGGTGGCCTTTAGGGGGTGGTTGGAGAACCACTTCATAAATCAAACTTTAATTATTAAAAATGTAATTTGTATATCGGATAGTCAATTAGTCGTCATGCTTTTACCAACCATTAAAAATACAGAATTACCAGTAAGAAAGTAAGTAATAAACATAAGAGAGGGCCAGAGGAGGAGAAGAAGGCCACGTTCCTTCAACTTTACGGCCTATTAGGAGGCTGAGATGAGTTAATGTTATAATAGTAATATTTTTTTCTGTTTGCATCTATTATGCCAATTATTTTTAATTCAATAATTTCATAATGTCTTTCAGGAATTATTGATTTTTATCTGAGTGAAAGAGAATTTTGGAGTATTTTAAAATGTCTATCTTTTTTAAAAAAAAATAAATATATTCTTTCCATCATTGCTTTGAGATTTAAATGTCATATGTAAACTAGAGGGGGCTCTTCGTCTTTGGCCAAAAAAAAAGTTTCGTATTCCGCGAATAATCGCCCATTTCTGTTTTCTCTTCGGGCGAATAGTCATGGACATTCTTTGTGTTCGTTTTTTCTTTGTTTTTTTTCAGTTAAGGGGTTAATACGGGGTTAACGCTTACAGCAGCAGCAGCTCTGGCGCCAGGAGTTTAAATATCCGTATGAGCAACTCTATTGGTCGCCAGCAGGAGGCCCCTTGCTGGCAACCAATGAGCTCACTACCATATATGGCTAATATATGTTCGGGCAGAATGCTGCCCTCTACTGGTTAGATACATTGAGTAGCGTTGTTCCATATCCTTGAAATCCAAAGTTATTATGCCACTCAATGTAAAACCAACAGAGGGCAGCATTCTGTCCAATGATATATTAGCCATATGTGGCAGTGTGCTCATTTTCATTTATTAATTATTCAAATAAAATATATTCCCATGATCTGCTGGTCTCCCCGCTGCAATAGTTAAATGTCCGCACTCGCAGACATTAATGCTGTTAAACTTGCAAACTCTTTTTTTCTATTTATTTTGGGGGTTTTTTGTATTAAACCATTACACAAAAGGTTCATGGGAACATATTTTATTTGAATAAATGCAAATGAGCACACTGCCACATATGGCTAATATATCTTCAGACAGAATGCTGCCCTCTACTGGTAAGATACATTGAGTAGCATTGTTCCATATGCTTGAAATCCAAAGTTATTATGCTACTTAATGTATCTAACCAATAGAGGGCAGCATTCTGCCCAAAGATATATTAGCCATATATGGTAGTGTGCTCATTTGCATTTATTCAAATAAACTATATTCCCATGAGCCTTTTGTCTAACAGTTTACTACAAAAAAAAAAAAAAAAATAAATAGAAAAAATAAAGTTTTCAAGTTCGACAGAATTAATGTCGCCGAGTGGGGACATTTAAATGTTACAGAGGGGAGACCAGTGGTGTCCCCACTGTGTCAGTTAAATGTCCGTATCAGCGACTTTGTTGGTCACTGGTATGGATATTTAACTGTTGCAGTAGGGTCCCAGGTTGTTTTATTTATTTAATTCTGCAGCCAGTGGTAAGGGGCTGTGCAAGTGAGCCTATTGGTCGCATGGCTTAACGGGAGCGGAAGTCTGTAGTTTCGCTGTCAGGAGTTAAAAAGGCCGTGCAGGGCCAATTGGTTGATGCCAGAGGAAGACCCTGCAGGTGACCAATAGGGCTTCCTCGCACTGCCCTGTAACCTGTAAGCCCTGAAGGTGAACCTGCAGATTTCCGCTTCAGTCAACTCCTGTGATGCCGCAAAGATAAGGTAGGCTAGATGGGGAAGGGGCCATGGAGATTAGTAGACGTGTGTGAGTCTTCGTCTTCGCCTACGTTTTACCGCCGCTGTCTTCTCTTCTACGTGTCTTCGGAACGAACACGAAAATGCACTCTTCGTGTTCGATTTCATGTTCGCCTGAAGACGAATGCACAAGTCTAACGTAAACTATATTTTGCAGACACTGGTTTTCTGACAACAAATTAGTTTTTTTTTTGCCCAAATACATAAAAGTTTGGGGTATTTTCAAGTGTCTTTTAATAAAAGTGCTTATATTTTGTAACAAATGTGTTTTACTTTGAAATATATTAACAAGCCGACTGGCTTTAGGAAAAGCTGTAGAATTAACAAGCTTCTAAGATGCCAACAGTTCAAAAAAAAAGGGTGTTTCGTTAAATCATAATCAAGAGACCAAATAACTCAAAATATAAAAAAAAATAAAAGGACGACTTTCATTTATTCTAGAATCGAACAGATAAACCACACAATACAATTTTAATACAGTTATTGTGTCATCATTACATTTATCTTTTTTTTCTGTTTTTATTTAATGTTATTTTTATTTCTGTGAGTCAATATCCAATAAGAATAGTTCATTGAGTCCGGCTTCCCGGCAGCAGCCTCGGCGCCCGCCATCCAATGATGTCTCCCTCAAGCCTTCTTGTTCTCGAAGATGCGGCGGTATCAGCTGGTAATACAGTGAGGGAATGTAAACACGCATGGGATAGACATACGGCTCCGGAATCTAAGACGAGACCAACGGCTGATTAAGAACTGAATGGGAGAATAGATGGGGGGGGTCTGATCTCCCACGTATTCCATGTTTCTATGTAAGTAATTGTAACTGTTTATTTAAATCTGATTCTGTAAGCCGCATTGTTGGTGGTCAGCTCTTCTGTAGCCCGTGGAACAGCATAGCGAGGAGGAAGGGGGCTCGTCTGGGCGAGGAGGTTGGATTAGGATACATGATACATGACCCTTGCACTGTCCGTGCCCAGGAGGTCCCCCATTTCCCAAACCCGAAATAAAACTTGTTTGTTCAGCAAATGTCTCGACATAACTTTATTTAACATTTTCTAAAAGATTTAAAACCACTTTAATAAAAACCTCTGTATAAATACTATACAATCTTCTGTACATATGTGTAAAAACAAACAATCAACTGGGGACTCCCATCCTAAACGCAGATAATGGCACACCACCGCTTCCGCCGGATACCAGCGACCGCCCCAACGGCCGCGGGTCATATACGGGGAGTTCCCTGCAAAAGAAGCAGAAAAAAAGAGGGAAAAGGGGAAAACCACAAGCCAACCTGGAAACACAAAGCCAAAAACAAGGGGGATGGCGGGCAGGAAACTGATCATGAGGTCTTCACGTGATTGCCCCCTGTATGTGTTCCTAGAGGTGCTTTATAACCCTGTCCCCTTCCCCCCTACAGTCACGTTCCTCGTGCTGACCCTTGCTGGGTTAACCCTTCCCTGCCCTAATGCCATGTGCACTGTCCTGTAGTGCTGGCAGGGTCATGTTCTCCTTACGCCAATGACTCAAGGGAACATCTTTGGTGACCTTGGCACCCTCTCTAAGTTTCTCAATGGATCGTATTAAATGCTCTTCTGATTTCCTGGTTCCTTAGGCTATATATGATGGGGTTAAACAACGGGGTGACCACGGAGTAAAAAAGAGAGGAGAACTTGTTAATATTTAATGCGTATCCTCTAGATGGACTCAAATAAATGCTAATTAGAGTTCCATAAAACAAGCACACGATGGCCAAATGGGAGCTACACGTGGAGAAGGTCTTCTGTCTCCCGGTGGTGGAAGAGATTCCAAGGATGGTGAAGAAGATATAGACGTACGTGACGATGACAAACACAAACGGAAAGAGAACGATGAACGGGAGGACCATAAAGGCTTCCAACTCAACAACAAAGGTGTCTGAGCAGGAAAGTTCTAGAATGGGGAGAAAATCGCAGAAAAAATGGTCAATTATGTTACGGTCACAGAAGTCTACGCCACCTAACAGCAGACGAGATATTGAAGCGAACAGAAACCCGAGGGACCATGATGCGATGACCAGATTGAGGCAGAACTTCAGTCCCATGATGGACGAATAATGGAGTGGCTTACATATGGCTAGATACCGGTCGTAGGACATCACGGTGAGGATATAACACTCAGCAGCACAGCAGAAACCAAACATCTGAAGTTGGGTGAGGCAGCCAAAAACCGAAACGGTGCCACCACCTTCCAAAATAATGTGGAGCATGTTGGGGACAATGTTGGTGGTGAAGAAGACATCACAGAAAGACAAATTGCAGAGGAATAAGTACATGGGGGAGTGTAGAGAGGGAACGGTAGATATCAGGAAGATAATGAGAGAGTTTCCAGTAATTGTTAGGATATATATTTTAAGGAGAAGAATGAAAAGTGGAATCTTTACAATGTGAAGATTCTGGAATCCCAGTAGAAAGAATTCTGTGATGATTGTACCATTGTGTCGATTCATCGTCTGTACAGAGAAAAAAACAAAAACATACATTTTACGTGTTGTTTGGCGGATGGGTGTCAGGAACCGGGTCCATACAGACGACTGTAAAGACCCAGAGCGCCCAAAGATTGTGTTCATGAGTTACGGTGCACTAGCGGAGTTGGACAGGGCCTGGTGCAGGGCGACAGCACACTCCCGGTGGGCATCTAGGGTTGTGCAGCCACATACCAGCGCCCTGACATAGCATCGGATGATGACAGAGCAGAACTTGGAGATATCCTGCAGGCACCCTGGAGCAGGCATGAGACATAGCACTGGAATAATGTGCAGGGTGCTGCAGGCTGAGAGTATGGAAGCTAAGCAGAGTACAGGAGAAACATAGCAAGCAGAGATATGAAGCTCCGCAGCCTGGGTAGAACGTGACAATGGGAGAGAAGAGAGAGAGGATGGGAGAGAAGAGAGAGGTGATAAGAGAGAGAAAGAGAAAAGAGAGAGAGAAGAGAGAGGGGATGAGAGAGAAGAGAGAGAGGGGATGGGAGAGAAGAGAGAGAGGATGGGAGAGAAGAGAGAGGTGATAACAGAGAGAAAGAGAAAAGAGAAAAGAGAGAGAGAAGAGAGAGGGGATGGGAGGGAAGAGAGAGAAAGGGGATATGGATAAAGGAGGAGAAATCTTACAGAATAAATGGTTGCAAAAGTGGCATAATCTACAAAAAAACAGAAAAATCATTTTTAAAATTAAATTAAAAGGCTGTTGTTTTTTTGTTGTTTTTTTTTAAAAAGGCCTAACCATGACTTCCAGCTCTACCGTCTCTATCTACTCACATTTAATATCTATCGCTGCAGGTCGTCTTCCGTCGTATCTTCGACAAAACATTTTTTACAGGGGAAAGGAGTCATCTTTATAGGTCTGAGTAGAAATTTCTCAGGGAGCTGATTCCACAGAGACCCCGTTAACTGATCACAAAGAGCTTGCAGGTTTTTATATTTTATCTTTACGTAAATATGAAAGGTATGAGAATATATAATATATAATATGAAGAATATACAGGGATATAACGGGTTATAAGGACGGGATTAGTTATACGGCCGGAGAGTATATAATATATAATATGAGGAATATACAGGATATAACGGGTTATAAGGACGGGATTAGTTATACGGGGGAGAGTATATAATATATAATATGAGGAATATACAGGGATATAACGGGTTATAAGGACGGGATTAGTTATACAGCCGGAGAGTATATAATATATAATATGAGGAATATACAGGATATAACGGGTTATAAGGACGGGATTAGTTATACGGGGGAGAGTATATAATATATAATATGAGGAATATACGGGGATATAACGGGTTATAAGGACGGGATTAGTTATACGGCCGGAGAGTATATAATATATAATATGAGGAATATACAGGATATAACGGGTTATAAGGACGGGATTAGTTATACGGGGGGGGGAGAGTATATAATATATAATATGAGGAATATACAGGATATAACGGGTTATAAGGACGGGATTAGTTATACAGCCGGAGAGTATATAATATATAATATGAGGAATATACAGGATATAACGGGTTATAAGGACGGGATTAGTTATACGGGGGAGAGTATATAATATATAATATGAGGAATATACAGGGATATAACGGGTTATAAGGACGGGATTAGTTATACGGCCGGAGAGTATATAATATATAATATGAGGAATATACAGGATATAACGGGTTATAAGGACGGGATTAGTTATACGGGGGGGGGGAGAGTATATAATATATAATATGAGGAATATACAGGATATAACGGGTTATAAGGACGGGATTAGTTATACGGGGGGGGAGAGTATATAATATATAATATGAGGAATATACAGGGATATAACGGGTTATAAGGACGGGATTAGTTATACAGCCGGAGAGTATATAATATATAATATGAGGAATATACAGGATATAACGGGTTATAAGGACGGGATTAGTTATACGGGGGAGAGTATATAATATATAATATGAGGAATATACGGGGATATAATGGGTTATAAGGACGGGATTAGTTATACGGCCGGAGAGTATATAATATATAATATGAGGAATATACAGGATATAACGGGTTATAAGGATGGGATAAATTATACGGCCGAAGAGTATATAATATATAATATGAGGAATATACAGGATATAACGGGTTATAAGGACGGGATTAGTTATACGGGGGAGAGTATATAATATATAATATGAGGAATATACGGGGATATAACGGGTTATAAGGATGGGATTAGTTATATGGCCGGAGAGTATATAATATATAATATGAGGAATATACAGGGATATAACGGGTTATAAGGACGGGATTAGTTATACAGCCGGAGAGTATATAATATATATGAGGAATATACAGGATATAACGGGTTATAAGGACGGGATTAGTTATACGGGGGAGAGTATATAATATATAATATGAGGAATATACGGGGATATAACGGGTTATAAGGACGGGATTAGTTATACAGCCGGAGAGTATATAATATATAATATGAGGAATATACAGGATATAACGGGTTATAAGGACGGGATTAGTTATACGGGGGAGAGTATATAATATATAATATGAGGAATATACGGGGATATAATGGGTTATAAGGACGGGATTAGTTATATGGCCGGAGAGTATATAATATATAATATGAGGAATATACAGGGATATAACGGGTTATAAGGATGGGATAAATTATACGGCCGAAGAGTATATAATATATAATATGAGGAATATACAGGATATAACGGGTTATAAGGACGGGATTAGTTATACGGGGGAGAGTATATAATATATAATATGAGGAATATACGGGGATATAACGGGTTATAAGGACGGGATTAGTTATACGGCCGGAGAGTATATAATATATAATATGAGGAATATACAGGGATATAACGGGTTATAAGGATGGGATTAGTTATATGGCCGGAGAGTATATAATATATAATATGAGGAATATACAGGGATATAACGGGTTATAAGGACGGGATTAGTTATACGGGGGGGAGAGTATATAATATATAATATGAGGAATATACAGGGATATAACGGTTATAAGGACGGGATTAGTTATACGGGGGGTAGTATATAATATACAATATGAGGAATATACTGGGGTATACCGGGTTATAAGGACGGGATTAGTTATACAGGCCGGAGAGTATATACCGTATTTGCTCGATTATAAGATGAGGTTTTTTTCAGAGCAAATGCTCTGAAAAATACCCCTCGTCTTATAATCGAGGTCGTCTTCTAATCAGACCTCAAAAAAATGTCTGCTGGGGCCAGGCTGCTTACTGGTGCTTTGGTCGCGAGCAGCGTCTACTAGCAGCAGGAGAACAGGAAGCTAGAAGAGTGTCACATAATTCTGCCTCCTCCTCCTTCCTCTGGGGGCGGGGCCAGAGAAGTTGCTCGCACAGCGGGGCCCCTGCAGAAGTCTTCGAGTGAGAGATCTGCAGTTCAGGTAAGGGGGTGGGGAGGGTTTTTGAGCAAGTATGTGTGATTAATGGAGTGATTGAGTATTTAAATGTTTGTGAATGAGTGTGTGTGTATGATAGCATGGATGTGTAAGGGGGGTGGTGGTGGTAGCATGGCATAGGGAGGCTGTACTCACACTCCTATCATCCCCAGGTTCCAGCATGTACTGGCTGCCTTGGCTTGATAGGAGTGTTATTGCTGTTAGCAGTTTTATATATATATATATATATATATATATATACCTCCAGAAATGCCTTTTAACCCCCTATATGCCACTCTGCCCCATGCCAGAGTGGCATATGGGGGGTTAAAAGGCATATCATAGGGCAGAGTGGCATATAGGAGGGTATAAGACATTTCTGGAGGCAGAGTGGCATATAGAGGGTTAAAAGACACATCATGGGGCAGAGTGGCAAATAGGGGGTATAAGGCATTTCTGGGGGAAGAGTGGGGGCAGATGTGCATAACTGGGGGGGCAGGTTGGCAAATAAAAGGAAATAAAAAATATATATTTTTCTCAATCATAGCTTTTATTAAATGTGAAAAAATTGTTTACATGAATTAATATTTACTAGTAAAACTTTTTTTCCTATAGGGTAGTCTTATATTCAGACTTTTTGTTTTTTTCCTAAATTAATATTTAGATTTTGGGGGGTCGTCTTCTAATCGAGCAAATACAGTATTATTATTGTACCAACAATGTCTGCAGCCCTTTTTAAAGTCCACACATTCAAAAGGTCTAACAGACTAAGAAGGACCTATAAATTAAGGAAAGAGGGTTTACACTCTAGAGGATTTTTTATTATTAAAATATAAAACATAAATAAGAGTGAATTTTTCAGTTCAGTAAATTCTACATTTTCTTCCTAAAGTATCTGCAGAATTCAATTTTTACTGCTGATCCAGAGGAAGATTGGATCCTGCAGCCTGCGGCCGCATATTGTGGGGAGTACAAAAAATGGAAAAATAAAGTTCCGGGGCCCCCTAGTCGTCCCCAGTCTGGTCCTGATCAACGTTTTTAATATCCCATAGTAAACTCCTATAGCATATTGATAAAGAATGAGCGATCTTTCTGTGCTTGTGTTTCACCTTTGACTTTATCAACAGATGGCTAATCAGGGGAACGCGACAACGATCACGGAATTCTTTTTGGTGGGCTTCCATGGTCTTCATAGCTTCAAAATTCCATTCATTATTCTACTGCTTACAACATGTGTCATGACAATGAGCGGAAATCTTCTCATCATCCTTTTGGTGTCAAACAGTCGTCTCCTGCTCTCCTCCATGTATTTCTTCTTGGGCCACCTGTCATTTTGTGACTTCTTGTTCACCGCAAACATTGTCCCGAACATGATCCACCTCACGCTAAGAGAAGGAACCAACATATCCTTCCTCGGCTGCTTTACACAATTCTATATATTTGGCTGCTGCACCACAGCAGAATGTTACCTTCTAACTGTGATGTCCTACGACCGTTACTTGGCCATCTATAGCCCGTTGCGTTACGTGTCCATCATGCCCCTTAAAAGATGTCTCCATTTAGTCGTCTCTTCCTGGTTGTTTTCCTTTCTAGTTGTATTAATTTCTCTTGTTCTACTTGCTACGTTAGACTTATGCGACCCGCTCATCGATCATTATTATTGTGACTTCAGTCCTATAGTGAAGCTCTCCTGCACAGACACGTCGGCCATCCGTAGGATCGCGCAAGGAGTTAAAGGTCCATGTGAGCAACTCTATTGGTCTCCTGCGGGGCATCCTTTGGCATCAACCAATTAGTTGATACTAGAGGAGGCCCCTGCCGGCTTTTATGAACCTTTAACTCCTGTTCCCTCCCCAGGCCAAGTTTCGGTGTCAGGAGTTAAAGATTGGTGTGAGCGACTCAATTGGTCACTGGCAGGGAGCTCCTCTCGTATCAACCAATGAAGGTCAGCTGCCCTTTATTGATTCCAAAGGAGGCCCCTGCAGGTGACCAATAGACTCGCTCGTACAGACCTGTAACTTCTGGAGTGGGGAGACCAACGTTCATTTTCATGTTCGCACAAATACGAATGAACAAGTCTAGTACATACTGTAAAAATAGTCTGCTTCATTTCATCCTTACTTATTAATCTAAATAAAGCGCAAAATCATATGCCTGGGGGCAGGAATACCAGTTGGTGGGGGCAGGAATACCAGTTGGTGGGGGCAGGAATACCAGTTGGTGGGGGCAGGAATACCAGTTGGTACAAAAAGCCCCGCTATGTAAAGCGATTGGCTTACCACCACTTGTTTGATAAAAGATAATTTTTATGCATTAATTTTCTTCTCACCCACACGCCTTTTGATCTATTTCCATATTTTGTTTTTGCGATCATCTATTTTGTGTTATTTCCAAGACGAAAAATATATATTTTTTTGCATTCATCTCATCCATTTAAAGCGTTGTTTTGTTCTTCTATACGTTAATATTTCTGGCATTTGTTGCTATTCATATAACTTCATAATTAAATGTTTAATTAGCGTCTGTTAGTCCAATTAACGCAATAAGGTCTTTATGGAATTACCAGATCCTTCCGGAATCATCTGCAATCTGAAGACCTATAAATGTACCCTTTAATCATTCCGGGACGGCAAACACAGCGCGGGCAGAAGCACGCAGTGCACACCTTTCATCGTAAGTACATATTCTTAGATTTGAACAAATTTATTGAAAATCACTTCTTCTAGATTTCAAACTCAAGGCTAAATCGCATTTTTTCAGATGTTGGATTTAACCCAAAAATAGGTTTCTTTAAATATAATTAAGTTTTTGTTGATCCTTATTTATTTAAATGCCTTGTTCCAAGTACTGAAGATGCAACATGAGATGAAACAGAATGTCATCAAATTAATTTGGCATAAAAATATACAAAAAATAATAATAAACACAGATTTAATACAAATTGTAGAATTTTGGGTCCATATATGCGAAGTATTGAGTAGAGTCTATGTCTAAGTCCCCAAAGATCTCCATCTGACGAAGGATCCACAGAAACCTACAAAAGAAAAATATTCAAGGAACTATAGTAATTATATTTTTATGCATAAAATATCAATATAATGGCAATTGAGACGTTGATGAGATGTTAAGATAACCATGTTTTGGTGCAGATGCTATACAACCACCTTATTATAAAGGTAATATTGCTATATTTGTGTGAATGGAATCCTCCATAAATACCCCCCCCCCGTGGATTTATCACCAGAATAAGCATAGTAGATGTGTTTGTAATTTTTATTTGTCATTAATGCTCACTGACTTATCAATCAGTTACCAATCCATAGATGGTGGATCAACAGAATCACACAGCCGTCATCAATTTTATTCTCCTGGGGTTCCAGGATCTCCATGACCTCAACATTCCATTCTTCATTCTTCTTCTGATGATATATATCATGACCATAAGTGGGAACATGCTCATCGTCATCTTGGTGTCAATAAGTCCCCTACTTAACACCCCCATGTACTTCTTCCTCTGCCATTTATCACTGTGCGACGTCTTGTTCACCACAAACATCGTGCCCAACATGCTACATGTCATCTTGAAGGAAGGCAGTTCCGTATCGCTTGCCGGTTGCCTCACCCAGCTTCAGATATTTGAGTGCTGCGGCACCGCAGAGTGTTACATTCTCACAGTGATGTCCTACGACCGATACTTAGCCATCTGTAACCCGTTGCGTTATTTCTCCATCATGGGATATAAGCTCTGTCTTGGTCTTGTTCTCTTGTCCTGGTTGCTTGGTTTTATTTTTGCTCTAGTAGCATGTGTACTGATCGCCCGCTTACAGTTTTGTAAACCTAAAATGATTGACCACTTCTTCTGTGATTTCCTCCCTGTTTTGGAGCTTTCTTGCTCCGACACTCTGACCGTGAAAATAGAAGCTTTCATTGTCCTCCCGTTCATCGTCCTCTTTCCGTTCGTGTTTGTCATCGTCACGTACGTCTATATCTTCTTCACCATCCTTGGAATCTCGTCCACCACCGGAAGACAGAAGACCTTCTCCACTTGCAGCTCCCATTTGGCCGTCGTGTGTGTGTTTTATGGGACGCTAATTTGCATATATTTGAGCCCATCCGATGGACATGCATTAAACATTAACAAGTTTATATCTCTTCTTTACACCGTGGTGACCCCTTTGTTCAATCCCATCATCTATAGTCTCAGGAACCAGGAAATCAGAAAAGCATTAAATCCATACTTAAAAAGATGTCGGCGATGATCGCGCTACCACCTTCGGTGATAAACCATCCTCAGAAAAGGTTTTATGCAGACAGCTAAGAGATATCAATAGATAACATCAATAGAGAAGACCAGATGTTACTTTGACACCGACCGGTCTATCCACCTATAACTTTTTTTTTTCTTAAAATACTGTTTTATGCTTCCTATTTCCCAGCAGAACTTCTCATTCCAGTTCCAAGGAACCACTCCTGGTCTGGATAACGATCCGGATAACGGTAGGTCAGCCATTCTAGCTGGTATTTAGAAAGAACCTTGGTGTTGGTGGCCTTTAGGGAGCGGTTGGAGAACCACTTCATCAATAAAACTTTAATTACTCCAAATGTAAATACTTCATATGTATATCGGATAATCCTGGTGCTTTTACCAACCATTAAATGTAACAATACACAAAATTAACAGTAAGTAGGTAATTAAGGTAAGAGAGGCCCTAGGAGAAGAAGGCCCTGTGCCTTCAACATTACGGTCAATTAGAAGGCTGACCCGTTCATTTTATAATAGTCATATTTTATAACTGCAGTTTCTGTTTGGATCTATTATTCCAATAATTTTTAATTCAATAATTTCATAAAGTCCTTCAGGAATTGTGGATTTTTGTCTGAATGAAAGAGAATTTTGGAGTATTTTAAAATGTTGGGGTATTTTAGTTTTTGTTTTTTAATAAAAAATTATATATCGTTGCCATCATTATTTTACAAACCGACTGACATTGGGAAAATCTGTAGAATTTTTAACAAGCTTCTAAGATGCCAACAGTTCAAGAAAAAGATGTACTGTAAAAAAATAATTTCTGTACCTGTATCGGATTAATCATGAGATAAAATAAATAAAAATTTTAATACACTTTTTGTGTCATCATCACATTTATTTTTTTATATATATATTTTTATTTAATGTTATTTTAATTTCTTTGTAAAGTTTGGGACCCAACCTATTTATGAAGTAAGATGTGGAATTATTGTTATTTTTTTAAGAAATTTGTGTAGAGATGCAGGAAAAAGTTTGTGAACCCCTTGGAATGACCTGGATTTCTGCAAATTTTGGTTAACAATAGAGAAGCGTTTATTGAACATACCAGGTAAAGATTGGAACCGCAGGGCGGATGACTTAAGTCTACTCAATGGTGGTAGACTGGAGCTGTTGTCCTTAGTCACGGAGCACACTGCCCTCCTCAACACGTAAATAATATAAATAAATACAACTAAAAAACATCTCTAACTCTAAGTACCCCATGTAGGGGGTGATGAGGTCCATTCAAGCACCCTTTGGGTGGCAGGAGGATGCACAGTGATGTTCACCAAAGGGCACCCAGTTTAAAGTCTATGGGATCCTTTAAGTCAGTACAGGGTGTAATGCATTTTTCAACCACAGGGGGCACTGAAGTGCAACAATAATCAAAGTGAAGGAATTCCCAGAGGGTCTCGAGCACCGAAACTGTGATCAGTCAATATTCAATAACAAGAGTTCATTAAGTGCGGCTTCCCGGCAGCAGCCTCGGCGCCCGCCATCCAATGACGTTTCCCTCAGGCCTTCTCCTCCTTCTTCTCCTCATTGGGGTTTGGTGACCTCGCTGGCTCCTCAAGCCTTCTCCTCCTACTTCTCCTCCTTGGGGTTTGGTGACCTCGCTGGCTCCTCAAGCCTTCTTCTTATTGAAGATGCGGTGGTACCAGCTGAGTTTGGGGGCTCTGCTTGCTTTCTCCCCCTTTTTCAGGAGCTCGGGAGGACGGCTGGTAACGGGAGCCTCTGCTTCGGGGTTGACGGCCGCGGATGTTTTTTTAGGTCCACAGAAGCAGAAGAGGCGTCTCCAGAAAGCAGCTTTGGGTGTCTTGCTCTTCTTTCCTGCAGCTTCTTCCTCGCACGATGTTTCTAGTGGAGGCTCCACAGAAATCTACACATAAGATATATCCGGTTAGACGCGTTCGGCCAAATAAACGAATAATTACGGGTCACTTACCTCTAGATGAAGCTTCAGCCCCAGAGCTGCAGCGCTCACCACCTCCAGTTTTTGAATCAGCCAATCACTAACCAGAATGCACTACCATTGAAACCAATGGGAGAGCTTTCTGCACATGTGCACAGAGGGTCTTGTTAGACCCAGTGGGATTCCTACACTTCAGAGGACCTTCCCATGTGACCTCTGACCCCCACTGGCTGCAAAGGTGGGGCAACCAGGACTGGTGGAGAGAGTATAGAGTGCGTGTGCAGGCGCTGCGGGTTTTTATTTAGAGAGGGGGTTTACCTGATCCCCGCGCTCTTCGGTCTCTTTATCGTTGGCTGCGCCGCCTGCTCCGCCATCTCCCGGGTCAACTGCGAGGGACTGACGGCGAGAGAGAGAGAAGGAGAAAGGGTTAAATGAAGAGGAGTGTGCAGAAAAGCGAGTGAATGAGGAGAAGCGAGAGGCGTAAGGGCCGCACTCACTGCCGTCCGCTGCGTCTCCTGTAACATCTCCCCGATCCTGGACATCGAGTTACATAAACTATTCACCATCAGCACCACCTCGGAAAAACCCCCGCCGCTCCACTCCCCGGCCGAGGGGGCCGACAGCTGGAGCTAAACAACAGAGACAAAGCATTCGTTTAAAACCAAAGCCTACACAATCCGGACATTGAGACAAAAAAAAAAAGACTGTTGAGGTTTCTTGGATACAGATCAGCCTCTTTTAGAATGTAAGCTCTTCAGCAGAGCCCTCGCCTCCCCGTCCAAACTGTCCTGTGTGCCCATTGTACAGCGCCACGGAATATGATGGCGCTATATAAATCCACACATAATAACGCCATGTAGTACTGCGATGCCGGGTTAACCCCTCGCTGTCTGTATGATGATATCGTGTTAGTAAATAGGAAAGCGGGTAATAAAGGTGTTTATTTACCTGATCCTCACGTTGTTTATCGGCGGTCGCCACGCCTGCTGCTCCTTCTCCCAGCTCCATGTCATCGAACTTCCCGGGGAAAAAGAAAGAGAAAGGGTTAAATCCAGAGGCCGAAAGTCTGCGGGAAAACTGGGGAGAAAAAACAATAAAAGGGCAACAGAAAGGGTCGGCGCTCACCACTTTCTGCAGGTTGGCCTGAAGCAGGGTCTCCACGGTGCGCATGCCCTCGTACAGATCCTTCAACGGCCCCAAGGTGTCTGCGAATCCATCGCCTTCCATGTCCCAGACCAGGGGGGGCGGGACTCGGCGCTAAAACATCGAGACACAGCGTCAGTATCATCCCGCGGAGCCAATGCAGACATATATACCATCACTCACCCCATCAGGCCCTGAGATCCATCGCCCAGCAACCTCCCGAACACAGAACCCGCCGGCTGATCCCCCCGCTCCCCCCCGTCTAGTCCGCCTGTCGTCTTAGATTCAAGAGCCGTCTGTCTATCCCATGCGTGTTTAATACCCTCACTGTATTACCCTCTACCACTTCTGCCGGGAGGCTGTTCCCCTTATCTACCCCTCTCTCAGTAACGTAAAGCTCTGCCCAGACTGACGCCTCTGTCCCACTAAGTAAACTCACGGTGTTCAGCAGCATCTCTCTCCCTCCGATTCTCTCTCTCTCTCTGAAGAAACTCTGCGCTCTCTCGAGTGACGCCCAGCGGATGCCTGAAGCTCGTCGCTCTCGCAAGTGCAGGACTGCGGCTGCCAGCCCCGGATACACGGAGCCGGGCGGATTATGACATCATACGGACATCAACACCGCGCTGTGTTACCGAGAGACGCGGTTACCGAGAGATGACAGTTTGGCTGCAGAGAACGCGATGACATCACGCGGCCAACTTAACCCCTTCGTAGCCAGAGCCTCTTTCTGAATGACGTTTCGTTGGCGCTGTGGAATCAGCCGAAGGGAATATCGGCAGAAGCGATCGCTTTCCATATAACGGCGGGACGGTTAGGAACGACTTTCGGGCAGAAGGAGGAGGACGAGATATTAAACGACACAAATACCGCATCGGCTCGATTATAAGACGACCCCCCCCCAAATGTGAATATTTATTAAGGAAAAAAAGAAAAAGCCTGAATACCAGACTATAGGAAAAAAGTTTCACTCGTAAATATTCATTCATGCCAACGATTTTTTCATATTTAATAAAAACTACGATCGAGAAAAATGTTTTTTTTTGTTTATTTCTTTTTATTTACCAACCTGCCCCCCAGTTATGCGCATCTGCCCCAGGCTTGCCACTCTGCCCCCGATATGCCATATACCCCCCTGTATGCCACTCTGCCCCCTGATATGCCATATACCCCCTGTATGGCACTCTGCCTACAGGAATGCCTTATATCCCCCCATATGCCACTCCGCCCCCCCCGACTTACCAATGCTTCCCCAGACTCATTCCTCGTACCCCAGACTCCCTGGTGGCGGATGCCTGCGCGGTGCGCGTGCACAAACTCTGATGCCTGGCCGGGGCTTCTATGACAGAGCGCCGGCGTCATGTGACCTTATAAGACGAGGGGTAGAAGACGAGGGGTAGAAGACGAGGGGTAGAAGACGAGGGGTAGAAGACGAGGGGTATTTTTCAGAGCTTTTGCATCTGAAAAAAAACCTCTTCTTATAATCGAGTAAATACGGTAAATGCGAGACAAAGATGATTAAAAAATGGTTTTAAAAAATGATAAAATGAGGGCGTTTAATAAACGTAATAATAATAAATATTTACACAAGAGAGAGAACCCCGAGCGACGCTGAACACGCAGAGACCGCGACACGGAGACCCCAAATATACAACTATAAATAGTAAAGAACACAGAAGAGACCACTTTAAGCACAATAACACGTCAGTGGGCGGTCCCGTGATGTCGATGGGCGGTCCCGTGATGTCAGTGGGCGGTCTCGTGATGTCGGTGGGGGCTCCCCCTGGCGTCAGAGGGTGGTCCCGTGATGTCAGTGGGCGGTCCCCCTGGCGTCGGTGGGTGGTCCCGTGATGTCAGTGGGCGGTCCCGCTGCCGTCGGTGGCCGGTACCTGGAGAACCCCCTTCCAAAGAATAAGGGGAAAAAGAGACAGGGGCTTCAAACCAGGGAGGGAAGGAAGAGAGAGACAGGAGATCCCCCAGATACGAATCAGAAGGACCCTATTACAGTTACAAGTAAAGGGTTAAAATACGCACAAAAAGCAAATTGTTTTAATATATTTACTGATTTAAGCAAATTTATTCGTTGAAGAAATAGTTTTCCACCCCCCCCACCCCGAATAATGTATAAATCACCCCCCCACCCCGAATAATGTATAAATCACCCCCCCCACCCCGAATAATGTATAAATCACACCCCCTGCGGAGATTTTCATCACTATGGTGATGGAGGATGCAGAGAAATTGGAACGTAAATATGAAATATAAGTGTGATTTATATTTCCATATAAGGTCATATTACCGCCGTTTATTCCAATTCACTTATAAGGGGCGCAGGCGCTATTTGGGTATTTTTTTGGTTTTGTTTTTAGACAATTTATTCCCAAGGGGAGGAAAAACAAACAGTTTAAAGTCAATCCGCTCATAAGCCTTTGTACTGCGCCGCGGAATATGACGGTGCTATATAAACCGATAAATAATAATAATGCTTGCCATCTACTGAAGAACAGAATATGGAGGAAGGACGACTTAACCCGCTTGGTACCAGAATAGAAGAGCACATCGGGGCGGAAAAAGAGGGAGTAAGAAGCTCGGCGGCCGCTTCGATGGATGGCGGGGAGAGAAACCCGGAAAAAGCAAACGCAGACCCGACGGGATTTTACTGCAAATTCTCTTTTTTTATTGCCATTTTTTTCTGAATATCAGTTGCAGTTTTTTACGGCGTCTCGATTTTTGGGGGTAATAAATTCAGAATGAAGATTCCGCAGCAGGCGGGGAAATGGATTCATTTATCAACAGAGTTTAACATTTATTATTATTCCTCATTCATGTCAAATATCCGGGAGAGAAACGGAGATTTAGAAGAGAAATAAAAGAATAAGAGGGTCAGAGGCTGAGATGGAACGGAAGGAAGTTTTACGTTACTGAGAGGGTAGTGGATAAGTGGAGAAGCCTCCCAGCAGAAGTGGTAGAGGGTAATACAGTGAGGGTATTAAACATGCATGGGATAGACAGACGGCTCCTGAATCTAAGACGAGACCAACGACTGATTAAGGTTTGAGTCTTTACAGCAGGAGAAACGGACAGAATACACGAGGGGGGGGTTCTGATGACATCATTTTATATTTTGGTCAAATCTTTAGTATTAAAAACACAGAAAAATACTGATTTTATGGTTATTCTCTATAATAATGGATATGGAAGGAGTTAATTTGTGCGCTGAGGCCTCCCATCCAGGGAAGAATTTGCCGATAGATCGTCTCCCCGGGGGCCGGGGCCGGGGGCAGCAAAGCTCTAAGGCTGGTGTGAGGGTCAGGTGACGCGGCATCGTGTGGCCCCCGCACGTCGGGTGCGGTAGGATTGGGAGAGCCCGTGCGGATGGCATGGAATGGGGGTGTCTGTGATTATTTAACCCCTTCAGTGCTGGAGTGCAGAGCACCGGCGTAGGTGTGTAATCGTTTAACCCCTTCCGTGCTGGAGCCAGCAGCTGCCAGCGGCCTTACATTCCTTGTAATCAATGAAGCGGGGGCTTTGTGAACACGGCAGGCGACACGGATATCATATGATCGTACGTGATAAATCTGTTCTCTTCACGCGGACTCCATGCCGCCTCCTGACGGTAGAAGAGGGGCCGGCAGCCGGTCATCGGCCAGCCTGATCTCCGCGCGCTGTCACACAAACAGGAGAGACTCTTAATAGTGAAAATTGTGAAAATCCTTTAAGAGGGGGCAATGATGGTGTGACAAGAACTGAATAATTACCATAAAATGACGTAAAAGAGAAAAATAATATTCATTTTTTGTTGGCAGAAGATAAATGGAGCAGCTTCCTGTCAGATGCGGTAGAGGCTAAAAGAGTGAAGGAATCTAAACATGCACGGGACACTGACTCTCCCCCCATCCCATGTCACGTGTCACGTGTCACGCGTCTTCCGTGCAGCTGCACAGGCTTCTTCAGAGCGAAACGCGCCAGTTGCAGCTTTGGATCTGCCCTCAATTGTATCAACAGTGATAACTGTATGAAAACGACCATAAACCAGAGCATGATCTTACAACAGATCCTTAACCCTTGCACTGCCAATAACCCTCATTAAAAGACCCCCCACACACACAAGTAACGGGAAACCCAGACACAAAACTATCATTTGAATTGGCCGCTGCATTTATTTACCAAACGGTGCGACGTTTTCTTTATTGATAATATGTAAAAACCGCTGAGTTAACCCCATAATTAACATCAACATGTCAGAATTTTTATTGGGAAAATGGATCCATTGGATCCAATGGATCGTCGGGTTAGATGGTACAGGAACGGGATCCATAGGAACCCTACATAACCCCCCCCTCCATCATACCATCGGTGAGTAGTAAAGTTTTCCATATATATTGGGGTACCTCCTTATAAGAGGGTTGATGGTCTGTCCATGGCTCGTTGGGAGGAAGTTCATGGACGGTATTTGCCGCCGCCAAGGTTGTGGTAACCTTGGTGGGAACAGATTTGGTGGAAGAGCAAAAAGGTTTTGCAATATGGTCCTTGAACTACTAAGAAGGGCAGAAAAGCAGAGGTCGCGTTACTACGTTAAAGTTGGCCCTCCTTAAACTTGGAACAGGTGCACTTAACAAAAAATTGTGCCCCTATTTCAATTAACCGTAACATTTATTCATTTGTCTACCCAAGTAAAGAAAAGATAAATAATGTAAAAAAGAAATTGGCAAAAAAATAGTTGACTGGGCCCTAAAAAATAACAAAAAAAGAGTGGACTCTCCTTAAAGGAGAAATGTGGCGGGAAAAAAATGTTTCTTTGAATTTCTTAAACAGTAATAACAAAATAATTGCAGTAAAACTTTGACATAGGATGTAGGAAATAACCCTTTTTTCAGCTCCCACTCATTTTTTGGCGCATAGCTTTAAAATCACAGAGATTTAAATGGCATGGGCAAAATGGCCGCGCCAGTAACAAAAATGGCCGCCGCACATGCACAAACCGGCACATCCAGACTCTGTTAGGATCCTACTGATATTTTATACAATACGGCTGCACCCGGCATGCTATATGGGGAGCGAGGGAGGTGAAAAAAAAGGTATTTCCGATATCCTTTCATTAAAGTTTGCCGCAAATTATGATGTTTAAGGAATTTAACCCCTTAAGGCCAATGGGCGGTCCCTAAACCCATTGAAAACAATGCATTTTGAGCCCGTACATGTACGGGCTTTGTCATTAAGGGGTTAAAGAAATATTTTTTTCCCACTACAGTTACCCTTTAGCATTCTAAATATTATTGGGGATTTTTTTGCCTAATACAGACATGGAAAGCTAATAGAATTTTTTTCTATTATTATTTATTTTATTTTATTTATTTTTTGCTTTTCTTGGCTTTTTAATCGCCATTTTCTATTATTAGTTTTTTTCCAGAGTAAAATAAATTATAATTCTTGAGTAAACATTGTGAAGAGAAGTTTAGCAATCTCCTGTGTCACTAAATAGAGTTTTTAAAATAGCAACCAGCGATCGGTCTCCCGAAAGATGGTTTTCGCTGTTAAAAATCTGCCGAACTTTTTTTTTTTTTTTTTTTTTTTTTATGTTTTCAAAAAAAAAAGTGATAAAATACTTTTCTAATTTCCTGGTTCCTCAGACTGTATATAATGGGGTTGAACAACGGAGTCACCACCGTGTACAGAAGAGAAAGTACCTTATTGACAGTAAGCGACTGTCCTTCCGAAGGGGCCGAGTAGATGCTGATTAAGGAACCGTAATACGAGCACACGACGGCCAGATGGGAGCTACACGTAGAAAACGCTTTCTGTCGGCCCATCGAGGACGATATTCCAAGGATAGTGATGAAGATACAGATATACGTGACGATGACAAACACAAACGGCAGGAGGACTATAAAATTGGTGAGGATAAGGGTTTCCATTTCAACAGCAGATGTGTCTGAGCATGAAAGTATCAACAAAGGGCTGAGGTCGCAATAAAAATGGTCGATAATGTTAGCGTTGCAGAAATCTAACCGGCAAAGCAGAAGAAGAGTAATAAGTACAAATACAAAAGCGAGCAACCAGGACCAGGACACTAAGTGGAGACAAAGCCTGTCCATGATGGCTACATAACGCAACGGGTGGCAGATGGCCAAGTACCGGTCATAGGACATCACGCTGAGTAGGTAGCATTCTGCCGCGGTACAGGAACCAAACATATAGAACTGGACCAGGCAGCCGGGGTAGGATATCACGCCGCCTTCGAAGAACGTTACCTGCATCATTTTCGGGACGATGTTTGTGGTGAACAAGAAGTCGCAGAAGGACAAATGGGAGAGGAAGAAATACATGGGGGAGAGCCGGAGGCGACTGGTCGATATCAACAGAATGATGAGAAGATTTCCGGTGGCGGTCATTGTGTAAATCACCAGAAGAAGGATGAAGAACGGAATCTTGAAGCCGTGAAGGTTTCGGAATCCCACCAGAAAGAATTCCGTAATAATCGTTTCATTCCTTGGATCCATCGATGGACTTTTTTTTTTTAGAAGGTCCGCGGGTTCTGCGGGTAAGAAGCGGTTTTCAAAAATGATAAAAAATATTCCAAAGCTTTACAGGGATCTTGGGAATTTCAGCGTCTTCAAAATAGCTTTGCTTGACATGGAAAATATAAATAAAAAATGTAGCTTCAATGCAACGGTGCGGACACGAAGCTCAGATCATCCTTTGTTTGAAATCACCGTGAGGCCCCGTTTTATAGCACTGAAGATGCTGCACCTGAGTCTGATTTAATTAAGTTAATAATGTCCTCATGGACTGCATTATGTTATTTTTTAGTAGCTGTTATTGAGTAAACATCTGTCTTATTTTTATCTTAATTGCCTGGTTTTATTAGCAACGTATCCATTGTTTCTTGGGAAGTATTAACTAGTTACACTCACAAACAGGGACATTACTAGAAACCGCAGGGCCCCAGTGCGGAAATTGTCCCCCATCTTCACCAAGCAACATTTCCCACAGTGCCACCTTTGCCCCCAAACAGCTTTTACTTCCTGTGCCCCAAACAGCTTGTGAGTGCCACCTTTGCCCCAAGCAGCTTATCCGTGTCCCCAAACAGCCTGTCTGTGCCATCTTTGATCCAGTTTTTCAGTGCCCCCAAACAGCTTGCCTGTGTCATCAGACACCCCCCCCAACATACACTATGGCACACATATATATACACACCAACACACATTTACACATGCTAACACATACACTTACTCATACTAACACACATGTACATATTCACTCTAATACACTCCATCACACTCCACTTACACATACATGCTCATCCACACATTCACATCCAATTGTTTGGAAAGGGCCCTTCCGACCTGGATTGGGCCGGGCCCTTTAAAAACAAGATGGAGAGACGGGAAAAAGTTGGTGTAGGGGTCAACCGGGCTCCTACAACAACTTTTCTAATATCTCTTCAATGAAGATATAGCGAGTGGAAGGCAGGAGGGACTCTCAAGTCACCTTGCAACCCTCTTGGACTTCACCACGATGTTTACAACTGCAGACTTACAAGGGCTGACTCACTTTACAGGTGCGAGTTGGCGATGAATACATTTGGTGCGTTCCCTGGGCTTTGTAGCTTACAGTGCCCTGCAAGTTGTTTTTTTCTCTTTTTTTAATGAACGCCAATGCAAGTTGGTATTAGTGAATTCATACGCTGGAGTTTTGTCCAACTCACACGAGTCTTCTGCGAGTATTCTTTAGTGAATAGACCTGCCAGATCAAGTCCATTCAACCGGACGGCGGTCAAGTCCAAGTCGAAGGTTGCTATCGAGTTGAACCAAACTTCAGCTTACCCAACGCGACCAACAACGTGATGGAGCTTGGCTTTCGTGAACAGACGCGTTTCTAGTTAAGCGCTGCCAGATTGTAGAATAGAACAGACCAATTTAACCCATTAACGTGCCGATCTTTTGTTTTTTTATTGTGACTCAAGTGACTGGCCTTTTTCTATAATCTTTATCTATTTTCTGACAATTTTACAACTCTGTCCGTTACAATAACCCAGAAGCTACACCATATAAATACTAAACATAATGATATTATAAGGCGAAACCCATGACGTGTCATACCAACGTTCCTCGTCGTAATATGAGAATAACTTTTATTATTACTTTGGGCCTCCCTGGAGCTGCCATCCTAGGCCGACTTTGTTTTGTTACTTTTAATAGCGCCATGTTGGCCAACATATTGTCAAAATAGGTTTGTTTAGTTAACTTAGCTTTGACTTTTAATATGATTATTCCATAAAACCAAGTCCAAGCTTTAATAAGATTTAAAAACGACCTGGTCTGTGGTGAATACATATGAAAAGAGGCGTTCATTTTTGTATGATGGTAAAAGAGTCGTCTTCCGGTAGGCCAGGGGATCTTGTCACGCCCGCCAACACCGAATAAACGCTCACAGCAGAGCTTCTTCAGCCCTGAATCACCTAGCAAAGAGCTGAGCTCCATGCTAAGAGGACGGGGACTTGGACAACCCCAACAGTGAGGAGGCTCAGGTGTTGGCGGGTAGAGTTTGGAACCGAGTGTAGTAGGCAAAGCATGGACCGATACCCCGGCCTTAATTCATGTTAAATGGATCTCGGACCCCATTTTGCATGAAATCCAACGCACTTTACTGCATGAAAACCGTAGCAGACATTTTCACAGTATAGAACAGCCCCGGAGCATGAAATAGGTGTAGGGGCACCATGACCGGGTAAGGAACAAGGAGCCCCCCATGACCTAACAAATGGTTAAGTGCTTGTTACATTTAAGCATCCTGTATAACTGTTTGCCCCCTGAGTGAACTTTTGCCCTCTATCCTGAATATTCAGCGACAGGATGAAGGGGAGGGCACTGAGGTGCAAAAGCAAATAAATTTGGGAACTTATTCTCAGTTGAGCCCGTAGGTTTTAATAAGTAGGCGAAATTCCCACCCTCCCTTCCCTCTTTTTTGTTTACTGCCCATTGTGTGTGTGGCGGTTGGTGTTTATGTTATGGTCATTGTTCAAATGTGGTTGGCTGGTTGGGTGCTTGAGACAACTATCTAAGGTATGGTTGTACTCGGGGTGCACAGGCCTAAGGGCGGAAGTGCAGAACACTCCCTGGGCGCGTGCTCAGGTGATACGATGGTTGGCGTGTGGTTGCTGGGCTTTGGACGCCGGCAGCCTCTACAAGTGACGTGGAGGATTTACGCCCTTACCAGCCTTATGGATCTAATGTGTTATACGGTTGGCGTTTTTAGCCGAGTTTAAGGTTAATTATGAATTTTAATAAACACGTTTAAGAAATATGATATAAGGAGTGTCACGTTTGGGGAGAATATTTTATGTTGACCGTGGCCAAATTTTATCCAAAATCGAGTGATTAAATAAAGCATTTTATTTCACACACTGTGTTTATTTGTCTTATTGGGAATGGGGCCGAAGTTGACGATACTAAGGTCATGGATTTACAAAGTTAGACTTCTGTCTGATTTAACTCCTCCTCCACTACCGCGGCTGGAAGCCGGAGGCGTACCTCAGTATGCTTCTTCCTCAGAAGGACTCCCATTTGTGTCAGCGAACATAGCAGTAGCCAGTGAAAAGGCAGCTATATGAACACCGGTGATCTGTTACCATACACATGATTGGCTGCTGCTTTAGCGAATACTGGGGGTGCTACTGAGCATGTGCAAGACGTGTAGGTACACATCCTGCTTCCAGTAGAGGTGGCTAGCAGCATACTTAAAATGAGACCGAACAAAAAACAATACAGTCTGTGTAAAAAGGACATGGTTGGCACTCAAAGGGTTAGAAAAATAAAATGTTGGGAACTATAGTCTTCCCTTAAAGTAAATCCGTCGGGTCTTCCAGTTCCATGCATTAAACAAGCCTATAATGATTTTAGATTTATGTATTAGGAGCTCCTTTGGCATAAAATACAAGGTTTTTTTTTTGTATGTGGATCTGTAAATATAGTTTGTCCGATATTTTATGGCAAATCTTTTATTAATACAGGAAAATTGAATTATTATTATTATTATTATTATCATTATTATTACAGGACATGTTTCTTTATAACTGCATACAATTGAGAAAACACTTTTCTAATTTCCTGGTTCCTCAGACTGTAGATAATGGGGTTAAATAATGGCGTCCCCACCGTGTACAAAAGAGAGATGACCTTATTGGTGTTGAGTCCATTGGAAGGGGCCAAGTAAATAATGATCAGAGCCCCGTAATAGGAACACACAACAGCCAGGTGGGAGCTACAGGTGGAGAACGCTTTCTGGCGCGTCTTAGAAGGCACCGCAAAGATAGTGAAGAAGATATAAATATACGTGACGACGATAAACACGAACGGTAGGAGAACGATGAAGCCAGTGACCAAATATGTCTCCAACTCGATGGCCGACGTGTCTGTGCAGGAGAGCTTCACTATAGGACTGAAGTCACAATAATAATGATCGATGAGCGGGTCGCAGAAGTCTAACGTAGCAAGTAGAACAAGAGAAATTAATACAACTAGAAAGGAAAACAACCAGGACGAGACGACTAAATGAAGGCATCTTTTAAAGGGCATGATGGACACGTAACGCAACGGGCTATAGATGGCCAAGTATCGGTCGTAGGACATCACAGTTAGAAGGTAACATTCTGCTGTGGTGCAGCAGCCAAATATATAAAATTGTGTAAAGCAGCCGAGGAAGGATATGTTGGTTCCTTCTTTTAGCGTGAGGTGGATCATGTTTGGGACAATGTTTGCGGTGAACAAGAAGTCACAAAATGACAGGTGGCCCAAGAAGAAATACATGGGGGAGAGCAGGAGACGACTGTTTGACACCAAAAGGATGATGAGAAGATTTCCGCTCATTGTCATGACACATGTTGTAAGCAGTAGAATAATGAATGGAACTTTGAAGCTATGAAGACTATGGAAGCCCACCAGAAAGAATTCCGTGATCGTTGTCGCATTCCCCTGATTAGCCATCTGTTGATAAAGTCAAAGGTGAAACACAAGCACAGAAAGATCGCTCATTCTTTATCAATATGCTATAGGAGTTCACTTTATGGGATATTAAAACGTTGATGAAGACCAGGCAGGGGACGACTAGGGGGCCCGAGCACTTTAGGGACATTTTTTGTCTTATCTTCCACTGGATCAGCAGTATCGGCAGGTTTGCCACCATATTGGCCACCAGCCCACTGGATATTTGCCTGGAATGGCAGACGGCTTGCCTGGGGCTGCTGTTAATACACAAGCACGTATCTACAAGCTCTGCTTACATTTGAAAACAAATCGTCTCCCAGTCGATCGAAGCTGGTGAAACACATAACTAATTACCAAAATTAAAAAAACATTCTGGGTCAAAAAAGAAAAAAAAGAGAGGAAAATGTTAATATTACACAGAACACAAGAGGTCGTTGTTTGGTAAAATCACCCAGAGTTGGAAAATCAGAGTCATATAATAACAAAACATTGAGATATAAATTAAAAGTAATGGGCAGTAAAAACCTTAAAAAAAACAAAAACAAAAAAAAAACAACTAGGTCTGTAGACACCATGATCAGGGCTGAATGCTTCCCCCCATAAATGCAGAGTTGGGGTTTGGAGAAAGCCTAAAACAAAATATAAATCGCATCCTAAACGTATTTTAGGAAGAAAATGAAGAATTTGCTGAATTGAAAAATTCAATCTTATTTGTTATTAGTATTTGAATTATATATATATATATATTTTTTATTTTTTTTTTTGTCAGACCTGTTGAATGTATGGATTGTAAAATGAGCTGCAGAAATTGTTGGTACAATATAAAAAAAATAAAAAAATAATAATAATAAAATAATAATAAAATAATAATAATAATCATTGTGGAATTCAGTTGGTAAAGTCAGAGGTTAATCACAATCACAATTTTTTGACGTACATCATTGTGAGCGGCATATCCCGTTCCATGATACAAATTCTAAATGTCGCTTTTTTTGTGTCTTTTATATCTTTTTCATGCTGAGTCTGATCGCGATTAAGTAAACCCACACGGACTTAATTATACCTGTGTTGCAATTAACAACGCTCTCGTCACTAATTGCAATTTATTCTTTTAGTTCTATTTTTTTTAGGATGCAAAATAGTGACAAAGGCTGCAATGGAGTGTATTAGTAGTTCCTTTTTTTTAGAGTTTTTATGAGAAAAAAATGTTACATTTGCACCCTTACACCTTCTCCTGCCATGATAAATTACCATAGAGTATATCTGATAAAGGTTAGGTGGTCGGGACGCAATCAAGTCTATTTGCTGAGGTCTTTTTTGGCCAACTTGGCTTTAACACTTTGTTGCCAACCATTTGTAAGTTGTGTGGCTGGCAAAATGGCTCTAGGATGCCAACCATGCATCTCTTACGTAGTGGTGTGTTTGCTCCACTACAGTCATGAGATTGTCACGTGTTTAGCGGCTCCTAGTTGCATGTGGTGGCTTCCCCAAGCTGTCTTTGGGATTTACTGTACTGCAAGACACACGGACTAAGGGTCCATTTGTAGCCATGATTTCCCAACCTCCACCCAGATAGACTCCGGGACGTTTAAGCCCTCAGAGCTCCAGTACCCGGTTCAATGAGCCAGATCCAGATTACTGATTTGCCAGGTTTGTATTTTGACCATTTTTTGCTACTAGTCTTGTACACATGGACCAATTTTGGTTCCTGCCCTTTGGGCTTGGATGAAATCAAATACAGTCTGCATTATTCAGGCCTGGTGTAGTAATTCCGCAACGGAGAAGAGCCTCATCCCCCATTCCTCCAATCAGGGAGAGGGTATGTCGCGAAACTATTGCACCAATGCCGGGATACCGCTGGGGGGAATCGAGACAAGTGGACAACCAGAGCAAACAGAAGGAAAAAGACTGACAAAAGAAATGGAGGACAAGAAGCAAAGTGAAAGAGAAGTCAACACAAAGAAAAAGTAGGGAGACATTGACAGTGAGTGCGAGACAGAGCATGTCATAGTGAGTGTGAGACAGCATGAGAGTGAGTGAATGTGAGAAGGAAAAAACACTAACAAACTACAACTGAAAATACGGGGCTCTGAACTTTGTTTTCCTTTGTATTTTTGGGGGACCTCCTTGTTTTTGGAAATTCATATGATTGTCAAAATTGGCAAATTTCATTAAAATTTGTACGAATTTGAATGCATGTTTGAACTAAACAGAACTTCTGGTCCAGAGAGGAGCCAGCTCTCCACTGAATGAATCAGGTGATATCTGTACCAGGAGGCGCCATGAGAGTTTTAAATCTTAAGTGCCCCCTGTGTGTTCTA
The DNA here is from genome assembly GCF_027358695.1 of Spea bombifrons. Lineage (NCBI taxonomy): Eukaryota > Metazoa > Chordata > Amphibia > Anura > Pelobatidae > Spea > Spea bombifrons. The sequence goes on along the minus strand of NC_071090.1, from coordinate 108,795,740 downwards.
AATCCTCCTTTATGCTGGCGTTTTGTCCAACTAAGGTGTTAGGGACCAAAACTAGAGGCAACTTATTCACAAAATTGAAAACACAAACAGACGGAGTACCTGCAAGTCTGCGGTAGCAAATTAACTAGAAACAACTCTCAATGGCACTTTCAAAAAAAAAATCACAAGTCACAGGGAGGTAATCCATGCTTAAAAAATGCAGACAACTGGGAAATGCATTAACTGTAAGTTGCCAGGAGGAAAAAAAAAAAGTCAGTCAGCAAAAAAAATATTAATAACCAAGGTTATGGTGGGTAAAGGTGATGGAAAACCCTTCCACTTAAAATGAAGGGAAAGCAGAAGCAATTATTAAACACTCATCTACAGACACCTTGTTTTTCCCTCTGAAATCTCATGGTGCTGCCACAACCACAAGGGATTCTGGGTAGGCGCATGAAAATAAGGTTAACAATGATCACCTTTTGCCTCCATATCCACTTTATACATGGATCCCTTGATAGTAATCGCCTGTTGTACAAGACAGCCTTTAAACAAAACTCGAGTAAGAGATGCAGTAACCAGATCACCGCTCATGGACAGCTGTTTAGACCTTAAGGGGGCAGGGGGCAGGGGGCGTGGGGCGTGGGGCGTGGGGCGTGGGGCGTGGGGCGTGGGGCGTGGGGCGTGGGGCGTGGGGCGTGGGGGCCCTTTAAGGTCTAAACAGCTGTCCATGAGCGGTGATCTGGGGCTACCAAGAAATACCATTACATAAGTTATGGTGAGTGATGGAAAAACCCTTCCACTTAAAATTAAGGGGGTAGTAGAAGCATTATTAAACACTCATCTACAGATGCCAGACAAGCCAGAAGGAATGTTTTTCCTGCGGAAATCTTGTGGTGCTGCCACAATCACAAGGGATTCTGGGTAGGCGCATGCAAATAAGGTCAACAAAGATTTATTTATTAAGCTCTCATGGTTGACCTTATTTGAATGCGCCTACCCAGAATCCCTTGTGGTTGTGGCAGCACCATGAGATTTCTGAGGGACAAACAAGCCTACTGGCTTGTCTGGTGTCTGTAGATGAGTGTTTAATAATGCTTTTACTACCGGAAAAAAAAAATTATGAAAAACCGTCAGAAAGAAGAAACAATGGCATCAGGTTAAAACATGGTAACGTTCTACATAGTAATGGGAGTATACATATTTCTGTGCATCAGCAGTCTCTAGTGTTGGGAAGCTGTTTTGCATGCTTGTTTAATTAAATCTATAGAGGGTGCAGTATAGCTTCCCAACACTGGGGGCCACTGGTGAACAGGAATATATGAACACGCCACCGTGCAGCCAACAGCTACTTTTCTATTTTTTTTTTGCACGGTACTTTTCCCCCCCTCACTTCAATAGGCATGGAAGTGGGGCAGGCGTATCGAGATGACCCTCAAGGGTAAATACTTTTATTGTAACTCCTGTACACTGATACAACTCAGCGAAGCCACCCCACATGTGTGACTCTTTTTTGTTAGTTGCATAACTAACTAATTCTAGGTTTTTGTTTTTTCTTGAATCCCTCCACATTCTTTCTTGGGATGTCTTTGGCGCCTGGCCACTCGTTATATGCATGTATGTCAGACATATTATATATTATATACTCTCTGGCCGTATAACTGATCCCGTCCTTATAACCCGTTATATCCTGTATATTCCTCATATTATATATGATATACTCTCCTGCCGTATAACTAATCCCGTCCTTTTAACCCGTTATATCCTGTATATTCCTCATATTATATATTATATACTCTCCGGCTGTATAACTAATCCCGTCCTTTTAACCCGTTATATCCTGTATATTCCTCATATTATATATTATATACTCTCCGGCCCGTATAACTAATACCGTCCTTATAACCCGTTATATACAGTATATTCCTCATATTATATATTATATACTCTTCCCCCCCGCATAACTAATCCCGTCCTTATAACCCGTTATATCCCTGTATGTTCCTCATATTATATATTATATACTCTCCGGCCGTATAACTAATCCCATCCTTATAACCCGTTATATCCCTGTATATTCCTCATATTATATATTATATACTCTCCGGCCGTATAACTAATCCCGTCCTTATAACCCGTTATATCCTGTATATTCCTCGTATTATATATTATATACTCCCCCCCCCGTATAACTAATCCCGTCCTTATAACCCGTTATATCCCTGTATATTCCTCATATTATATATTATATACTCTCCGGCCGTATAACTAAACCTGTCCTTATAACCCGTTATATACTGTATATTCCTCATATTATATATTATATACTCTCCCCCCGTATAACTAATCCCGTCCTTATAACCCGTTATATCCTGTATATTCCTCATATTATATATTATATACTCTCCCCCCGTATAACTAATCCCGTCCTCATAACCCGTTATATCCCTGTATATTCCTCATATTATATATTATATACTCTCCATCCGTATAACTAAACCTGTCCTTATAACCCGTTACATCCTGTATATTCCTCATATTATATATTATATACTCTCCCCCCGTATAACTAATCCCGTCCTTATAACCCGTTATATCCTGTATATTCCACATATTATATATTATATACTCTCTGGCCGTATAACTAATCCCGTCCTTATAACCCGTTATATCCTGTATATTCCTCATATTATATATTATATACTTTCCCCCGTATAACTAATCCCGTCCTTATAACCCGTTATATCCTGTATATTCCTCATATTATATATTATATACTCTCCCCCCCGTATAACTAATCCCGTCCTTATAACCCGTTATATCCCTGTATATGCCTCATATTATATATTATATACTCTCCGGCTGTATAACTAATCCTGTCCTTATAACCCGTTATATCCTGTATATTCCTCATATTATATATTATATACTCCCCCCCCCGTATAACTAATCCCGTCCTTATAACCCGTTATATCCCTGTATATGCCTCATATTATATATTATATACTCTCCGGCTGTATAACTAATCCTGTCCTTATAACCCGTTATATCCCTGTATATTCCTCATATTATATATTATATACTCTCCGGCCGTATAACTAATCCCGTCCTTATAACCCGTTATATCCCTGTATATTCCTCATATTATATATTATATACTCTCCGGCCGTATAACTAATCCCGTCCTTATAACCTGTTATATCCCTGTATATTCCTCATATAATATAGTATATACTCTCTGGCCGTATAACTAATCCCGTCCTTATAACCCGTTATATCCCTGTATATTCCTCATATTATATATTATATACTCTCCCCCGTATAACTAATCCCGTCCTTATAACCCGTTATATCCCTGTATATTCCTCATATTATATATTATATACTCTCCAGCCGTATAACTAATCCCATCCTTATAACCCGTTATATCCCTGTATATTCCTCATATTATATATTATATACTCTCCGGCCATATAACTAAACCTGTCCTTATAATCCGTTACATCCTGTATATTCCTCATATTATATATTATATACTCTCCCCCCGTATAACTAATCCCGTCCTTATAACCCGTTATATCCTGTATATTCCTCATATTATATATTATATACTCTCCGGCCGTATAACTAATCCCGTCCTTATAACCCGTTATATCCCTGTATATTCCTCATATTATATATTATATACTCTCCGGCCGTATAACTAATCCCGTCCTTATAACCCGTTATATCCCTGTATATTCCTCATATTATATATTATATACTCTCCATCCGTATAACTAAACCTGTCCTTATAACCCGTTACATCCTGTATATTCCTCATATTATATATTATATACTCTCCCCCGTATAACTAATCCCGTCCTTATAACCCGTTATATCCTGTATATTCCTCATATTATATATTATATACTCTCCCCCCGTATAACTAATCCCGTCCTTATAACCCGTTATATCCTGTATATTCCTCATATTATATACTCTCCGGCCGTATAACTAATCCCGTCCTTATAACCCGTTATATCCTGTATATTCCTCATATTATATATTATATACTCTCCGGCCGTATAACTAATCCCGTCCTTATAACCCGTTATATCCCTGTATATTCCTCATATTATATATTATATACTCTCCCCCCCCGTATAACTAATCCCGTCCTTATAACCCGTTATATTCCTGTATATTCCTCATATTATATATTATATACTCTCCCCGTATAACTAATCCCGTCCTTATAACCCGTTATATCCCTGTATATTCCTCATATTATATATTATATACTCTCCATCCGTATAACTAAACCTGTCCTTATAACCCGTTATATCCCTGTATATTCCTCATATTATATATTATATACTCTCCGGCCGTATTACTAATCCCGTCCTTATAACCCGTTATATCCCTGTATATTCCTCATATTATATATTATTTACTCTCCAGCCCGTATAACTAATCCTGTCCTTATAATCCGTTATATCCCTGTATATTCCTCATATTATATATTATATACTCTCCGGCCGTATAACTAATCCCGTCCTTATAACCCGTTATATCCTGTATATTCCTCATATTATATATTATATACTCTCCCCCCCGTATAACTAATCCCGTCCTTATAACCCGTTATATCCTGTATATTCCTCATATTATATATTATATACTCTCCCCCCCCCGTATAACTAATCCCGTCCTTATAACCCGTTATATCCCTGTATATTCCTCATTTTATATATTATATACTCTCCGGTCGTATAACTAATCCCGTCCTTATAACCCGTTATATACCTGTATATGCCTCATATTATATATTATATACTCTCCCCGTATAACTAATCCCGTCCCTATAACCCGTTATATCCCTGTATATTCCTCATATTATATATTATATACTCTCCGGCCGTATAACTAATCCCGTCCTTATAAACCGTTATATCCTGTATATTCCTCATATTATATATTACATACTCTCCCCCGTATAACTAATCCCGTCCTTATAACCCGTTATATCCCTGTATATTCCTCATATTATATATTATATACTCTCCCCGTATAAATAATCCCGTCCCTATAACCCGTTATATCCTGTATATTCCTCATATTGTATATTATATACTCTCCCCCCGTATAACTAATCCCGTCCTTATAACCCGTTATATCCCTGTATATTCCTCATATTATATATTATATACTCTCCAGCCCGTATAACTAATCCCGTCCTTATAACCCGTTATATCCTGTATATTCCTCATATTATATATTATATACTCTCCGGCCGTATAACTAATCCCGTCCTTATAACCCGTTATATCCTGTATATTCCTCATATTATATATTATATACTCTCCGGCCGTATAACTAATCCCGTCCTTATAACCCGTTATATCCCTGTATATTCCTCATATTATATATTATACACTCTCCCCCCGTATAACCAATCCTGTCCTATAACCCGTTATATCCCTGTATATTCCTCATATTATATATTATACACTCTCCCCCCGTATAACCAATCCTGTCCTATAACCCGTTATATCCCTGTATATTCCTCATATTATATATTATATACTCTCCAGCCGTATAACTAATCCCGTCCTTATAACCCGTTATATCCTGTATATTCCTCATATTATATATTATATACTCTCCGGCCGTATAACTAATCCCGTCCTTATAACCCGTTATATCCTGTATATTCCTCATATTATATATTATATACTCTCCCCCCGTATAACTAATCCCGTCCTTATAAGCCGTTATATCCTGTATATTCCTCATATTATATATTATATACTCTCCGGCCGTATAACTAATCCCGTCCTTATAACCCGTTATATCCCTGTATATTACTCATATTATATATTATATACTCTCTATCCCGTATAACTAATCCCGTCCTTATAACCCGTTATATCCTGTATATTCCTCATATTATATATACTCTCCCCCCCGTATAACTAATCCCGTCCTTATAACCCGTTATATCCCTGTATATTCCTCATATTATATATTATATACTCTCCCCCGTATAACTAATCCTGTCCTTATAACCCGTTATATCCTGTATATTCCTCATATTATATATTATATACTCTCCCCCGTATAACTAATCCCGTCCTTATAACCTGTTATATCCTGTATATTCCTCATATTATATATTATATACTCTCCGGCCGTATAACTAATCCCGTCCTTATAACCCGTTATAACCCTGTATATTCCTCATATTATATATTATATACTCTCCCCCCCCCGTATAACTAATCCCGTCCTTATAACCCGTTATATCCTGTATATTCCTCATATTATATATTATATACTCTCCCCCCCCCCGTATAACTAATCCCGTCCTTATAACCCGTTATATCCTGTATATTCCTCATATTATATATTATATACTCTCCGGCCGTATAACTAATCCCGTCCTTATAACCCGTTATATCCTGTATATTCCTCATATTATATATACTCTCCCCCGTATAACTAATCCCGTCCTTATAACCCGTTATATCCCTGTATATTCCTCATATTATATATTATATACTCTCCGGCCGTATAACTAATCCCGTCCTTATAACCCGTTATAACCCTGTATATTCCTCATATTATATATTATATACTCCCCCCCCCGTATAACTAATCCCGTCCTTATAACCCGTTATATCCTGTATATTCCTCATATTATATATTATATACTCTCCCCCCCCCCGTATAACTAATCCCGTCCTTATAACCCGTTATATCCTGTATATTCCTCATATTATATATTATATACTCTCCGGCCGTATAACTAATCCCGTCCTTATAACCCGTTATATCCTGTATATTCCTCATATTATATATACTCTCCCCCGTATAACTAATCCCGTCCTTATAACCCGTTATATCCCTGTATATTCCTCATATTATATATTATATACTCTCCCCGTATAACTAATCCCGTCCTTATAACCCGTTATATCCCTGTATATTCCTCATATTATATATTATATAGTCCCAATGACTTTCATATTTACGTAAAGATAAAATATAAAAACCTGCAAGCTCTTTGTGATCAGTTAACGGGGTCTCTGTGGAATCAGCTCCCTGAGAAATTTCTACTCAGACCTATAAAGATGACTCCTTTCCCCTGTAAAAAATGTTTTGTCGAAGATACGACGGAAGACGACCTGCAGCGATAGATATTAAATGTGAGTAGATAGAGACGGCAGAGCTGGAAGTCATAGTTAGCACTTTTTTAAAAAAAATCCTTTAACATAAAATTATTATTTTTCTTTTTTTTGTACATTATGCCACTTTTACAACTATTTATTCTTCACCGTTGAAGGGAGCTTCAAATATTTGGAGATGAGCAGCGTTGTTGGATGTTTTTTATGTCGCCTCAATTCTAAGCCCTTTCTGAGACAGTTTTGTGCCGGGATCTGCTGAGAGACGCCGCAGACTCTAATAAATGGTAAGTTATGGGAAACTGAGACAGCCGTGGCCGGCCAAAAAAAAAGATAGAGTCTTTAATAGATAAGGTGATAACTTGCTTGGGTCAACATAAAAAAAAAATTACAATCATGCAGAGCTTTGGAACCTCAGGTGTCTCTTCTTCACATTAATGTCCTTCCCATATTGGAAGGAGACTTCTTTGGCTCTGAAAGCTTGTTTGACTCAATAAAATCTATTCCCACCGAAGACTCATCCTTAAGCGGAAAAGCATATTCAAGAGTCTTATGCCTATCCCATACCTGTTTACATTTCCTCACTGTATTACCCTCTACCACTTCTGCTTGGAGGCTGTTCCACATATCTACCACCCTCTCAGTAAAGTAAAACTTACTAACATTCCATCTAAACCTCTGACCCTCTAGTTTTAGATTGTGGTCTCTTTTTGTAAGATTTCTCATCCTTTGAAATTAACTTCCCTCCTGTTGCACCCCCCCCCTCTCTCTCTTCTCTCCCATCCCCTCTCTCTCTCTCTTCTCCCCATTTCCCTCTCTCTCTTCTCTTCCATCCCCTCTCTCTTTCTCTCTTCTCTCTAATCTCTTCCACCCCACCCTATCTCTCTCTCTCTCTCTCTCTCACTTTCTCTCTCTCTCTCTTCTCTCCCATCCCTTCTATCTCTTCTGCCCTTCTCATATTTGAGATCCTTTGATCTTTCCTGCAAACCATTCACCTTTTTAGTTGCTCTCCTCTGAACTCTCTCCAATGTGTCCTTCTGGATAGATGGGGTCTTCAGAACCGTCCCCAACACTCTAGGTGAGGTCTGACAGGGAGTCTCCAATATATTTCCATAATCCACAAGAAATTGCGTTAAACACCCAGAACATATTGTCCTGATTTCTTGAGCCAGAAAAAGAGTTTCAACCAAAAAAAAGGTATTTATCTGTTAATCTGAAACAGTTTCATAAAGAGTGAAGATGAAGGCCTTGTGTTGAGGAACATAATGATCTCTTATACAGAAAAAGAATGTGAGGCTTATATGACACAACTCATGTTCATAGAGTAAGTAGTCGAGTCCCATCACGCCTTCAAAGGTCATTTCTTCTGATCTGGGGGCTTGAAAATATATTGTCCACTAAACTCGGTCCACTAACCGGCATCACAAGATGATGAGGACCATTGCACTCTTTACACAGACGGCTCAAGCCGATGATGTCATTGTCTGCTCTAGTGTGGTCATGTTTAGTCGTCTTTGGTGATCTTAATTTTGAGATCCCATGAAATAATTGAATAGTCCAAACAACACGTAAAATGTATGTTTTTTTTTTTTTTCTCTGTCCAGACGATGAATCCACCCAATCGTACAATCATCACCGAGTTCTTCCTTTTAGGATTCCAGAATCTTCACGTTTTAAAGATTCCATTTTTCATTCTTCTCCTTAAAATATATATCCTAACAATTACCGGAAACGTTCTCATTATCTTCTTGATCTCTACCGTTCCCTCCTTAAACTCCCCCATGTACTTCTTCCTCTGCCATTTGTCTTTCTGTGATGTCTTCTTCACCACCAACATCGTCCCCAACATGCTCCACATTATTTTGGAAGGTGGTGGCACCGTTTCGGTTTTTGGCTGCCTCACCCAACTTCAGATGTTTGGTTTCTGCGGTACGGCTGAGTGTTATATCCTCACCGTGATGTCCTACGACCGGTATCTAGCCATATGTAAGCCACTCCATTATTCGTCCATCATGGGACTGAAGTTCTGCCTCAATCTGGTCATCGCATCATGGTCCCTCGGGTTTCTGTTCGCTTCAATATCTCGTCTGCTGTTAGGTGGCTTAGACTTCTGTGACCGTAACATAATTGACCATTTTTACTGCGATTTTCTCCCCATTCTAGAACTTTCCTGCTCAGACACCTTTGTTGTTGAGTTGGAAGCCTTTATGGTCATCCCGTTCATCGTTCTCTTTCCGTTCGTGTTTGTCATCGTCACGTACGTCTATATCTTCATCACCATCCTTGGAATCTCTTCCACCACCGGGAGACAGAAGACCTTCTCCACGTGTAGCTCCCATTTGGCCATCGTGTGTTCTTTTTACGGAACTCTAATTAGCATTTATTTGAGTCCATCCAGAGGATACGCATTAAATATTAACAAGTTCACCTCTCTTCTGTACTCCGTGGTCACCCCGTTGTTTAACCCCATCATATATAGCCTAAGGAACCAGGAAATCAGAAGAGCATTTAATACGATCCATCGAGATACCAAGGTCACCAAAGACGTTCTTTGAGATTGCCGATTCCGTGGGCCCTGATGGATTAGGATAACCCCATTATCCTAATCCAACTCAACCAGGCCAGGCCCTTCCACCTAGTGGACGATGTGTTTTACAGAAGTTGCAATTATTCCACCCATTCCGTCCTTAATCAGTCGTTGGTCCCGTCTTAGATTCAGGAGGCGTATTTCTATCCCATGCGTGTTTAAATCCCCTCCCTGTATTACCCTCTACCGCTTCTGCTGGGAGGCTTTTCCACGTATCCACCACCCTCTCAGTAAAGTGAACTACTTATAGATAATAAATAGACTCAGTTTTCAGTTGGATTATTATGGATTCCTCTGTGTTGATACGCGATCGCATGGGACTTAAGTTGTCTTAAATTGTCATGTGACGCTACGAAATATGACGGCGCTTTAAAAACTCAATAAATAATATTAATATCATGTTTCTCTTTTATGTCGCTTTCTGTCCCATAATATGAATATGGTAATTGATAATGATTCAGGCCCCGGCCCCGGCTAGCAGCCCTGATCCGGTCTCTGTATGAATGACGTGCGGCCGTTTCCGTGCCGGGATAAGACGTTATGGTTGCCACGCTGTCGCCAAATCATTACTTGGCGATATTGATGTTGGGGGAGATGGCAGACGTGATCGCTGTCCTCTCTTGAATGATTTTCACCTTTTTTTTCCCTATTTTCACTATTAACCTGAAATGTCTAATAAACCGGGGGGGGGGGTGATACTCGGCCCCCGCAGAGCCGGCGGTCAGTGATCAGGGTCGCAGTAAACTGTAGTCTTTTGGGTTATTCTGCGTTGCAGGGAGGTCTCGGGGTCCGCGTGCGGAGATCGGGCTGACCGATGACCGGCTGCCGGCCCCTCTTCTACCGATAGGAGGCGGCATGGAGTCCGTGTGAAGAGAACAGATTCATCACGTACGATCATATGATATCCGTGTCGCCTGCCGTGTTCACAAAGCCCCCCACGCCAGCACTGAAGGGGTTAAATAATCACAGACACCCCCATTCCGCACGGGCTCTCCCAATCCTACCGCACCCGACACGCGGGGACCACACGATGCCGCGTCACCTGACCCTCACACCAGCCTTAGAGCTTTGCTGCCGCCGGCCCCATTTCCCCGCCTGCTGCGGAATCTTCATTCAGAATTTATTACCCTAAAAAATCGAGACGCCGTTAAAAACTGCAACTAATATTCAGAAAAAACAGCGCAATAAAAAAATCAGACGGAGAGAATTTGCGGTAAAATCCCGTCGGGTCAACATTTGCTTTTTCCGGGTTTCTCTCCCCGCGTTCTGTTCCCGGAAACGTCCGGCGATGAGGAGGATTTTCCCGCCATCCATCTAAGCGGCCGCCGAGCTTCTTACTCCCTCTTTTTCCGCCCCGATGTGCTCTTCTATTCTGGTACCAAGCGGATTAAGTCGTCCTTCCTCCATATTCTGTTCTTCAGTAGATGGCGAGCATTATTATTATTTATCGGTTTATATAGCGCCGTCATATTCCGCGGCGCAGTACAAAGCATAATGAGCGGATTTACTTTAAATTGTTTGTTTTTCCTCCCCTTGGGAATAAACGACCCCCTCCCCCTTTAGATGAAGAAGAGGGGGGGTATTTAGCGGGTTCTTCCCTCTCGCTGGTTTTATCTTCTCCGCCGAATCGAGAGAAACGTCTTCATTATCGCAGCTTTTTGGGTGCTGAAAAAAAACAGAAACACAAACGATATAAAATGCAGCAAAAACGCCGAAAACAAACGTCAGAATTATCTAAAAACCCCAAAAATACCAAAATAATGCCTTAAACACGGTAATATGACCTTATATGGAAATATAAATCACACTTATATTTCATATTTACTTTCCAATTTCTCCACATCCTCCATCACCATAGTGATGAAAATCTCCACAGGGTGTGATTTATACATTATTCGGGGTGGGGGGGTGATTTATACATTATTCGGGGTGGGGGGGTGATTTATACATTATTCGGGGTGGGGGGGTGGAAAACTATTTCTTCAAACGAATAAATTTGTTTAAATCAGTAAATATATTAAAACAATTTGCTTTTTGTGCGTATTTTAACCCTTTACTTGTAACTGTAATAGGGTCCTTCTGATTCGTATCTGGGGGATCTCCTCTCTCTCTTCCTTCCCTCCCTGATTTGAAGCCCCTGTCTCTTTTTCCACTTCGTCTAGGTCTCTTTTTCTTTGAAAGGGGGTTCTCCAGGGACCACCCACCGACGTCAGCGGGACGGCCCACCGACATCGGCAGGACCGCCCAACGACATCAGCGGGACTGCCCCCTGACATCACGGGACCACCCACTAACGCCAGCGGGACCACCCACCGATATCAGCGGGACCGCCCACCGACATCAGCGGGACCACCCACTGACATCACAGGACCGCCCACTGACATCACAGGACCGCCCACCGACATCAGCGGGACCACCCACCGACATCAGCGGGACCACCCACTGACATCACAGGACCGCCCACTGACATCACAGGACCGCCCACCGACATCAGCGGGACCACCCACCGACATCAGCGGGACCACCCACTGACATCACGGGACCGCCCACCGACGTGTTATTGTGCTTAAAGTGGTCTCTTCTGTGTTCTTTACTATTTATAGTTGTATATTTGGGGTCTCCGTGTCGCGGTCTCTGCGCGTTCAGCGTGGCTCGGGGTTCTCTCTCTTGTGTAAATATTTATTATTATTACGTTTATTAAACGCCCTCATTTTATCATTTTTTAAAACCATTTTTTAATCATCTTTGTCTCGCATTTACCGTATTTACTCGATTATAAGAAGAGGTTTCCTTAAGATGCAAAAGCTCTGAAAAATACCCCTCGCCTTCTACCCCTCGTCTTCTACCCCTCGTCTTCTACCCCTTGTCTTATAAGGTCACAAGACGCCGGAGCTCTGTCATAGAAGCCCCGGCCAGGCATCAGAGGTTGTGTACGCACACCGCGCAGGCATCCGCCGGCTGCCCCCACCACACACCAGGGAGTCTGGGGTTCGAGGAACGAGTCTGGGGAAGCAATGGTAAGTCGGGGGGGGGGTGGAGTGGCATATGGGGGGATATAAGGCATTCCTGTAGGCAGAGTGGCATATAGGGGGTTAAAAGGCATATCTGGGGGCCAGAGTGGCATACAGGGGGGTTTATGACATATCAGGGGGCAGAGTGGCAAGCCTGGGGCAGATGCGCATAACTGGGGGGCAGGTTGGCAAATAAAAAGAAATAAACAAAAAAAAAACATCTTTCTCGATCGTAGTTTTTATTAAATATGAAAAAATCGTTGGCATGAATTAATATTTCCGAGTGAAACTTTTTTCCTATAGTTTTGTATTCAGGCTTTTTTTCCTTAATAAATATTCACATTTGGGGGGGGGGTCGTCTTATAATCGAGCCGATGCGGTATTTGTGTCGTTTAATATCTCGTCCTCCTCCTTCTGCCCGAAAGTCGTTCCTAACCGTCCCGCCGTTATATGGAAAGCGATCGCTTCTGCCGATATTCCCTGCGGCCGATTCCACAGCGCCAACGAAACGTCATTCAGAAAGAGGCTCTGGCCACGAAGGGGTTAAGTTGGCCGCGTGATGTCATCGCGTTCTCTGCAGCCAAACTGTCATCTCTCGGTAACCGCGTCTCTCGGTAACACAGCGCGGTGTTGATGTCCGTATGATGTCATAATCCGCCCGGCTCCGTGTATCCGGGGCTGGCAGCCGCAGTCCTGCACTTGCGAGAGCGACGAGCTTCAGGCATCCGCTGGGCGTCACTCGAGAGAGCGCAGAGTTTCTTCAGAGAGAGAGAGAGAATCGGCGGGAGAGAGATGCTGCTGAACACCGTGAGTTTACTTAGTGGGACAGAGGCGTCAGTCTGGGCAGAGCTTTACGTTACTGAGAGAGGGGTAGATAAGTGGAACAGCCTCCCGGCAGAAGTGGTAGAGGGTAATACAGTGAGGGGATTAAACACGCATGGGATAGACAGACGGCTCCTGAATCTAAGACGACAGGCGGGCTAGACGGGGGGGAGCGGGGGGATCAGCCGGCGGGTTCTGTGTTCGGGAGGTTGCTGGGCGATGGATCTCAGGGCCTGATGGGGTGAGTGATGGTACAGATGTCTGCATTGGCTCCGCGGGATGATACTGACGCTGTGTCTCGATGTTTTAGCGCCGAGTCCCGCCCCCCCTGGTCTGGGACATGGAAGGCGATGGATTCGCAGACACCTTGGGGCCATTGAAGGATCTGTACGAGGGCATGCGCACCGTGGAGACCCTGCTTCAGGCCAACCTGCAGGAAGTGGTGAGCGCCGACCCTTTCTGTTGCCCTTTTATTGTTTTTTCTCCCCAGTTTTCCCGCAGACTTTCGGCCTCCGGATTTAACCCTTTCTGTTTCTTTTCCCCGGGAAGTTCGATGACATGGAGCTGGGAGAAGGAGCAGCAGGCGTGGCGACCGCCGATAAACAACGCGAGGATCAGGTAAATAAACACCTTTATTACCCGCTTTCCTATTTACTAACACGATATCATCATACAGACAGCGAGGGGTTAACCCGGCATCGCAGTATTATATGGCGTTATTATGTGTGGATTTATATAGCACCATCATATTCCGTGGCGCTGTACAATGGGCACACAGGACAGTTTGGACGAGGAGGCGAGGGCTCTGCTGAAGAGCTTACAATCTAAAAGAGGCTGATCTGTATCCAAGAAACCTCAACAGTCTTTTTTTTTTTGTCTCAATGTCCGGATTGTGTAGGCTTTGGTTTTAAACGAATGCTTTGTCTCTGTTGTTTAGCTCCAGCTGTCGGCCCCCTCGGCCGGGGAGTGGAGCGGCGGGGGTTTTTCCGAGGTGGTGCTGATGGTGAATAGTTTATGTAACTCGATGTCCAGGATCGGGGAGATGTTACAGGAGACGCAGCGGACGGCAGTGAGTGCGGCCCTTACGCCTCTCGCTTCTCTTCATTCACTCGCTTTTCTGCACACTCCTCTTCATTTAACCCTTTCTCTTTCTCCTTCTCTCTCTCTCGCCGTCAGTCCCTCGCAGTTGACCCAGGAGATGGCGGAGCAGGCGGCGCAGCCAACGATAAAGAGACCGAAGAGCGCGGGGATCAGGTAAACCCCCTCTCTAAATATAAACCCGCATCACCTGCGCACGCACTCTATACTCTCTCCACCAGTCCTGGTTGCCCCACCTTTGCAGTCAGTGGGGGTCAGAGGTCACATGGGAAGGTCCTCTGATGTGTAGGAATCCCCCCCGGGTCTAACAAGACCCTCTGCGCACATGTGCAGAAAGCTCTCCTATTGGTTTCAATGGTAGTGCATTCTGCTTAGCGATTGGCTGATTAAAAAACTGGAGGTGGTGAGTGCTGCAGCTCTGGGGCTGCAGCTTATTTTAGAAGTAAGTGACCCTTAATTATTTGTTTAGTTGACCGAATGCGTCTAACCCGATATATCTTATGTGTAGATTTCTGCGGAGCCTCCACTAGAAACATCCCGCGAGGAAGAAGCTGCAGGAAAGAAGAGCAAGACACCCAAAGCTGCTTTCTGGAGATACGTCTTCTGCTTCTGTGGACCTAAAAAAACATCCGCGGCCGTCGACCCCGAAGCAGAGGCTCCCGTTACCAGCCGTCCTCCCGAGCTCCTGAAAAAGGTGGAGAAAGCCAGCAGACCCCCCAAACCCAGCTGGTACCACCGCATCTTCAAGAACAAGAAGGCTTGAGGAGCCAACGAGGTCATCAAACCCCAAGGAGGAGGAGAAGGAGGAGAAGGCTTGAGGAGCCAGCAAGGTCATCAAACCCCAATGGAGGAGAAGGCTTCACGAACCAATGAGGTCATCAAACCCCAAGGAGGAGAAGAAGGAGGAGAAAGCTTGCGGAACCAATGAGGTCCTCAAACCCAAGGAGGAGAAGAAGGAGGAGAAGCCTTGAGGAGCTAGCGAGGTCACCAAACTCCAAGGAGGAGAAGAAGGAGGAGAAGGCTTGAGGAACCATTGAGGTCCTCAAACCCTAAGGAGGAGAAGAAGGAGGATATAGTTAGATGTTGTGATTATTATTGAATAAATATTTATGAAGCCGACCTCTCTCCTCCGCCCCCCTTTAAGAGACTGTTGCCAAGAAAATAATAGTTTTTTTGGAGAATTTTTTTGTATAATACAAAAGAAATTAATTTTACATTAAAATTACTAATAAATATACGGGCGATACCTACTTCATTTTGTGTGATCAATATTATGTTCTATTCTTCTCTTTCTTTGATTATTTTTTTCATCAAAAAACTTTTGTGGTATCCAAAAATGTAGGTTTTGGTAAAAAAAAATAAAAAAAAGGAATTTTACATTAAAATTACTAATAACTTAATTTTAGACAATTTCTCAATATTATGTCCTGCTCTTCTCCTTCTTTGACTATTTTTTTTTATCCAAAATATTAGGTTTTGGTGAATTACAAAAGGAAGAAATGTTTAAATTAAAATTACTAATAAAGGCGCAGGTGATACCAGCTTAATTTTAGACAATTTACCAATTTTATGTTCTGTTCTTCGCCTGACAGATGTAGCTTCGACTCACGGGCCAGGCTTGGCTCATTTGCTCAATTAAATAAAACACCAACACACAAGATGGGTTTGAAAAGGCCACAGCCGTTTTATTTAACAGTCATTGTCCTGTAAAACCTGAAATAATAAACATAGATGCATTAACAGAGACAATGACGTCACCAAAACCAACCTAGCTTGCCAAGTTATCCAGGTACCATACCACACACCAATTTTGGGAGGGGACATACCAGGATGCCCCAACCCGGACCTGAGGTTCCGAGCACCACTCCTTGCAAGGAACCTCCCACCGGTTATGACCACCAATGATCATACCACCACATTAACCCCTTGGATACCTGGCAAGCTACCGCCCACAACTGTGACTAATGCAGCAACACTACTCCACAAACTCAACCACATAAGGGGAGGCAGGGCAGGACAAACACCACCAGGTAAGGTTAAACAAAATGGATCCTTACCCCTGTGATCACCAAACTTAAATATCCTCCTACCAAAACTCCTCCCCTAAAATCCACAATTCCTGCCTTAGCCTAGCCATGCTCAGCACTCTGTCAGGGCCCACTCTAGTCCATTCTGGCCCCCGTGGGCTTCATTCTTTGATTATTTTGTTTATCCAAAAACTTTTTTTTTAGTTTATAAGCATAATAATAAAAAAAGAAATGAATTTGAAATGAAAAGTTATAATGAAGACGCGGCTGATACTTTCTCGGCCTCTTTAATTTGGTCCTTGTGGAATTAAACCCTTTAAGGACAACAAGAGTTTCTTAGTTATAAAAATCTCCTTTCATCACCGAGCGAGCACCAGAGAGAAGAATATTTCCTGCTTTCTTCACGACTACCTGTATGTACTTTACTCCGCTTTTTTATTATGAATTAGTAATTACATGAAATTTTTTTTTTCTTATGTAAAGGTGCTGTTCCCCTAATACGGCTGAATTTAACACCTTTGTAACCGTAGAGTGCCCAATTTTTCTTATCATTTAACTTTTTTTTTTTTTTTTTCTGGGAACACAAAAGCAGGTAATAATCGGCAATTATCATAAAAAATAATATTTTCCATGAAGATGATATATGTAATTTTTTTTAAATTATTTTGTTTATTTGTTTAAGAAAGTAATAACTTTCTGGGTGAAGGTTAAGATGTCTTCTTACGCTGGCGGTTGGGGTTGCAGGGCTTGGAGCAGCATATGTATGTTTATCTGAACTACTTTAAGATGCAGAAGCAGATACATTCAATGGAATGTATTGTAAGGAGGTGGTGGTGGATAAGTGGAACAGCCTCCCAGCACAGGTGGTAGAGGGTAATACAGTGAGGGGTATTAAACATGCATGGGATAGACATACGGCTCCTGAATCTAAGACGAGACCAACGACTGATTAAGGTTTGAGTCTTTACAGCAGGAGAAACGGGGGATCTATTTAAAATACGGTATATAACATGATGAATAAAAATAATAATAATAATAGTAATGTATATTTACACTTAATGCAGATATTTTTATTGGGTATCAGAGGCTATACGGATTCATTACATTCCTGAAGACAGATGTATCTGCAGAACGAGTATGGTCATTATAAATAATTATATCCACCGGCCGTTACTAATGTTGTTTTGTTTTAAAGGCGCAGTACCATTAACATTTTGGGCACTCAAAAAGTCATTTGCTTGAATAAATTGTATTTTGTTTATTAATTGGGTGGGATATTTAAGAGAAGAGAGGTTAAAAATTACATTTCTGCAGCCTAAACTACAATAAAGAATATTATTATTATTATTATTAATAATAATAATAATAAAAATATTAATTGCTACAGCCTAAAATAAAAAGATAATAAATATAATAATAAATTATTATTATTATTAAAATTACATTACTGCAGCCTAAACTACAATTAAATAATAACAGTAATAATAATAATCATTATATTTATTTATTATTACTAATATTACTATTATTACAATTATTATAGCAATAATAATGCCGTAAGGGCCAGACTGTGGATGGCTAGGCGGCTATGGCACTTTAAGGCAAACTGTCACCAATCGGTATGCATGGCCATATGTTATGTTTTTATACTCTGAAAATATGTGGCCCGTTGGGCATTTGCCTGCTATGCTAGACGATCAGAACGTTGGCAAACTCATCCAGTTCCTGCCGGCATCCACTAAAAACTATAGTGTAGCTTTTACAAGGTGACTGTTTTTGTTGCCGTTTAAAGTCTTTTAACGAAATCTACGCGAACTGATAGAACTCCGCACTATTTTAAGAAATAAATCATTTTACTAACGTTTTTATTATGATTATCTCTTTTCAGGGTCTATTAGTAGAGCGATGACGTCTCAGTGTAACAGTACAGCGATCGTCGAATTCTTTCTCATGGGGTTCCAAGTCCTCGATCCTTCCAAGATCTTATTATTCTATTAGTAGAGCGATGACCTCTCAGTGTAACAGTACAGCGATCATCGAATTCTTTCTCATGGGGTTCCAAGTCCTCGATCCTTCCAAGATCGTATTATTCTATTAGTAGAGCGATGGCCTCTCAGTGCAACGGTACACCGACCATGGAATTCTTTCTCATGGGGTTCCAAGTCCTCGATCCCTCCAAGATCTTATTATTCTATTAGTAGAGCGATGACCTCTCAGTGCAACAGTCCAGCGATCGTCGAATCCTTTCTCATGGGGTTCCAAGTCCTCGATCCTTCCCAGATCTTATTATTCTATTAGTAGAGCGATGGCCTCTCAGTGCAACGGTACAGCGACCATGGAATTCTTTCTCACGGGGTTCCAAGGACTTCATCGTTCCAGGATTGTCTTATTCCTGCCAATTCTCCTAATTTATATCATGACAGTAGGTGCAAACCTCCTCATCGTCTTCTTGGTTTCAACCAGCCACCTCATGCATTCTCCGATGTACTTCTTTCTCTGCCACCTTTCTTTGTGTGACTTCTTTTTCAGCACCAACATTGTCCCCAAAATGATGCAGGTTACGTTGGAAGGAGGTAGCACCATATCCTTTTCCGGCTGCTTCATTCAGTTTTATGTCTTCGCATCATGTACCGGAACGGAATGCTACCTACTAACGGCAATGTCGTACGACCGATACTTGGCCATCTGCTACCCATTACGTTACACGTCCATCATGGACCTCAGGCTTTGTGTCCATCTGGCCGTCTGCTGCTGGTTCCTCAGCTTCTTCTTCGTTCTCATTACTTTAGTTTTCATTTCTATGTTACGATTTTGTGATAAGAACATTATCGATCACTTCTACTGTGACTTCATTCCCATCTTGGAACTTTCCTGTACAGACACATCCGCTGTTGAAATAGAAACGACGTTCTTTGCTTACGTCATAGTCCTCCTCCCTTTTCTAGTGATCGTCGGCAGCTATTTCAACATCTGCCGCACAATTCTTGGAATTTCCTCAAGAGCCGAGAGGAAGAGAGCCTTCTCCACCTGCAGCTCCCATCTGACCATTGTCTCCTCTTATTATGGGTCACTCCTTAGTATATACTTGGTCCCTTCACAGGGACATTCTCTAAATATGAATAAATTCCTATCTCTGCTGTACACCTTCGTGACCCCTTTGATCAACCCCATCATATATAGTCTAAGGAACAGGGAAATCAGAAACCAATGTTCTAGATTATTCCTAAGGTTCCGTGGGGAACCTTTGGGCTAAATCCAAGCTTCGACTTTCATCTGAAGGAATATACACCATTTGTTGAAGTAAATAAATAATAAAATCGTAAAAAATTGGTAAATTCCATATTTAGTCATCACAAATAACTCTACTAGGTTTAGATATTTAAGGGTATATTATAAATATATATACAATAAACACAGAGAGGTTTAAATTGTTTGTTTTTATTGCTTAGGTTGTTGGCAGAAGGTGATATGAATAAAATAAAATCTCTCAGCATGTTAATCTGAAAATAAAATAACTCGTTTTTCTTAATTGATTATCATACCATAAAAAATTTCCCATTTTGATATTTATATATCAAAAATACAATGCCCCACCCCTAACCATGGAATTATTAAGCCCCACATAGAATACTTTTTAACATGGTGGATAGGACGTACTTGAGGAGAGCAATGCTTGGGCTTCCTGCCTCTATCTCCTGGCGAGGTTAACGGGGAGTCCACGGAACCCCTGTTATTATTATTATGGATTTTATTATAGAAAGGGTGGATTTTCAAACTTATAAACTTTCAGCGAGGAGGTTTAAGCCCACACAGAGAAAGCATAAGTCTATCTGGAGCATTAGGCCATGGACCAAGTAAGGTTCGAGGCAAAGTGGTCAAATTAGGTAGAGTCACAGGAGCCAGGAGTCCTTAACTGGGATCCCCGGCCATTTTACTGGTGTTCTTCATGGATCCTTTGGGAATACTCCTAGGAACCACCCAATCAGAAGCACTCGACCATCAGAAGTTGTATTATAGGAAGTAGTCTTTTTTATGGAACCTAATATCTTAAGTGGTGGCTTTGTCCACCCAATAAAATACTCATATTGAGTTTAGATGAATGACTACTGACTAGGATCAATAGGAAGGTAATAAAACCACAAATAATTACTTAAATGGGGCATCAGAACAAATAAGCCAATGAACAGAGGGATTTCCACAAAGCAACAATCAGGAGCGGAAGTTTATGCCACACTCAGGGTTATAAAAGGATTCCATCACATGGGAGAAGTC
Organism: Spea bombifrons; assembly: GCF_027358695.1. Classification (NCBI taxonomy): domain Eukaryota; kingdom Metazoa; phylum Chordata; class Amphibia; order Anura; family Pelobatidae; genus Spea; species Spea bombifrons. The sequence goes on along the minus strand of NC_071090.1, from coordinate 108,774,778 downwards.
GACCACTCAATAGCATCTTTCTTCTCCATGTTATGGTCCGTGTGATTTGGTTGGTTGATAGATTGCGTGTTTCTGCATTCTAGTGCTCATTGTTAAGATATACTCTATTAAAATAAGCCCAAAACATGCATACCACCATTTTCTCTTTTATTTATCAAGGTTCCTATAAATGCCACGGTTGGGTTTTTCCCATAATTGAATGTATCGCTGTATAGTAAAGGACAGGTGATTGGCCAACACTTACCCTAGAAACCATGGGCTATTCCTTTTTTTTCAATGAAACCCACTTTCTACTAGACCATAATTCAAAATATCTGCCCAGCCAATGCCCCAACCCCCTGCAGCTCCCACAGCCCTCAATCCCTCCGACGATGAGGTGGTGTAGCACGTCCTGAGAAAACAGGAAGTCTGAAAAGAAATACGATTTCAGAAAACAGGAAAATGCCTGTGAGGGGTAAATCAGTTATAACGTATACAAACCAGGGGAGCTTTGGGTCAGGAGTTTAATTGAGGGAGAGTTTTATGACGCAATAAGAAGAATTATAAGGAGGATTATATGGAGTAATAGAATTGGTTATAGGGAGGGGTATATTCAGTAGTAGGAGGAGTTATATGCAATAATAGGAGGAGTTATATGCAGCAAAAGGAGGAGTTTTAGGGAGAATTATATGTAGTAATAGGAGGAGTTAAATGCAGTAAAAGGAGGAGTTATATGAGTAATAGGAGGAGTTATAGGGATGGTTATATGAGTAATAGGAGGAGTTATAGGGATGGTTATATGCAGTAATAGGAGGGGTTATTGCAGTAAAAGGAGGAGTTATAGGGAGGGTTATATGGAGTAATAGGCGGAGTTATAGGGAGGGTTATATGGGGTAATAGGAGGAGTTATGGGGAGGGTTATATGAGTAATGGGAGGAGTTATAGGGGGGTTATATGAGTAATAGGAGGAGTTATAGGGGGGTTATATGAGTAATAGGAGGAGTTATAGGGAGGGTTATATGCAGTAATAGGAGGCGTTATAGGGAGGGTTATATGGAGTAATAGGCGGAGTTATAGGGAGGGTTATATGGGGTAATAGGAGGAGTTATAGGGAGGGTTATATGAGTAATGGGAAGAGTTATAGGGGAGTTATATGAGTAATAGGAGGAGTTATAGGGGGGTTATATGAGTAATAGGAGGAGTTATAGGGAGGGTTATATGAGTAATATGATTAGTTATAAGGAGGGTAACATGGCGTAATAGGATTAGTCATAGGGAGGGTTATATTAAGTAGTTGAGGGAGTTATAGGGCGGTTGAAAAGAGCATCACAAGAGTGGTGTTTGCACTGTTGTCAGAGTGCAAGTTATGACATCGTGACAGGAAGCACAATTGGAAGCTCAGTCTGGGAGAAAACAAGAGTCCTTCAGTCCAGTCCCCCAAATTGCAGATTGATATTTTAGTGCACGTTAGGGTCCGTTTTGCCTGGACTCCAAGCGTATTTGCTGCATGCGTTCTTTGGTTATTGGACTTTGAAAATGAGACCTGCGCCTCCTTGACGTGCTCACCTTGAAGCGTCTATTGAAAACCAGGAAGTTTTAGTATGCAAACGTCTTGCACATGCTCAGTAGCACTCCCAGTAGAAGTCAACCAGGCAAATCAAGCAGGTGCCAAAGAGGTGATTTTCCAGACTAACGTCCAATTTTTGGGGCTCTTTTCAAAAGACATTCCAAAAGTAGTGTTTGCTTGGTTGTTTTTTTTTTCTAATTGACTGTTTTAGCCCAGAGCGATCAGTCGATCTCGTATGTCGGGCAACAAACTAGAGTCATAATGAGGGCTCTCTGAAGCTAGTTTGCAGCCACCAAAACAAGCCAGTGCTGCTACCACATGCCCCAGTGGCCTAATGGATAAGGCACTGGCCTCCTAAGCCAGGGATTGTGGGTTCGAGTCCCATCTGGGGTGCTCTTAATCAAGCAAGTGACCGGTTCGGCCCAGTGTAACGTCATCGGCAAGACATCTGCCGGTAGGCAAGGTTTTTTTTACGCCAGGAATCAATTCCACTCGAAATCCATGTCCCAAAACCACCCCTTTAAGCATGGCTCTACAAGCTTGCATGGGAATCACAAAGCTTTCCACACGCCTATTTTGAAAGAAAAAACAGACAATTGGCTTGTGGACTGAAAAGGCTTCAAGCGAACTTTGGTCAAGCTACCTTTCTTAATGTGCAAGAAGCCTTTTCATCAATTTTCGCTGTCCCACAGAGGAGCGTTAAGTTTGCAAGTGACAAAACAAGAAAACCGAGTGTAAGCTGACACCAGCACGAAGCTCCAGTGGCGCAATCGGTTAGCGCGCGGTACTTATAAGGCAGTATTTGTTGAGCAATGCCGAGGTTGTGAGTTCAAGCCTCACCTGGAGCACTTCCCTTTAAGCTTTCAAGTTTTATTTGAAAGATTTTTTTAAGGGATAATGTGCAGGAATATATTTTCTCCAATATTTTCATTAGTAGACGTTAACACGCCTTAATGAAGCACTGACCGCGGTTAAGAACTGCTGGGAGAGTTCATGGTTCCAAACCAACCAACAGCGATTCCCTGGTGGTCTAGTGGCTAGGATTCGGCGCTCTCACCGCCGCGGCCCGGGTTCGATTCCCGGTCAGGGAACGTTTTTAATAAAGTACAGCAAAGATGAGGAGAAATGTTTACATGGAGAGGAGCAGAGAAGTTGGTCCGAATGGTCCCGCGAGCTTTTCTAACAAGTTGAAAAGTCTGCGCATCTGATTTCAAGTTTTAATCCTGAGAGATTAATATTGGAACAAGGAATTTTACAATCTTCAAGGAGTCTCTCTCATTTGGCATGGTGCCAAAAGTTTGGCAAAAAGCATAAATGGTGCTAATCTTTAAAACGAGACCAAAATCCCCGCCACTGGATGAAAGACTTAGTGAGCCTCAACATCTGTGGTGTGGAAGTTATTTGAAAGATTTTTAAGGGATAATGTGCAAGGATATATTGTCTCCCACCTTATCAGTAGTAGACGTGAACACGGCTCAATGAAGGACTGATCGCGGTTAAGAACTGCTGGGAGAGCTCATGGCTTCAGAGCACTCGCCAGCGATTCCCTGGTGGTCTAGTGGCTAGGATTCGGCGCTCTCACCGCCGCGGCCCGGGTTCGATTCCCGGTCAGGGAAGGTTTTTAATAAAGCACAACAAAGATGAGGAGAAATGTTCTCAATTCTCCGTTTATTAAAAGGTATAAAAGCAAAATACAGACATGTCAGCAGTAGAATACAGACATACAATGGCAATGGTCTATGCACAGTCAATGGCATCAGGCCGATACCAAAAGAGAGGCAAGTACAAGTACAGCTCAAGTATAAGTGTCACATTGCAGCGTATAACACGTGCCCCCGTACACATAAGAAGCGCGACTAGGTATCATATCGGAAAAATACAATACAACAGACGAGAAAGTCACCAGCGCCTACAAAGGTACATAGGCGGTGTGCAAACATGACATTTGAGTAGCAGATAGGAGAATGAGCACGTAACTCAAATACAAACCAAAACGGAGAAAACAATAAAAAACAAAAGAAAAGGGGAAGGGCTATCCGGCGGAGAACCAGAAGATGAAGGAGCAGAACACATGTCCTAAAAAAGGACTCACACAGAAGACTCGTAAGGTAAGCGGTCCAAACCAAACTGTATGTATGGAGATTATAAAAACATAACATGCGAGAGACCCAAGGAAACATAGTACGTATAGTAAGGTTAGCAAAACCTAATCCAGGGAGCAACCCCCTAGCATGACAGTAAAGGAAGAGGAGGCCAGAAAAGAAGTCCACGGCAACCACTTCAACCCATTTTTATACGCCGAACCCCTCGAGGAGTGCACTAGCTCCTCCATATGCTGAATGAAATTCACCCGACTCAACCATGCAGAAATCGGGGGGGCCTTAGCCTGCTTCCAGAATCTAGGGATCACAGACTTCGCAGCATTAAGGAGATGGATAGAGAGGGAACGTTTATATGCTCCAATGGGGGAATCATTGACATGGAGAAGTACACTAGCGGGAGTAAAAGTGAAATCGGTAACTTCCACATGTTTTATAATCCGAATAATAACCTCCCAGAAGGGCCTCACCAAAGGACACTCCCACCACAAATGAAGGTAAGTCCCCTCAGGGGAGCCGCACCTCCAACAATCAGGTGGAACCTGCGGCAAAAAACGGTGGAGCACTGCTGGGACCCTATACCAACGTGTCAGCAATTTATAGGCGGACTCCTGCACCCTGCTGGAGGTAGAGCAACAATGGGTCAAAGCAATAGCCTTATCCCATTCAGCCGCCTCCATCGTCAAACCCAGGTCGCCCTCCCAGAGACTTAAATAATATGGCTTAGTGGAGGTTTGAGCATCTATAAAGATTTTATACAGCCGGGACAGGAGATGAGAGGAGCTGGCGGGATCGTCACAGATGAGTTCGAAAGGCGTCAGAGGCCTATCCATCGAGCCAAGCGGGGCGACAGAGGAAACAAAATGCTTAAGCTGGTGATAGAGAAAGTGAAGCCTAAAGGTCGGATGCACGTCCCGCACGAGGTCCGCCAGGGGAAGAAAGCGCCCCCCCAGCAATAGTCTAGAAACCCTAAGGACCCTGTCACCTGGTAAAAGAAACGGGCGGGTAACCGTACCAGTCATTGCAGCTGGGAAGGCTGGGTTAAAGGACAGTGGTAGGAGAGGACTAGGAAAGGCAGTGAGATTGTATTTACGCTGCGCTCGTTTCAGAACCGTGAGGGTGGGTCCTATGGTGGGATGCGGACGCACAAGAGGGACCCAAAACTTCTCCGCCACCCAAGGCACGACCGAGATGGGAATATCAAAGAAAGAGGCCTCCAGCTGCACCCAGAGCGCAGGGGCACCATGCGTCCATTCCACCACCCTCCGCAAGTGCGAGGATACCCAGTACCCCTCTATATCCGGCAAGCCCATACCTCCCGCAGATTTAAACCTAGTCAAGTAGTGATACGCCAATCTGGGTGATGTGTCGGACCATATATACCTGGCGAAGGTCCTGCGACAAGACTTAAAAAAGGCCCTCGGAACAAAAATGGGGAGAGATTGGATCAAATACAATAAACGCGGTAGAATATTCATTTTAAGGACCCCCATCTTACCGAACCACGAGATATGTTTATAGGACCATTTCCGCAAGTCCGCGGAGCATGAGGTCAAAAGAGGCAAAAAATTGTGAGTAAACAGGTCAGCGGGGTCCGCTGTGATATTAATCCCCAAATACTTAATGCGGTCGGCCGACCAGCGGAATGGATGGCTATGGGCGAGGAGGGAGCTAAGGGCGGGAGGGACGTTAATACCAAGAATTTCTGATTTCTGCAAATTAATTTTATAATTGGAAATGGAAGAAAAAATGTCAAGTTCGGAGATGACCTGAGTAATGGAAACGCCAGGATCAGTGACAGAACACAACATATCATCGGCATAAATAGCCAGTTTGTGCTCCGTCCCCCGTACTGTGACCCCCTTAATCAAGGAATTAAAACGTATGGCATTAGCCAGTGGTTCTAACGTAAGAATAAACAGGAGTGGGGATAAGGGGCATCCCTGCCGCGTGCCATTGGAGAGCATGATCGTGTCCGACAGGGTCCCATTAACACGGACCCGTGCCGAAGAGCGCGTGTACAGAGCCCTAATCTGTTGAATAAAGCCGGGACCAAGTCCCACAGCCTCAAGGAGTTTGAACAAAAACGGCCAAGATACTCTATCGAACGCTTTTTCAGCGTCCATAGAGATCAGCAATAGGGGAGTGTCCTGATGCCTAGCCAAAGTAATTAGATTCAGAATTTTAATGACATTGTCTCTAGCCTCCCGCCCAGGCACGAACCCTACCTGATCCTTGTGTATCAGTTTAGGAATAAACGGTTGCAGCCTCAAAGCAAGGACCTTCGCCAGGAGCTTCAAGTCGGTGTTAATGAGTGAGATTGGCCTGTAACTGCTACAAAGCTCAGGATCCTTCCCCGGCTTGGGAAGAACCGTGACGTGTGCAGTGTTAGACTGGAAGTCCAGGGGAGTACCTCCAGCCATCGCACCAAAAAGAGAAATCAGGCGTGGCCCGAGAACGGGCAAAAATTTCTGGTAATAAAGGGGAGTGAACCCATCCGGGCCAGGACACTTCCCCCTTGGCATGGACTTGAGTGCGCCAGATAACTCCTCCAGCGTTATAGGAGCGTCCAAGTCAAGTTGCGCGTCCCGCGGGAGTTTACAACGAAGATGTTTCGCCAAGTAGGCATCGGAAAGATCAGCCAGGGACGTGTGCGTGGCCTGATCGGGAGGCAAATTATAGAGAGTAGTGTAAAAATCATGAAAGCATTTCGCAATCTCACTAGTTTCATGGTGGAGGACGCCCCCGGAGTCCCGCACCTTAGGAATAAAGGTGGCGGTCCTCCTTGCCCGCAATGCCCGAGCTAGTAACTTCCCAGGCTTATCGCCCAACTCATAAAAAAGACTCCTGGTGGCCAAAAACTGCCTCTTTACTCTAGAGTCAAGAAGATCCGAGAGACGGCTCCTAAGAGAGGTCAGTTGGGCCAAGAGAGCCGGGTCCAAGGAGAATTTATGCCGGATTTCAAGGTCTGCAATTTGTCTTGCCACCGATACAATAGACAATTGGTCCGCCCTTTTGAGCTTAGCCCCCAACTGAATGAAATGACCCCTAATGACAGCCTTATGGGCCTCCCAAAGCGTCGGGATCGGAGTACCCTCTAAGTCATTTTCAGAAAAATAAAGTTTAAGATGATTGGAAAAGTCAGCTACGTGAGCGGGGTTATCCAGCAAATTCTCATTAAGACGCCAGCACCATTGCCTTTTAGGAGCGTGGGGTAAGCGGAGAACAAGGTGAATGGACGCATGGTCGCTAAGAGTCTGGGAGCCTATAGAGGTGGACCTCAGATAGGAGAGATGTTTATGGGAGATAAAAAGAGTGTCTATACGCGTATATCTGTCATGTAAAGAAGAATAAAACGTATAGTCTCGGGTGGTCGGGTGTTGGGATCTCCAGGAGTCCGCCAGCTGATTCACGAGTAACATACGCTTAACGCGCTTGATTTTCGAATAGGAGATGTGCGACCTGCCTACCGAGCAATCAAGACGTGGGTCCAGCACCATGTTGAGGTCGCCCCCAAAAATGGTGAGACCCTCCTGATAGTCTGCCAACCTCGAGAGTGTCTTCACCAAAAACGGGACCTGATCCCTGTTGGGGGCATAAACAGTGGCCAAAGTGACCCTATGCAAGCCAATATAACCCTTGAGAAATAAAGCCCTACCCTCCTGTTCCCTCCAAATGTCGGTACATTGAAACGGAATAGATTTATGGAAGAGAATCGCAACCCCTTTAGTCTTGGAGGAGGGCGAACTTGCAAAATAAGCGGAGTGGAAATACTTATTTGTCAATGTAAATTGTTTAGAGGAGAGGAAATGTGTTTCCTGGAGGAACGCTATATGTGTATGAGAAGACTGTAAAGTATAAAGCAGTTTGGACCGCTGTTGAGGTTTATTAAGACCCCTAACATTTAGGGATGTAACCTTGAGTGAGTCTAGAGACATAGCATAATATCAGAAAGGCTAAGACAGTAAAATGTCATCACATAGAGCATGTAGCATACGGTTCTCCACCGGGGAAGGAGCGGGTAACATAATACAGACAAACGAAACCCAAAAAACAAAATACAACCTGGGCAAAAACTAAGCCCGATGCCTAAGCATCCAATTGTGAGCCAAAGGACCAAGAACATGGTCAGTAACCCAACCCATGCCCAGAGAAGGCAAGGAGGGCAGGCTCTGGTGGGGGTATGTGTGGGTGCAGCACAGAAAGAGGCAACAGAGCACTCAAAAGTAGCATAACACATAAGATGTAGTGTATGAGGAGCATGATGGTACCTGCAGCCTCTCCGATAGGCACCAGAAGGTGCCAATGTGGCATTAAAGCAGTGCGAACAGCAACGCCCCCTGAAAGGGGGTAGAGACATGGGGAAGGGGGGACATCCTAAGCACAATGTGTGTAGTGTAGTATGAGAACTGGACAAACCAGTGAGTATGAGTGCAAGTATGGGTAGGCGCATGGTCTAAATAGAGCCCACCTGGCACCAGGGACCACAGATCCCAATGAGAGACATATGACCCGGGAGCCGGGACTCGCAAGGAGAGGCAAATAGCCCCGAACTGGGTAGCCAGAGGCGGATATCAGAAATGTGTGAGATAATGTAACGTGTGTAAATGTGTATATAGCGCAATGTGTGTATTAATCGCATGTAAGTGTCTCGGTACCGTACCGCATGGCATAAATCAGACAACTAAATAAAAACGAGTCGGAAAAAACAAAATACATATCGCACGGTAAAATAAACAGTAACGAGAAACCAAAAAAAATAAAAATAAAACCAGTCCGGGCAGGAGCCATGGGCATCGAGGTGGCAGCCGACGGCACAGAGGAAAGTACACATACCGTCCAGTGCATCAACCACCAGGATGTGGAGAGTCATAAATCCACAGGTGCCAAAGATGTCCCAAGGGCGACGATGAACGGACTCGGTGAAAACAAAAAGCGGCAAAGTGCACCCCAAATCCAGAAGGTGAGGAAAAAGTGCAGCAACTCCACGGGAAAGACGAGAAAGTATCCAGACGAGAATCACGGACGCGATGTCTTTTGACGCTTGTGTCTCCTCGGCTTGGGAGACCATTCCAGCGAGGGATCTCGTAGAGGCTGCGGCATTTCGAAGGAAGATTCCCAATCCGGGACATGAATCGTAGGGAGACCAAGGGCATCCAGGAACGCCGGCACATCGGAGAGCTGACGAACGATGTGAGTAGCAGAGTCCCGGCGAACAATAAGGGCAAATGGAAAGCCCCATTGATACGGTATGGAGGCTTCCCGTAAAACCGTAGTCAAGGGTTTCAGGATCCTCCGATTTTGCAATGTGATAGGAGACAAATCGGGAAACAAAGATATGTCAGAATCCTGCCATTTGAGGATCATGCGAGAACGGCACTTGCGCATGATCTGATCCTTAAGAGGATAGTCTTGCAGACGACATATAACATCTCTCAGGGGACCACCGGAGTCTCCTCTAGGACGCAAAGCTCTGTGAGCACGATCAAGCTTTACCGGGGTATCCGGGGGCCGCTGAAGCAAATCATTAAATATATGCTGCAAAGTGGGAGCAATGTCTTCAGGCGCTACTGATTCTGGTAGGCCTCTAACCCGGATATTATTCCTCCGGCCCCTGTTATCTAGATCCTCCAGCCTCCGTGAGAGGAGTTTAATCGTTTCGGTTTGGGAGGAAAAGTGTTGCGAGAGGAGATCTACCGTGCCCATAATGCGCACATTATCCTCTTCCGTAGCGGCTACTCGTTCCCCCAACTGCCGAACATCCGAACGAATTTCAGACAGGGTCTCTCTCATACGTGTAGCTTGTGTAGCTTTTTCGATCAGTGGTATCATTTCGTCTTTCGTTGGCAGGAGCTTCAACACTTGACGAATAGCTGGATCCTCTGCAGGAGACAGTTCAGAAGCATTATCATCCACGCCGTCATCGTGGGAGCTGGCGGGAGAAGGCGCCATCTTGGAGGCAGAATCGCCATACTCCGGGTCAGGCAGACCCTGAAAATATTTCCTGACCGAGGTATGTGGACCCTTTTCTTTCAGCGGTTGTGTTCTAGGGGTGCCAGGTAGTCGGTTGTGCTTCCCCATGATAGAAAAAACGAAGAAGAATCGCACTGATAGCGTAATATAACGGAGAGAAACTGCAGAGCTCAAAGCCTAGGCAGCCATTCCGTTGAGCAGCAAGCCACGCCCCCCCGAGGAGAAATGTTTACATAAAGAGGAGCAGAGAAGTTGGTCCGAATGGCCCCGCAAGCTTTTATAACAATTTGAGAAGGCTGCACATTTGGTTCCAGGCTTGGGACAGGAAGTTGAAAAGAGCATCACAAGAGTGGTGTTTGCACTGTTGTCAGAGTGCAAGTTATGACACCGTGACAGGAAGCACAATTGGAAGCTCAGTCTGGGAGAAAACAAGAGTCCTTCAGTCCAGTCCCCCAAATTGCAGATTGATATTTTAGTGCACGTTAGGGTCCGTTTTGCCTGGACTCCAAACGTATTTGCTCCATGCGTTCTTTGGTTATTGGACTTTGAAAATGAGACCTGCGCCTCCTTGACGTGCTCACCTCTAAGCGTCTATTGAAAACCAGGAAGTCTTAGTATGCAAACGTCTTGCACATGCTCAGTAGCACTCCCTGTAGAAGTCCACCAGGCAAATCAAGCAGGTGCCAAAGAGGTGATTTTCCAGAGGAACGTCCAATTTTTGGGGCTCTTTTCAAAAGACATTCCAAAAGTAGTGTTTGCTTGGTTGTTTTTTTTTCTAATTGACTGTTTTAGCCCAGAGCGATCAGTCGATCTCGTATGTCGGGCAACAAACTAGAGTCATAATGAGGGCTCTCTGAACCTAGTTTGCAGCCACCAAAACCAGCCAGTGCTGCTACCACATGCCCCAGTGGCCTAATGGATAAGGCACTGGCCTCCTAAGCCAGGGATTGTGGGTTCGAGTCCCATCTAGGGTGCTCTTAATCAAGCAAGTGACAGGTTCGGCCCAGTGTAACGCCATTGGCAAGACATCTGCCGGTAGGCAAGGTTTTTTTTACGCCAGGAATCAATTCCACTCGAAATCCATGTCCCAAAACCACCCCTTTAAGCATGGCTCTACAAGCTTGCATGGGAATCACAAAGCTTTCCACACGCCTATTTTGAAAGAAAAAACAGACAATTGGCTTGTGGACTGAAAAGGCTTCAAGCGAACTTTGGTCAAGCTACCTTTCTTAATGTGCATGAAGCCTTTTCATCAATTTTCGCTGTCCCACAGAGGAGCGTTAAGTTTGCAAGTGACAAAACAAGAAAACCGAGTGTAAGGCGACATCAGCACAAAGCTCCAGTGGCGCAATCAGTTAGCGCGTGGTACTTATAAGGCAGTGTTTGTTGAGCAATGCCAAGGTTGTGAGTTCAAGCCTCACCTGGAGCACTTCCCTTTAAGCTTTCAAGTTTTATTTGAAAGATTTTTTTATAGGAATAATGTGCAGGAATATATTTTCTCCAATATTTTCATTAGTAGACGTTAACACGGCTTAATGAAGCACTGACCGCGGTTAAGAACTGCTGGGAGAGTTCATGGTTCCAAACCAAATTGATTCCCTGGTGGTCTAGTGGCTAGGATTCGGCGCTCTCACCGCCGCGGCCCGGGTTCGATTCCCGGTCAGGGAACGTTTTTAATAAAGTACAGCAAAGATGAGGAGAAATGTTTACATCTAGAAGAACAGAGAAGTTGGTCCGAATGGTCCCGCGAGCTTTTCTAACAAGTTGAAAAGGCTGCGCATCTGGTTTCAAGTTTTAATCCTGAGAGATTAATATGGGAACAAGGAAGTTTACAATCTTCAAGGAGTCTCTCTCATTTGGCATGGTGCCAAAAGTTTGGCAAAAAGCATAAATGGTGCTAATCTTTAAAACGAGACCAAAATCCCCGCCACTGGATGAAAGACTTAGTGAGCCTCAACATCTGTGGTGTGGAAGTTATTTGAAAGATTTTTAAGGGATAATGTGCAAGGATATATTGTCTCCCACCTTATCAGTAGTAGACGTGAACACGGCTCAATGAAGGACTGATCGCGGTTAAGAACTGCTGGGAGAGCTCATGGCTTCAGAGCACTCGCCAGCGATTCCCTGGTGGTCTAGTGGCTAGGATTCAGCGCTCTCACCGCCGCGGCCCGGGTTCGATTCCTGGTCAGGGAAGGTTTTTAATGAAGCACAACAAAGATGAGGAGAAATGTTTACATAAAGAGGAGCAGAGAAGTTGGTCCGAATGGCCCTGCAAGCTTTTATAACACTTTGAGAAGGCTGCACATCTGGTTCCAGGCTTGGGACAGGAAGTTGAAAAGAGCATCACAAGAGTGGTGTTTGCACTGTTGTCAGAGTGCAAGTTATGACACCGTGACAGGAAGCACAATTGGAAGCTCAGTCTGGGAGAAAACAAGAGTCCTTCAGTCCAGTCCCCCAAATTGCAGATTGATATTTTAGTGCACGTTAGGGTCCGTTTTGCCTGGACTCCAAACGTATTTGCTGCATGCATTCTTTGGTTATTGGACTTTGAAAATGAGACCTGCACCTCCTTGACGTGCTCACCTTGAAGCGTCTATTGAAAACCAGGAAGTCTTAGTATGCAAACGTCTTGCACATGCTCAGTAGCACTCCCTGTAGAAGTCCACCAGGCAAATCAAGCAGGTGCCAAAGAGGTGATTTTGCAGAGGAACGTCCAATTTTTGGGGCTCTTTTCAAAAGACATTCCAAAAGTAGTGTTTGCTTGGTTGTTTTTTTTTCTAATTGACTGTTTTAGCCCAGAGCGATCAGTCGATCTCGTATGTCGGGCAACAAACTAGAGTCATAATGAGGGCTCCCTGAACCTAGTTTGCAGCCATCTAGAGAGCCTTCTCCACCTGCAGCTCCCATCTGGCCATTGTCTCCTCTTATTATGGGTCACTCCTTAGTATATACTTGGTCCCTTCACAAGGACATTCTCTAAATATGAATAAATTCCTATCTCTGCTGTACACCTTCGTGACCCCTTTGATCAACCCCATCATATATAGTCTAAGGAACAGGGAAATCAGAAACCAATGTTCTAGATTATTCCTAAGGTTCCGTGGGGAACCTTTGGGCTAAATCCAAGCTTCAACTTTCATCTGAAGGAATATACACTTTTTGTTGAAGTGAATAAATAATAAAATTGTAAAAATTGTTTTTATTGCTTAGGTTGTTGGCAGAAGGTGATATGAATAAAATAAAATCTCTCAGCATGTTAATCTGAAAATAAAATAACTCGTTTTTCTTAATTGATTATCATACCATAAAAAAATATCCCATATTTATATTTATTTATCGAAATACAATGTCCCACCCCTACCCATGGAATTATTAAGCCCCACATAGAATATTTTTTTAACATGGTGGATAGGACGTACTTGAGGAGAGCAATGCTTGGGCTTCCTGCCTCTATCTCCTGGCGAGGTTAACGGGGAGTCCACGGAACCCCTGTTATTATTATTATGGATTTTATTATAGAAAGGGTGGATTTTCAAACTTATAAACTTTCAGCGAGGAGGTTTAAGCCCACACAGAGAAAGCATAAGTCAATCTGGAGCATTAGGCCATGGACCAAGTAAGGATCGAGGCAAAGTGATCAAATTAGAGTCACAGGAGCCAGGAGTCCTTAACTGGGATCCCCGGCCATTTTACTGGTGTTCTTCATGGATCCTTTGGGAATACTCCTAGGAAGCACCCAATCAGAAGCACTCGACCATCAGGAGTTGTATTATATGAAGTAGTCTTTTTTTTGTGGAACTTAATATCTTAAGTGGTGGCTTTGTGCACCCAATAAAATACTCATATTGAGTATTGACAACTGACTAGGAATAGGAAGGTAATAAAACCACAAATAATTACTTAAATGGGGCATCAAAACAAATAAGCCAATGAACAGAGAGATTTCCACAAAGCAACCAATCAGGAAAGGAAGATTATGGCACACTCAAGGTTATTAAAGGATTCCATCTCATGGGAGAAGTCGACCACTCAGTAGCATCTTTCTTCTCCATGTTATCCTATGGGGAGAAGCACATGCCTTCTCCATGTTATGATCCGTGTGATTTGGTTGGTTGATAGATTGCGTGTTTCTGCATTCTAGTGCTCATTGTTAAGATATACTCTATTAAAATAAGCATACCACCATTTTCTCTTTTATTTATCAAGGTTCCTATAAATGCCACGGTTGGGTTTTTCCCATAATTGAATGTATTGCTGTATAGTAGAGGACAAGTGATTGGCCAACACTTACCCTAGAAACCATGGGCTATTCCTTTTTCTTCAATGAAACCCACTTTCTACTAGACCATAATTCAAAATATCTGCCCAGCCCATGCCCCAACCCCCAGCAGCTCCCACAGCCCTCCATCCCTCCGACGATGAGGTGGTGTAGCACGTCCTGAGAAAACAGGAAGTCTGAAAAGAAACACGATTTCAGAAAACAGGAAAATGCCTGTGAGGGGTAAATCAGTTATAACGTATACAAACCAGGGGAGCTTTGGGTCAGGAGTTTAATTGAGGGAGAGTTTTATGACGCAATAGGAAGAATTATAAGGAGGGTTATATGGAGTAATAGAATTGATTATAGGGAGGGGTATATGCAGTAGTAGGAGGAGTTATATGCAGTAATAGGAGGAGTTATATGCAGTAAAAGGAGGAGTTATAGGGAGGATTATATGGAGTAATAGGAGGAGTTATAGGGAGGGTTATATGAGTAATAGGAGGAGTTATAGGGAGGGGTAAAAGAGAAATAGGAGGAGCATTATATGCAGTAATAGGAGGAGTTATATGGAGGGTTATATGCAGTAATAGGAGGAGTTATAGGGAGGGTTATATGCAGTAATAGGAGAGTTATATGGAGTAATAGGAGGAGTTATATGCAGTAATAGGAGGAGTTATAGGGAGGGTTATATGCAGTAATAGGAGGAGTTATATGAAGTAATAGGAGGAGTTATAGGGGTGATTGTATGGAGTAATAGGAGGAGTTATATGCAGTAATAGGAGGAGTTATAGGGAGGGTTATATGAAGTAATAGGAGGAGTTATAGGGATGATTGTATGCAGTAATAGGACGAGTTATAGGGAGAGTTAAATGGAATAATATGATTGGTTATAAGGAGGGTAACATGGCGTAATAGGATTAGTCATAGGGAGGGTTATATTAAGTAGTTGAGGGAGTTATAGGGCGGTTATGTGGAGTAATACAAGGAGTTATAGGTAGGGTTTTGCAGTTAGGTCCACTCACCATAAACACCAAAGCCCCCAGTATTACGGCTTTCATCTTGGCGTCCATGTCCATAGGAAACTGGATGATCACTAAATTTTTCCTCCTTTCCATTGTCTTCGATATCTGAACCACCGGATGGGACCCATTCGCACTAAGCATCTGATGCAGGATAAAGTCAGATCAGCATTTCTGCTGGCACGGAATTGTGTTCTTTTGGGCAGTATTGGACATAGAAGTGGGTTGCATCAGCGTGTGTAGGTGTGTGTTTGTAGGTAAATATGTGTTAGTGTATGGGGATAGAGTGAGTGTTGGTGTGTTAGCGTATGGTACTAGTGTGTGTGCATTAGTATGGTGTTAGAGTATGTGTGTTATTGTATGGTTCTAAAGTAGGTGTGTGTGTGTGTGTTAGCTCATGGTGACAGAGTGCATGTGCATATGGTGTTAGAGTGAGTGTGTAAGTGTAGGGTGCCAGAGCGAGTGTGTGTGTTAGTGTCGTGTTAGAGTGAGTGTGTAGGCACAGGTATTTTAGTAATGTGGGGGAGGCATGGTGGGCGCTAGAGAAATCCTGCACCTGGACCCCACTCACTTCTTGGGTGCACGTTGAGCAAGAGAAAGATAATGGGACACTTTGTTGGTTTAGTATCCATTAATCTCACACACACCTTGATGGAGTCACCCTGGAGTAAGTCGGGGGTCACCTCAGCGGTAAATTTAACCTCATGGTACATGTCCTGAATGTAAAACATCATCTTCCCGAGTCCGTAGAAGACGTTCACATATCCGATACAGAGCTGAGGATTAACTCTAATTTCCATCTGCAAAAGAGAGAGCCAACCGATGGAAACTGATCTCCCTGTAATTGTATTTATATGCCACTCTGCCCCCTGATATGCCTTATAACCCCTTAAATGCCACTCTGTCTCCAGACTTGAGGGATGCATCCCTAGTTCCCCTTGCTCCAGACTCCCTGGTGTCAGGTGGGGGCAGCTGGTGGACGTCTGCACAAAGCGTGTAGACAACCTCGCTGCTACCCAGCACTTCCGCCATGGCTATTATGACGGAGCACCGGAAGGTCATGTGATGCCGTTGCTCCGTCATAGAAGTGCCACCAGCAACGGAGGTCGCCTATGCACATCGCGCTCACCGGCTGCCAGAGAGGAGGATCTGCGGGGGATCTGGATCTTAGTCTTATAGTCAGACCTCTATTTGAGGTCCAATTATAAGACGAGGGGTATTTTTCAGATTATCTTCTTCAAGCTAATACGGTATATATTGTTTACATCAAAATAAAGAAGTTCTGCTCTCCCCAGTCTAGTCACCCGTTTCTCTTGCTGTAACGACTCAAACCTTAATCAGTCGTTGGTCTCGTCTTAGATTCAGGAGCCGTATGCCTATCCCAACTAAAGACTAGTCTTGCCTGGTTATTTGGGTACCGGATAGTGATATCTCTTTACTTTGCTTGGGGATATTGCCTACGGATTGCGGGGAATTACTGTCCTGAAGGGAGAAGTCGCTCTTGGCGGAGAGGACAACCTGAGGTCCCTGGTCGGTCCGTCACACCCTCTACCGCTTCCCCTGGGAGGTTGTTACACTTATCTACCACAGTAAAGTAAAACTTACATGACAAAGTTGCAAGGCTCAGCCAATAAGGACAGGGGATGCTGACAAGCCATTAGGCCTAGGCCAGCAGTCATGTCCCCCTTCCTTACTGGTCTCGGGGCCCCTTTACATCTAAACCCCTCTAGTTTTAGATTAAGACCTCTTGCTCTAACACCTCTTCCCCCATTTCATTCTCACGTAGCCATGTCCGTTTCGGAGTGTATAATTTAACGGCGCTCACATCTGAAAAAGGCTGTCCGCAACTGTCGCCTGTCATTCGGAGATAAACGATGCTTTTCAATCGGTTTTTCAGCTTAACGGTCAAAGAGGATGCACAGGAGCCGTGTTCGTGAACGTTGATGTGGAAGAGTCTTTGTCCTTCTGTGGTCTGGAAAACTTAAGAGAGAAAACTCTATGTTTTTTTTCGTAAAATATATTTTTGGTTAGCTGGGCCATCGATAAAATTTCATTTGTTGGCCCCAAAACTGTCGCCACTCCCAGCCATGCACTCTATTCATCTACCAGTGACCATCTTCAGCACCGAAGTTACGAAGGACATAAAGTCCTTCTGATGAAGAAATGTAGAACCCTGTACAGGACGCCACAAAGGACAGGACACATGGCAAGGAACACCGAGGATGGAGTAAGGAGCCGAGATCCTCAGATGTATAACGGAAAGAGGGCAAAGGTACATAAACAGCAAGCTGTGGAGAGGAGATCAACTCCAGGCGGACCTCTCAAAGGGGCAGTTTGCAGGGCTGGGGCCGAATCCTGACAGATACCCTCATAGAAAAAAGGGGCATCAGGGGAAGCAAGAGGGAAGATGGGCAGAGGTATCTGAATCTGCCATCCTAAATAATAACAGTTGACGATTTTGGGAACTGTCTGTGGAGCTGCCCCGCACTCACTGGGATGATCATGGGAGACCAGAAAACGCTCAGAACCCAAATTCTTGCAGTAGTACTGTAGTACCAATTTATTACGGGTCATATTTTCCAGTGTAATTATAACCAGGCCGGGCAACCTCTGGCCCCATTGGCCCCTTGTGCTCAAACCCCCCCCCCCGTTTCTCACATACACACTGGCACATACATTTACATAAACACTCTCACACATACACACTTACACACACATTCACTAACACATGCCTACACATACTCAGTAACACAAACTCTAACACTCACACTAACACATGCTAACACACTTTCAGAAACACTTACACATACACATTCATGCCCACGGGCCGGCCCTTTGAGAAGGCTTTTAGACTGTCCTGAGGGGGCTATTGCCCACCTGCCCCACAGGTCGGCCCACCTCTGATTATAACATTCCCTGACATTGTCATCTCGTATATAACCCATGGAAACAGGGCAAACGCATCACCTTGTCCCCTATTTATAAAAGATCTTACCATTTTTCCATAATATTACTTCATTGACCTAAAAGCACAGAAAATAGTGATTATCCATCGCTTTCCAAAAATATGTGTCTAGAGGTCGAAACCAAAAGTAAAGTGGAACCATATATGAACTCGTCCCCTTCCCAAAACACACGCGCACGTTACAGTCTATACAATAAATAATTCCACATTCCCACGCATGATTATTCCTCCCCATCAAGCTACCTCTCCCTTATTGTTATGCTGCTGATTTTTGTTGATTGCTTAAGTGTAAGTGTAAGGGAGATGAGAAGAGAGAACTTCCACCTTTTGCCTGGCGTTGGGTTTTGGGCCACCCCACCCTAAATACCCCTTTAATACCCAAATGACAGCACCGACAGAGAGTTTAAGGTTGGCTATTTCTATATTGAATAGTACGTGTAACCTTAACAAGGGGTTCAAGTCCTGGAGGTACAAGAGGGTATCTTCTCGCCACATTTGTGATCCGAGGCTGGGTCTGGATTGGTCTTGTCGGATACATCTTAGCTACCTATAAAAATATAGTAGAAGTTCATCAGAACGAGGCCCCCCTCATCTAGTCGCCCATTTTTCCAACTTAAACCTTAATCAGTCGTTGGTCTCGTCTTACATTCAGGAGCCGTATGCCTATCCCATGCGTGTTTAAATCCCCTCACTGTATTACCCTCTACCACTTCTGCTGGGAGGCTGTTCCACTTATCTACCACCATCTCGGTAAAGTAAAACCTACCTAAGACCATGACGAATTGCATTTCCTGCCATGTTGGTTCGGACAAAATTCAGAGGGCTTTTTTCATTTGGAATTTGCTGTCACTCATTCACCTGCTCACGCTCATTCGCTGTCTCCCTATCTCCAACAGTCAACTACAGTCTCTGTCTCTACTTCTCCTTTAACGCAACTCCTGCATCACCTCCTAAAGCGGTCAGGGCCGGACTGGGGTTGACTAGGTGACCCTGGCACTATAAGGACGACAGCCACCTAATGAGGAAAGATGGATCTATTTCATTGTATTATTTTTATTAGATATATTAATTGTATTATTTTAATTAGATTTAATCTTATGCTTATGGGCCCAAACATCTCAGGCAAATCTGGTATATATTTTGGTCGAATTTTATGCTTATATATTAATTAACCAAGGGGTAGAGACGAGAAGAGCTATAAAGATTAAAAAGAGATAAAAAAATAAAAAAAGACGATTCCAGAAAGAGTTCCAAACGTTTCACATGACAAGTCACGGACCAGTTCCTCACTGTGTCAACTAGAACACCCGAGGTTTCTACTCCGCCGCGTCTCACCTGTTAGTTAACATTTTTTCAAAAGAAAGGAAAAAAAACGATAAAGGTGGAGATAAGCATTGGATGTACTATAAAAAAGTTTGAACTCACAGATCCGATCAGGATATCCTGAAACCTTTCCGTAGGCCTTCTTACTGCTAGTAGATGACTCCGTTTCCCAGGCAGTAAATATGACCGCTCAGTAGATGTGAAACTCCTCTATACTTCGCTCCAGGGACAATAAGGAACTGGGATCGTCCCTCCCATGACCTTAAACTATACAGGCAGGTCCATAGCGATTAAAAAAAACAACCTCTGCATACGTTAAATATTGCGCAATCACAATAATGATGGATAATCCATCAAAAAGTGTAGACGTCTCATTAGATTCAAAAAGTTCCACCCTGCCACATCTCGGCCGTCCCGAAAAATCTGGAGCACTCCAGGGAGCACTCAGAACCAGTTTCCATGACGAATGCATGTTTAAGATTTTTTTGGGGGGGTGGACGCCAATTAATTCTCTAGTTATTGGAGTTCTTCTCATAGCCCCTCCCCCAGCCGCATCTACTACGGTATGCTTCTCGCATATTCTCAGGAAATAAGATCTCATTTATACCCTAAGTTCTGAATATTTACATTTTTTTATTCTTTTTATTGACAATATACATATTTTCTACTTTGGATTGGAAGACGAGTTTCTCGACTAGCGGTAAGCAGTAGAGAAAAGAAGGTTTGTACATTAAGTTTTAGGATGTCCTTTGAGGGTAGCACTTTAATGCTGGTAACCTGGTAATCATCCCAAAAATTTGTATGGAACTCTAGGGAGTAGATTTATTAATCTGAGTTGGTCAATGGAAATACGGACTGTGTTGGTCCAAGAGAAGATGTCTTTATTTGAAGGTGATACCCTTTATTGGGAGAACGTGGACAAAAAATGTAGATGTCTCATAGGCTTTTGAGACGTCGGAGGTCTATTTGTCCATCTGAAGAGCAACGCCACCTTCTCCTTCTTGCACCTTATATTTTTTTCATGCTATTGTTAATTTTGTCAATTTTACGGTAATATTGTTGTCAATTTTGTGTTCTCCCCTATTGCAAATAGTGATAAAGAATCTGCTGGCACTCTGTAACCAAGTGATGTCCAAGTGCCCATCGTGTCTCCAAGGTGGCCACCCAATAAAGACAAAGGAACCAAGTACCACCATGTAAGGTTTATTCCATCAATGTACACAAAGCAGCCAACAAGGAATGCGTTTCACATCAACAGAAGCTTAATCGTCATCAAAAACATTCCTGGTTTCGTTTTAATGGCTGGTAGCTTAATGCAGCACTAGGAACAAAAATCCTAGTCCTGCTGAATACCCATCCCCAGAAATAATGATTTAATCATGTTGAATTTTTGCTGGGAACACTTAATTGACATGTGACCCAAAAACAGGCACTGATAGGTCATCTAAAGTGTTCAAAGAACATTTTCACATCTAGTTTCAAGGATTTTTTTGATGTCAAGATTGTGAGAAATTGAGTCTTGATTAGAAGTAGAGATCCATTCAAACTCTCACGTAAGTGTGAGATATTCTAAACAAATAAGATAAGTGTTAAAAAGCCTCAAGAATTTTGGGAGATATTAGTATAAGTGTTTTCTCTCTTTCTTCCCAGAGAGGGCTAGAGAAGTCATAGTTCTTTCACCGTGTTCTATGAGTACAGAGTGATTCTAGACAAAATCTAGGTTCTACCAGGTCTTCTCCCCTGAAACCTCCCTCTGTGATTGGTGAAGCCATGTTTTCGGGTGGCAGAGCCAGTTGCTTTTGGGGACAGGGCAGGAAAGGAATAGGAGAAAACAGGACGCATGTGGAGATAAATGCAGGTGGAGAAGCCACACGGGTATTACGGGTATGTTCTTCAGATGCCTACAAAAGGTGGCTAACATGTGTCTGTGGACTATAAATTAAAGCGCAAAAGTCCAAACCACCTTCATAGTGAAATTATTTGCTGCCTGGTACACCATGCAGCTCTTGGTATATATCCAAAGATAGCCCTCAGATTTCTGTTGACATTTTGTGAAGTGGACTGTCCTTCAGGTACGCCAGAACTGTTGTGCCACGTTTTAGGGGAGAGGAAGAAGGCCAGACGACGTGGCATGGCCTTTTTTTTTTAGATGTTAAATTGAATAATTCCCATTTCTTAAATGTAAACTAGTGTCTAAACTGGCTCCTCAGCAACCGCAGTATCCACCATGGCCTCATGCTCCCACTGCAGGACATCTGCAAGGTAAGTGAAATACAAAGGGGAGGAGAGGGTAGCTAGTGAGAATGACTCTTGCTAGGCTGTTTGGGGACGAAGATGGCACGTCCTATGTGTGCTGGTCATGTTCTATATGGGCAGTGTGAAAGCTTTGGGTTGTGCAACCTGTGATCTATGCCTGTAATGTAGGGGGTTTTATCTATACCTTCAATCCTGAGTTCACATGTGATTTTCAATTGATCTATACATGCAAAGCTGGCTTTTGTGCGTTATTCTGTTGCTCTATACCTGCTATGCTGTTTTCATTAATTATATATATATATACCTGGAAATAATGGGGTTTTATGTCTTACTCAGTTGATCTATACATGCACGTGCTGTTTCATGTGCTTATTTGAGCTATACCTGAACTACAGGGAATAATTAAAAGAGAGATGATGATTACAGAGATGAGATGAGATGATTACAGAGGAGAGGAGCTCTCAATGTCACGGTAGGGTCAGAAGGAGGGAAGGCTGCACTGACTCTCACAGTCTTCCCCTAATCTGCAGTCAATGTGGCAAATATTTTTTTTGGTGCGGGAGCAGACGGAGTGATATAAAATATAAAATATATTGGCAACAGGGTTTTATATTTATATATATATTGTCAGCAGTGGCTAAAACAAAAAATAAGGTATGAATGATAATAAAGTATATTTTCAACCAGACGACCTAAGGTGAGCCCACTAGATCAATATTAACTCTACATAGAAATCTGAATGCGGAGGCTAAGTTCTAAATAGTGGATAAATATTTCTCATGGTCATTTATCTTCTAAATATTTTCCTGATTGGTGTTGAGGGATTAGGCACCTCATGTTCTTTTTGAACTACAGAGTACCTAATGATGATAGGTAGACCTCCACGTCTAGTAGACAATGGACCTCATACCATTTGGATCTGTGAGCATGCGTTAGGGTCATTGACTTGGGTCAACTTTGGGCCTGTTTTTGATGGGACAGAGGTTTAGGTACATGGAAGAGGGGTTTGTTTGTATTACCGAGCACCTGCTGTTTGGATAGGCCTCCTGGTCTAGTGGACTATGGGCCTCAAATTCTTTGGAGCTGTGAGCATGAGTTATGGTCATTGACTCGGGTCATCGTTGGGTCTATGTTGATAGGACAAAGGTTTAACCACAAGGAAAAGAGGTTGATTGAAGAGGGATTGGGTACCTCGTTTTTTGAACTACAGAGCTACCTAATGATGATTAGTAGACCTCCTGGTCTAGTAGACTATGGACTGCATATCCTTTGGAGCTGTGAGCATGAGTTATGGTCATTGACTTGGGGATGCGTGGGTGCGGGTAGCATCCCCTCTGCCAGCAGACAACATAAAATCAGCGGAATATTCTCTGCCACATAACAGGGAGCCTCGTAGCCCTATTGGGAGATCTTTGATTTCCCAAATTCTCTCATTAACACGCAGACACAACCTCCAGACAAGAATGTACCCTTTTAAGATACGGGGACATGACATCATAATCCGATACTGTGATGAAGTAACTGCCTCTGTGTCCAACACCCCCCCCCCCCGATAATGAAAGAAAGCGGAAAAATTCCAAACATATAAACTTTATTTCATTCATTTATTCTCAATAATATCGGTTAATAAGTAAAGAGACAATCTGCCTTCGTGGAAACCTGACTTATATTAGATTTAAAGGCTTTGAGAACATCAGGGATCCTCTCGAGATCTTTAGAGGAAGCTTTCGTCTAACTCTCCATATGGAGATGGTGGGGAATGGTTTTGGGAGTTGGAACCAGTCCGTGGTGGTGGATCAGGCGGCAGGCGGGGAAAAAAGAAGCAAAGGAGCCAGAGAGTGGCCGAGCCCCGTACTCAGAGCCTACATGGCTAATTCGCAAATATCATAATTATGTCCTTCAGGTATACCAGCTAAGAATTTGGAGTGACACCTGTTTAGGGGAGCCAAAAGAGGCAAGAGGAAGTAGCATGAATACTTAGACCATATATCTTAAATGGGCATACAGAAACTGTTGAGAAACGTTTCACCAATCTCCACCACTATGAAAGCCTCCACCACTATGACAGCCTCCACCACCATGAAAGCCTCCACCACTATGACAGCCTCCACCAACGCCTGCATCATGTCCCCAGTTACTGCCGAAATGTCCAACACCTACAGCATTGGCCCAGGGTTCTGAAGAAGAAGATGAATGATCGCTGGAAGTCGTGGATAGACATTCATTCTAAAAAAAAATTAAAAATAGATTTAGACAAAAGAGAAAAAAGAATAACAAGATATAGAGAGAGTTGTATGAGTAATGGGAGGAGTTATAGGAAGGGGTATTTGCTGTAATAGGAGGAGTTATAGGGAAGGTTATATAAGAGATAGGAGGAGTTATAGGGAGGGTTATATGGAGTGATAGAAGGAGTTATAGGGATGGTTATATGGAGTAATAGGCGGAGTTATATGGAGGGTTAGATGGCATAATGGGAGGAGTTATATGGAGGGTTATATGGAGTAATAGGAGGAGTTATAGGGAGGTTAGATGAGTAATGGGAGGAGTTATAGGGATGGTTATATGGAGTAATAGGAGGAGTTAGCATGGAGGTCCACTAACCATAAACAGGAAAGCTCCCAGTATAATAGCTTTAATCTTGGCGTCCATGTCTTTGGGAAACTGGAAGTTCACTGCCTTTGCCGACTTTTCTTTTGTCATTGTTATCTGGGCTACAGGATGGGACCCGTTCATACTGAGTATCTGACGCACGAAAAGAGCCAATTCAGAGGTAATGTAATCAACAGAACAATTATTTCTGGTGCACCAATAGCCAAACAAGCTGCATAGTGCTGACATGGCGACAAGTCTTTCTCGCCGTCATGGCGGTAAATAGACCTTTATGTACAGTACAGCGGAGGAAATCACAGTAATAAGAAGCACTAATTCACCTCGATCGGCTTGTCCCGGCGTAAAGGGGGCTTTAACTCCGCTGTAAACGTGAATTCCGAGTGCATATCGAGAATGGTGAATGTCATGTTTCCAAACGTCTTCGTGACCGTGACATGTCCTATAGGAGTAAGCGGAGGAGCCTCGATTTGCATCTGAAGAGAAACAAAGGTCAATATTTCAGTGCCAAAGGTCCACATATCCCAAGGAACATTGTTTTTGGAATCAATAAGCAGACTGTGGCCCCCCGAGTCCTCCTTCTAGCATCATCTGATGTAAGCAGACGTTCCAAAAAAACCTTTCTCCGAAATCTCCTAAAGATTTATAGGAACAGCCTAGGGCTAAAGTGGAGCTACCAATTTCCCCGGCCCCTTCATCATGATGATGGGGAACCAAATATGGGCTAATTTTATTTAGGTCCATCCTTATACATTTTTGTGGGATGTCTTTGTATATAGCGGCTGTAGGACATAGAATTAAACATTTAACGTAGAATTTAGTGGGTCCCAAGTAGAGTCCCTTCTCACGTATTTTAGACAAATTCAGAATTTGACTGCGTAACGCGTCAAAACTCGCCTCTGGATGAGATGAACGACAGCATCCAGCCCCTGACATCATTTCGAGCGTGATGACCTCATGCTTTTTAGGATCTGTCAGTATAAAGTGCGTTGACGAATCACAGCATGCCCTGTCATGATATACGTGGAAGAGGATCTGCCCTGATCGGTTCCAGAAAACTGAATAGCAAAGAAAGTAAAATCCGATAAGTAATTTTTTGTGCGTTTAGTGCGATATATGATGAATATAAGGATTTTTTTTAAATTCAGTTGGATGGGGTCAAAATAACTAAACAAATAGGTTCAAGCAGTAAAAAAATGTGTCCAGATCCCCTTGATATCAACTAAAATTGATCCAAGCAACTGCAACCTTTAGATATGTTTAACCCGTAATCAATGCTGCAACTGGAGACTGGAATGCAAATATTCAAAAATAATTAAGATTAATATTTGGCAAATAATAATAATAATAATAATAACCTGTATTTAATCTGTTTTAAAAATGACAAAAGGTGTTGTTACTGTGATTTTGTTTCTTGATTTAATTATTATCAATATTTGCCAGTAACTTACTACAATGTAGTAATTAAAAAAAAAAACACACAAAAATTGTCGATTGCGAAAATTCAGTTGTCATGGCAACATATCAGGATTTTTATCAAATTGCATTGAAAAAATAATCATCTGCTACTTCGCATTGAAGCTAGACTTGTGCATTCGTCTTCGGGCGAACATGAAAACGAACACGAAGAGTTCCGAAGACACGAAGAAGAGAAGACAGCGGCGGTAAAACGTAGGCGAAGACGAAGACACACGCGAAGAATCTTCGTGATCGTCTTCGTCTACTAATCTCCCCGCTCCCTTCCCCATCCAGCCTACCTTATCTTCACGGCATCGCGGGAGGTGACTGAAGCGGAAATCCGCAGGTTCGCCGTCAGGGGTTACAGGGCAGTGTGAGTGAGCCTATTGGTCACCTGCAGGGTCTTCCTCTGGCATCAACCAATAGGCTCACTCGCACGGCCTTTTTAACTCCTGATTTCCGCTCCCGTTAACCCCTGCGATGCTGCGTTGGATAACAGAACAGAAATCCGTAGGTTAAAGGGCCGTGCAAGCGACCAATAGGGTCACTCGCACGGCCCCTTACCACTGGTTGCTATGCAGGAAAAAGAAAAAACCTGGGACCCTGCTGCAACAGTTAAAAGTCCGTGCCAGCGACCAACAAAGTCGCCGATACGGACATTTAACTTAACATAATAACTTATTATAACTTCGGACAGAATGCTGCCCTCTGTTGGTACGATACATTGAATAGCTTAATAAATTATTCTGCTCCTCAATGTATAACCAACAGAGGGCAGCATTCTGTCCGAAGATATATTAGCCATATGTGGTAGTGTGTTCATTTTCATTTATTAATTATTTAAATAAAATACATTCCCATGATCCGCTGCTCTCCCCGCTGCAAGGGTTAAATGTCCGCACCCGCGGACATTAATTCTGTCGAACTTGCAAACTCTTTTTTTCTATTTATTTTGGGGGTTTTTTTTGTATTAAACCATTACACGAAAGGATCATGGGAATGTATTTTATTTGAATAAATGCAAATGAATACACTGCCACATACGGCTTATATATGTTCAGACAGAATGCTGCCCTCTGTTGGTTTTACATTGAGTAGCATTGTTCCATAAGCTTGAAATACAAAGTCATTATGCTACTTAATGTATCTAACCAACAGAGGGCAGCATTCTGTCCAAACATATATTAGCCATACATGTAATGGTTTAACCCCTTAATGACAAAGCCCGCACATGTACAGGCTCAAAATGCATTGTTTTCAATGGGTTTATGGACCGCCCATTGTCCTTAAGGGGTTAATACAAAAAAAACCCGAAATAAATAGAAAAAAAGAGTTCGCAAGTTCGACGGAATTAATGTCTGCGAGTGCGGACATTTAAATGTTGCAGCGGGGAGACCAGCGGATCATGGGAATATATTTTATTTAAATAATTAATAAATGCAAATGAGCACACTGCCACATATGGCTAATATATCTTCGGACAGAATGCTGCCCTCTATTGGTTATACATTGAGTAGCATAATATCCTGCCCGAGAATATATCAGCAATATATGGTAGTGAGCTAATTGGTCGCCAGCAGGAGGCCCCCTGCTGGCGACCAATAGAGTTGCTGATACGCCAGAGCTGCTGCGGTACACGTTAACCCGGTATTAATCCCTTAACCGGAAAACGAAGAAAAAAGGAATATTCGCCGGAAGAGAAGACAGGAATGGGTGAATATTCGCGGAATACGAATATTTTTTTTTGGCGAAGACGAGCAGGAAGACGAAGAGCCCCCTGGTGCCCAAGTCTAATTGAAACATTGTAGAAAGCTGTACAATAAAATGCTTTTCAAGTGGTTAGATAGTCCCCCCCCGAGCAATTGTCCTGCCTAATACATTAAATTTGTTCACACATATCTGCAAATTCTTGACCTAAAATGTATCAATTGAACAAGGACTGATATTCTGCGGACGCCTTTGTGATTCCTTACATTTCCAATGTAACGATTTTAATGGTCGTTGTGTAGATTCTACAACTGAAAAAGTTAATTGAATCCCTAAAAAGACATAGTTTGAATCCAATTAAGTCTTACAAGGCTCATTGAATCGAGTCCATTGAGTATTGCACCAGAAGTTAAAAAATTATTTTTTAATGAATAAATTGCCTTTTTGGGGGATTTCGTTATTATTTTTTTTTTTAAATTTTGAATTAATTGCTTATTTTTTATATTATCAAAATCTAAAAAAGAAGAGCTCTAGAAATTCGAAATTCTGTGAGAAATATCCTCACCTTTCTTCTTTAGTATAACTTCATCAACCTTAAAAAAAAACAAATTAGGATTAGCTTCCGGATTCCAATTATGTTTCATATACATTTTTGGTTGTGATGTTCCTCCATGAAACTCGAAAGTGGCTATAAGGGTTGGGCTACCATAAGATGGATGGACACCCAGCCTACCATATTCTCAGCCATGAATGGGATTAAAGTTGGTTTTTCAACACATTGTCTATCTCCAGGTATAGTTCATGACCTACCTATGCCCTGCTTATCTTAGTTATGTAATGAGTAGAAGGAAGAAGAAGTAGGAACAATATAGAGGAACATCCAAGGACACATCACCCCAAACTCTACCCTTCTGGTTCCATATGGTAGCAGAGCAGGGGCTTCACAGAGGAGATATTTCTAACTCGGAGCCCCAAATAAGGCCCAGAGAGCAGGATTACCCATTGGTAAAACTGGGGCTTATTGGAGTCCAACCTAGAGATAGTTGGCTGGATTACAGATCTCCTCAAATCTACCAGCCGTGTTTGATGGACCACGTTGTCTGTGCACCTGTGATGGGTCTTACAAACCTTTTACCCCAAAGACCTGGGTTGGTGTCCAAAATGGCAGTCTGGACCTGCCCCGAACAATGTGAATTGCTCTTTTTTTTTTCTCGTTTCTATGGCAACAGCCTGCTCCATACCTCGAGAAGCGGTTCCAGTCCTGAAGGCACCGAGGGGCGCGTCCCCGCAGGCAGAATGTAAAGCCGAGGCTCGAATGGAGTTGGACTGGTCTTCTGAGGATCTTCACTACCTGCAAGAAGTATACGGACAGCGCTGTAGGATATGACGGCGCTATATAGATCAATAAATAATAGATTTAGACTTTTCCAGTGGATAACCCCGCCCCCCCCGTCTAGTTGCCCTTAATAAGTGTTTGGTCTCCTGGCAACCTACTGGAGCCGTATGCCATCATAATAAAAGTTCTGCCACTATCTACTGCTGCATTTGCTACAAACTATTATATATACCGTATTTACTCGATTATAAGACGTCCCCCCAATCAGGTACTTCAACAAAGGGGAGGAGCCTCCGCTACCCTGTTCCCTGTTCCTCCAATCAGGGGAAAGGATGTTCACGAGGCTCCGCCCCCTTTTGCGGAGCTGATACCGCGGAGAAGCCGACGAATGAAGACAACGCAGAATGAGCATGTGGGTAGATAATAAAAGCCGCTTACCAGACGCCATGATTTTCAGGCATAAAGTATCCAGTTAATGGTTTTTTGGTAAAATCTGAAACAGAGAGGTTTTATTGCATTTGTAACCAAATCTCCCGACCAATTAAAATAAAAAATTGGTACAAAGGGAAAAAAAATTCTGACCAATTAAAATAAAGAATTGGTACAGTCCAGACAAGGGAAAAAAAATTGTTCAATACCCCCTGATGAAGCCACTACAGATTTGCTGATCAGGCGAAACGCGTTGAGTTTGAGGCACTGAAATCTTTTTTTTATGGTCGGAAGAGATTTTTTGCTATTAATTTATTTATTTATTCCAGGACTTTATTTATTTATATATCTATTTATTTGCACATATATATATATATATATATAGATAGAGAGAGACCAATTTTTAAACTCTTCATATATATTCCCTGACAGCCTGAGCCCTTTTCTGGATTTCTTTCCTGTGACTCCCGCCTTGGTCTGCGTCTGGGGACTGCTTGAGAAATATCACCTGGGGGGTCATCCCTGAGAGCACAGCAGCACTTTCACACGAGAATATACTCGAGGATCGCCAATTGCGGAAGGACACGGATATATACGGCCTTATAGCTCAACATCTTGTAAAAAAACAAAGTGTCCCTGTTTCCCATTTTGAAATGTCGGGAGGTGTGTAAACCGACTCTAACGTATATTTCCGGTTGGACTCGTTTAAGTTGCTCCCACGCTCCGGTGTGTAAAGGGTTCATTTTGTTCTAACTAGGACATGTCTGTGAGCAAGTAAAAGCCTGTCCTGTCACCTGAGGTGTGTATGATACAGAATCACCATTACTTTATTCTATCAGGTGTTAGCGTGAGTGTCAGTGTGAACAGAGGGTTATTACTGTATACAGCGCTGGGGGTTATATTACTGTATACAGCGCTGGGGGTTATATTACTGTATACAGCACTGGGGTTATATTACTGTATACAGCGCTGGGGGTTATATTACTGTATACAGCGCTGGGGGTTATATTACTGTATACAGTGCTGGGGGTTATATTACTGTATACAGTGCTGGGGGGTTATATTACTGTATACAGCGCTGGGGTTATATTACTGTATACAGCGCTGGGGGGGTTATATTACTGTATACAGCGCTGGGGTTATATTACTGTATACAGTGCTGGGGGGTTATTACTGTATACATCGCTGGGGGTATTACTGTATACAGCGCTGGGGGTTATATTACTGTATACAGTGCTGGGGTTATATTACTGTATACAGCGCTGGGGGGGTTATATTACTGTATACAG
Organism: Spea bombifrons; assembly: GCF_027358695.1. Lineage (NCBI taxonomy): Eukaryota > Metazoa > Chordata > Amphibia > Anura > Pelobatidae > Spea > Spea bombifrons. The sequence goes on along the minus strand of NC_071090.1, from coordinate 108,744,510 downwards.
CGCTGGGGTTATATTACTGTATACAGTGCTGGGGGGTTATTACTGTATACAGTGCTGGCGGGGTTATATTACTGTATATAGTGTTGGGGATTATATTACTTTATACAGCGCTGGGGGTTATATTACTGTATACAGCACTGGAGGGGTTATATTACTGTATACAGTGCTGGGGGTTATATTACTGTATACAGTACTGGGGGTTATATTACTGTATACAGCGCTGGGGGTTATATTACTGTATGCAGCACTGGGGGTTATATTACTGTATACAGTGATGGGGGTTATATTACTGTATACAGTGCTGGGGGGTTATATTACTATATACAGCGCTGGGGGGTTATATTACTGTCTACAGCGCTGGGGGTTATATTACTGTATACAGCGCTGGGGGTTATATTACTGTATACAGCACTGGGGGTTATATTACTGTATACAGCGCTGGGGGGGTTATATTACTGTATACAGCGCTGGGGGTTATATTACTGTATACAGCGCTGGGGGGTTATATTACTGTATACAGCGCTGGGGGATATATTATTGTATACAGCTCTGGGGGGTTATTAGTGTATACAGCGCTGGGGGTTATATTACTGTATACAGCGCGGGGGGGTTATTACTGTATACAGCGCTGGGGGGTTATATTACTGTATACAGCGCTGGGGGGTTATATTACTGTATACAGCGCTGGGGGATATATTATTGTATACAGCGCTGGGGGGTTATTAGTGTATACAGCGCTGGGGGTTATATTACTGTATACAGCGCGGGGGGGTTATTACTGTATACAGCGCTGGGGGGGTTACATTAGTGTATACAGCTCTGGGGGGTTATATTACTGTATACAGCGCTGGGGGTTATATTACTGTATACAGCGCTGGGGGGGTTATATTACTGTATACAGCACTGGGGGTTATTACTGTATACAGCACTGGGGGTTATTACTGTATACAGCGCTGGGGGTTATATTACTGTATACAGCGCTGGGGGTTATATTACTGTATACAGCGCTGGGGGTTATATTACTGTATACAGCGCTGGGGGTTATATTACTGTATACAGCACTGGGGGTTATATTACTGTATACAGCGCTGGGGGTTATATTACTGTATACAGCGCTGGGGGTTATATTACTGTATACAGCACTGGGGCGGTTATATTACTGTATACAGTGCTGGGGGTTATATTACTGTATACAGTGCTGGGGTTATATTACTGTATACAGCGCTGGGGGGTTATATTACTGTATACAGCTCTGGGGGGTTATATTACTGTATACAGCGCTGGGGGGTTATATTACTGTATACAGCGCTGGGGGTTATATTACTGTATACAGTGCTGGGGGGGTTATTACTGTATACAGCGCTGGGGGTTATATTACTGTATACAGCACTGGGGGTTATATTACTGTATACAGCGCTGGGGGTTATATTACTGTATACAGCGCTGGGGGTTATATTACTGTATACAGCGCTGGGGGGGGTTATTACTGTATACAGCGCTGGGGGGGGTTATTACTGTATACAGCGCTGGGGGGGGTTATTACTGTATACAGCGGGCTCATGGGATAGTATAATGTATTCAGATAGTGATAAGATATCCTGAGATTGCTCGGTCGGCGGGACAGACGTACACCGCGTGCTACCCGGTACTCACCTAATCCACTTCGAACGTTAAGCATATAGTCTTTTTTTTTTTGACTCTCATTTCATCGGAATCAGACAGAAAATATGACATGTTGGCAATCAGTCTCCAAATCCCACCATCCCCAGCGGCCAGACGGAATGAGAATCCGAGCATGCGGGGTAGGGGGGATCGTTTCTAGATGAACTCCCAATTTTACGCAAATATATTTCAAAAATCTCGAAAAAAAATTCAAAAATCATGGAAAAAATGCCACAAACTTTTAAAATGTGGAACTTACAACATGAAACGGAGATCCCGGCGTGTGACGGTCGGCAGACTCTCGTGGAACTTTCTCTTATTCTCCCCGGTCGTCTCGCTCTTTATGTTAAATCCGAGGGGGCCGAAGGATGTCTCGCTCTGGAGATGAATATCTAATACGGAGAGTTTTACGTTTTCTTGTTTAGTCATCGGGGAAATGGGACTGGGACGGTTCCACGCCTGGCTCTAATGGAACGAGTTAATAACGCCTCGATGGTGTAATTAATATTACAGAACAAATACACTAACGAGTTACGTAATATTAACCCCTTAAGGACCATGGGCGGTTCCTAAACCCATTGAAAACAATGCATTTTGTACGGGCTTTGTCATTAAGGGGTTAAGATAGGTATTTTCGTTAAAGGAGCCGAGTGTGTTATTGTAATAGCGCGTGGGGGCGCGCGCTCTGTGTATAGAACGGTGTTCAGCACAGTGCTGGTGCTCCCCGGTAAAGGGCGCCTCTTTATGTCATTAAACTTTACTGATATTTCCTGGGGAACAATTTAAAAGCAGCACCTGGGGGGGGTAAAGACTTCAAAGGTAAGAGGAGGGTGGAGGCTGCGATGAAGAAGGGATGAGGCTTCATGTGTGGTGAGGAAGGTGTTTCCGGTGTGTGTGTTAGTGTATGTGTGTGTCTGTGTGCTGTGTAAGTCTCTAGGTATGTGTGTTAGTGTATGTGTGTGTCTGTGTGCTGTGTAAGTCTCTAGGTGTGTGTGTTAGTGTATGTGTGTGTCTGTGTGTAAGTCTCTAGGTATGTGTGTTAGTGTATGTGTGTGTCTGTGTGTAAGTCTCTAGGTATGTGTGTTAGTGTATGTGTGTGTCTGTGTGTTAGTCTCTAGGTATGTGTGTTAGTGTATGTGTGTGTCTGTGTGTTAGTCTCTAGGTGTGTGTGTTAGTGTATGTGTGTGTCTGTGTGTTAGTCTCTAGGTATGTGTGTTAGTGTATGTGTGTGTCTGTGTGCTGTGTAAGTCTCTAGGTGTGTGTGTTAGTGTATGTGTGTGTCTGTGTGTTAGTCTCTAGGTATGTGTGTTAGTGTATGTGTGTGTCTGTGTGCTGTGTAAGTCTCTAGGTGTGTGTGTTAGTGTATGTGTGTGTCTGTGTGTAAGTCTCTAGGTATGTGTGTTAGTGTATGTGTGTGTCTGTGTGCTAGTGTATGTCTCTAGGTGTGTGTGTTAGTGTATGTGTGTGTCTGTGTGTAAGTCTCTAGGTATGTGTGTTAGTGTATGTGTGTGTCTGTGTGCTAGTGTATGTCTCTAGGTATGTGTGTTAGTGTATGTGTGTGTCTGTGTGCTAGTGCTTGAATGTCTCATTCATATCTCCTTTCGACGTTCTCTGTGTTGTATTTCTTTTCTCTTTTGGATTTGGATTTCTAATGGAGATAATTATTTTAGTATTTATATCTAGATAGATAGATGATAGATAGATAGATAGATAGATAGATAGATAGATAGATAGATAGATAGATAGATTATAGTAATAGATCGATAGATAGATAGATAGATAGATAGATAGATAGATAGATAGATAGATAGATAGATAGATAGATAGATAGATAGATAGATAGATAGACGGATAGATAGATAGATAGATAGATAGATAGATAGATAGATAGATAGATAGATAGATAGATAGATAGATAGATGATAGATAGATAGATAGATAGAGTTTGAAAAAGTTTTTAAATATATTTTGTGAAAGTTTTGTTCATGGCGCGTGCAAATCCAAAAGTAATCCTTGAAATAGATACGATAGCCGAGAGACCTCTTTATATTTTCATGCTATATACATTTGCCCCTGTTACCATCCCCCTCTCCTCCATAGGAGGTTATACCGTACTTACCGCCGGTCAGCTTCAGCACGAACCTGAGCGGGAAACAGGCAGACTATAAAGGAAGCCAGCAGCTGGACTTGTGGAGCTGCAGCTTTATCCCGAGATAAATTGTTTATTTATTAACTTTTATGGCTAAAATAAAGCTGATACTAAGAATTTACGATCAAGCGTTGGGCATTCGGATGCCATGAGGCTGGTGTTTGTGAGGCTGGGTAGAATCGCACTGATAACAAAAAAAATGGACTTGGACGCATTAATGCAAGTTGATAACCTTTTATTGGGGGGGAAAAAGGACAAAGTCGAGAGGATTGTCCTAGGAATTCATATTATTTTTTAATGGTCTTATGGCGATTCTTAGTTTAATAAATAAAGTTTAAGTTTCTCCCTGAAGTTCTTCTATATATTAAAGAGATGCGGCGGAATTATTTTTCGACTTGTGCGCTTTCATTCATTCATACGAATGTCCGAAAACGCGGAAGGGGTCCAACGAAACAAAAGAAAATGAAGGAGAAAGCTCTGGATTTTCCTTAGAATTTTTTTTGCGGGGGGGGTTCCCACTCTTATTCACTCACTCTCTCTAACACTCTATCATGCTCTCTGACACTCACACTCACTCAGCCATGTTTCCTCTCAATGTCTTTGTACTTTTTCCGACAACCATTTTCAGTGCCTCCTCTTCTTGCTCAGCTCCTCTACTTGTTCTTCTCTGTTTCTTGATTTTCTCCACCATTCTGGCCTCTTGGAGACCTTCCGCAACAGGGTGCGGCCTCAGCGCATAATATGGGGGGGGGGCAACCTCTTCCCGTTCCGGAGAGAGGGTGCCTACGGAGGCTCCCCCCTGTTGCGGAAGGACAGAGAAGAGGTCAGGATAATGGAATGGGACAGCCAGGGGCAGTGGAGAGCAAGAAGAAGAAGTAGGAGATGAACAAGAAGCGTGGATGGAGAAGAAGAAGGAAACCTAGACACTTAACCATCAGATACGGTAGGGAGTCATTGAGTCTGCGAGAGAGTAAATGAGAGTGACAACTAATTTTGTTTCCGAAGAAAAAAAAAGCCCTCCGAATTTGGTCCCAACCGAAAAGGCATCCGAAGACGAAAAGACCAAAAAATGTGTCTGAATTAGAGTTAGAGTCCGGTGATTTTCATTCACCTCCGTCTCCTCCTCCATCCCCACCGCAGTCTCCGCCGTCGTCTCCGCCAAAATCCTCAATACAATCACCCCAGCTGGAGGCCCAGTCTCCAGAATCCCCTATGGCCGGTGGAGGAGTATAAGAATTTGAGCTGGAAACGCCACGAAGACGAAAGCTCTGAAAAGGAAAAGGAATTTGATAAATACGACTTCTGCATGATGGCGCCGTGTCTCATTATTTCACAGGCCCTTTACTTAGAGTGGCATTTTTTTTTCCTGAATTAATAAATAATACGCCAATTTCCTATAAAGAATCCAAAGAGGCAGCACCAAAGAAATACTGTATCCAGGCGCCATTAACCCTACGTTACACCCTTTGGCCCTGACCTCCAGAGTGGGGCAGTCGATAGGATCTATGAGGTTGCACACTGCAAGAGTACAGAAGCATGGCATTTGGCCTTGGGCATCCAGTAGGCCGCCACACATACATCATTTTCAGGTTCCAGGGCCAGTTTTAAATCCCTATTCAGGCCCTGGTTGGGGCATGAGAGATAGGACCCCTTCATCAATCAATTTCAAAGGTGAAACGGCATTCAAGAAAACTCTCAAACGTTGGGCCGCGACGAGTTTTGGACATTCACCACAAACAGGAAAGCTCCCAGAATGACGGCTTTCATCTTGGCGTCCATGTCCGCGGGAAATTCAAAGACGACCCTGGTAGTTCCGTTTTCAAACTCGCGCCTTATCTGGACTACCGTGTGATGCCCATTCGCGCTCAGTATCTGGGGGAAGGAAATGAGAAGGGTTGAGTAAAAATGGCTGAATAATTTGTCTCTGGGTCTTTCTTATTCTTCTTCTTAAGAGCACCTGTATGGGTTTATCTCGCTGTAAAGAGGTGGGCACCACCGACGTGAATCTGCACTCTTGGTTGACATCCAAAATGAAGAAGTTCAGGATGCCCAGGCTACCAAAGCACTTGACGTATCCTATGGGCTGTTTCGGAGGGGCTTCAACCTGCAACTAAAAAAGGAGAAGATTAACATGAACACATAACGAAAGATCAGATGTTCTACTACTGAAGAGACGGGTGTCCATCACCAGCTATGATGACAACATTCTCTGGCTCATTGAGCTTTTTAGCTCTAACTCGTCTCGGTCATGACATCTATCTCGTTTGTGAAGACTCTGGTGATGGTGATGGAAAACACGTAGGTTATGGACACGGGGACCAAAGGGCCAATGATTGGTAATGTTTCCCCTTTAGATATTGTCTTCTTTCTTTGGTCATCTTTGACATTTCAACCACATGAAACAAGCTAGGAGACTACACGGTCTTCTTAAAGTTCCCACTGGCAGGTAACCGTGGTTTGTGGTGGATTTCATCCAAATTATGGGCTGTTTTGCCCCAAATAATGTATATATATATAACTTGTGGAATGTCCTTTACACTCACTAGTGGGTATGACGGACAGCATCTTCCTTCTGGTACCAGATGCATCGAGACGGAGCCGGCGTTGAAGATGTTCACCAGCGTGATGTTCATAGGTGGCCCACAACATAGGAAGTTACGCCGCATGGAAAACAGATGCTGCCCTCCTCTGGTCTGGAATTCTACGTTAAAACGGGGCATAGTGAACTTCATCAGGATAAACCGGGAAAAACTATAACATTAATTAAACACTCAACGATTCCAAGTAATCTATTTTGTTGATCCACAAATTTTTGTTTGAAAAAAAGATGATATCCCCCCCCCAACCCATTGAAAGAGCTACACGTTGGCTTACGGTGCTGGACCAGTTTATCGATCACATTCCAAAAGCATCTTACTTTCTTTGATTATTGTATTGAACCCTATAAGGATATCGCTGAATTCTCGACACAAATAATTGTAAAAATAATGAGAATTAATTACCCAAAATCCACCTCCCCAATATATACAAACAGCCAATAGGAACACGTCTAGTGCAGACCCTACAGGGTTCAAATATCAAATGTTACAATGACTACAACAAATGCCTCTAATAAACAAGTTAGAACATCCTTCAACAATTTAGTCCCGAGAGGTTCTAGTCCACATATGGTAGGGAAATCCCAGATCTAGAATTCCTTATATGGTGGATCCAAGGTTCCGGATCATCAAGAGACTTTACCTTCGGCTCCAAACCCTTATTAAGGGAATATAATACAAAAAAATAATAATAAATCCCCTCACTTACATTGAAAATAGTTAACTCGCGCTCATTGAGCAGACTTGCAAAGAGTCCACGAGGGCGCAGACGTCCAGGCAATGTATTGGGTCACAAAGACGTTCCGGATCGTTAGGACTCCTGGTAAGAAAAGTATTTTGATGACTGTACGTGGACTTCACACCAAGTTGCCGGATAGACGAATCTACCCGCCCTACACCCTCACACGAAACGCGAAGTCACATCCGACTATCGGAATGTCCGAGTATAGTCAACAGACACATGTTTGTAACCAGGAGTCCTAACGATCCGGAACGTTTTTTGTGACCCAACACACGTTTAGTTCGCCTGACCTGCTCAACGTATTTTACTCTTTTTAATGCAAAAGTGGATTTATTTTGGTCCTACAGGCTATTATATAGCCTTAAAACGAGCCGGTTGTGTCTTTTCTGCTTGGTTTGGAGCGGCAGATAAAGTATCTAGGTGATCCGAAACCTTGGAACCACCAAGAAATTCTAGACCAGGCATTGCCTTGCTACATGTGGATTATAATTCTTGGGAAGAATACATTTTTTTTTGATGTTTTGATGTTATTAAATACAAAAAGGCATGGGTTTGCTAGGGTTTGTTTTCTTAACTTGCTACAATGCCCAGTCCGTGCTTTGTCTTAAATGGAACAGCACCTTTAAAGCTGCAATTCTGAATTTAAAATTAAAAGATTCTGCTCCTCAAATAACTAATACAGTCTACTTTAACCATTTCAGTGGCAACTTGGATCTTGAATAATCTCATGCAAATTGACCCAAACTCCTCCCCCCCACCACTAATATTTTTTATTTGAATTTTTTTTCTGTTTTAATATCTGATGGAATACAGCAATAACTCTTATAATGGCAATAAAAAAAATAATAATTATTCTTATTATTTTAATTAAAAAATAAATAAAAAAATATAGATTTATCGGTTCAGAGTCAGGTTCACTTACCTTTCTTCTCTAATATTATTTCGCTGGCCTGAAATTTAAGAGAAAAATTGGATTGATTAAAAATAATAGATATTTTTCTATATATATGATATTAAAGGATGGGAGGGCCCTGTGGGCGAAAAAGGGGTGCTAGTAATCAGAAAGGGCTTCTTTCCGGGAATGAGGCTCCTTACGGCCCCAATTTGAGCTTTAAGGCATGGTGGCCCATTTTGAGTATGGGATGAGGCAGTCGGTGGTGGGAAGAAGGAGGTGGGATGGGGAAGGGGCCCCTGTATTTAGTTTTGTACTGAACCCCAAGATTTCTGATAGTGGCCCTGGATAGGAGACAACATTTTTTTAAAACCTGGTTTTATCTCATTTTGCTCGAATAAACTCCCTTTATCTGCAGACCTGGAGGCGGCCATTGCTGTCAGTCATGTGATATTTGGGGGTGACTTTCCCTCCTCAAACACCACACTGAGCGGATGCTTTATGGCAATGATAATGAAGTCCGTTCCTCCATAGACTTTCATTAGTCAGTGTGTCCGACTGGTTGATTAAGACTGAGGCATTTTATTGGTTACCGTTGACTACAGTAACTAACGTCAATGGCATTAAAAGCAAAAAATCAAGTACACCATTGTTCAATGGACCCGTTACAAGCCCGGCCGTTTACTCTACTGAGGACGATGTCTTCATAGCATGATATACCCTCTGCTTGGTGTCCTTCTAGAAGACTACCAGGTTATTATGTCATATGAGGTCATATCCTTACATTCAGTAGAAAGGTTGAGGGCCAAAGCAGTAGGGGCTGGGTGCATTACCCTGGGTCAGCTCCCGACATAAATATATCTGCGCATGTTACTTCTGTATGTAGTATTTATGGACATAGAGTCTCCAAATATACAACTAAGGTGGCCATCTAGACCTCTGGTGACATTTTTGGGCTTCAGTCCAATGGCTAGACTTTAGTATTATTTTAATCATCAAGTGCGAATACATTTATGGATTGTCTTAGTTTGTATAAAAAATATTGTAAAGATAGAGTAGGCATGGGACCCCATAGACCATGAAAACATGAGTCAGCCAGAGCTTAACAACCCTGATGAGAGTGTGTATCTGAAACCACACCATTAAAGAAAAGAAAATAATTCTGCTATTTATATTAATATGTCACGACGGCTACTGTTCTCTATCAGTGAGCGTCTTTCGGATCAGAGACCTCTACGAGTGGTTCCAGTGCTGGTGGCACCAGAGGGATCCGAGGTGGTGGCTGGTAATGGTGAGTCGACACGAACGGACTTTCCCCCCGAGGTTGGCTCTCGACGGCTTCGGAATAAGTAGGATTTATGAATGCTGTTAAAAAAAAAAGAGGGTATATCATGATTGTACAACGCTACGGAATATGATGGCGCTACATAAAACAATAAATTATTATTATTATTATGCTCGTTACAAAGTGGCTGGAAGAGCGAAGATTTAATAGTTTACAGTAAGGGCAATAAAGGTACGGAATTCACTGCCTGGTTTTATCAGACACAATGGACGCCTTCAAAAAGGGTTAAAATCAGCATATACGGGGCTATAAAGGAGAGAAGAAGCATTAATATTTTAGAGCTTCTTGATCCAAGGACAAATCTTTTGAAGTCAAGAAGAAATGTTTCCCCCTTAGCAGAAAAATTAGAAAAATAGCGTAATGGGGGGGGGGGTTTGTCTTCTTTTGGATTAAAAACAGAAAGGATCGGTACAAGGGTTGAGCTTGATGGACTTTTTTTGGTATTGCCCCCCCCCCTAAATTACTATATTGTAAGAATGCTTTTTTTTTTTGAGTAATAAAGCATTCAGAGAATGAGTAGAATGCAGAGGGTTCAGGAGCTATTAGCGCTGCTTTAAAACGGACACTAGGGGGAGCCACAATACTAAAGATTAACACTAATTCATCCATCCACAGAGAGCCATTATTCCCAGTAAAGAAGGGACTGGTTTTCGTCTCACACCATTTGCTGAAATAAAAATAGTAAATCTAAATGTAATCTACATTTATGTATTTATTTAACATTATATATTAACGCCTACACACGAAATAAACCTAAACAATGGGGTTGAAAGCGGCCCACCGAGCAGTTGCCCAGTTTGCCAGATGGCCAGTCTAAGGGAGAGAAAGTATAGAGGCAAATGGGACAAAGGGTAAGACAATGTGACTTCCCAGCATCACGTTTATACTTTTCGTAAAAAAATTAAATAAAAATAAACCACAAATGAAGAAGCCAGGCTCAGCTGCCAGCCCGTGCCGCTCCGTCTGCCCCCACCATCATTAAATGGCACTCGTTTTGTCCCCATCTTGTGAAATGCCCAGTAGGGTGAAAGTCCATTTCCACGTTGTCAGGGTAGAAGATAATAGGTTGATCAAATACACATAAAGGGGAGAAACCGGTACGGATAATGACAAATATTTGGGTAAAAAAAAAACAAAACATGAGAGCTTGAAAGAAAGCGAGTATAAATTTTTAGCCTCACATCCTTCTGCAAAACTGCCCCCCCCCCGACATCTTGTGGGACACCCCGCTTTACCTACCCATTAATAACCGCGAATATCTCCAGCACCGAGCAGCTCTATGAGGATCTCCTGTCTCCAACTCCCAGCCCCTCCGCAGCCAAATCTTTTATCACGTAAATCCCATTTCCGTAATAAAAAACCCTGTTTTTACAACCCAAACAAAAATGTCACGTGTTCCCTCCCCGGGTCTTTAAACCGGTCTTATGTTCAGGAAACTAACAGACGTGACACCCTGAGGGGAAGTCAAAGGAATGCAACGTTTTGTTTTTAAGAATTCCAAAACAGTTTCAGTGATACCCCTGCATCTCAAGGGTTAAAACCAAGGACGGGCAGAAAAAAAAATCCTTTTTTGTAGAGTGGTGCAATATATATATATATATATATATATATATATATATATATATAATATATAATATAATTTTTATCTTTATATAATTGCACCTTATTTTGCACGTAAAGAGCTTCTTCATTCGGACTCTACCTCGTTAGAGCTCCATAAACCGCATTATTTGCACATATCTGCACCTTCTCTTTAAGTGCGATTTTTTAAATGTTTTTGATGCTTTTACTTACAAAGTTACTGTACCCACCGGCGTAACTATAGGGGTAACTACGGCAGCCGTGACGGGGCCCGCTTTGGTTTTATTGGCCCCCTGACTGTATAAGGGATGTCTGCCGAGGAACTTGAGCCCTGCTGTCAGGACTGTGTAGGAACGTTTTGGGACTGTTAGCATTTATGCATTCTGAATTCCTGTATATTGACACTTTCTTGTGCTTTCTATGTTTTTTTTTTTACAAATAAAATTAATTATATAGAGAAAAATGTAAATTTTTTAAAAATAGTAACAAAAATGTGTCTACATACAGCAACAAACTTTATTGCTGTATCAATGACGTGAATGAAACACATACAGCGAGTGACGTTACGTCATCATTACACGCTCTGCCAGCAGAAACGAAGCGCCTGCCAGTACCAAATGTGGCCGCCCAGTTGTAGCGATTCCAGATTTAAACATGGCTGCCGGGCAGCGCGCAGAGATGACCGTACCCAAGATGGCCGCCGCCGCCGCTTCACGCTACGTAGTGACGCGTGACGTTTCCGCCGCTCCTGACTGCGCATTGGCCGGAGCGTTGCTGGTTCGTGCGGCCGGGATGGAGACCGTCCTCAGCGACCTGGTGGCGGTGGAGGATTTAGTGGTAAAGGGAAAGGGGGTGTTGGGTGGCGTTTGTGATGTCAGAGGAGCGCGGAGTGACGCAATGACAACTTACAGCGGGTTTGCACGTCTTCTAGGGCCTGGCAGCATTAATATGACGTCACTGGGTGCAGGAAGGTAACCTGTTTGTTAGGGGGTGATTTGTAGGTCCCTCTGCCTGCCGCTGCCAGGTTGTTATGGAGTGGCGTCATTTTAGCTACCGTACATGACGTAATTTAATTCTAATACACTGGGGTTTATAAGGGGCTGGTGTTTTTGCCATTAAAATGTTAGGTCGCCCCAAGGAGCTTCCACCCTCGCCTCTTTAGCCCAGTGCCCCAGAGTTGTTTGTGCCGGCAGGATGTGCCCTACCTGCTGTAGACTAGGTGACTGTATTGGCTTCCTGCTTGTCAGTATTTTGAATATTGATACCTGGACACCAGAGTAACCCCCCCCCTCGCGACACGGTGTGATGTCACTGCCACTTCTGCCTCTGGGTGTATGTAATAATATAACCCCCCCTGCCCCTCTGTACTGTAATAATATAACCCCCCCTGCCCCTCTATACTGTAATAATATAACCCCCCCGCCCTCTATACTGTAATAATATAACCCCCCCGCCCTCTATACTGTAATAATATAACCCCCCCGCCCTCTATACTGTTATAATATAACCCCCCCGCCCTCTATACTGTAATAATATAACCCCCCTGCCCCTCTGTACTGTAATAATATAACCCCCCCTGCTCCTCTATACTGTAATAATATAACCCCCTGCCCCTCTATACTGTAATAATATAACCCCCTGCCCCTCTGTACTGTAATAATATAACCCCCCCTGCCCCTCTATACTGTAATAATATAACCCCCCCCGCCCTCTATACTGTAATAATATAACCCCCCCCGCCCTCTATACTGTAATAATATAACCCCCTGCCCCTCTGTACTGTAATAATATAACCCCCGCCCTCTATACTGTAATAATATAACCCCCCCGCCCTCTATACTGTAATAATATAACCCACCCGCCCTCTATACTGTAATAATATAACCCCCCCACCCTCTATACTGTAATAATATAACCCCCCACCCTCTATACTGTAATAATATAACCCTTGCCCTCTATACTGTAATAATATAACCCCCCGCCCCTCTATACTGTAATAATATAACCCCCTGCCCCTCTATACTGTAATAATATAACCCCCCCGCCCTCTATACTGTAATAATATAACCCCCCCGCCCTCTATACTGTAATAATATAACCCCCCGCCCTCTATACTGTTATAATATAACCCCCCGCCCTCTATACGGTAATAATATAACCCCCCACCCTCTATACTGTAATAATATAACCCCCCCCGCCCTCTATACTGTAATAATATAACCCCCCCGCCCTCTATACTGTAATAATATAACCCCCCCGCCCTCTATACTGTAATAATATAACCCCCCGCCCTCTATACTGTAATAATATAACCCCCCCGCCCTCTATACTGTAATAATATAACCCCCTGCCCCTCTGTACTGTAATAATATAACCCCCCCCGCCCTCTATACTGTAATAATATAACCCCCCGCCCTCTATACTGTTATAATATAACCCCCCCGCCCTCTATACTGTAATAATATAACCCCCCGCCCTCTATACTGTAATAATATAACCCCCCAGCCCCTCTGTATTGTAATAATATAACCCCCCCGCCCTCTATACTGTAATAATATAACCCCCCAGCCCCTCTGTATTGTAATAATATAACCCCCCCGCCCTCTATACTGTAATAATATAACCCCCCCGCCCTCTATACTGTAATAATATAACCCCCCCGCCCTCTATACTGTTATAATATAACCCCCCCGCCCTCTATACTGTAATAATATAACCCCCCCACCCTCTATACTGTAATAATATAACCCCCCACCCTCTATACTGTAATAATATAACCCCCCACCCCTCTATACTGTAATAATATAACCCCCGCCCCTCTATACTGTAATAATATAACCCCCCCACCCTCTATACTGTAATAATATAACCCCCCCACCCTCTATACTGTAATAATAAAAAACCCCAGCCCTCTATACTGTAATATAACCCCCGCCCTCTATACTGTAATAATATAACCCCCGCCCCTCTATACTGTAATAATATAACCCCCCGCCCTCTATACTGTAATAATATAACCCCCGCCCCTCTATACTGTAATAATATAACCCCCCGCCCTCTATACGGTAATAATATAACCCCCCGCCCTCTATACTGTAATAATATAACCCCCGCCCTCTATACTGTAATAATATAACCCCCCGCCCTCTATACTGTAATAATATAACCCCCCGCCCTCTATACTGTAATAATATAACCCCCGCCCCTCTATACTGTAATAATATAACCCCCCGCCCTCTATACTGTAATAATAAACCCCCCCGCCCTCTATACTGTAATAATATAACCCCCGCCCTCTATACTGTAATAATATAACCCCCGCCCCTCTATACTGTAATAATATAACCCCCGCCCTCTATACTGTAATAATATAACCCCCCGCCCTCTATACTGTAATAATATAACCCCCCCGCCCTCTATACTGTAATAATATAACCCCCCAGCCCTCTATACTGTAATAATATAACCCCCCAGCCCTCTATACTGTAATAATATAACCCCCCCGCCCTCTATACTGTAATAATATAACCCCACCCTCTATACTGTAATAATATAACCCCCTGCCCCTCTATACTGTAATAATATAACCCCACCCTCTATACTGTAATAATATAACCCCCGCCCTCTATACTGTAATAATATAACCCCCCGCCATCTATACTGTAGTAATATAACCCCCCGCCCCTCTATACTGTACTAATATAACCCCCCGCCCCTCTATACTGCAATAATATAACCCCCCCGCCCCTCTATACTGTAATATTATAACCCCCCGCCCTCTATACTGTAATAATATAACCCCCCGCCCTCTATACTGTAATAATATAACCCCCCAGCCCTCTATACTGTAATAATATAACCCCCCGCCCTCTATACTGTAATAATATAACCCCCGCCCTCTATACTGTAATAATATAACCCCCCGCCCTCTATACTGTAATAATATAACCCCCCGCCCCTCTATACTGTAATAATATAACCCCCCGCCCTCTATACTGTAATAATATAACCCCCGCCCCTCTATACTGTAATAATATAACCCCCCACCCTCTATACTGTAATAATATAACCCCCCGCCCTCTATACTGTAATAATATAACCCCCGCCCTCTATACTGTAATAATATAACCCCCCGCCCTCTATACTGTAATAATATAACCCCCCGCCCCTCTATACTGTAATAATATAACCCCCCGCCCCTCTATACTGTAATAATATAACCCCCCGCCCCTCTATACTGTAATAACATAACCCCCCACCCTTTATACTGTAATAATATAACCCCCTGCCCCTCTATACTGTAATAATATAACCCCCGCCCTCTATACTGTAATGATATAACCCCCCCCGCCCCTCTATACTGTAATAATATAACCCCCCGCCCTCTATACTGTAATAATATAACCCCCGCCCTCTATACTGTAATAATATAACCCCCTGCCCCTCTATACTGTAATGATATAACCCCCCCGCCCTCTATACTGTAATAACATAACCCCCCACCCTCTATACTGTAATAATATAACCCCCCGCCCTCTATACTGTAATAATATAACCCCCCTGCCCTCTATACTGTAATAATATAACCCCCGCCCTCTATACTGTAATAATATAACCCCCCGCCCTCTATACTGTAATAATATAACCCCCCTGCCCTCTATACTGTAATAATATAACCCCCCAGCCCTCTATACTGTAATAATATAACCCCCGCCCTCTATACTGTAATAATATAACCCCCCTGTCCTCTATACTGTAATAATATAACCCCCCCGCCCCTCTATACTGTAATAATATAACCCCCCGCCCCTCTATACTGTAATAACATAACCCCCCGCCCTCTATACTGTAATATAACCCCCCGCCATCTATACTGTAATAATATAACCCCCACCCTCTATACTGTAATAAAATAACCCCCCGCCCTCTATACTGTAATAATATAACCCCCGCCCCTCTATACTGTAATAATATAACCCCCCGCCCTCTATACTGTAATAATATAACCCCCCAGCCCTCTATACTGTTATAATATAACCCCCCCGCCCTCTATACTGTTATAATATAACCCCCCGCCCTCTATACTGTAATATAACCCCCCGCCCTCTATACTGTAATGATATAACCCCCCCGCCCTCTATACTGTAATGATATAACCCCCGCCCCTCTATACTGTAATAATATAACCCCCCCGCCCCTCTATACTGTAATAATATAACCCCCCCGCCCTCTATACTGTAATAATATAACCCCCCGCCCTCTATACTGTAATGATATAACACCCCGCCCTCTATACTGTAATAATATAACCCCCCACCCTCTATACTGTAATTATATACCCCCCCGCCCTCTATACTGTAACCCCCCCGCCCTCTATTCTGTAATAATATACCCCCCGCCCTCTATACTGTAATAATATAACCCCCGCCCTCTATACTGTAATATGACCCCCCGCCCCTCTATACTGTAATAATATAACCCCCAGCCCTCTATTCTGTAATAATATAACCCCCCCGCCCTCTATACTGTAATAATATAACCCCCCGCCCTCTATACTGTAATAATATAACCCCCCGCCCTCTATACTGTAATAATATAACCCCCCTGTCCTCTATACTGTAATAATATAACCCCCCGCCCCTCTATACTGTAATAATATAACCCCCCGCCCTCTATACTGTAATAAAATAACCCCCCGCCCTCTATACTGTAATATAACCCCCCGCCCTCTATACTGTAATAATATAACCCCCGCCCCTCTATACTGTAATAATATAACCCCCCCGCCCTCTATACTGTAATAATATAACCCCCCGCCCTCTATACTGTAATAATATAACCCCCCCGCCCTCTATACTGTATTAATATAACCCCCCCGCCCTCTATACTGTAATAATATAACCCCCCCGCCCTCCATACTGTAATAAAATAACCCCCCGCCCTCTATACTGTAATATAACCCCCCGCCCTCTATACTGTAATAATATAACCCCCCCATCCCCTCTATACTGTAATGATATTTATGCTTTATGGCGATGCTAATGAAGTCCGTTCCTCCATAGACTTTCATTAGTCAGAGTCCAGCTGGGTGGTTTATACTGAGCCATTCTATTGTTCCCCACAGGCAGTATGATAAGGAGTCGGGGTGTTTAGTAGATCGGGGGTCAGATAACAGAGCGGGGAATCATACAAACGGCTGATATGCAGCCGTCTGAAAACTTTATATTATGCGGCAAAAACTACGACTGGTTTAAAAAAAAGAAAACAGAGGAATATTTCTGAAAGTGTCGTTTTTGCCGGTTTCTTCCTCGTTTGCTTCTCTGGCCCGCGGTTTTATTCTGTGGCCGCCGTGGACTGGCGCTGAGGGTCGGATTCAGCATGCGGCGTCCGTGTTTGATAATAAGATTCCATCTTCAGTTATTAATCTCTTCTGCGTTCTGTTAGCGTAAGGAAGCCCCGGGGAGGAATAAGCTGCTTGCGGCGTGGGGAGATCAGACGCAGGCAGATGCTGTCGGGCTCGCCGCTCGTCCGATTCACGGAATCCAGAAGCCGCTGCTTTCTCTTGTAGCCGCTAAATGTCTTCAGAAGCCCACAGGCTGGGGTTTATTCACTAAATGGTGTTTCACCCTCTCGTTCACTATGAAGGGCCATCATTGCCAGGTGTCTCCAACAAAAGGCCCCGTATAATGTATGATTTAAGTCAGTGAGAAAATGCGGATGTTTCTCCCGCCTCCCTGACTGCAGCTCGGCGTCCCCTCTTTCCTCTTGTTTTTCTTCGTCTGCTCGTTATTTTGTTAGTCCTTTTTTTGTCCTCTGTGCTGACAGTAGATGGCGCTGCTGGCACATTATTACTATACATAGAACATCGGATAGAACCCACCGGCAGATCGGCCCCGCTGCCCCCCGTCTAACTGCCCCGTCCCTCCCGCCCGCTGTAACGACTCAGACCTTAATCAGTCGTTGGTCTCGTCTTAGATTCGGGAGCCGTATGCCTATCCCATGCATGTTTAATCCCCTCGCTGTATTACCCTCTACCACTTCTGCTTGGAGGCTCTTCCACTTATCTACCACCCTCTCAGTAACGAAAAAACTCAAATGCTATGCATTAGAATTTTATTTTGAGGACATACTTAATAAAGTCACACAATATACGGTGTACAGTGTTAACCCTTCCCCTGTTCCGTCATTATTTATTAATATTATTTATTCGGGGGGGGGCGTTGCTAAGTGTTGGTCCTCACCGTGTGTATACAAACGGGGCGGCCGCTGCCAAATGTTTGTGTGCCGACACTTGTCAGGTGATTGTGTGAACAACGCATCAAAACACGCCGGCTGAAGATGTGGCATGTGCCGACGTTAACCCTTTCCGTGCGACGCACGCAGAGGGGGGTGGGGAGTCCGATAGAAAATTCCATACCTTTAGTTAAAATATATATATATATAAATAATAAACTTGGGGCAATCGGCAGGAATATGTTGTCGGTTTCCATGGTGACTGCTCCACATTTCGAGAACCGCTTCTAAAAAATCTGTTAAGGATGCACGATGGGGGGGGGGGGTTGCACATGGGGGTCCGAGCAGACATTGTGATGGGACACGTAGGGTGTGGGGGGGGGTTGTGGGGTCCGGTCCCCGGGTGTCAGCTCTCCCTTTCTCTCTCCGCAGCGGTTCGAGAAGAAGTACCTGGCCGAGCTGTCCGCGGGGGCGCTCAGTAAGAGCACGCAGTTCGAGTACGCCTGGTGCCTGATCCGAAGCAAGTACTCCGACGACATCCGCAAGGGAGCCGTGCTGCTGGAAGGTGAGCCGCGGAGCTGACGCTCTATCCGAAGAACCGGTTATTTAGTGGTTGCCATGGAGATTGTACTAGTTGTACCCCTCGCCTCACACCCCGGCAAAACGCTGGTGGTAGGAGATACCCGCGTGCTCGGGGGGGGAAATGCAGACAGAATTTTCTATCCGGTTCTCCCAAAACTCCCGGAATTTGTCGAACGTGTAAAGAATTATATATTTTAACCCCTTAATGACAATTGAGGGTCCTGGCATGTCAGTTTTCATTAACCCTTTGTTTTTAGGTGACGTGCTTGGACCGTCATGACTTCCGTAGATTGCTTTCTGCACCTAAATGGTGTTGATGTAATGCCTCCCACCCCAGGAGAGCGGCTGTAACCGCCACTGCGGGTGATTTTTGCCACTCGCAAGATGGCAGCGTTCTTTAAAAAAAAAACATAATGGAGTTGAAAAGAGTTCTCAGGAGGGTCTCTCCAGACCCTCCTGAGAATCTGGCTCCACTTGCAGGTTGAATACAGGTACTGCATCCAACCATGCAAGTCAATGGAGCCCAGCTTTCTAATCACAGTGTGATTGGTAAAATACATTTAAAAAAAAAATAATAAAGAAAAAAAATAGTAAAATGTAAAAATTTCCCACTGATGTCAGGAAAGAGTTAAAATACCAGCATTTGAAATACCCCGGGGTATTTCTAAACTCAGGACAAATAGTAGAAGCAGGTTTTTTCATTACCTTTTAGAGATGAGTAAAAGATTTTTCAAGTAAAAAAAAATTCACCCTTTTTTATACTTTTTTTTTATAGTAAATAATATGAAACAAGGAAAACGGACATCTAAAGAAAGCCCTTCTTATCCTGAAAAAAAAACAATATATAACGGTATTAAACGGTAAAGAATAAAATTACAGCTAAACACGAGCAGCGCAGAAACGTAAAGTCAGCCATCGTCACGAAGGGGTTAATAAACTTTACTTTCTTTATTATTATTATTGCTATTATTTTTATGTATTTACAGGAATAGTCCATTTTTTTGAGGTCCCCCCCCCGGCTCGTCCCTCTTTTTTTTGACCTGGCAGGCTAGGTTGCCACGTGCCCAATGGCAGCTCCTCAGCGTTCATGCGCCGCAGGAAGTAGACCGCGAATGAATGAAGGCGTATCTGTGGGGCCATAAGCGCTCAAACAAATGAATTTACTTTTCTTTTTTTTTTTTTTGACCCATTTTGCCAAGAAAGTAGGGAAAGGGTAAAACATGCCAGGCACCTGAGTGACGGAGATGGATGAACGCACCGCTTCATCTTACACTTATATGGATTTAATGCACTATTGCAATTAGATTTTTTTATTTTTTATTATTTTTTTTGTATTTATTCTTTTATTTAGCATTGGAGACTTTAACCTAGATAAGCCCTCAATTAGCTCTTATAATAATACTTTTTTTTTTTTTTTTAATAAAACACATTTTTTAAAAAAAAATGAATAATTGAAAATGTTATGCATTTTATTCAAGTTAAAAATATCATTTTTTTATATATATATATTTTAGAACTTTTACCAAAGGGAAGCAAAGAGGAGCAAAGGGATTATCTATTTTACCTGTCTGTGGCGCATTACAGGTTAAAGGTGAGTTTTTGGTTAAATAAACCCTTATGTGGGGGCTGGGTATGGGTGGTTGTGCTTTGGCTTTTTACTATATATATATAATATTTTTTTTAATTTTTTTTTGTAGTTATTATTATTATTATTACTTGTTTTAGTATTTTTTATTTACTTTTTTATATTTTGTTTCTGCGGCTATCCCAGGAGTATGAGAAAGCCTTGAGATACATCAGGACTCTCCTCAGCGCTGAACCAAATAACTCGCAGGCCAAGGAGGTGGAGAAAGTGATTGAGAAGACCATGCAGAAAGGTAACGGGGATGGGGGGGAGGGGCTCCTGCAGAGCATAGCATGAGAGAAGCTTTCGTGACCTCAGAGGGTCTCATCTTCAGAGATGACGGCCAAGCGAGGAGTGAGGAGACCTCAATACGTTTAACGATAACACAAGAGATGCGTCTGGGGTTGGGGGGGGGGGTTTAGCAGAAGGTCCAGCCCTAAACTAACCCTTTACAGAGGTACTGTTCATGTACAGTGCTGAGCACACCGTATGGCGCGTGCAAAGGATTAGGAGATGGCGGAGACTCAGCTCTCCAAAGCCTTCATGTAACGTCTCCCCTGCCCACCCCTCTCACTTTGTGGTAAGCGAGTCATGCGCCGTAATCCCGCGCCTCTGGCCGGCTCGTGGCTTTATAACTCTTAAAAAAACGCCGGGTGGTCGCCTAGGGGCAATGTATACATTCTAGGTTTACAGCCTCTATGACATGTCATCTAAACGGCGCGGAAATGTCCCGGCGGCGTCCAACATCCCTCATGCTTTTGTTTTTTTTCCCCTCCCCCAACAGACGGTCTCGTCGGCATGGCTATTGTCGGTGGGATGGCTCTCGGAGTCGCAGGGTTGGCCGGCCTCATCGGGTTGGCCATTTCCAAGTCCAAATGAAGAATTTCGCCCCCGGGTCGCTTCACGTTGCACAGCTTAACCCAATAATCCGACGATGTTTTCCTTATTATAAAAAAAAATAAAAGTTTTAGAATTTTTTTTCGTAAATATGTTATAAAACACTATGTTTTGCTAAAAATAATTTATTAAATAAATATTGTAGAATACTAGGAATTGTCCGAAGTGTTATGCGTTGAACCAACTTTTTGAATTTTCGCAGTTTGTGTTGAACGGCCGCATGAGGCTTTTTTAATTAATACTTTAAACTTTAACAATATTATACTTTATAAGATTTATCTGCCGTGTTGCATTTTTTTATTTCTTTTTATTTTTTATATTTTTTTTTCTCCATTTTTTTTCTCATTTTGAGCCAATGACGAGCTTTGTTAATATTAGAATATATATATATATATATATATATATATATATAAAATATATTTTTTTTGGGGGGGGGGTTGAAATATATATATATAATTTCAACCCCCTCAAAAAAAATATATTTTATATATATATATATATATACACAATAAAATATATTATATTATTATATATAGTCTTTTTTATGATCCCTAGAAATATTTAATTTACCAGCCCAAGCGGATCTTTCTAATTCCGAGTACTTTTACCCGAGGCGAAGGTGTACAGTCTTCATTTGGCTTTCACGCGTACGATAGGGTCTTACAAATATGTCCACCACCTGTTATTCTAAGTTTACTCTCCTATATGATTTTATTTTTAGACGCAGCCAGCAAGGACACGTTTGTTTTCAGGTGCCATTTAACCCTTTCAGTGCTGACTACGTACGCGGTGTGTGGTTCGCAGTAAATGGCCGAGACACGGTGACACGTTAGCCTTGCGTTTGCAGCTAAATGTGCAAGATTGCCCTTATAGACAAGAGGAAGCTGCTGATTGGTCCTATTCCAGCGTCTCCAACTATAAACAAAAAATTGTTTATAGGTGCCTCATCCATACACACACCAACACCCACACCATACACACAAACACACCGCTCACACACACACACACACTCACTCTTATCTCCCTTCTGTTTTCAACATAATATTTTAACCCCTTAAGGAAAACGGGTTGTCCGTAAACCCATTAATGACAATGCATTGTGAGCCCGGACAAGGGGTTAAGCGCACAAAGACAATAATTTATCTAGAAGAAGAAGAAAAAATGGACTGGTGAGCTTTTTGTGGACTACAACTCCCTGCAGCAGCCGTAATTAGGAGGTTGATGGGAATTATAGCTTCCAGAAGCAGGTGCAGAAAGGTTGGGGATTTTGCCACCTATATTTTCTTTCTTGAGCAGGGTTTCACAGATTAACCCTTTTCTTATCTGTGCTTTTCATGCATACACTTTTTTTTGGGGGTAGGTCAGCCTTTGAAGAAAACAGTCTAGTATTCACACCATTTACCCTCAAACACGCGGCCCAGGGCTCATCCTTATGAACTTAAACCATTAGACAGATGGGGAAATCGGGTGACTTTATCTACGTCGCAAGCGATAAATAAGGTGTTTAAAAGGCCGGTAACACCATTTACCCCAATTTTCACCCATCGCTCGCTGAGAAACGGCAATCATTCAGCGAACAGGTGCCCGCTCCCAAACCGCCCCCCCCCCCCCTGACGGAGGAGGCTGAGCGGTGACCGTCTGCTCAGCGGGGTCTTTCACCCTGAACGTGTTTCTCCTTTAAATCAATCCCCCTTCATATCTGTAATAACCTGGCCCCCTGGACCGCTCTGAGAATGTTCTGAAAACTATCTCCAAGGCCTGTGCCACGAAGGATTTTAGTCTCTTTGGACGACGGACTTATAAACCCTAAATGTTTTTCTAACTTCCTTTGATGCGATTGCAGCGGAAACCGGATACAGATTGTCTATAACCGTGCGTTCTTTTCTTATCTAATGTACTCTGCCGCGGGGTTTAGACTATATACCTGAACACATCGTATCGGGCCTTATCAGTGAGTCAGTGTCTCAAAACCGTCGTGTATGTGTGTGTATGTACGTGTGTATGTATCTATGCGTGTACGTATATATAAATAAATACAAAAAGGAAGCACTCACCTAGTATTAATTATAAGTAATCTTTGCAAGTACATTGCTTACCAGGAGCCAAAAAGCCTTCCTAAACACAGACACTCCTGCCTGCAATTTATAGGTTTCCAAGGACCTCACTAATGGAGCACCTGTGGGGTGCTGAACCAAAAGTATATATAAATATATATAATGTGCTCCTGGCGTGTTTCCGTGCCACCTCCTAAGGTGCGTTGACCTTACCTGCTTGTACATACTGACAGAACCTTGCCCCCAAACTACTGTATGATGTCAAGTTACTTACCCCCCCCGGTGACAAACATCATTTTCCGTGACCGATATTTGCAGGAAGCACAGAGTTTGGCCCGAAGTACCGCGCCGTGTTACAAACCAGCCTTTGGAGTCTTCATGATACGCTTTCTGTTAAATATATTTAATCAGCTAATTGTCAATAATAAGGAAAAGAGCTTATTTTAAGAGCTTGGAATGGATCGATTTGTTGGGGATTGTAAAGGGGGGGGTGACAGCACGAGAGGTTAGCGTTATCTACCCGGTGACGAGGCTGTGATCGGTTCTATGGATGGAGAAGACTACTGGATGGTCACACATGGAGCCAGATGCGGTAACACTCATGGTAACCCGTTAAAAATGGTGGAAACTGTCAATAACCGTCTGGTGATGTCATAATCCAAGCAACGATTCTACTCCCTGAGGTTTATCGTGTGTTGTGACATAACTGGATGCCTAAACTCTGCGAGGAACCAGCATTTTATCCCACTGAGTGGGAAGTCCTACTGGTGACCACGGGTGATCATTTTGACCAGCCCCTGATTAATGATCAGTGAGTTCTTTTGGCGTCCCACTAGCAAGTGAGATGTTGGGTGTGTAGAAAGGGGGTTCTGGGAATGAAGCGTAACGGGACAGCAGCATCTTGGGGTATATCTGCACACCTGTGTACAACCAGGCCATCCGGGGTTATGCAGAAAGGCCAAGTATTTCACAGCGCTGCCCGTTAATCTCAGGAATGATTCCTGACATCGAGGTATTTGGTGGGGTCAGCCCTGGGTTAAGCTCCAGAACCATCCAAGTAACATCTCCAGCAAGAAAAAAAAAGATAAGAGAAAATACCAGCGGATTTGGGCCAGATTGGAAGGATTTAAGGTTTCTTCTCCTATCAGCGGAGTAAATGATGACCTGCAAAAACTCCAAGAACTTGTTGGCTTCCAGAGGCAGACGGGGCAAAGCATGACTGATGGAACCTTGGCTGATTATTGGTTGTTTTTTTCTTCAAGATCTGATTTTTACTGCTATTTTCTAATATTTTCAAAAAATATATATCCAAAAAGTAATTTTTTTCATAAATCCTCTTTATTCTTTGCCCTCCTGATGAGTTTTTTTTTCTCCAAGTAACCTTATTAGATGTTCACCGAGCCGGTGCTAGCGCTTGCTGGTGGTCAACATATCACACGGCACGCTCTTTCATGGCAAATACCTGGGGGGGGGGGCAAATGCATACCGAATGCCCCCACCCATGCATTTGCAAAGGTCAACACTGAAATTTAACGGGACCTCAGCTGTCACGACGCACATGGCGGCTGGAGTGTCCCTTTAATACGGTAAGAACGGGTCTTACGGTCAGGGAAGATAGTAAGTATGGATTGTGTATTGTAGTTAACCCTATAGAAGAACACTCAAGCCATCACACTCGCTTTGATACATATGATAGCTGAGTGTCTTCTCTGCATTTCCGTCTGGTCCCCGTGTGCATTTGGCTCTTTCCCTGTCCCCCAGGGTGAACCTTAATCAGTCGTTGGTCTCGTCTTAGCTCCAGGAGCCATATGCCTATCCCATGCGTGTTTAAATCCCCTCGCTATATTAATCTCTGCTTCTGCTGGGAGGCTGTTCCACTTATCCACCACCCTCTCAATACAGCACCTGTCGTACATTTCTGAAGCTTTGCCGGAAGTATTTTAATAATAATGGGATCAAGTGCTGTCCTCGAAACCACAGGTGAGAATTAAGTGCCTCTCGTCTTAATTGTCCTGTCGCGTTGCGGTGGCATTTTCCACTCCCAAGTCACAAGACTGTAGCCCTTCCACACACTCCTCCACCGGAGCAGGATCTCGTAATGTTTTGGCTGGACGGGTCCCAAACCGCACGCTCACATCAAAGACCTGGAAATGTCAGCGGAGCTAAGCCCAGCCTAACCGTAAGCCTCCCGCTTCACGCTCACCCTGTTCCTTATCCCGCTTTCCTTCTGCCGTTGACATCTCAATAGGAAGGGGGAGGATTCATCGGATTATTTTCTTCTTCAACAAAGAGATCTGTTTGGCAAATACCGATACCAGGGAGCTGGGTTTCAGAAGGTCTGAGGTCATTATCGGGCGCCGAGCCAAAGTCCAAGAGACAATCAAAACCCCTGGCTAATTATTGACCGTCTTGACGTTTTCAACATGACTTTCTTCTCTGTATAATCGAAATGTAATCCGTTTAAATGTGAACGAAGCCTGTGTACCCAGGGGTGGGCTGGACGGTGGGTGATCTTCGAGTCACGGCCGGCCCAAAGCTGCGGGCCCATGAGATGGAGCTCCATGGGTGTCCGTGTTTGAGTCTGTGTGTGAGGGTAAGTGTGTGTTAGTTATAGAAGAGGGTGGCCAGGTGGCCAATTGGCTTTACTGGCCCAAAAGGTGCTAGCCTTGCCCTGTGTGTGCCTACAATGTGCTGAAATTGTTAGGACAAGGTGTTCCTAACTGTACTAACCCTACTATACTTGCCAAGTGTCTCCGTTTAGGAGGTACAATCCCTTTTTCCTTCACAGGATGCTTCTCTCTCTTCTCCCCTGATGCCCCTCTCTTCCAGGAGCTCGGAATGTTTGCTGGATATGAGGGTATCGCAGGGTTCTACAGCCTTAAAAGCCCCGATAATGAAACGCTACACAATGGCCACATAATGAAGAGTATTTGGCCTCTTTGACGCGTCGTGTTGTATGTGTTAATAATCAGAGGAGCGTAGGTCAGCGTGCTCATTATCAGGACGCATAGTCTGTGCCTTCGTGTGACAGTATGAAGTCTGGAATCGACCTTTGTCATTATGGAACAATGATAACCTCTGCTTTAATACTCCGCGGCTTGTTTATTACACACGTGTGTTATGAACTGAAGTGCATACCTGGTTACTCTCCGGGTTTGACCTGGAGTCTCCGGGTGAAGTCCGGCTTTCCTGGGTTCTCCGATTCGGCGTCTTCTTTCTCTGGGCAGGGGCCATGCCCACTCCCCATACACTTTCCCAATTGGCTCCCTGGTAGGCGGCTGCCACCGGGTCAAGTTGCTGATCGCTGCTGATTGGTCAAGGCAACAGGAAATCGATGACATAATACAAGTTCTGCCGCATTGTGCCACGGCTTCCATTGGGTAAACTAGTCCCTTATTTCGATTTAGCTCTAAAACTGTGATTAGAAACATAGAATCGGTCCAAACACACAAGCTCAAAGTACTTGAGCAAATAAAATCGAAAACCATGTGTTGTACAATATTTTATATACAAAAAAAAAATATTCTAAATAATTCCGTCTACGAGCGATGTATTTAAATCATATATTAATCATACGTTATTCTATAAATTATTTAAAACAATAAATATCTAAATATATTATCTATATAATTTACTGCAAACACACAACTATTAAACGGTTCAACTCAAATATCTTTGTGCATAAATCAATTATTTAATTTAAAAAAAGAAATATGTTATAAATCAAAATTCCGTTTAAATCTACATACAGTAGAATAGTATAATTAAAAAAATTTTTTTTTTTTTTTTTAAAAAAACATTTAAAAAATAATTTCCACTTAAATATTGCCACAATAAAAAAAGAAAAAAAAAACAATAAATATGTACTTAAATAAATAATTGTGTGGTGATTCATCATTGCGCCTTCATGGGTTGTTAATACTTGGAAAGAAATAAAAGATCATACAAAATATAGTGCTTTCTGTATATAATTATAATTTTTCTAGTAAAGGTTAAATAATTTACTGCTGTAGGTTTTTTTTCATTTATAAACAAAGTATTTTTTTATATATTATTATTAATATTATTTTATATAGCGCCATCAAAATCCTACATTAATATATAAGTTATTTAAAATAATTATATCTAAATATATTAACAACATATAATTTACTACAAATGGCCAACTATTATGGTTCATCTCAAGTATATATTTATCATAAATCAATAAATAAATTATTTAAAATGATCATTTACGTGTAAGTTCGTTGGCTCGACAGAAAGTATAAAATACAAAGTAAAAACAATAAATGTGCTATATATCATAATCAAAATTCTATATAAAAGTAGACAATAGAATAGTAAAATAAAAAAATATATATACAAAAAAATGTACAGAAAACTTGCGTCTTTCAAAATAAATATCAATAGGACATAAAGAATTGATAAAAACACCTGCAATAAAATAATTTATGAAAAAATACCTGAAAAAAAATTAATTTCTTGAAAAATACCTGAAAAAAAATTAAAAAATACCTTAAAAAAATTTTTTTTTTAAAAAAAAGTCTCAAAAAATAAATAAATTTGCGTGACTAATTTTGTGGCGGTCTTTTTGATTGCCGGTATTTATCCTGCGGGGGTGACGCTTGCGCCCAGCTGTTTAATGATTTACCCCCTTTAGGTCTCCCTGACGGAGATAAATGACTTGATAGGATTTTCCGACGCGGTCTAGCACAGTGTCCCATTGTGTTTTAGAACAATCCGGATATCTCTGCCGCTCCTGTGTTACCGGCTGAGGTTTCATGTTTGTCTGACGTGTAAATCGAAATCTGCTGATTAGTTTGGCAGTCGATACGGGGTTAATTATCTTTTGTAAACTAACTTAATAACTTAATGATTTTCAGACACGGGATCGTTGTGCGTGCGCCGTAAGGAGCCCTGTTAATGGGTCCTTACATTTAGTTTAATATTAGTTTAATATTATCTTTATCCAAAAGGGCATGAGAATCGGCGCAGAGAGAGATCTACTCACAAGGTAGAGAGACCATTCAACTGCCAGACTTCTCTTCCTCCGCCATCTCTTTACTAACCCCTCTCCTCTTCAACCCTAAATACCCTCCAACCCGGTCTCTCCACTCATCTCTAAACACCCTCCAATCCGGTCTCTCCGCTCAATCGTAAAAATACCCTCCAATCCGGTCTCTCCACTCATCACTAAACACCCTCCAATCCGGTCTTTCCGCTCAATCCTAAATACCTTCCAACCCGGTCTCTCCGCTCATCACTAAACACCCTCCAACCCGGTCTCTCCGCTCATCTCTAAACACCCTCCAATCCGGTCTCTCCGCTCATCACTAAACACCCTCCAACCCGGTCTCTCCGCTCATCTCTAAACACCCTCCAACCCGGTCTCTCCACTCATCTCTAAACACCCTCCAATCCGGTCTCTCCGCTCAATCGTAAAAATACCCTCCAATCCGGTCTCTCCACTCATCACTAAACACCCTCCAATCCGGTCTTTCCGCTCAATCCTAAATACCTTCCAACCCGGTCTCTCCGCTCATCACTAAACACCCTCCAACCCGGTCTCTCCGCTCATCTCTAAACACCCTCCAACCCGGTCTCTCCGCTCATCTCTAAACACCCTCCAACCCGGTCTCTCCGCTCATCTCTAAACACCCTCCAATCCGGTCTCTCTGCTCATCTCTAAACACCCTCCAACCCGGTCTCTCCGATCACCTCTAAATACCCTCCAACCCAGTCTCTCCACTCATCTCTAAATACCCTCAAACCCGCTCTCTCCACTCATCTTTAAACACCCTCCAACCCGCTCTCTCCGATCATCTCTAAATACCCTCCAACCCCGTCTCTCCACTCATCTCTAAATACCCCCTACCCGGTCTCTCCACTCATCTCTAAATACCCTCAAACCCAGTCTCTCTGCTCATTTCTAAATACTCTCCAACCCCTCAGTGCTTCTGTAAGTCAAATGATTAGGTTATGTACTACTTGTCCTATCTACCCATTGTACAGCGCTACGGAATATGATGCCTCTATATAAAACATTAATGATAATAAAAAAAGTGAAGAAGCTGAAACACTGCTCTCCTGTGAGCTCCCCTTTTCACTGAATTAGCCCCGTAGAGGGACGTGAGCTGATCCAGATTCAAACCTGGTTCCCGGAGATTGAGGAGAACCTACAGGAGACATACAAGGGCAAATAAGGGAGGAAACGTGTAGGCCCAGACCGATGTGCATCTATTCTTATCAATGGAGGACAATATGGGCTCTACTCATAGACCTCTTTAGAAGGCTGTCTCATCGCCATGCTGGCCCCTGGCCACCAGGAATAAATACTTAAAGGTACCTGATGACCCACAATTCCATTTACTGTGCCCATGTATATATTTATATATATATATATATATACAGTTTCCAAGCATATGTCCAACCCTTTCATCAACAGACGGCATGGCTGCGAATTCCATATCTTTACCACCCTCAGTGTAAACATGGTCTTCTTTATTGCAGTTGAATCGTTACAGAGCGCTGTTGCCAGATGTAAAGCATCCCATGTTGATTTTAAGAACGTCAGGTAAAGCTATACGTTCAGAGGCGTGTCTCGCGTGTGTCGGAAATCTGCTCATGTATGATAACCTGGACGTATTTACTAAGTCAGGCGTGTTAGACATTCCAACTGCATATTGTATGGTTTTATGGAGTGAAGAGCTGAAAAGGCAGTCAAGGGAAAAATTCTTCATGCTGTCGCCCAGGGCCGCTCGGTACCCTCCAGTAAAACAGTTTAGACCCCAAATGTTGTTTTTTGATGTGTTAGAATTATCATCCCGTCAGCGGTGTCCGGCCGGCTTTATTATCTAGAGTACTCATATCAGTGAGTGTTAGCATGCGAGGGCATGTGCGTGAACTCGAACTTGGCCTGAGGAGTAAAGCCTTAACAATAAAACAACTCCTTGTGTTAGGAGGGAAGGATGTGGTTAGACTGTAGTAAGGGCCGCCATCATAAATACAAATCGAAGACAAAGCCCTCTTGCCTCATCCCATCTCATGGTCCTCTCTGCAGCCCTCCCTTTACTTGGACCATTGCCCTACCCATGCTTACATATAAGGCCACCAGACCCTAAATCTCCCCAATGTGGCCACCATCCCTGAAGTCCAGAAAGGGTCCACCACACTCTGATCATCGTTTCTGGTCCCGGTCCCCAGAAATGGGCACCAGCCCCTTAATTCCACCTGGGCTCCAAAGCCGGCTAGCGAGTAGCAGAACGCAGGAGCCCAGTTCTGGGTAGCAGAATGTTCTTTGTATTATCTGCCAATATATAAAACTAAAAGTATTGGACTAGTTGACGGCCGTGTCTTATTTTGAAGACCCGAAACATCTTCTACAGGAGAAAGCGGAGAATGTCCTAAGACGTTCTCTGACATAGAGATCCAACCGCTGTCACTCTGTAGAAGGTGCAGAAGAACGGGCTCTAATCCAGATCATTTGTCCGCAAAATAGCCCGGAGATATGACAGATCATCATATAATCCTTCGGAGAGATTGTCACGCCATGATGTAACTCAACACCCATGGAACTCCTCCAAGACACGCCTGTGACCCGTTTGTCTGTGACAGTGTATAACTGGTGGCAGGAATCTGCCGACGGCTGGGCGTGGGAATATTTCGACGACAACCATTGTTTCTCGGGTGAACAATCCATACCCTTCCATACTTGATGGGAGGCCAATTTTGAGTTCTCTCATCGCAATGGTGTGAACCTACCTTAGTCAGTAAATTGGACTGTCTTTCCCCTCGCCGTCGCCCACAAAATTGGCACAGATACCAAGGTTCTGAAGAACAAAGGTTCCAAAGGGATTTAACTTATTAAATTGGTGTCATTTGTGAATCAAGGTACTGGACGCCAGGTGATGGATCCCCCGGAATCACCAAGACAACAAACAATGCAAGGTGATTTCATCTATGATCTAAAAGACTTCCTCTTGAGATCATCTACCGGCGTTGCCCAGGTGTGGTCATCGACTTAAAACGAAATTAAATTACAGAATAGGAAGTCAAATAGAATCACAGCAAGCGGATCATATGGCCGTCATTAGATTATCCTCGGTTTCTCCTATGCATGGCCATCTATCTTGTGAAAAAGGGAAGCCACATCAGCATTACCCCTAGTGCTGTATACAGAAATAAACCCCCAGTGCTGTATACAGTAATATAACCCCCATCACTGTATACAGTAATATAACCCCCATCACTGTATACAGTAATATAACCCCCAGTGCAGTATACAGTAATATCCCCCAGCGCTGTATACAGTAATATAACCCCCAGCGCTGTATACAGTAATATAACCCCCAGCGCTGTATACAGTAATATAACCCCCCAGCGCTGTATACAGTAATATAACCCCCAGCGCTGTATACAGTAATATAACCCCCCAGCGCTGTATACAGTAATATAACCCCCAGCGCTGTATACAGTAACGATCCCCAGAGCTGTATGCAGTCATGTAGGTCAGTATTGACAAAAAACATGGTTTTACCTAATTTTGTCCCCCAAAAAACTCTGTAGACCTGGAGGCCACCATTGTTGTCAGTCATCTAAAATTTTGGGTAACTTTCACCACACTGGGCTGATGCTTTATGGCGATGCTAATGAAGTCCGTTCCACCATAGACTTTCATTAGTCAGAGTGTCTGGCTGGATTATTCAGACTGAGCCATTCTATTGTTCCCCACAGGCAGTATGATAAGGAGTCGGGGTGTTTAGTAGATCGGGGCTCAGATAACAGAGTGAGAATTTATACAAATGGCTGATATGCAGCCGCCTGAAAACATTGCATTAAGGTTTTTTGAGAAACCCATCAGAACTTTGTTAGCAAATTCTATACCCTGCTCTACGTAAAGAGGGTGAATAGTTAGATATCTGAGTGAATTATTAACGGGAACTTGTCGGAAAGACACATCAGTTTATATCTATAAGTTAGGGAGAAAAACGTAATTGCACCATTCCCGGCCGGCCGAATTCCTGGCAGATTAGTTACGAGGGACGCAGTAAACGTAACTCATTACTCATCATCTTGACGCTTATTGGAAGAGAAATGACCTATTTTCGATGAGTTTTTTGGCACGGAACTCTCCTGTTACGTTAAGAAATGTAGGTGTTATCGGAAGGTGTTATCGGTCTTATCGGCCAGAAACAACATTACAAAAGAAATTCCCTTTGGCGATAATTCGCTCCGTTGTCTTGGTCTGAGGTAAACACCCCGGGTTAAAATAAATTAAAAATTCTGGTTTATTTACTAAAAGTACCCGTAGCTTGTGGGTTTTGTTAGTTAGAGTAACTGTTTTGGAGAGATTTTGTTCAGATGATGGTGGATCCTCAGGAGGACTATCACTGGATCTGCCCAGCTTCACGAGATACAGAGATCCCGAAGAGCCCATCTTGAGGTTCCTCAGTCAACCTTTGGTGAAACCACTGGATCTGTCTAGTAGACACACAGAGTCCACCTCAAGAAACAAAATAGGACAGACGTCAATGGGCATTTGGAACCGCTCCTATCCTTAGTGGCAAGTGGTTGGGTTAGGTCTTCTACACGCTTTCATGGTTCCCCCACACTCTCAGCATGTTCCCCCTGGAAGATCTGTGGGGGGAGACATGATGGAAACATTTCAATATGTTTAAAAAGTCCAAGAGGAAAGTATTGTTTGTATTCCTCTTCCAGTGTCTCTCGAGATTGTTTTGTCCTTTTCTTTTTTTTCCTTTTCTTTTCCTTTTCCACCCCCTTTATGGCATAATGAGTTGCTTGCATTATATAGGTGTGAACAAATACAAGGTAAAGGGGCCCCCTGGACCAATGCGGAAGGGGGACATGACTGCTGGCTTAGGCCTGAATGGCTTGCCGGCATCCCCTGTCCTCATAGGCTGAGCTTTGCCACTTTGTTGCGGGCCCAAGGGGTTAAAGGAAGGTAAAGGGGGATCATCTCCCTATTTGCCTTCCTGAAGCTGCCACAGCATCTGCAATCATCCTTACCTGCAATGGACCAGGAACAGCATCCCTTCCCGTGCCAGCCTTCGCCTCCAGAGACCCCAGAAGTGATTCCTGAGGTGTCCTGCTCCCCACCGGTCCTGCATACGGCTCCCGGTTCCAATCTGCGTTCCGGTCAAGTGGCGGGTGCTCAGGCCTGGGGCATAGGGTCTCAGACGGGTGGGGAAAGTTATGGTGGTCCACAGAAATCGGGTGACATTTTAGATGTCCTTAAGGCGGTTGTTGAGCGTCTGTCCAGTCAGGCTGCGCCCCAGGCTTCTATGGGTGCTGGCGCACCTGTGATATGGCTCCCCTAGGTATACATGTCCCCACTGAGATACGGGAAAAAATATGGAGAGGGGACTTTATTGATGTTCTCTCTTTGGTGCAGCCTGACAAGGAGTCTGTGGATAGGCCTAGGAGGACTGAGGGTCCAGAAGGTTGAGGTCCTGGTACTGCGAATAACAATATGTCAGGGTAGCAGGGGGGGCAGGTCTTTGGTCACAGAGATTATTGTAGTGTATGTGTAAGCGTGTGCGTGTGTGTGTAAGAATGAATATGTATGTGCGAGTGTGTGTGAGTGTATGCTAGAGTGTGTGTTAGTGTGTATGTGTGTGTGGAAACGTGTGCCAGTGCCAATGTCATTTATCTGGGAGGGGTGTACGGGGCCAATAGGGCCACTTGGCATTAACTACCCTTGCAGGCCAATAGCTGCCAGCTCTCCCATGTAGGTGCCAGCTCTCCCATGTAGCTTGTGTTTTGGCCTCTCTGGTTTCTATTCCCTCTCTCTTCTGGACTCTCTGACTGGCAGACTTTTGCCCCCCCCTCCATGGCATTTGCTATCACCCCCTCCATAAAATTTGTCTTCTTTTCAAACATTTTATCTCTGACCACAATCCTTCCTCCAGCAGAACTCAGCGTGATAAATGACTCCTCACAGCTGCTTTTGGTTTAATAACCACTTCATCTAATTTACTCCGGGAATTCGAGAGTTAACAACTTTCCAGATGTCCTTAAATATTAAGAGCGCATTTTATATCCGAAACAACCAGTATTTCATATCCATACCCAAGTCATCCGCAAAGGACTATTACATAGATACTCGGTATTATTATACAGCGCGGGGCGTTCAGTATCAGTGTATAGATACTCGGTATTATTATACAGCGCGGGGGGTTCACTATCAGTGTATAGATACTCGGTATTATTATACAGTGCGGGGGGTTCAGTATTAGTGTATAGATACTCGGTATTATTATACAGCGCGGGGGGTTCAGTATCAGTGTATAGATACTCAGTATTATTATACAGTGCGGGGCGTTCATTATCAGTGTATAGATACTAGGTATTATTATACAGTGCGGGGGGTTCAGTATTAGTGTATAGATAGTCGGTATTATTATACAGCGCGGGGGGTTCAGTATCAGTGTATAGATACTCAGTATTATTATACAGCGCGGGGGGTTCAGTATCAGTGTATAGATACTCGGTATTATTATACAGCGCGGGGGGTATAGATACTCGGTATTATTATACAGCGTGGGGGGTTCAGTATCAGTGTATAGATACTCGGTATTATTATACAGCGCGGGATTCATTATCAGTGTATAGATACTCGGTATTATTATACAGCGCGGGGGGTTCAGTATCAGTGTATAGATACTCGGTATTATTATACAGCGCGGGGTTCAGTATCAGTGTATAGATACTCGGTATTATTATACAGCGGGGGGGTTCAGTATCAGTGTATAGATACTCGGTATTATTATACAGCGCGGGGCGTTCAGTATCAGTGTATAGATACTCGGTATTATTATACAGCGCGGGGGGTTCAGTATCAGTGTATAGATACTCGGTATTATTATACAGCATGGGGGTTCAGTATCAGTGTATAGATACTCGGTATTATTATACAGTGCGGGGGGTTCAGTATCAGTGTATAGATACTCGGTATTATTATACAGCGCGGGGGGTTCAGTATCAGTGTATAGATACTCGGTATTATTATACAGTGCGGGGGGTTCAGTATCAGTGTATAGATACTCAGTATTATTATACAGCGCGGGGGGTTCATTATCAGTGTATAGATACTCGGTATTATTATACAGCGCGGGGCGTTCATTATCAGTGTATAGATACTCGGTATTATTATACAGCGCGGGGGGTTCAGTATCAGTGTATAGATACTCGGTATTATTATACAGCGCAGGGGGTTCACTATCAGTGTATAGATACTCGGTATTATTATACAGCGCGGGGCGTTCATTATCAGTGTATAGATACTCGGTATTATTATACAGCGCGGGGGGTCAGTATCAGTGTATAGATACTCGGTATTATTATACAGCGCGGGGGGTTCAGTATCAGTGTATAGATACTCGGTATTATTATACAGCGCGGGGGCGTTCATTATCAGTGTATAGATACTCGGTATTATTATACAGCGGGGGGGTTCAGTATCAGTGTATAGATACTCGGTATTATTATACAGCGCGGGGGGTTCAGTATCAGTGTATAGATACTCAGTATTATTATACAGCGCGGGGGGTTCAGTATCAGTGTATAGATACTCGGTATTATTATACAGCGCGGGGGGTTCATTATCAGTGTATAGATACTCGGTATTATTATACAGCGCGGGGGGTTCAGTATCAGTGTATAGATACTCGGTATTATTATACAGCGCGGGGGGGGTTCAGTATCAGTGTATAGATACTCGGTATTATTATACAGCGCGGGGCGTTCATTATCAGTGTATAGATACTCGGTATTATTATACAGCGCGGGGGGTTCAGTATCAGTGTATAGATACTCGGTATTATTATACAGCGCGGGGGGTTCAGTATCAGTGTATAGATACTCGTTATTATTATACAGCGCGGGGGGTTCAGTATCAGTGTATAGATACTCGGTATTATTATACAGCGCGGGGGGTTCAGTATCAGTGTATAGATACTCGGTATTATTATACAGCGCGGGGGGTTCAGTATCAGTGTATAGATACTCGGTATTATTATATAGCGCGGGGGGTTCAGTATCAGTGTATAGATACTCGGTATTATTATACAGCATGGGGGTTCAGTATCAGTGTATAGATACTCGGTATTATTATACAGCGCGGGGGGTTCAGTATCAGTGTATAGATACTCGGTATTATTATACAGCGCGGGGGGTTCAGTATCAGTGTATAGATACTCGGTATTATTATACAGCGCGGGGGTTCAGTATCAGTGTATAGATACTCGGTATTATTATACAGCGCGGGGTTCAGTATCAGTGTATAGATACTCGGTATTATTATACAGCGTGCGGCGTTCATTATCAGTGTATAGATACTCGGTATTATTATACAGCGCGGGGGGTTCATTATCAGTGTATAGATACTCGGTATTATTATACAGCGCGGGGGGGTTCAGTATCAGTGTATAGATACTCGGTATTATTATACAGCGCGGGGGGTTCAGTATCAGTGTATAGATACTCGGTATTATTATACAGCGCGGGGGTTCAGTATCAGTGTATAGATACTCGGTATTATTATACAGCGCGGGGTTCAGTATCAGTGTATAGATACTCGGTATTATTATACAGCGTGCGGCGTTCATTATCAGTGTATAGATACTCGGTATTATTATACAGCGCGGGGGGTTCATTATCAGTGTATAGATACTCGGTATTATTATACAGCGCGGGGGGGTTCAGTATCAGTGTATAGATACTCGGTATTATTATACAGCGCGGGGGGTTCGGTATCAGTGTATAGATACTCGGTATTATTATAGAGCGCGGGGGGTTCATTATCAGTGTATAGATACTCGGTATTATTATACAGCGCGGGGGGGTTCAGTATCAGTGTATAGATACTCAGTATTATTATACAGCGCGGGGGGTTCAGTATCAGTGTATAGATACTCGGTATTATTATACAGCGCGGGGGGGTTCAGTATCAGTGTATAGATACTCGGTATTATTATACAGCGGGGGGTTCATTATCAGTGTATAGATACTCGGTATTATTATACAGCGCGGGGGGTTCAGTATCAGTGTATAGATACTCGGTATTATTATACAGCACGGGGGGGTTCATTATCAGTGTATAGATACTCGGTATTATTATACAGCGCGGGGGGTTCAGTATCAGTGTATAGATACTCGGTATTATTATACAGCGCGGGGGGTTCATTATCAGTGTATAGATACTCGGTATTATTATACAGCGCGGGGCGTTCATTATCAGTGTATAGATACTCGGTATTATTATACAGCGCGGGGGTTCAGTATCAGTGTATAGATACTCGGTATTATTATACAGCGCGGGGGGTTCAGTATCAGTGTATAGATACTCGTTATTATTATACAGCGCGGGGGGTTCAGTATCAGTGTATAGATACTCGGTATTATTATACAGCGCGGGGGGTTCAGTATCAGTGTATAGATACTCGGTATTATTATACAGCGCGGGGGGTTCAGTATCAGTGGATAGATACTCGGTATTATTATACAGCGCGGGGGGTTCAGTATCAGTGTATAGATACTCGGTATTATTATACAGCGCGGGGCGTTCATTATCAGTGTATAGATACTCGGTATTATTATACAGCGCGGGGGGGTTCATTATCAGTGTATAGATACTCGTTATTATTATACAGCGCGGGGGGTTCAGTATCAGTGTATAGATAGTCGGTATTATTATACAGCGCGGGGGGTTCAGTATCAGTGTATAGATACTCGGTATTATTATACAGCGCGGGGGGTTCATTATCAGTGTATAGATACTCGGTATTATTATACAGTGCGGGGCGTTCATTATCAGTGTATAGATACTCGGTATTATTATACAGCGCGGGGGGTTCATTATCAGTGTATAGATACTCGGTATTATTATACAGCGCGGGGGGTTCAGTATCAGTGTATAGATACTCGGTATTATTATACAGCGCGGGGGGGTTCAGTATCAGTGTATAGATACTCGGTATTATTATACAGCGCGGGGGGTTCAGTATCAGTGTATAGATACTCGGTATTATTATACAGCGCGGTGTTCGGTATCAGTGTATAGATACTCGTTATTATTATACAGCGCGGGGGTTCAGTATCAGTGTATAGATACTCGGTATTATTATACAGCGCGGGGGGTTCATTATCAGTGTATAGATACTCGGTATAATTATACAGCGCGGGGGGTTCATTATCAGTGTATAGATACTCGGTATTATTATACAGCGCGGGGGTTCAGTATCAGTGTATAGATACTCGGTATTATTATACAGCGCGGGGGGTTCATTATCAGTGTATAGATACTCGGTATTATTATACAGCGCGGGGGGTTCATTATCAGTGTATAGATACTCGGTATTATTATACAGCGCGGGGGGTTCAGTATCAGTGTATAGATACTCGGTATTATTATACAGCGCGGGGCGTTCATTATCAGTGTATAGATACTCGGTATTATTATACAACGCGGGGGGGTTCAGTATCAGTGTATAGATACTCGGTATTATTATACAGCGCGGGGGGTTCGGTATCAGTGTATAGATACTCGGTATTATTATACAGCGCGGGGGTTCAGTATCAGTGTATAGATACTCGGTATTATTATACAACGCGGGGGGGTTCAGTATCAGTGTATAGATACTCGGTATTATTATACAGCGCGGGGGGTTCAGTATCAGTGTATAGATACTCGGTATTATTATACAGTGCGGGGCGTTCATTATCAGTGTATAGATACTCGGTATTATTATACAGCGCGGGGGGTTCAGTATCAGTGTATAGATACTCGGTATTATTATACAGCGCGGGGGGTTCATTATCAGTGTATAGATACTCGGTATTATTATACAACGCGGGGGGGTTCAGTATCAGTGTATAGAT
Organism: Spea bombifrons; assembly: GCF_027358695.1. Taxonomy (NCBI): domain Eukaryota; kingdom Metazoa; phylum Chordata; class Amphibia; order Anura; family Pelobatidae; genus Spea; species Spea bombifrons. The sequence continues at coordinate 108,705,255 of NC_071090.1, read as the reverse complement.
ACTCGGTATTATTATACAGTGCGGGGGGTTCAGTATCAGTGTATAGGTACTCGGTATTATTATACAGCCCGGGGGGGTTCAGTATCAGTGTATAGATACTTGGTATTATTATACAGCGCGGGGGGGTCAGTATCAGTGTATAGATACTCGGTATTATTATACAGCGCGGGGGGTTCAGTATCAGTGTATAGATACTCGGTATTATTATACAGCGCGGGGCGTTCATTATCAGTGTATAGATACTCGGTATTATTATACACCGCGCGGGGGGTTCAGTATCAGTGTATAGATACTCGGTATTATTATACAGCACGGGGGGTTCAGTATCAGTGTATAGATACTCGGTATTATTATACAGCGCGGGGGGTTCAGTATCAGTGTATAGATACTCGGTATTATTATACAGTGCGGGGGGTTCATTATCAGTGTATAGATACTCGGTATTATTATACAGCGCGGGGGGTTCAGTATCAGTGTATAGATACTCGGTATTATTATACAGCGCGGGGGGTTCAGTATCAGTGTATAGATACTCGGTATTATTATACAGCGCGGGGGGTTCAGTATCAGTGTATAGATACTCGGTATTATTATACAGCGCGGGGGGTTCAGTATCAGTGTATAGATACTCGGTATTATTATACAGCGCGGGGGGTTCAGTATCAGTGTATAGATACTCGGTATTATTATACAGCGCGGGGGGTTCAGTATCAGTGTATAGATACTCGGTATTATTATACAGCGCGGGGGGTTCAGTATCAGTGTATAGATACTCGGTATTATTATACAGCATGGGGGTTCAGTATCAGTGTATAGATACTCGGTATTATTATACAGTGCGGGGGGTTCAGTATCAGTGTATAGATACTCGGTATTATTATACAGCGCGGGGGGTTCAGTATCAGTGTATAGATACTCAGTATTATTATACAGCGCGGGGGGTTCGGTATCAGTGTATAGATACTCGGTATTATTATACAGCGTGGGGGGTTCATTATCAGTGTATAGATACTCGGTATTATTATACAGCGCGGGGGGTTCAGTATCAGTGTATAGATACTCGGTATTATTATACAGCGCGGGGGGGTTCATTATCAGTGTATAGATACTCGGTATTATTATACAGCGCGGGGGGTTCAGTATCAGTGTATAGATACTCGGTATTATTATACAGCGCGGGGCGTTCAGTATCAGTGTATAGATACTCGGTATTATTATACAGCGCGGGGGGTTCAGTATAAGTGTATAGATACTCGGTATTATTATACAACGAGGTCACAGCTTATTTTGTCTTAATTATACAATTGGAAGAATTTTAAGAATTTATTTATTAAAAATGTATTTATTTAAACAAATTCTCCTTAAAAAAAGAAAAACATATGAAACGATCGCCTCGCAGCTTTTGCAGGTCACTGATTGGCCGAAAAATATCGCACACTTTGAAGTCATTTTAGGTTAACATAAAAAAAAAAACCTCATATATCAAAAAAGTTTAGAAAACCAGACATGTTTACGGTTTAAAGCCTTTTGCCAACAACCCCCCCCCGTCCACCCCTCCCCCGATACGTCGTTTTAAAGGAAATATTCAAAGATTTCCCAACCTCATTAATTTCCTCCTCCGATGGAACAATGACTCGGATACTTCCTCTACACAGAGGCGGACATCGCAGGTTTTGTATCTAAGGAAAGAATAGAATTATTTTATTATTATCATTATTATTTTTATTATTAATAGAAAAAATAGAAACTTGGCCTTTTTCAGGAAATTGACTCATTCGGCCCCCGTCTAGTCACCCGTTTCTCCTGCTGTAAAGACTCCCACCTTAATCAGTCGTTGGTCTCGTCTTAGATTCAGGAGCCGTATGTCTATCCCATGCATGTTTAATACCCTCGCATTATTACCATCTACCACTTCTGCTGGGAGGCTGTTCCACGTATCTACCTCCCTCTAAGTACAGTAAAAACTTTTGTCCGTTCCATCTCAGCCTCTGACTCTCTAGTGTTAGATTCCGGTTTCTTGTTGTAACTTTTCTCTTCCTACTTTGTTAAATCTCTTTATGTATTTAAATATCTCTCTCCCATCCCCTCTCTCTCTTCTCTCCCATCCCCTCTCTGTCTTCTCTCCCATGCCCCCTCTCTCCCTCTTCTCTCCCATCTCCTCTCCCTCTCTCTCTCTCTCTCTCTCTCTTCTCTCCCATCCCCTCTCTGTCTTCTCCCCCCATCACTCTCTCCCATCTCCTTTCTCTCTCTCTTCTCTCCCATCCCCTCTCTCTCTTCTCTCCCATCCCCTCTCTGTCTTCTCTCCCGTCCCCCCTCTCTCTCTCTTCTCTCCCATCTCCTCTCCCTCTCTCTCTTCTCTCCCATCCCCTCTCTGTCTTCTCTCCCCATCACTCTCTCCCATCTCCTTTCTCTCTCTCTTCTCTCCCATCCCCTCTCTCTCTTCTCTCCCATCCCCTCTCTGTCTTCTCTCCCATCCCCTCTCTCTCTCTCTCTTCTCTCCCATCTCCTCTCCCTCTCTCTCTCTTCTCTCCCATCCCCTCTCTGTCTTCTCTCCCCATCACTCTCTCCCATCTCCTTTCTCTCTCTCTTCTCTCCCATCCCCTCTCTCTCTCTTCTCTCCCATCCCCTCTCTGTCTACTCTCCCATCCCCTCTCTGTTTTCTCTCCCCATCACTCTCTCCCATCTCCTTTATCTCTCTCTTCTCTCCCATCCCCTCTCTCTCTTCTCTCCCATCCCCTCTCTGTCTTCTCTCCCATCCCCTCTCTCTCTCTCTCTCTCTTCTCTCCCATCTCCTCTCCCTCTCTCTCTCTCTCTCTCTCTCTCTCTCTCTCTCTCTCTCTCTCTCTCTTCTCTCCCATCCCCTCTCTGTCTTCTCTCTCTCTTCTCTCCCATCCCCTCTCTCTCTTCTCTCCCATCCCCTCTCTGTCTTCTCTCCCCATCACTCTCTCCCATCTCTTCTCTCTCTTCTCTCCCCCAAGCCGGACATCTCTCTCCTGCAAACCCTTCCCCATTTTAGTCGCCCTTCTCTGAACCCTCCAATATGTAATTTTTCTTCTGTAGATGGGTTCTCCAGCACTGTCCACACTACTCCAGGTGAGGTCAGACCGGAGATCTGTAAGGTGGCAGAACCTCTCCCGGCTACTACCGCCTCTCGCTATGCTCACAGACGGTGTAATCCTCACCTATTGAAGGGCAAGAAGCCCACCGCTCAGGGCTGGCCGTAGTCTGGAAGCTCTAGCGCTTTAAGACTGGCTCATGTTCCTCACAACCTGGCATTTCCAGGACTTGTCCAGAGTGCCAGATGGCGAGTCCGGGGCTGCTGCAGCACCAAGGTCCCATCATCTTGCTAATACCCCCCCAAATTCAGTGGCAAAACTAGAACTAGGACCATTGGCCCACTGTTGGTGTTGATGAATGCATTGTCCTCCTAGACCCCAATACCCCCGCTCCCCCCTCCCCTCTCCGTCTCCTGCCACCGGATAACCTGCGGAATTTCTTCCTGGCTAATTAAACGTTAACCTGCCAAGAAAAAGCCTTCGTTAATCACAACCTCTGAGGCCAAAACGCACCTTATCGGCCAAACCGGACTCGGGTAGTGGAATACTCCGCGCCAAAGCTCTCGCCCATCACAACTATGCGATGATACCAGCCTCCCCCGGCGTGTGCCTCGCACCATCACTCATCCAACATCCCAAATTACAAACATTCCCCGTGAGAACATTCTAACCCCTTCTTTCTATCCGCCACAGCATTCTTCTCTGCCTTTCTATCCTGGGTCATACCACCAGGCCCATCCTAGGTCATCCTAGGTGGGACAAAGCTCTTCAGCTCAGGTGATCCTTAAGCAGCTTATGCCCAGCCAACAGTTATTCCTCCCCTAAGGCTGGCCTCCATTATACTATACTCACAAGGTCAACTGAGCTCCACATTGTGAACCCCACTCTAGCGTTCCCAATTAATCTCCTCCCCGGCTTCACCCAACCCTTGCAAAGGCTTCCATGACCAAATGGCTTCCACCAGGGCAAGGAGCAAACCGAAGAGCTCATCGTAATCCGTATAAACCCAAAATGTACGAAACGGAACATTTCCGACCTGCTTTCATTTTAACCCTTAATTGCACCTTGAAAATGAGGTGACGGCGGCCAATAGGACGTTGATGTTTTGCATTTGTAGGGATGAGAAGACCATCAGCCGGCAGCCTGGTATCTCCACTATGCGCGATCAGGAAAGCAGAGCTCTAGAGTGACAGAAAAGGGATACAAAGCTTCTCCTTGTAAAACAATACAAAAAATATAATAATAGAAATATTAATAATTACAATTGTAATAATAGTAATAATAATATTAAAATAACAATAATAATAATACATATAACAATGACAATAATAATAAAATAACAACAATAATAATGATACATATAATAATGAAGATAATAATAATTAATAATAATAACTAGTAATAACAATAGTAATAATAATAACAATAAACATACATAATTAATAACAATAGTAATAATTCTAATAAAAAAATATAATAATTATAATAAAAAATAAATAAAGGGACCTCATGGATGTCATCAAAACTTCCTCAGGGGTTCTCTAGAATTTCTAAAAAGTTTGAAGGCTATATAAAAATATCTATTTTTATATAAATAAAAATACTGTTAAAAACACTATTCTTGCCCTCTTAAAACATTACAAATACATATATATATATATATATATATATATATATCTGTACTATGGGGATGTTATTGAACAAAAGTGGGTTGTTTTCAGGGAGGGGGGGGCAGCTGCATCACTCCCACAGAAAAAAAACTCTTTAATTCTCTAGCAATTTTCTATAGTTTAGTCCTAATAAATATTTTATTTTATTTATGAAAATGCTCTGGAACAAAAGGCTCACTTGTCCTGAAAAAAAAAAGAACAATGTGTAATGCGTGCGGGCCCAAAAATAAAAATAGCATCACCGTTAAACAAATACGTGCGATAACAAAATACCCATGAAAGGTTAAATTAAAAAAAAAAAAAAAGGCTAGTTATCTTGACATTTTTTAATCCAGGAAGCTGGCGTCCCGTGCGTTTCCGGGAGAGACAAACCCCTGCTTGTTTAACGCAATCGGGCGAACGTGATGAGCACGCCGTCCGTTAAATGGCACTCTTTGATTCGCTACCATAAGTATTTCATGGAAATGATCCGGGGGACGTCTTGTGCCAAGAACCCAACCTTGTGGTCCGGAGAAAACAAACTTTCCATTAGAGAACACATGTAGCGGAGGGGGGGCGGGGGGGATGTGTGACAGTCAACACGCCTTAGTAAACAGCCCTCCTTTTCTGGGTTTCGAAAAAGGCTTTGTAAACGGAAACGTGCAAGAGTGACAGTGATGATGTCATGAGGGATGTGGTCTGAGGTTGGCCCTGTCAGGAGATGACATATTGAACCAATGACTACCGTGTTAAGTATGTAACGCCAGGTGGCAAAGGCAATCCCTCTATCTCGTTGACGCATCCAACTTGTCATTGTCATTGGGTCACTTTAACCCATTAAACATGTGATGGTGATATGAGATCGTCCGTCAAGACCTCGGAGATAGTAGTAGGCCGCATTTCTACCCTTCCACGTTGGTCCAGTTTTCAGGTGCCAGGGCCACCTTGTCATTGCCAGTCCGGCCCTGCTTCCAATGACCCTTGCCAGTGATGTTAAATACCCTGGATCCATAAGAGATGCTGAAGGAACGAGGAAGGTCATCATCGGTAACCCTATTATTTGATTTATTGAACTCCATCATAGACTAAAGCACTTGACAATGGACAATGGACAAGGTAGAGCAGAACAAAAGGCAAGGAAGGCCTTGCTCAAAGGAGCGTATGATCCTCAACAACGTGAGGGTACGTTACACGTGGTGAAAGTGTTTAAGAAGGACAAGCCACATCACACGTGCCATTTGTAACTCAGGCTGGCTCTGCTGCTGGAGCCTTCAGTAGAAGTGGTACGAGATAAGCCATGTCTGAGCCAGACCACGGACCTAGACTATGGAGAAGCTGTGTAGGCCACCCAATGGCTACCAGAAGACCTTGCATGTGTCCCCACAAAAAGAGGACACAAAAGGGCCGCTCACCCAAGGGTGAAGGAGTCACGAGGATAAACGGGATAAGGCACATTAGACCGAGCCACCAGAAAGACAAATTAATCAGAGTAAGCCCGAGTCCTTGAGATTCGGAACCTCCTCCACTTTCAGTGTTAATGGGAATATCTAAGAGGAACAACTGAATGATAAATCTTCTACTCTCAGCCACGACTCTGCCCCAACAGATCGTTAAAAATAGCCATACTTTATTTCAAGTAGATGTTTGAGAGCAATTTTCTTGGCCTAAAAATAACTCCTTGGGTGACAACGCTATTGAGTCATGGTTCTAGAGTTCTTCTGTGAAGTGTTTGTTTAGCTGGTTCACCGAGCATCGACAACAAACCGAAATCTACCCCCTATACATTATCATTGATTTTTTTTTTCTCTTAAGTGTTTCAAGCTTCTTAAGATTCCGAATATCCCAGTGATCAAGTACGTCTGACTTTTAGGAAGGTGCGTAACGTCGACATGGCCGGTCAACACCAAACGCTGGTGGCAAAAAGCCGTAATAGAACATTAGTCATGGAGGAATTTAATCATGGCATGTCTACTCTTCACAATCACCCCTTGGGGAAATGCAGATGCCTGTGGTAACATAGACATGTAAAATATAATGACAGATGATGGTGGGGATATTCAACATTGATAAATGCTAGGGAATGCATCTTTAGGTGAAGTGTATCTTTATTAGGTTGCTCACATTAGCTAATGGCTTATGGCTAAGGAGGCAAGTTGAAAAGTGGACCCATTGTTTCATTAATGGAAAATGAAACGGGAATAGGGGTGAAGTAGGGTTACACGGGCTTATATATTTAGCCTTGTACTGTTTTACAGTGTTGTTAGCATTTGTATTGCCAGCGAGAAGCTTGGACCTTGGGATGTCCTGTAACTTGTCCAGATCAACACACAGAGGGCCTGTGGTATTATTTGACGTCCCACCATTTAGAAACATCTTTGAAGTCCCGAAAACCTACGCAACTCACATGTTTGCCCAACAGGGACAGAGTGACGTTGGTCGGGCAGCCCTGGCATTTGAACGCTGGCGGCCCCCTGCTGCATACGCCCGGCTGATGTCATAGTTATCTGCCAGAAGGCCAGTCTGGGCCTGTGGCTCAATTAAGGCATGTAAGACTAACGCCTTAAGCTTCTCTTGGGCCAATGGGGCGATATCCATTTTTCTTAGATAAAGATTGAGATACGAATTCTTCTGCATTTGTGTTACTCTAAAGTACTTGATTGAAATAGAGCCCACGTTGGCACCACATTTTGACATATAGTAAACTTCATTAGCATGAGTTGGCAACCGAGCCAACATAAAATAACCAATTAACTGTGACGCCACCACCAGCTGGCATAGGCTTACCAATTATACCCCTGTCATGGCTACCGACGTCCCACGTGTCACAAGGGCACCAGCCCCACGAGTGTCCTGCACTTAAGCCCAAGGCTTGCGCACCACAGGTGAGACCATTTCTACTGGTGGTTAATAGGGTGGCCGCATTGTCCCAGATTGCCCGGGACCGTCCCACAATGGGACTTCATGTCCTCAGGTGGCACTTTAAATTGAAAATTATTGAGTGGACAGGCTCAATTCGTTTTCAGACGGCCGTAAATATGCAATGAGAAGCTGTTAGCTGACAAAGTTGGCACTTGGAAGCTGTTAGAGGACAAGGTAGGCACTTGGAAGCTGTTAGGGGACAAGGCAGGCACTTGGAAGATGTTAGGGGACAAGGTAGGCACTTGGAAGCTGTTAAGGGACAAGGTAGGCACTTGGAAGTTGTTAGGGGACAAGGAAGGCACTTGGAAGCTGTTAGGGGACAAGGTAGGCACTTGGAAGTTGTTAGGGGACAAGGTAGGCACTTGGAAGCTGTTAGGGGACAAGGTAGGCAATGGGAAGAAAGATTTTGTTAATAAATTACTTTATTGTTAGTATTTTTTTTTTCAAGAATATATTTTTACACCAATATATCTTTTATTTATACATTAAGAAATGTGTACATTTTTTTGTAGTTTATTATATATAGTTAGTAATTTATACATGTTTTAAAAGTTCCTGCTTATTGAGAAATAATAGGAACGAGATGTCTAACGTATAGAAGTCCGACCTTTTTATGTAGGCAAATATTGCGTAAGTACCGAAACGTGCGCCGGCAAATATGTGTTCGTCGGCCCCGAGCATAACGTGGATGTAATGCGTTTGTCAAAGTAAGTGTCCGTGAATGCTGTTAGGAGATGTGGTCACCCTAGTGGTTAACCCTTGCACCATGCCACCAAGCTAAAGAGGGACGGGATGGGGGTCCAATGCTCCAAACAACACTCTGGGGCAGTTCCCTGGGATTGTCCCTGATATACCCCTAGGCTAACTGTGAGCTGCCCCACAAGGGGCCCCAACCAACAGCAACTGGCCCATCTGATGCCCCATCAGCATAATCTCCCCAGGACGGGCTGCCTGGCGTCACCTCATTCATGTTGCCCCAGCGCTGCGGGGCTGCTCTTTACCTATTTTAAGATAAACACCCCCGAAAACACGGAGATTTGCTTTATGAGGAACAGTGTCTCCTTCCCATGAACTCCCCTTCAGGTCATCTCGTGGGCGTCTGACGGAAGGTGAATAGGAAGTTCAGATGAATGAACGGAGTGATTTATGGAAGGCTGGACCCGTTTTATAGACGTGACAATAAGAATAGTGTCAGATAGAGGCCTCCATAGAGATTTTCTTGGCACGGCCGCGATAAAGTTATCATTTCTTGCACAACAAGCAATTACAGTCTCTGTTTGTATACACTGGGCATGTGTTTTGTTGCTTGGAGCAGACAACAGTCGAACGGATTAGTTTTGAAAGGAAGGAGCACAAGTGGAATGTTGGGTTATAACTATAATACTATTTAAGTGCCCCGGAAAAAAACATATATATATATATACCATTGTTAGGGTCTTATATCTGGTACATGGGTATTCTGGCCCACCATCAGTGTTGGAGGCTGTCCCATCTCTGTCCCATTTCTGGTCATGTTCTATTGCCATGTGTTCCTTGCGCACAGGCAAGGAATATATATATATATATATATATATATATACTATATGGGCAAAAGTATTGGGACACCTGACCATTACACCAACAGGGGCTTTGATGACATCACATTCTAAATACATAGACATTAATATAACGTTGGTCCACCCTTTGCAGCTGTAACGGCTTCCACTCTTCTGGGAAGATTTTGGGACGTTTCTGCGGGAATTGTCACCCATTCATCCAGTAGAGCGTTTGTGAGGTCAGACACTGATGATGGACGAGGCGCCTGGCTCACAATCTCCGTTCCAGTTCATCCCAAAGGTGTCCGATGGGGTTGAGGTGAGGGCTCTGTGGGGCCGGTCAAGTTCTTCCTCACCAAACTCATCCGACCATGTCTTTGTCCATATAGTGTAAGTCTGGTACCTTTTTGTGGTACCTCCTTGTCAACCCAGACACCTTACCTTAATTACCGGACGGGCCACAGGGTAATGGAGTGGACAGGAATCTCGGTGCCCACAGTGCCTCCTGGTGGCGACACTCATAAGTGCGAAGAGTCGCTGGTTCAAGTCCCTTGGTTTCTGACAGCAAAACATTTGTTCTATGACAAAACATTTGAATGAGATGATCTGGTTGCCAGTCATTCGTTGCCCTCGTATTGTTGTTGGGGAAGCTGCCGTCACCTGGCATCTCAACCTACACTGGGTCCACCTTGGAAAAATAAGCCCCGTGATTGCGCCACGGCACTCAAAGGACAATAAAAGTGTCAGGTTTATTTGCAGGCTCTGAAGATTTTTCCTCAAATGGATTTATTTGTTGAGGTTCTTGCTCCATGAGTCATAGATGAACTCCAGTGCTGTCCAGTGGAATTCTGGCACGGCGTACGAAATATATACACAAGATGAGCAAATCTTGTTGATGTGACTGCTACATGAAAATCTTCATGTTACATTGACTTACAGCCAAGGACACATTGCATCTTCTTTTCAGGACTGATCTCAAGTTACATCATGAGAGACTCAAATTTACATCATATTGCCTTATCATTATTATTTTTGTTGTCATTCATTAATTTTTTATTTTAATAGTCCTTCATGCTGTTATTAGAGGTAATTATATGTTGTATACATAAACAGTTCTTGGTATCCGTCCATAGGCCCCCAAAACCCAAATACATCATGTAAAAATCAGACTTAACTTTCACACACCTGCCCATAAACAGAGATATACACATACACTGCCCTTACACACACCTGCCCATAAACACACATATACACATATACTGCCCTTACACACACCTGCCCATAAACACACATATACACATACACTGCCCTTACACACACCTGCCCATAAACACAGATATACACATACACTGCCCTTACACACACCTGCCCATAAACACACATATACACATATACTGCCCTTACACACACCTGCCCATAAACACACATATACACATACACTGCCCTTACACACACCTGCCCATAAACACAGATATACACATACACTGCCCTTACACACACCTGCCCATAAACACACATATACACATACCTCGCGCTCCCTAATGTTGGGCCGGTTAGATGGGGTTTATCATCTCCCCAACCAATCCGGCAGACTTCGGCTGCTGATCGGGCGGCTGTGCGCACCCTCGCAGTTGCGCCCGAGGCGAGCGCCGCTCCCCCCATCGCATGATTTCCTGGGGAGGGATCCATCCCCAGGTTCCTATGACTGTATACAGTAACAACCCCAGCGCTGTATACAGTAATAACCCCCCAGTGCTGTATACAGTAATAAATAACCCCCAGCACTAACATTTTCCTTCAAGAACACGATCCACAAAATCCTATCTCCTGATCGGGAGTCGCCAAGAGAGTTAATGACTTAATCTGCTCGGAAAGGATCAGAAGTAAACGCTTCACAACTTAAATGACCTTCAGTTCCTCTGAACAATAGGTGATGAATGGCGGCCGGCAGCTGTGCTTTCGCCCGTATTGTGTAACCCGTCATGTGGCTGCCTTGTTGTTTTCAGATGTAGCCTTTTAGAGTTTGAATGGCTTCCTGCATACTCCCTGCGCACCCCACAAATACTCCCCGCGCCCCGCAAATACTCCCTGCGCACCTGGGGTGTTTTTAAGGTTATTTTTGAGCTCCTGCTGCTAGCCGGCGCGGCTCTTACACCCGGCTCTCGTGTTTGGGACCATTCTGTCCAAAAGTCCAAGCAAGACAAGTAACAGCCGTCAGCGTTCACTGTCCTGTCTGTAATGGCAACTGTCCATGGTGCTGAGGCCGGTCAGATGTCACTTTACTGAGGACTCATACACTATACATGGTGCAGGGCAACAAAGAATGTATTTCTACAGGTAACAGTCACCTGATCCTGCAGCCCTTCCTATTACTCTATATAACTCCTCCTATCATTCCATATAACTCCTCCTATTATTGCATATAATTCTCCCTGTAACTCCTCCTATTACTCCATATAACTCCTCCTATTACCACATATAACTCCTCCCTATAACTCCTCCTATTACTCCATATAACTCTTCCTATTACTCCATATAACTCCTCCTATTACTCTTTATAACTCCTCCTATTACCACATATAATGCCTCCCTATAACTCCTCCTATTACTGCATTTAACTCCTCCTATTACCACTTATAACTCCTCCTATTACTCCATATAATTCTCCCTATAACTCCTCCTATTACCGCATATAACTCCTCCTATTACTCCATATAACCCCTCCCTTTAACCCCTTCTGTTACCTCCTGTTACCCGAGCCATCCCCTGTCCGTTTCCCTCCTTTGGCACCTAATACAGAGTATTTCCAATGATTAGACACCTATAGAGTTAACACCGGCCTTGCCATATTACTGATCAACAGAGCAGGACACATAGGGCTGTTTTTTGGAAGTTGACCTACTTCCTGGGGGTGACGATGTGCCCAGGAAGTCATTGCCCTCGTGGGAAGATCACATACGGCTCCAGCGGGACCTCGTCTGGGCGATTAAAACACATTCAGCTCCTTATCGCCAGACTCACCTGAGAAATAGTCCACTGGTTGCTATGGTGATCACACCAATTCTCACCCTTTAACCCATTAAATTCATCACTTTAATAAGTTAACTTTACACAGGACGGTCTCTTTAACCCATTAAACTCATCACTGTCATTAGGTCACTTTACACAGGACGGTCCCTTTAACCCATTAAACTCATCACTGTCATTAGGTCACTTTACACAGAATTGTCCCTTTAACCCATTAAACACATCACTGTAATGAGGTCACTTTACACAGGACTGTCCCTGTAACCCATTAAACTCATCACTGTAATTAGGTCACTTTATACAGAACTGTACCTTTAACCCATTAAACTCATCACTGTGATGAGGTCACTTTACACAGGACTGTCCACTTAACCCATTAAACTCATCACTGTGATGAGGTCACTTTACACAGGACTGTCCCTTTAACCCATTAAACTCATCACTATCATGAGATCATTGTACACCGGACTGTCCCTTTAACCGATTAAGCACATCATTAAGTCACTTTGCTACATGGTTCCAACTATTTGAACCATCCATCCGTGTCATTCGCATGCGTCTGATCTATTGAAGGTCCCCGATACATTGTTTTGCCGTTGCGGTGCATTTCATTCCTGGATCTCAGACTTCCTGGCACTGCGCCCCTGTCGCAGTATATAACAGCGCTGAGTACCGCTGCTGTGCCAACATCCTCAGCACTTACAAAGCAAGCTATATGTGCGGCTTTATGCCTTTTGTGTTAAGGATTCCTCAGTATCAATTCATTTGGAAATGGAATGTACTCGGCCTCTGCACGTATCACACCTTAAGTAGAGCGGAAGACTCACGGCGCGTAAATATGCTGCTCTGTACAATGATCCAGAGTATCTGTGCTCACATACTGTTCTGTATGATGATACAAAGTACAGGTGATAGCGAATGGTATGGTTCTCTGACACCACGAGCTCTCATGACGTATGATGTCATTGCAGTGACATCGGCTGAGATGCTCAGTACCACTGTACAGTGCGGCATGCGTTATGTGTAGGTTCCCAGCTGGCTGATAGTTCTGTTAGCAGGAACTTTTTTTTGGAGGGGGTGGGGTGAGCCGGAGAGAGAGAGAGAGGAAAGGTTGATTGCACCTTCGCTCTTATACACACTCCTCCCCGTACTGCATATCACATCTCAGGACAGATCCACGGGGCACAGCAGACACAGGAGTGACAGAGTACAGAGAGCGCAGGGGAGGGCAGAACGAGATGGCTCCGAGATAGTGACAGGCGGACAGGGATCGCTGGCACTTCGGATGAAAGAGGGGACACCCAGCTGATAGGCGGCAGAGACTAAAAAAAGTGGTGGACAGGTGGATAGGTGGTCCAGACAGACAGAAGAGGTAACATAGGTGTCAACAAAAAAAAAACCTCAAAGACAGTTACAACTGAGATATGAGAAGAACCTTCTAAGACGCCAAAAAAAGCAAAAACGTTCCAATCTCTCAACACTTGTGCCTCTCACAAGAGACATGTCGGCTGCAGTGGAGGCGGTGGGGTTTTTCTTTGGGGTGTCGGGGACAGTTTTGCTGGGGATCGCGCTCTTCAATGCCAACTGGCGCGTGTCCACAGTCGACGGGAACGTCATCACAACGTCCACGTTGTTTGAGAACCTCTGGCAAAACTGTGCCACGGATTCCACCGGTGTCTACAACTGCCGAGACTTCCCCTCTATGCTGGCTTTGTCAGGTACGTGCAAGCGGTGACATGGCTGGTGGGTCTGAAGACCCCTGGGGTGAAGGGCTATGACAGGGGGTATCTGTAATGTGGAACGTAATGACGCCGTGGTAGGCATCTACTCATGATGAGTTGTCCTCAACATTCTTAACACCTATGTTAAAGAGCTTAGAATTCCTTCACCTTCTACCGGGGGGTTCCATCTGGAACGCTCTTCCAGGCGTCTGGCACTTTCTCCATAAATTAGCCGACTCAGTCTTTCGGCTTTCAAATGATATCAAAACATCTGGTTCTAATTCTTTCTCTCCCCCCCCCCCCCGAAGTAACATTTCTCGATCTTTTATACATGAGGGCCACGAGGTACGTCTAGGGTGGAGGCTTCAGCACTTGTCTGATTTCAGAAGTTAATGGTATTCGGTGGCGGCTCAGATGGTTGGTACGGAGGGTAGTTAGCTGGAAGAATCTGTGATTGGTGGTAATATTACGCAAAAAGCAATGGAAACCCTTGACCATTTTAGTGGCCCATCTTTGACTGACATCTCATGAAGTTCCCACCATTAGGACCACCAAAAAATTATATTTTACGTTCCATATTTTCCACCGGTGGCTCTATAACCAAGACTCAAACTTTCTCTCCAGCTGATTCCTTCCATGTCCAGATCCCACACAACATGAATTCTGGGTTCAACCCAGCGAGCGTGTCCCACTAATTGGCCCAAAATCATATTTAGTAGACATTATAGTGAGTGGACACTACCGTGCCCCGTCTAACACACATTTCTCAAGAATCACCCAACAGGAAACCCATAAAGGGAGCCAGAAAGGATCCAGTCTGTGTGTTAACTCCTAAAGTTCTCATTGTGCTAACTAGTGGCTAGATGTGGAATTACAAGCAGAGCACTGAAAGAGGCTTCATCAGAGATCCTAAGTTCTTTTATTCAGAGCCGTCTAACAGGGATTCTCCCCCAGCCTGCCTTTCCAGACCTTATTTTATATGTACTCTCGGGCTTCTTTATGTGTTATCTATACATTGATATCCGTTTATTATCTATACAAAAAAAAAGGTTTGGGGTCACTCAGCTGTTTTCATGGAAAACGAGGACATTTCTGGCTGTAAAATAATCGCAAAAGGGTTTTCTATCCATCAATTACCCTTTTAAACGTAAACTTGGAACAGCAAACGCAACGTGCTATTGGAACACAGGAGTGATGGGAGTGATAAAGGAGTGATGGGAGTGATAAAGGGCCGTTGGAACACAGGAGTGATGGGAGTAATAAAGGGCCATTGGAACACAGGAGTGATGGGAGTGATAAAGGGCCATTGGAACACAGGAGTGATGGGAGTGATAAAGGGCCATTGGAACACAGGAGTGATGGGAGTGATAAAGGGCCATTGGAACACAGGAGTGATGGGAGTGATAAAGGGCCATTGGAACACAGGAGTGATGGGAGTGATAAAGGGCCATTGGAACACAGGAGTGATGGGAGTGATAAAGGGCCATTGGAACACAGGAGTGATGGGAGTGATAAAGGGCCATTGGAACACAGGAGTGATGGGAGTGATAAAGGGTCTCTGTACGCCTATGAAGAGATTCTGTTAAAAATCAGTCGTTTCCGGCTACAATAGTCATTAACAGCATTAACCCCGTCTGTGCTGGATTTCTGATCCATTTCATGTTATTTTAATGGACAAAATATGCTTTTCGTTCAAAAAACAACTAGATTCCTAAGTGACCCCCCCCCCCAAACGTTTATATGTATGCAGGGGTGGGTCTGTGCATTTGTATAATGTATATTTGTGAGTATATATGTATGTGTGGGTTGGAGCAGAAGTTAGAAAGAGGATGAAAATGTAAAAGGCAGATAAGAGAGAAGAAAAAAGGGGAAAAGACAGAAAAAAATGCAAAGAAGGAGGAAAGAATTAAATAGAACGAAAAAAAAGATCACAAGTGGCAGAAAGCAAAGAAAGAAGAGAAACGGAGTTTGTTAAAGGCAGAGAAGGGGCCCTTTCCATATAATCGCATTAGGGGCGAAAGCACCTTAAGCTGGCCTTGGTGGTAGATAAGTGGAATAGCTTACCAGCAAAAGTGGTAGAGGGTAATACAGTGAGGGTATTAAACATGCGCGGGATATACGGCTTCTGAATGTAAGACGAGACCAACGACTGATTAAGGTTTGAGTCGTTACAGCAGGATAAATGGGGGGAGGGGTCAGATCTGTGTTTATGCTGTGGGTTAGGCTTAGGAAATGCTGTGCAGCCAATGAGCAATGTCATATCTGGTCTCCTTCTCTCTGATTGGCAACTTTAAAATTGTTTTCTGTGCACGCTTGTAGTGAGCGCATGCGAACCCGCCACTTAAATGCATAGGTCAAAAGTATTATGGGCAGGAAGCACTCCAAGCCAAAAAGTGCCGCTCCCACAATGCATTGTGCCCAGATGTCCATTTCTGCCGCTTGTCTCTTCTGTGTTCCCAACAAATATCATTTTTAAACCATTAAGCAAAATTCCTAATGTTATTTAGCACAAAGTATGGATCAAAATACACACTTTAACGAGAGCCAATGACTTAAAAATGCCGTTATTCGCCGTGGCATAATGTCCGCTTATTAGCTGTCTTTTACATTTTAGTAATATTTATCTTTTAACTGGGGCAGGACTCAGAGAACACAACTAGCTAACAAAATAAGATCTTTATTTATATTTAATTTACTGAGAGGGCGGTGGATAAGTGGAACAGCTTCCCAGCAGAAGTGGTAGAGGGTAACACAGTGAGGGTATTACACATGCATGGGATAGACAGACGGCTTCTGAATCTAAGGTATGGAGTCTTAACAGCAGGAGAAACGGGGAGAATAGACGGGGGGGGAGCGGGGCCGATCTGCCGGTAAATTCAAATTTCTGTATATATATGAAGTCCGATTTTTCCCTTTTTTGTCAGAAATCGATGGGTTATGTAACAACAACATGAGGTTGGGAAAAAAAAAAAAGGGTCATAATTCCACCAAGATAAACAACTTCAAAAGATATTCCTGACTGCATTAACCTGAACAAAACAAATAGCTAATCTTAAAGGGACAGCGCGGGGATCAGGAGAACAGCCAAAGAACACGGATTAGGCAAAGTCCGTACAAAATGTCATTTTAAATTAAAAAAACACTTTACTTTGTTTTTGTTTTTTTGTTTGTGTAATTAGAGCAGTGCGGATTCTTTATATAATTATATTTATTTTATTTTTCATATAACTTGTCTGAAAATTAACCCTTTGTTCGCATTTAATAAACCTGGAGGATTAGTCTTTTTTTTTTATGTTGTGAACTAGAACACACTTTGGTTTTTTTTTTTTTTGGTTTTTTTTTTTTGTTTTTAATGAAACATGTCTGGCCCTTTAAATTAAGGGTCATTTTTTTTTTAGTCCTAAAAGAAAAATATGATTCTAAAAATGCCCCAAAGTATGAATAGTATTAAATATCGGAGCCAATGAAATTTTTTTTTTGTAATGGAGCCTATATTTTAAAGTTCCAGTGACTTCCTGTGCGGTGGATTCCGGAGCTTTACCACCTTCACTGTAAAGAATGTTCTGCCCGTCTTACGTTTTCCAATTGGTTTGACAAATGGACCCGTCATTTGCCATTGTAAATGAATACCTCCCAACAGTCCCGTTTTTCGTGGGGCAGTCCCAATTTACAGGCATTGGAGATCATGGGCTGGTTAGGAAGATCTTTCTCAGCGCCCAGGAGCGCTCACTCAGTTGGAGAGAGGTGCACCAGGGGAGGAAAGAGGGGCATAAGGATTTGGGCCAAAAGAGGGACTGGTCAAACTGAACAGGGATACTTGGGTGGTGAAATCACATGTTTTATCAGTGAACGGTGAACGGTTTGCAGGATAAAAACGATCAGGAAATACTGAGGGATCTCAACATGTCCAGGGGAGAGAAGAGAGAGAGAGGTAATGGGGGAAAGAAGATAGGGGGTGGGAGAGAGTGATGGGGAGAGAAGAGAGAGAGGATGGGGAGAAGAAAGAGAGGGGATGGAAGAGAGTGACAGGGGAGACAAAAGAAGAGAGGGGATAGGAGAGAGTGACAGGGGAGAGAAGAGAGAGAGGATGGGAGAGAGTGATGGGGAGAGAAGTGACAGGGGAGAGGAGAGGGGGGGTGAAAGAGAGTGACAGGGGAAGGGAAGAGAGAGGGGGTGGGAGAGAGTGAAGGGGAGAGAACATCATGATTTTTTTTGACTTTACAGAATTTCCAGAACCCTCCCTCCTGTGACGGATAAGTCAGGGTTAGGGCTGCAGCTTCCCAGCCTGAGGTCAGCGGGGGTGAGCGGCTCAGCACCTGTACGAGGTGTTTAGATTTTAATACAACAGGTATTTGTATCGAGCCAACGCAACGTGAACTTCATGTGAAAAAAGGAGGAAAGACGGGGGGGGACTAAAAAGCGGGGATTAGGAAGGAGAGTGCATGAGGCCCGCCGCGGCTGTGACAGCTCCCTGGGCCCCTCAGGGGAGATCAGAGGATCCCCCCAACCAGCCCATGATCCCCACTGCCAGCAAAAGCGGGATAGCGAGCAGCTACCTGGTATAGTATGGTAGTGCTTTGCAATCAGGACTGCCCCATGAAAACCAGGACTGTTGGGAGGTATGAGCTAGGCTGGCCGTTCCCCCCCCCCCAGGTTGCTAACCTGAACTGCCCCCTGCAGTATGTGAGATATAACAGAAAAGTAGAATCTGCCAGCAGGGTAGTGTTACCCGTTTATAATAATACCTACTGGCAGTGACACGGTTAATCTGCACCTGTCTCTGAGGAATGGGGTGTGTTATGTAACGCCGTAATCCCGTATATAATATATAGGGTATCTGCGGGTTTTCTGCGTCTGGGTCACTTCGCGCGGGGGGGTCTGTAGTCGGAAGGCTCGTAGGGCGCGTGGGGAGGGGGGCCTGGATGGAGTGTCGCCTTATAATGTAATGTGCATAATGATCATCGCTTCCTACCTGACCCTGAAATATTAACCCTTTCATGGCCCATGGTGAAGATTCTGTGTAGTGACTGCCCATACGGCGCTAATACTGGTTGTCATGGAAAATGTGACTTGTCATTATTTAACCCCTTAAGGACAGTGGGCGGTCCCTAAACCCATTGAAAACAATGCATTTTGAGCCCGTACATGTATGGGCTTTGTCATTAAGGGGTTTAAGATACACTTTTGTTGAGTCACCTGCATTCAAGCAGGGATATCAACCATAATATAGCGAGTCAGCTCCGGACTGCGTGACCCTGGTATGATAATATGCCTCTGCCGTATATAACAGGCCATCGGGCTCTTGATGTCCCAAACCGGCCCATAAGCACTAAGGAGGACAATGCCGTGTCAGCGCAGACTCCATCATTTCCTTCTGCCCGGGGCCACACGTGGTGCTCAGTAAGGACAGCGGGGGGTGGCTGGAGACTCCGGGTGAAACGCCGCTTCTCGGGGTCTCTGGGTCACTGCGGGGAAACTCCGGGTCACTTTCTAGATTGTTATGATTATTCTATGGTCACGCGCTCTGCTCCCCTCAGAACGTGAGTAAAAATCCCCGTAATTACCAGATAATCCTTACGACAGCAGCGGTTTTTATCTCGTTCCGAGTATCTTCTCCAACGTCCCGCCGTACGCATCCCTTCACATACACACCGCCAAAGGCGTTTTATAGTATTTATACTGGCAGCACAGCCCTGTAACAGGTAATATTTATATATTGGCAGCTGGGCGAGAGCCAATACTTACATTAAAGGGACACACGCGCCATCATGGTACCGAGAGGTCCCTTTAAAAGTCCGCGATGTCCCTCTTAGAAATGCTGGAATCCAACCCTATTCCCCTCCCCCCCCAGCTATCTTCCACGTTGAGACAAACGCATCATAACATTTATACATCATAACAGTTAACCTTTAGTCCTCTTTTATTATTATTATAATTTTTTTTTATTATTATTATTATAATTTTTTATTATTATTATTTTTTTTTTTAACGTTGACAAGAAACATAAAAAAAAAAATCTGCTCGGCTCCAAAGTTTTTCTAGAGGTTAAAAAAAATAATAATAATAATTATTAAAAAAATATATATATATATATAAATATTATACAAATATATTATTTATATATTATATATAATATTATATGATATAAATATATAAAGTTCTACTAGTAAAGGTGGAAATATCTGTAGAGCTGAATTTTTTTTTTAAATTCTTAGGCCTAATTTTTTTTTCAATTTTTTTCCAACTATTTTTTTACTTCCTTTTTTTTGGGGGGGTCAACTTTTTTGAGATGACAGATCTGTGATGTTTCCGTGGAAACCTCTGTGGATTTCAAGGTTTCCGCATAATTTTCCATTGAGTCAGGACAACGCTGATAAACGATATGCATTTTACGCACGTAGTCACTCGGTCGACTATTCTTCAAGGAATATCGATTGGCTTCAAAATGGATCTTCTAGCGGGGCGTCACATTTGCCTCTTACCTGAACTTGATGATCTTACACAAGGAACGCCTGCTCTTTGTCAACATATAGATATCATATACACCTCGTGGAGCGTTATTATCAGCATATAGAAACTCAGCACTAATATATATAACCCAGCGTGTTTGTTTTTCCCACCCCCAACACGTCCAATGTATCATTCCAGCTACTCCATTCAGACAAGCGACCTTGGTGTTGGAAATTTGTTGACATCAGCGAAACTGTTCTCTGAATAACCCTATAAACCTTCATTAGCCAGTAAAAAGCTCAGCATTGTTATAACCCTCAATAAAACTAATCGTTTTACTGACTGCTAAATATTTATTGTCTTGTAAAAAGTTCCACGTGGGCTTAGACTTACATCGGTATTTCGATTTTTTGAGCATTGTTCCTCAGAATCTTCACGTGTCCTTCATAGAACTTCTTTCATTTAAGTTCTGTAGGACACAAAGTTGGGGTGACCTTCTTCATCTTTCCCTAAGAAGTCAAAACCTTTCTTCTGTAGATCGAGACATTTTCCTCTGCTTTGCTTCTACTCTATCCTCCAGAAGGCCAATGGATTCATATTTCACCATTGGTCCTCAAGGTATCCTTATCAGCAGAACTTCTTGTGGGTCACAAAGTCATTGGGGAGCTTTGTTTCTGTTTCTCCAGTCAACATGTCTTGTGTAGAGTAAGACACTTCCATCTCCTTTGCTTCGTCTGCGTCTTCCAGGAGGCTTCTGGATTAGTTTTTCACCGACGGTCCTCAGGGTCTTTGTGTATCCTCACCAGTAGAACCTCTTTAAGGCTAGGTTGCAAGTTCTGCGGGACATAAAACTAATGGGAACCTTTGTTTCTCCAGCTTTCTTCCAGAAGGCTAATGGATTTATATTTCACCGTTGGTCTCCAAGGTTTTTGTGTATCCTTACCAGCAGAACGTCTTTGTTTTATCGGGAACCTTTGCATCTTTTTCTCCAGTTTTCCCTAAAAAAGTCAACATTATTTGTGTAGATCTAGACACTTTTCTCTCCTTTCCTTCCCCTCTCTTCCAGGAGGCTTCTGGATTTATTTTTCACGGTTGGTCCTAAAGGTCTTTGTTTATCCTCAACAAGAAAACCTCTTCAATGATAACAGATTGCCACTTCTGTGGAACACAAAGCTAGCCTTTGTTTCCGTTTCTCCGGTGTTCTCCAGTTCAAGACATTTTTTGTTCTCTCCCTTTCCTTCTACTCTCTCTTCCAAGAAGCTCTTGGGGATGGTTGCCCATAAAAAAAAGATAGTTCTAGCCAACAATTCAGGCTTTAAGGTATACTGGAAATTGTACAAGAAAAGCCAATCTTCTCTCGTGATGATTGGCCTACAACAAGACTTTCACTTTGTAAAGCAATCGAGGTCCAAAATGATCTATGGACCTTTCGGACCTGCTTTTATGAGCATGCATATTTGGTACCATGGAAGCCATCTTAACTTCCTATTCTCAGAAGTTACCACCTATCTGAGCTACCAGATGTATAATAGTCCACCACTTTTCCATTAAATATATAATACGCTCCGACTATGGATGAAGCAATTTTGACATCTAGTTATTCTCAGCTATTAAGCCACCGGATGTCTCACCCAACCACCCTCGTAAAGAGTCATAACGTAGTAAGCAAGTAAAATGTGGTATCCTAATCAAATGACCAATATAATGGGAATATGATTGCAAAAAATAGCAGAGCCTTCTCAACTAAAACAGCTATGATGTCATAAAGTGTTTTATTGTAATGGGAATAGAGTCTCGCTTGTGCTAAATAACCCCAGGGTTTATATAAGTTTTTATGGGGTCAAAAACGTGACGAGCTTAACCCATAAAACTGTTTGCCATACCACGCTTTCCCTTTCTGTAAAGAACCGAAGACAAAATGTTTTCCCATAAGTTGTTTGCTCAACATAAACAGACGCGATATATGATGGTATAGCCAAAGCTTATGGGCAAATACATGTTTATGATTTAATTGTATGTTCCAGACGTGGGTGAATACATGTTTATGATGTAATTGTATGTACCAGACGTTTGTATGCATAGGGCCTGAAGGGGATTTGAACATGCGTGGGCTGTTCCGGGCATAAGACAAGACCAAGGACCAAGTGAGGGTTAGGTCTTCACTGCCGCTTGAAAAATGGCAGACTTAATGGAATGGCTTCACAGGAAGAGACCGGGCGCATTCTGATGGGTCACAAATGTGTTCTTAATAATAAATGGTGGTCCACTGAGTCAAAGCATACAACAATGACAGGATATGACATCATTTTGCAGCACTGTAGATACTACAGTAGCATGTGAGAACCTTGAGGGTGCAGAAGACCTGCACCCTTCCTAAGGGCTAATGTATGTGTGTATGTTAACCCAAACTGAGGGCAATATGGCGGCGTGTCCAGTGATGTTCTTTCCCCCATTTGGAATGGGGCAGGCTGATGGGAGGGGCATAGGAGCCTAGGCATTAAGCTTGTGTTGGGCCCCAGGATTTCTGATGGCGGCCCTGCTTGTAGGCGACCCATTGTGGGTGTCTGTAGAATTCAAGGCCAGCCTCCCTTAAAGACCACCCTGGCCTTGGTTGCTCAACTGGTTCACAACAACTGGATACAGAAAGTACCCCGCAGGAGAGGGAGCTAAAAGGGGCCCCTTGTTGTCTAATTGCTCCAGGGCCCCAAGTTCTTTAATCTGGCCTTGGGTACAGCCCTGCTTTCCTCTGCCCCCCCCGGTACGGTGTAACAGGTCCATGGCCTGGTTATAACTTCATCTCAATGTCTTCTGTAGTTCCATTGAAACGTCTTCGTATCCTGTTTACGAAGTACGCGGTTCCAAGCCATTTTATACACAGAATCACGTGCTTTGGAAATGCAAACTTTGAAGACATAATATTTGTGTTATTAATCTCTTCCGTAAACTATTAGCAGACATTACTTTTCCTTATCAGACGATTATTACCTTATCCAAACTAATGGACTTATTAAGATATCATTTATATCAAAGAGAAACATTAGGCATGGGTTATGCAGGAGTTACGCCAATTCGTGCATCGGGTTAGGGCTACATGTTACGGTGAATAAGCTATATGTATTAGAAATACCATGGTAGTAGCCATCTGCAGGTTTTTTCCTCCCTATTAAGTTGTCTCTCCTATTGTTAAGTTGCTGATTGTTGCTGATTGGTTCAGGCGGGCTTTTTAAAGGGGTGGGGGGAGGGGGGAGGGGGAGAGATAACATCAGGATAGGAAATTGATTAGATAATACTGGCTCTGCCACAGGGAGGGACCAGGGTGGAAAATGAGTGGGGCATGGCATGACATCATCAACGCATAATGCGGGAGGCATGCGGCATGACATCATACTATTCCGGCTGATGATATCATTAGTGTGTTCCATCTTGATGGCATATTAACAACTCTAGATAAAGGCTGGAAATTGGGCCTACGAACCACTGCATGACTTGACTCTTTTCTTATAAAACCATCTTATTAAAGATTAAAATATGGCACAATACTGTTAGGTGTCTTTTCTGCAGTGGTAACTCAATGTGTCAGTATAAGGAAACTTTGGAAACAGGTGACCCCCAGGGGTGGGCTGGCAAGGGTGACGGGGGGCCATCGTCCCCTGGGCTGCTCTACCTTAAACAATTTGGACAGCTGCCTGAAACGCTTTTTGTGTGTTTTACTTGCAGTTCCACATATAGCCACCAGGGCTATATGTCTCAAGTAACGAGGACTTTAGGCACCATTTACACATTTTGATCCTTTCTGTGCTCCTTCGGTTGTTTTTTTGTACATTCCTGTAAATCTGTCCTGGACAGGACTGGATAGTGTGCTTTGAGAGTTCTATCTGCTAATGGTGTTCTGATGTTTTATTACTGGGCCATACGGCTGGTCTTGACCCCTGGACTGATTTTTTTTGCCAGCCCTCGCCTGGGTGACCCCCCCAAGGATTATACCATAGAAAACACTCTCCAAAAGTCCACTCTATTCAGAACCATTTTACTGATGGGATTTATGCTCTTAAAGGTGCAGGGCCCTTTATGCACACAAACATTTAGAAAGAAGTGAAATGACCCTGATGCTCTTAGATCAGCAATAATGGAATAATTTAGTAAGTGATTAAACTTACAGTCATTTAAATTAATCATATTGGCCCCTAATAAAGCAAAACATAACAAGCATTCGGATACAGATTTGAAGTCTTCACAGCAATTCAGCCTTCATTCTATAGGCCACACCTTCATTTTTTTTTTTTATCCAAGTGCGTAACTTTGTTTTCGTCTATGTTGAACCAGTGTCAGATTTCATCTGCTAAATCAAAACTTTATCCAAATCCCTCTGTCTAGAACACACATCCTAGTTTGGATTATATTATATTACCTGCTGCCGTTTAATCTGCAAATATACTTTCTCCCCACTTTGGTCAGGATTTAAAAAAAAAAAACCAACAAAACAATTGAAAAACATTACTAACAAATTGCGAATCCTGACGCATTCCGCGCACAAGTTTTATGTTGTTTAATTTGGGAAAGCGTATTTGATCTAAAGCTTATTCAGCTGTTAAATGCCCTTTGTTGTGCGTGTAGAAAACAAACACGTTATTACCTTCGTCAGGTGGTTGAATTCTTGGACTCGCTTTTTTCGAAACCGCGCTGACAAGCATTTGAACTTTAGTTACAATCTGGGATCGGCGCAAAAAAAAATCATTGAAGATACTTTAAATAAACATCAATTAGACGCATGCCCCTTTAAATTGAGGCTTAACCATTTGGAAGGCTATTCACTTTACTGATTTACGACTCAAACAGCTCCTGAAGAGGAAGATAAATGCAAAATGTTTGGTGAGAAGCCAGCTTGGCCAAGTGCACATGTTTGTCTTCGCTTTATCTAGTCACCCTTTGGCTCGTTGATGACTTAGCCAAGTGTTTTTACATTTTGTAAATCTAATGTTAACATGTCCAACCCCTACCCCAGGCACGTCTTTGCGGTAGGGATGAGTAGGGACCACCAAAGGAGGTGGAAAGAGGTTATGCTTCCATAGCTGGGAGGTCGAGAAGCCACCATTCCAAGAACTTGTGGTCTCCAGGATCAGCGATTGATTTTGTGTATTGGTGAGGGTATAATGGACAGGGAACCAAGACATCTTGACCCAAGTGTATCCAGGATCACGAGAACATTTACTTCATCCAGGCAGGAGGCAATATAGAATGGTTCTGACTAACCCTAGGCAGCCAACAATCCTGAAGGTCCATGGTCCATGAGCTAGCTCTGAAACTCAGGAGTTTACTCGCTAAAGCCGGAGTTTATAGTTTTCGCTCTTCATTATGAAGGACCGACCCTAGTGAGCGACGAGCATCTCCTGGAGGAAGAGCTGAACTAGCCAGAGATGACCCAGACAGGAGGTCTGACTCCTTCTGGGCAGCCAACAATCCTGAAGGTCCGGGGTCCAAGAGGTAGCTCCGGAACAAAGAGTGTTTACTCAATAAAGCCAGAGTTTACAGTTTCCACTCTTTATTATAAAGGTCCGACCATAGTGAGTGTCTCCTGTTGGAAGAGCTGAGCCAGCCCTGTATAATGTATAGGTATATGATCTTGAAAATTACTACTACTATGTTACAGGGCTGGAGGGCTCAGCTCATTTTTACATTTTTTGTTACCTTTTTTAGACCTGGCCCACAAGGCCGCGTCTTATCCCACAAATAAATCATCTCTAGTAATCATTCACGACCAGTGACACCATCTGCTGTAAACGCTTCTCCCGTATCTTCAGCATTGACATATTATATTGCTTGTCCGCCAATTAACATTCCATTGTTATTTATTAACTTGTGTTTTTAAGGTGCGTGGAGACATTTAAAAATTACAAATATTTAAAGGGGAAAAAAAATTAAATTTGAAAAAATTGCCTGCCTAGAAAAAAAAATATATCGAGATGAAGGGAGGAAGTAAATTAAAGGGCATTGGATGTACTAGATAGCTCTGAAGAAGCTAGGAAGCAAGGTGTTTTTTTTATTGGTCATGTCTGCTTATACGCATGGTCAAGCAACATTTAGCTCAGTGGACAAACTTGAGGTTTTGACCTAAAAATGCAAAAATACACTGGGAGAAGGAGTTTAGGGCTGGTACCACCCAGCCTAAGAGGCAAGACGAAGCTTGAGACCCTCCTTAGGAGGATGACCTGGGCACACCATGACCAGGAGAAGAGACAGAGGAGCAGGACATGTTGGAAGTCCAACCAACAGGCTTCTAATGAAAGAACAGGAAAGGAAGGGGGGGTCTGGAGTTCTTCGCAATGTACCATTACTGAGACCAGGGATACAATGTCATATCTCGGGTTCATCATCAGTAGACTGCAAGCAGCACGCTCCAGCATTGGAGATCTGTGCAAGCAAAGTATGTTGGGTCATCTCTGTAGATCGATTGTTGAAAGTTTGGGTGATTTTTTCTCCATTTGACTTTTTTTTCACCAGGGAAATACTCTAGGCACTCCAGCGTAATGCTCTATGCCAGGGGCGTCCAACATGCGGCTCGAGGTGCGGCCCGTGTAAGATCGGCAGCCAGGGCAACCGATCTTACGCGAGCCGCACCTCAAGCCCTGCTACTTACTTGTGGGAGGGTCTTCTGGACTGCACACAGAGGAAGCGGAGTTCACGTGACATCCTACTTCCTCTGTGCTTTAGCAGAGAAGGCAGAGGGAGGCCGCGCCCCCTGCTGAAGTCTGTAAGCGGCATCGAGGAGCTGCCTTGCAGGTAAGGGGGTGGGGAGGGTGTTTGAATGAGTGTGTGATTGAGGGAATGAATCTGTGAATGAATGATTATATGAATAAATGAGTGTGTGTGTGTGTGATAGCATAGATGTGTAAGTGCTGGAACCTAGGCATGATGGGACTGTGATTGCTGTTAGCAATCACACTCCTATCATGCCAAGTCAGCCAGTACATGCTGAAACCTGGCCAGCTGCCCCCCTTGTGTATTGATGCTGCCAGCAGTATGGGGTCTGCACTTACAGCCACCCTGTACCAGCATGTACTGGCTGACTTGGCATGATAGGAGTGTGATTGCTAACAGCAATCACAGTCCCATAATGCCTAGGTTCCAGTATTTACTGGATGGATGTGTAAGTGCTGGAACCTAGGCATGATGGGACTGTGACTACTGTTAGCAATCACACTCCTATCATGCCAAGTCAGCCAGTACATGCTGAAACCTAGCTAGCTGCCCCCCTTGTGTAGTGATGCTGCCAGCAGTATGGGGTCTGCACATCACTTACAGCCACCCTGTACTAGCATGTACTGGCTGACTTGGCATGATAGGAGTGTGATTGCTAACAGCAATCACAGCAAGCACAGTCCCATCATGCCTAGGTACCAGCATTTACTGGCTGCCTGGGTTGCCAGCATTTACTGGTTGCCAAGTCATATTGCTAATTTTGTCCAATTGTGTGTTACCTACTTTTATTAAAAATGTGAGTTTTTATTATTATTTTTAAAGGTGGGGGCCATTTTCGGTTTTGGCTAAGTGAACCCTGAATGTTTTGGTCCAGAATTTTCATTTTAGTTCATCCCTAGAATAAATCTAGGGAATCCTGAATTTGTAGTCGCAAAACTTTCTAGGCCCAGAAATCAGTGAGAGGAAGAGTAAAGGTTTTGTGTTATTTACTTTATTTTAATCTGCATATTTTATTAAAGGTCATATTTTTTGTCACAGTGAAAAATGAGTGCGGCCCGCGCACGTATACAATTCTGATGAAGTGGCCCACTGCAGAAAAAACTTGGACACCCCTGCTCTATGCTCTCCAGTGTCCTGATTTTCTACCTTGTTTTATCAAAAATCTCTGAAAAAATAACAAGATGCTATGGGAGTGTTTCAAGAGGATATTTGGATAGAGGACACATTATATTGGGACTCAGAAATAGCCAGGGCACCTGAAGGTTCATCAACATATTTGGTATATAGGTGCTATTAGGGCTTAAAAAGAAGCCACTTATCCCAATTGAACTCGACCACCCTAGATAAGAGCAGGTGGGAAGATATCCTGCTGAAAAGATATCATGGCAGGCTGCAATGTACAATGTTCTCAAAGCAGGAACCCATGTTATGCCAGGCAGCATAGTGTCCAGAGTAACCAACATAGGTCAGGGCAGGAACCACTGGACCAATGATGGGAAGAATCCCAGGTGTTTATAAGGTCAAGCTAAGTGGCTTGGATCATCAAGTAGACCATCAAGGTTCAGGGCAGGATGTGCAGTGTCCTGTTAAGGTCAGGGCAGAAAGTACAATATTGCGGACTAGGTACCCATACTAGGAGGAATAGTATTCATGCAAGGTAAACAGGGTGGATCAAGACAAGAAGCAGACAATGATGGGCCAAGTGACCATCTAAGGTCAATCTAAGTTGCTTGAATCATAAAGTGGACTGTGACGGCAGTTCCAAAAGTAAAACCTGTATGTCCTGGTACTGGGCCTGGCGGTGTGGGCAGCAGAGGGCAGCTTCTGGGTCGGGGCAATAGGAAAAAGGGGTATAACGTAGAAACTGGGTTCCAGGGGAACGGGTGGTTGGGCTGTGTAATATCCACAGCGGTGTGGCTGAAGGGACGAGTCCGTCACATGGACCATCAAGGATCAGGGCAGGAGGTGCAGTGTCATGTTACAGGTAACCATTTAAGGTCAAGGTAGGAGGAACAGTATCCATGGCCAGGGTGGGTCAATACAAGAAGCAGACAATGATGGGCCAAGCGACCATCCAAGGTCAATCTAAGTGGCTTGGATCAACCCAGTAAAGGAAAACAATTAAGATTCTATGCAAATTAACACCAGTAGTTTCACAACCTTCCGGACACAAAATAAATCGGTGAACAAGGTGCGCGAGAGCTTTCAAATCACCCTGGTTTTGTTTATTAAATGGAAAGGCTGGCGTTAATTAAATAGCTCTGAGGGTTAAATACTTGCGTGTTCTCCTGGCATCCACAGAGATTAACTGGGAGGGAAGAAGCGGTCACAACCTATATTCACAGCTCATTAGACGTCAGTTCTCCAACTGTGAAAGTGGAGACATAGCCCTTAAGATTTTCAATGGTCTATTAATCACTATAATTGCACCTTAATCCCTCTTTTTGTGCACAGCACGTACTGTATGGGCACCAGCAATGCCAACCTACCCGTCACACACTACTACACCGTGATATGTATACACAGCACAGATACAGCGCAGACAGCAGCAGTGCCAGCCTCCCCTCACACACTACTACACCGTGACATGTATACACAGCACAGATACAGCGCAGACAGCCTCCCCCTCACACACTACTACACCGTGACATGTATACACAGCACAGGTACAGCGCAGACAGCGGCAGTGTCAGCCTCCCCTCACACACTACTACACCGTGACATGTATACACAGCACAGATACAGCGCAGACAGCGGCAGTGCCAACCTCCCCTCACACACTACTACACCGTGACATGTATACACAGCACAGATACAGCGCAGACAGCGGCAGCCTCCCCTCACACACTACTACACCGTGACATGTATACACAGCACAGATACAGCGCAGACAGCGGCAGTGCCAACCTCCCCTCACACACTACTACACCGTGACATGTATACACAGCGCAGACAGCGGCAGCCTCCCCTCACACACTACTACACCGTGACATGTACACACAGCACAGATACAGCGCAGACAGCGGCAGCCTCCCCTCACACACTACTACACCGTGACATGTATACACAGCACAGATACAGCGCAGACAGCGGCAGCCTCCCCTCACACACTACTACACCGTGACATGTATACACAGCACAGATACAGCGCAGACAGCGGCAGTGCCAGCCTGCCCCTCACACACTACTACACCGTGACATGTATACACAGCACAGATACAGCGCAGACAGCGGCAGTGCCAGCCTCCCCTCACACACTACTACACCGTGACATGTATACACAGCGCAGACAGCGGCAGCGCCAGCCTCCCCTCACACACTACTACACCGTGACATGTATACACAGCACAGATACAGCGCAGACAGCGGCAGTGCCAGCCTCCCCTCACACACTACTACACCGTGACATGTATACACAGCACAGATACAGCGCAGACAGCGGCAGCCTCCCCTCACACACTACTACACCGTGACATGTATACACAGCACAGATACAGCGCAGACAGCGGCAGCCTCCCCTCACACACTACTACACCGTGACATGTATACACAGCACAGATACAGCGCAGACAGTGACAGATAAATTCATATGTAACACATTCATTTTATATTTTTCCGCAAAGAAAAAAAAATTGGATTAGGAGCTTCTGTGGCCTACAACTTCCGCTATAAAAAAACAATGCCATCATTATAGCATAATTATATATATATAAGGGGATAGTAGAAACATTATTTCACGCTCATCTACAGACACCAGCAGGCTTGTTTTTCCCTCAGAAATCTCATGGTGCTGCCACAACCACAAGGGATTCTGGGTAGGCGCATGAAAAAAAGGTTAACAATGATCACCTTTTGCCTCTATATCCACTTTATACATGGATCCCTTGACAGTAATCGCCTGTTGTACAAGACAGCCTTTAGACAAAACTCGAGTAAGAGATGCAATAGCCAAATCATCACTCATGGACAGCTGTTTTTTTTTTCCCAGCGGAAGCCCCAGCCTTACCAGCTGGCGTGATAAAAAAAAGTTTGTACGCACCGCACACCAAACCAGGAGGCTGGGGCTAGTGCATAGAAAAAGAGCTTACCAGCATGTGACACGCAAAAGGATGTAGTGTGTTTAACCTCACACTAACACCTAGTGCACAGCACCCAGTCTGGGTCCAAGGACTGGGGACCTATAAACAAACTCAGGGATTCATGCTTTCCCTCTCTCACTGGTACTCACTTGATTTTAGCCAAAATGCTGAGAAACAATCAACACTCATTCGCAACCGTATCATCCTTAATGGAACTCGTCAGCATGAGATCATGAGACTGGCTTAAGGCTTGGGGTAGCACGAGAAATACCATTACATTAGTTATGGTGGGTAAAGGTGATGGAAAACCCTTCCACTTAAAATTAAGGGGGTAGTAGAAGCAATTATTAAACACTCATCTACAGACACTAGACAAGCCAGAAGGATTGTTTTCCCCTCAGAAATCTCATGGTGCTTCCACAACCACAAGGGATTCTGGGTAGGCGCATGCAAATAAGGTCAATAATTATCACCTTTTGCCTCTATATCCACTTTATACATGGATCCCTTGAAAGTAATTGCCCGCTGTACAGGACAGCCTTTAGACAAAATTCGGAAAAGAGGTGCAGTAGCCAGATCAGTAATGTATTTCTTGTGCTACCCCAAGCCTCAAGTATGAAGCCAGTATCACAACCTCATGCTGACGAGTCCCATTAATGACAAAACAGTTGTCCATGAGCGGTGATCTGGCTATTGCACCTCTTACCCAAGTTTTGTGTAAAGGCTGTCTTGTACAGCGGGTGATTACTTTCAAGGGATCCATGTATAAAGTGGATATAGAGGCAAAAAGTGATAATCTGCATGTGCCTACCCAGAATCCCTTGTGGTTGTGGCAGCGCCATGAGATTTCTGAGGGAAAAAGCAAGCCTTCTGGCTTGTCTGGTGTCTGTAGATGAGTGTTTAATAATAATACTTCTACTACCCCCTGGAAGGGTTTTCCATCACCTTTCCTCACCATAACTTATGTCACGGTATATATACATATACACACTCACATAAAAAAAAAAAGTCACATTTTAATATGATGGTGCTTTATCCTCTGGCTCCCCCTAGTGTTAGCTTTAAGTTTCACATTCTGTGAAACACCCAAATACTTCTGCCTCGTTTACAATTCTTCCGGGAATGTTTAATTGCCATGTGACAAAAAATACAGCAGCCGGAAGGTTGTTGCTATAGAAACTTTAGAAACTAAAGAAAGATATTTTTCATGGGTTCCGCAAAGTTTGCATTAAAAAAAACTTTTCGGACCTGAGATCACCTCGCCCCTCCTTCTAATTCTGTGAGAGCAAATCAGCTTCCGGCGAAGGGGAGGGGTAACTTAATTGGGGCGGGGCTATTAGGAAATTGCTATATATAAGATGAATTCTCGAACTATTAAACAGAGAATTTCTTCTTCTATGTCCCCAAATTTTTTTATGTTTTTGGGGTAAGCGTGTCCTTATTATCGTTCTTCATCCAGTAATAATGAAATGTGTTAATGGTTTCCCCCACCAGGTTACCTACAAGCCTGTCGAGCCCTCATGATCTGCTCTCTCCTTTTCGGGTTTTTCGCGTGTCTCTCTGGGATGCTGGGACTACAATGCACGAAGGTCGCCGACGGGAACGTAGCGCTGAAAGCGAAACTCGCCACGGCTTCAGGGGCCATGTCAATATTTGGAGGTGAGAATTAAGTCAATAATGTTCCATAATTTGTAGAGTCTATGTGACCCAACGAGGAGAAGAGCCACCGACACATAGATCATTCTATCCATGACACTCCTCATGGAGAGGGTCAGACTCTTCTCCGCTTAGTGACTCCTAAGACTTGTTGACCAGAGCTGTTCTTCGCTTTCCTGTACCTTTCCAGGTATCTGTGCTGGGATCGCCGTTTCTTGGTACGCTTTCAATATCACTAAGGAATTCTTCGACCCTCTTTACCCAGGAACCAAGTAAGTACTTCATGGTGACCAACTTAGCCAAGCACCTTGACCTGGCCCTGCCTAGACCAAGGCTTGAGTCTTCTTCATGTAGGATGTGAGCAAAGTAGACAAAACAAGTTAAAAAAAAACACCTTGTATCTCAAAAAAGTAGATGGCCCTGATTGTAGATCTGTCCACCAGAGGAGTCAAGCATGTTTTCTACAACGCTAAGTGAGGTATAGATTCCAACCAATGTACCACCAATGATGCCTGCTGAAATAGTGTGGAGATTTTAAAATATCTGCCCTCTGACATCAGAACTCAGGTGATGAACATGACATCACTGGCAACAGAAACCGATGGAAACGGAAGAACATTTTACTTTGTGCCCTATTTCTGGCGGGTGTTGTGGTCCAACCAAATTTTTTAGGCAATGTATCCTAAGCTTCTCCTGGGCTTCCAAGTCCATCTTGGTTGTCATAAAAAGCAACAAAAGGAAGAGAACGTGAAACCTAGAACACTTAGAACCTAGAACACATTTAACTACTATATCACCTCACATGGTCCTTGGCCTCATCTTACGTCAAAGATAAGAAAACACCTGTTGACTAAATGACTTTAGAGGAAGGACACTACTGACTTTGTACATCTCTCATGCTTTGTGCCATAGTTTTTCATTTTTGCTCCATAATGTGTGACGTGATTTTTTTCACCTTCTTCAGATACGAGATTGGGCCGGCTCTGTATGTCGGCTGGACGGGAGCCCTTCTCGATGTAGTTGGGGGTGCACTCCTCTGCTGCTCCATTAAACAAGTCTCAAAGGCCAAAACGTAAGTTGGTAAAACGTGTATTTGAGGGTTGTGATGCACCCGTGCTGGGTATACAGGTCATGGTGTAGTGGTGTGTGAGGGGAGGCTGGCACTGCCGCTGTCTGCGCTGTATCTGTGCTGTGTATACATGTCACGGTGTAGTAGTGTGTGAGGGGGAGGCTGGCACTGCCGCTGTCTGCGCTGTATCTGTGCTGTGTATACATGTCACGGTGTAGTAGTGTGTGAGGGGAGGCTGGCACTGCCGCTGTCTGCGCTGTATCTGTGCTGTGTATACATGTCACGGTGTAGCAGTGGGTGAGGCTGTTACATGTCACGGCGTAGTAGTGTGTGAGGGGAGGCTGCTGCTGTCTGCGCTGTATCTGTGCTGTGTATACATGTCACGGTGTAGTAGTGTGTGAGGGGGGGGCTGCCGCTGTCTGCGCTGTATCTGTGCTGTGTATACATGTCACGGTGTAGTAGTGTGTGAGGGGAGGCTGCCGCTGTCTGCGCTGTATACATGGAGATGTAGTCTATGCTATAACTGGCCCCTTAATTTACTCCGTGTCTCTTTCTCGTTCACAGTAAATACCCGTATAACTACCGCGCTACTCAGACGGCGTCCTCTGCCAAGCCCGGGCCCCAAGCTGCTCTCCCCCGATATGAATCCAGTAACAGTATTTGTAAATACGGCAAAAACGCCTACGTTTAAAACAAGAAAGGAGCTAAGACTGTACAGCATATGGCTGCCACAAGGTGACCCCCTGGGCACCTCGACTGCATCATACGTGTCCAAATCCCACAGTACTCTCTCATCCTCTTTATTTAGGGTCCGGTCCCATTTTCAGCCGTGAAATTTGGAAATATTCCTTTTTCCTGAACATTTTATGACCTCACGGAATGACATTTAAAAAGCAGAAGGCAGCATCGTTATTTCATTACATTTTTTTTTCTTCATTGAATCATCTCTGCAAGAGTCCGTATTCAACAATTTCCAAAAATCTTTGCAAAAAAAAAAAAAATTTGATTTTTTTTTTAACAATTTTTTATTACATTATATTTCTTGCCCGGATTTACAAACTGAGGGGTGGATAAAAAAAAATGTAAAAAAAAAATCCCTTTTTTTTAAATTTTTTTTTTTTTTTTCATATTTTTTTTAATTTCAATTTCATTATTTTATATTTCTTACCCGGATTTACAAACTGAGGGGTAGATAAAAAAAAATATTTTTTAAAAAATAAATATATATATATATTTTTCACCAATAAAATGAAGGAATACTATTTTTCCAGGCTGCCTTCAGAAGTTGTATCCTTGTTGGAGAAATTATGAAAAATGAAAAACAGACGGACTCCAAAAATCACAGAATTTTTTTGAGATTTTTTTTCCCACCTCGTGAGACATACTTCATAATTCAATTAGATTTTTATTTTCTTGTAAAAGACAATATTTTTGATGAATAAATACAGTATAATTTTATTTGTTAATTTTTAAAGGAATTTTTTTAAAAAATCTATAAACTTGTGATTTCGATGATATACACTGGAATTTTTCAAATATAGAATATATGAGCAGGTTTTTTTAAAATTTAAGCTGAAAATATGGAATTTTATTTCATTTCTTTCAAGGATTCAAACCACTGGACAGCAACTTTTTGAAGTTCGAAGGAATATTTCCACGTAGAGCTTTAAGTACTGTATATCTGATCATTTTATTAACAGTTTGCAATTGTGTTGTTTTTTTCAATGCCTGAATTATGGATATACTTAAAATTACACTATTTGGGATTATTTTTATAGATTCTGATTGTCACAGATCTCAAAAATTCACTTTTTTTAAATGAGAATATTTTTTTTTTTGCAACATTCCAAAAAAAATCATTAAAAAAGTAAGCCTCCTTTATGTTATAAATGACATCTTTTATATTTAAAGTGGGATTAATCATTTCACTTAACGTACAAAAATATTCCTACACGCCATGGCTGTGACTAATAGTCACCCATATTTAAGTCCCACCCATGCGGTTTCCATCCCTGCATAAACCACGCCCATGTACCTCCCATGCGGAGCACAAAATGAGAATATTGGAATTATTTGTGCGGAAAAGAACCTCAAAATGTTGAATCAGAGTGGGAAATCCCTTGAGACACAGTAATTCTTGGGATGTTCTCTTTTTTATTGGATAATATCTGTCAAACATCAACAATTTTTTAAAAAAAATCTCAAATATTTACCTTTTTTTTTGTTGTGTTTTTATCCCGCCCTAAAAATTTATAATTATGGAGTGGTAATTATAAACTCGAGTGTTGTCCACATGCAGCCATTTCAAGGACACTGGTTTGTGGAATAAATGAAGTTTGTGTTTTAAGGTTATTTTATAATGTTAATGGTCTTATATTTGTTTAGCTGACAAATAAATACTTAATTCTTCACTTGAGATGTTATGCTCCGATTTCATTTAATTCAAAGGGGAACGATGTGGATTTTTTTCTTAAATAAATGTTATTTTAAGTGCTGAGCCCGTATAGGATCGAGAGAATTTTTACCAATTCAATCTCAGAACCCCCTTCCTCTTGGGACCACCTTCGCCTCGACGCTGCTTCTTTACATATTCTTGACATTCCATCCTGATTGACCGTAAGATAGTTCTCCCTAGTCATTGTCCCCATGATTCTAGGTGAAGTCCTTCTTTCTTGGGTCTCGGGGTCACTTTCATTCTCCAGGCAGGGGGGGGGGAGCGGTGTTTAGCCACATCATTTTGCCTCTGAGCCCATTAAAGGCTACTTGGGGCTGCACCTGCCCTGGTGCATGGCTAGCCCCGGATCCGACCCCTCGCGAAGTTACTCACCCAGAAGAAGGAGAGCTCCAGGTAGCCACCCTGAGAGTTTCGGTGGTATGTAGAAAAACAGCCCCCGGGTGGTGAACACTAGAACACACGCTTATTCCTCAAACCACACATTGGGCTCTTGGTGCCAACTCTTCTTCTAATCCACAGTGGCCCCTGGACAGCATTGTAAATCCCAGTGCTAAACCAGTGTAAGCACTTGTGCCAGTGGATTTAGGTGACCCCGTTCATGACACGTTCCTGTCTTTAATACCTTTTCTGGATATTTTCTAATCAAATATTCTAAATTCTACTGATGCGATTGTTCACTTTGATTGAAGATTAAGGACCTTCCACGTTCCACGGGACGCTTGGTGGACACTCGGGTCTATACCGACTCGTTACAAGGGGGTTTCATTTTGTTTTGTAGGTTAAGGAACGTTAAGGGTGGTTCTTCTGTATTATCGTCCTATAATTAACCCCTTAAGGACAATGGGCAGTCCCAAAACCCATTGAAAACAATGTATTTTGAGCCCATACAGGTACGGGCTTTGTCATTAAGGGGTTAAATTGTGGATCCTTGAATCTGCTCTTATCTTTTTTATTTATTTTACTTTAAAAAAAAAAAATAATAATAATAACAGCAAAAAGGTTCGATAAGATTAAGTACCGATAAAATAACGCAGCCACGCGGCCTTAAAGCGCCAGGACAGCCTTGTCATCCTCAGCCTGTCCCTGAATGTCATTTTTTTGTGTGGATTATTATGTTTTTCATGATGATGTTGACGTGCTTTTCCATATGCATACTGACTCTGAGCTGAAACATGTCCTCTGCACTTGTGCTGAATCTGTACGGGATCAGATCGTATGTCACCAAAGATTTTTAATGAAAGAATAACGTATTCATGATTAAACGATTTTAAGGATTTAAGCTTATTTTCTAGAACCTCTCTACTGACCACTTCCGCTTCCACGTCTTCTTCTGCATTCTCTTCATCTTCTGTCTTCAACCTGCTATGTTCTTCCACATTTCCACGCACATAACCCGGCAGGAACTTCTGCCAAAAATGACGGCCTCCTCCCTCCAAAGCCATCATTTTGCCCTCACTCGAACTCTGGGCAATATGGCAGCGCTTGCGGTGACGTCCTCTCCCCGGATTGGAGGGTCTCAGAGTCACTGCGGGGAAACACATAACGGGCCCCAATGCCCGCCCACTTCCCATTCGACAAATCACGGACAATGCTAACAGGACCGCCCACTGATGTCAGCGGGACCTCCTACCAGATAGCCGGAGCCAGAATGTTTGCGGGTATGGGTGCAGGGGACCACTTTATAGGAGTCAGCAGCAAGTAATTATCAGTTGTGCCCTGAAAAGAAGGATGATAATCATACCAGCTCTCACGGTTTGCCCCTGAGCATCTGGGTTTTTGCCCCAATCTCAGGGTGAAGGGGCAGATTCTCAGGGTCACACAGTCTGGAGCTGACTGAGCAGTTTGGGTAACACATACGGTGAGTCACTACATACACTCTTCACGAAGGGCTATTAAAGGGTTAAATGCTGATATGGCAACCCTACGGAACCGCCTTTCCCAAAGGGACAGTTGGAAGGTATGTATTCCATCTCAAAAGACTGAGATGGCTTGCTGGCATTTGCATAGTGAGGCTGCCGTGCCCAGATGTCTCGGACAGAACATAGATGGTGACCGGCACACATGAAGTGCTGCCCTCTGCAGGATGTGGGGGGTATAACTGAATAACTGATTCCCTTCAATGAGTTTATAAATCCCCCATCCTGCAGGGGGCAGCACTTCACATCCGATAGTCAGCATAAGTATGGAGTTTGTGGAGGGTAGTAAGAGCCACAGTGGAAACTGGACCCCTCCTTGGCTGAAACCTGCAGAGGGGGCTGCATCTTCTTGGTCCTCTTCAAGGGTGTTATGAAGGGGGGGGACACAGAAGTCTTCAAGGAGAGATGAGGGACGAACGTACCACCACCAGCAAAAAAGAGTTGAATCTTCCGGGGTACGGCTCCACCGAGGCATTTACTTCAAAACGTATCCGTTACCGTACATTAAAATACAAATGTTTAGGAGAATAATGGGGTTTATTTACCCCACTTAATTTATAAAGCCGTTCCCTGCTGTTTCTATACACAGTATCGGGGCTTTTAGGGCAGTAGAACCCTGCGATCCCCTCATACCCAGCAAACATTCTGGGTGCCTAGAAAAGAGGGGCATCAGGGGAAGAGAAAGGGGCATCCAGGGCAGGAGAGAGGAGAAAAGCATTTGAGGGAGGAGAGAAGAGCATCGGGAGAGGAAAGAGGGGCATCAGTGATGCAGAGAGGGCGGGAGAGACTGACATCAGGGAAGGAGAGAGAGAGGCTTCGGGGGAGGAGAGAGGGGCATCAGGGGCAGGAGAGAGGGGCATCAGGGGCAGGAGAGGGGGCATCAGGGGCAGGAGAGGGGGCATTAGGGGAAGGAGAGAGGCACTGGCCAAGCTAAACAGGGACAGTTGTCAGTTGTGTAATGATGGTTGGTTACGCATCTCTGAGCATGCAACACCCAATCAGAATTTAGAAGACAGTCGATGACTGATAACAAAGTTGCAAATCAGGCGTCAAAACACTTGACAGCCAATTGCATCGAGCCGTAGGCGTGACCCTGCGATGACTGACTGTCGAGCAGCTCACGCGTCAGCCAATGATGAACCGGCTGTCATTCTGCTCGCGTAACCTAGGCGGCATCGAGGGCAATCATCCACTGGTAAGTAAGGGGGCGGGGTTATCAAATGATCGCTCTAAACGCTAGAGGTAAAACACGGTTCTTTGTCGCCGGAGCCTTTTATAACAATGTTTTCACACTAATGCATTCATTGTTCCTGTAAATGATGCGGTATGTGTAATGCGGTGATGGGGAGGGGACGTATGTCGAAGTAACTAGCATTTATAGCTCTAGTGATGCGAACTCTAAAGCTCGTCCAGCGTAGTGTTTTATTAGTTTCCATGGTTCCGCCCTCTTAGGCCGTTCTTCCAATCGGGTTTCCACACGATATCCCGTAAGCGTTGCTCATTGGTTACCCTTAGTGCAGGCTCGCTTGGTGGTTGGCAGGCAGGTAGTGATGGAAGCGGAAGTGTAAAGTGAGCGGACGAGCTGCAGGTATGTGGCTGAGCTGGGAATAAATGGTGACTGGAAGTATGTGAGGCATGTCAGGGGGGATATTGGGGGTAATGTGTGTGGGGGAGGGGTGTCAGGGGGGGATATTGGGGGTAATGTGTGTGGGGAGGGGTGTCAGGGGGGATATTTGGGGTGATGTGTTTTGGGGGGTGAGACTAGGGGCAGTGTGAGGGGGGCGGTATGTCACGAGGTGACACTAGGAGCAGTGTGTGGGGGGGTGACACTAGGGTCACTGTGTAGAGGGGTGTGTCAGGAGGTGACACTAGGGCAGGGGGGGTGACACTACGGGCAGTGTGTAGGTGGGGTG
Organism: Spea bombifrons; assembly: GCF_027358695.1. NCBI lineage: Eukaryota > Metazoa > Chordata > Amphibia > Anura > Pelobatidae > Spea > Spea bombifrons. The sequence goes on along the minus strand of NC_071090.1, from coordinate 108,665,114 downwards.
TGTCAGGGGGTGACACTAGGGCAGTGTGTGGGGGGTGACACTAGGGGCAGGGGGGGTGACACTAGGGGCAGTGTGTAGGTGGGGTGTGTCAGGGGGTGACACTAGGGCAGTGTGTGGGGGGTGACACTAGGGGCAGTGTGTAGGTGGGGTGTGTCAGGGGGTGACACTAGGGCAGTGTGTGGGGGTGACACTAGGGGCAGTGTGTAGGTGGGGTGTGTCAGGGGGTGACACTAGGGCAGTGTGTGGGGGTGACACTAGGGGCAGTGTGTAGGTGGGGTGTGTCAGGGGGTGACACTAGGGCAGTGTGTGGGGGGTGACACTAGGGGCAGTGTGTAGGTGGGGTGTGTCAGGGGGTGACACTAGGGCAGTGTGTGGGGGTGACACTAGGGGCAGTGTGTAGGTGGGGTGTGTCAGGGGGGTGACACTAGGGCAGTGTGTGGGGGGTGACACTAGGGGCGGGGGGTGACACTAGGGGCCATTGGTTATGCTCCCCCGTAGTGCGGTTGGATCCGGCCGGAGAGGCTCGCTGGGGTTGGTCCTGCGCGATGCGCATCGCCTGGTAAAGCCGCCAGCTCATCGTACGCATAAAACATTGCAAAGCATCGTAATAATAATATCTGCGCATGTTTGCGATTCGTGATGTTTGCACTTGGGGTGGGACGTCACGCTGGTCGGAAATCAGCAAATAGAGCCGCGAATGTCACCGAAACCCTGAGATTTCAGGCACAAGTTTCATGATATTTAAAGAAAAAAAAATTATATAGTATTACGAGCAATATAACAAGATATATATATATATATATATAATGTGTGTGTAAAATGTTTCTTTTCATAATAATTTAAATATTTATTACCAACAATATACTTAAATTCAACATTATTGTTAATATATGTAAATCTTAGTTTTTCATAATATTTTTAATATACTTTATTATTATTAATATATATATCTATATGTAAATGTTTATCTTTTGTCATTTTTTATTATTATAATCAACTATTTATTAATAATTTATTAATTTTTTTTAATATAATTTTTGCATATTTATTAATCTTTTATACTCAACAATAGAATGAATATTATTATTAATAGCATTTATATATGTTAATGTTTGTGTTTTACATTTCTGAATAGTTTTCTCAATAATTTGTGTCTCGTTTTGCTGACAGCCCCGGCGGAGAGAGAGCTTCCGGAATTCCTCGAAGCAACCGCGTCCGGGAATGGAGAGAGAGAAGCGGAGTGTGACGGGGATCCTGTCATCTCTCTCTCTCCTCTGTGTGCTTCTGGATCTCCAGTTGGATGGTAAGGGGTTAAAGTTATCAGGACAGGCTGAGACAGCTCCCGGTCTGTATGTAATGTAGATGATGTGACTGCGTTATCAGGACTGGTCAGACAGCGGCGGGTGTGTATGTAATGTAGGGGATGTGACTGCGTTATCAGGACTGGTCAGACAGCGGCGGGTCTGTATGTAATGTAGTGGATGTGACTGCGTGTTATCGGGACTGGTCAGACAGCGGCGGGTCTGTATGTAATGTAGGGGATGTGACTGCGTTATCAGGACTGGTCAGACAGCGGCGGGTGTGTATGTAATGTAGGGGATGTGACTGCGTTATCAGGACTGGTCAGACAGCGGCGGGTGTGTATGTAATGTAGATGATGTGACTGCGTTATCAGGACTGGTCAGACAGCGGCGGGTGTGTATGTAATGTAGGGGATGTGACTGCGTTATCAGGACTGGTCAGACAGCGGCGGGTCTGTGTGTAATGTAGGGGATGTGACTGTGTTATCAGGACTGGTCAGACAGCGGCGGGTGTGTATGTAATGTAGGGGATGTGACTGCGTTATCAGGACTGGTCAGACAGCGGCGGGTGTGTATGTAATGTAGATGATGTGACTGCGTTATCAGGACTGGTCAGGCAGCGGCGGGTGTGTATGTAATGTAGGGGATGTGACTGCGTTATCAGGACTGGTCAGACAGCGGCGGGGCTGTATGTAATGTAGGGGATGTGACTGTTATCAGGACTGGTCAGACAGCGGCGGGTGTGTATGTAATGTAGGGGATGTGACTGCGTTATCAGGACTGGTCAGACAGCGGCGGGTGTGTATGTAATGTAGATGATGTGACTGCGTTATCAGGACTGGTCAGACAGCGGCGGGTCTGTATGTAATGTAGGGGATGTGACTGCGTTATCAGGACTGGTCAGACAGCGGCGGGGCTGTATGTAATGTAGGGGATGTGACTGCGTTATCAGGACTGGTCAGACAGCGGCGGGGCTGTATGTAATGTAGGGGATGTGACTGCGTTATCAGGACTGGTCAGACAGCGGCGGGTGTGTATGTAATGTAGGGGATGTGACTGCGTTATCAGGACTGGTCAGACAGCGGCGGCTCTGTATGTAATGTAGATGATGTGACTGCGTTATCAGGACTGGTCAGACAGCGGCGGGTCTGTATGTAACGTCGGGGATGTGACTGCGTTATCAGGACTGGTCAGACAGCGGCGGGTGTGTATGTAATGTAGGGGATGTGACTGCGTTATCAGGACTGGTCAGACAGCGGCGGGTCTGTATGTAATGTAGGGGATGTGACTGCGTTATCAGGACTGGTCAGACAGCGGCGGGTGTGTATGTAATGTAGGGGATGTGACTGCGTTATCAGGACTGGTCAGACAGCGGCGGGTGTGTATGTAATGTAGGGGATGTGACTGCGTTATCAGGACTGGTCAGACAGCGGCGGGTGTGTATGTAATGTAGGGGATGTGACTGGGTTATCAGGACTGGTCAGACAGCGGCGGGTCTGTATGTAATGTAGGGGATGTGACTGCGTTATCAGGACTGGTCAGACAGCGGCGGGTCTGTATGTAACGTCGGGGATGTGACTGTGTTATCAGGACTGGTCAGACAGCGGCGGGTGTGTATGTAATGTAGGGGATGTGGCTGCGTTATCAGGACTGGTCAGACAGCGGCGGGTGTGTATGTAATGTAGGGGATGTGACTGCGTTATCAGGACTGGTCAGACAGCGGCGGGTCTGTATGTAATGTAGGGGATGTGACTGCGTTATCAGGACTGGTCAGACAGCGGCGGGTGTGTATGTAATGTAGGGGATGTGACTGCGTTATCAGGACTGGTCAGACAGCGGCGGGTGTGTATGTAATGTAGGGGATGTGACTGCGGTATCAGGACTGGTCAGACAGCGGCGGGTCTGTATGTAATGTAGGGGATGTGACTGCGTTATCAGGACTGGTCAGACAGCGGCGGGTCTGTATGTAACGTCGGGGATGTGACTGTGTTATCAGGACTGGTCAGACAGCGGCGGGTGTGTATGTAATGTAGGGGATGTGGCTGCGTTATCAGGACTGGTCAGACAGCGGCGGGTGTGTATGTAATGTAGGGGATGTGACTGCGTTATCAGGACTGGTCAGACAGCGGCGGGTCTGTATGTAATGTAGGGGATGTGACTGCGTTATCAGGACTGGTCAGACAGCGGCGGGTGTGTATGTAATGTAGGGGATGTGACTGCGTTATCAGGACTGGTCAGACAGCGGCGGGTGTGTATGTAATGTAGGGGATGTGACTGTTATCAGGACTAGGGCTGCAACAACTAATCGATAAAATCGATAATAATCGATAATGAAATACGTTGGCAACGAATTTCATTATCGATTAGTTGAATCGATTATTATCGATTATAAAATGAGGGTTTTTTCAGAGCAAACGCTCTGAAAAATCCCCCTCATTATATAATCCGTTTAGTCTGACTCACCGTCTCACAGCAGCAGCTCCTACTTACTCCCCCTCCCTGTAATCACTGTGACAACTGGCCCCGCCCCTTCCTTCTCCAGGCCAGAACCACATGGCTGTGACACTCATCTAACTGTAAGTATAAAATTAATATTTGGGCTACTGAAAGTCAGGGGAGGTGGGGGTTAATTTAGGGGCAGTTATGGTTAATGGGGTGTTTAGGGTTAATTTAGGGGCAGTTATGGTTAATGGGGTGTTTAGGGGCAGCTATGGTTAATGGGGTGTTTAGGGGCAGTTATGGTTAATAGGGTGTTTAGGGTTAATTTAGGGGCAGTTATGGTTAATGGGGTGTTTAGGGTTAATTTAGGGGCAGCTATGGTTAATGGGGTGTTTAGGGGCAGTTATGGTTAATAGGGTGTTTAGGGTTAATTTAGGGGCAGTTATGGTTAATGGGGTGTTTAGGGTTAATTTAGGGGCAGTTATGGTTAATGGGGTGTTTAGGGTTAATTTAGGGGCAGCTATGGTTAATGGGGTGTTTAGGGTTAATTTAGGAGCAGCTGTGGTTAATGGGGTGTTTGGGGTTAATTTGAGGCAATTGTGTGTTTAGGGTTAATTTAGGGGCTCTTGTGGTTGACATGGTCTTTAGGGTTAATTTAGGGGATGCTGTGGTTAATGAGGTGTTTAGGGTTAATTTAGGGTAGTTGTTTTGATGGGGTATTTAGAGTTAATTTAGGGGTAGTTATGGTTAATGGGGTGTTTAGGGTTAATTTAATGATGAGGACTGAGGGTTAATTTAATAAAGTTAACTTAAGGTGCAGTTAGAGATAAAGGGGGGCAGACTAAGGGGAATCTAAATCCTGGGGGCAGTGAAGATTAACCCAGTACTTACTTATAAAAGTATGGTGTCAGTGTGCTGTGAACGGGTCTGTGACTCTATGAGGGGACTATGAGATATCTGGGGGGTATAAGGCATATCTGGGGAAGACGGAGTGACATATCTGGGGGTATAAGGCATATACAGTATATAAGGCATATGTGGGGAGGGCAGTATGGCATGTCTGGGGAGGACGGAGTGGTGTATCAGGGTGTATAAGGCATATCTGGGGCCACAGTGGTATATCTGGGGGTAGAGTGGAGTGGCATATGTGGGGAGGGCAGCGTGGCATGTCTAGGAGGCAGCGTGGCATGTCTGGGGAGGATGGAGTGGTGTATCAGGGGGTATAAGGCGTATCAGGCACAGTGGCATATGTGGGGGTGGAGTGGCATATGTGGGAGGCAGCGTGGCATATGTGGGAGGCAGCGTGGCATATGTGGGAGGCAGCGTGGCATTTGTGGGAGGCAGCGTGGAGTGGTATATATGGGAGGCAGCCTGGAGTGGTATATGTGGGAGGCAGTGTATAGTGGCATATGTGGGAGGCAGCGTGGAGTGGCATATGTGGGAGGCAGCGTGGAGTGGCAGATGTGGGAGGCAGTGTGGAGTGGCAGATGTGGGAGGCAGCGTGGCGTGGCAGATGTGGGAGGCAGCGTGGAGTGGCATATGTGGGAGGCAGCGTGGAGTGGCATATGTGGGAGGCAGCGTAGAGTGGCATATGTGGGAGGCAGCGTGGCATATGTGGGGGGGGGGCAGCATGGCATGTCTGGGAGGCAGCGTAGCAAGCCTGGGCTCAAATGTGTATAAATTGGGGGGGGGGTGGTTAGGAAATAAAGACAAGAAATGCATTTTATCAAAGTTTTTTTTTATTCTGCTGTTTGTATTTAACATCATTTGTTTATTAAATTATTTTAAATAAATGAAAAATTTACATTCATTTTTTTATCCGATTAATCGACAAAATAATCGGCCAACTAATCGATTATGAAAATAATCGTTAGTTGCAGCCCTAATCAGGACTGGTCAGACAGCGGCGGGTGTGTATGAAATGTAGGGGATGTGACTGCGTTATCAGGACTGGTCAGACAGCGGCGGGTCTGTATGTAATGGGGATGTGACTGCGTTATCAGGACTGGTCAGACAGCGGCGGGTTTTGTATGTAATGGGGATGTGACTGCGTTATCAGGACTGGTCAGACAGCGGCGGGTGTGTATGTAATGTAGGGGGTGTGACTGCGTTATCAGGACTGGTCAGACAGCGGCGGGTGTGTATGTAATGTAGGGGGTGTGACTGCGTTATCAGGACTGGTCAGACAGCGGCGGGTGTGTATGTAATGGTGTGTGTTTGGTATGTAGGAGGTTTCGCAGCGAGTCACGCAGAGGTCGAAGGTCACCTGGAGATGGGTCGGAAGCTGTTAGCGGCCGGGCAGCTGGCAGAAGCTCTCTCTCACTATCACTCCGCGGTGGGTGAGTATACTGCGGGGAGGAATAACTCCAGCACCTGGCCCCGCCGGGTATCTCTTATAACGGCTGGAGGAGGAGGGGGAGGAGAGAAGCTCACGTTATTTATTCATCTTAACCCTTTATTTCCCAGATGGGGATCCAAACAACTACCTGACGTATTATAAGCGGGCGGCCGTGTATCTGGCCCTGGGCAAGTTCCGATCGGCCCTTCCCGACCTCAGCAAGGCCATCGATCTCAAGGCAGACTTCATGGCGGTGAGTTCCCTGCGGGAAAATCATCTCTAGTCGCCCGGGAGCAGATACCCCAAAATACCCTCTTATGTGTCCCAGGACCCACCCCCCCTCCTCCTCAGCGCCATCTTTAATACAGGATGTTGGCATATGACATCATATCCTGGCGCTCCGTGTCATAAAAGGCGCTCTTTTCCGGCAATGTCTTCCATGAAGAAGGAAAACAATTTTATTATTAGTATTTTATTATCCTATAAAGACTTCCCGCTTCTGCCGGGAGGCTCTTCCACTTATCTACTACCCTCCCACTATAGTAAAAACTATGATTTTTCCTTTTTTTTATGTTCTCCTCAGGCCAGACTCCAGAGGGGGAACATCCTCCTAAAACAGGGGAGTACCGCGGAGGCCAAGGAAGACTTCGAAGCCGTGGTGAGTCTCCCCCTTAAAACCAGAGCCTTGACGCGCCCCCCCATCCCGCGCCCCCCCATCCCACGCCCCGTATTAATCCTGCCTTCTCTTTACGACAGCTGGCTAGTAGCCCGACTAACGAGGAAGCCCGCGCCCAGCTGGAGAGGCTCGCGGAAGTGGATCGTGGCCTCGAGGCGGCTCGGGAGGCCCACGATAGACAGGATTACGGAGGGGCCATAGCCCTGCTGGAGAAAGTGATTGAGGTGACGGCCCCGGGGTGGGGGGAGGGCAGACTCCCAGGTCCTCCTGACCGCCCCGCCCCGCGATATACGCTGACTCCGCCTTCTCTCTATACGTAGCTGTCCCCGTGGGACCCCGATGTCCGAGAGCTGCGATCCGAGTGCTACCTCCACGTCGGGGACCTGAGCCGAGCCGTGCAAGACCTGAAACCCACGACCAAGCTGCGCAACGACAACAGGGCGGCCTACCTCAAACTGAGCAAGCTCCACTACAGCATGGGGGAGCACGAGGAGAGCTTGAGGTGAGGGAGGGAGCCGCGGCATGGCGGAGAGCAGGGAGAGAGAGTCCGGGGACCACAGCCCGTCTCGTTTTTTCTCTTTTAGTAACGTGCGGGAGTGTCTGAAGCTCGACCAGGACGACAAAGATTGCTTTTCGCATTATAAACAAGTTAAAAAGCTTTCCCGGCAGCTGGAATCGGCAGAAGAATTCGTTCGGGAGCAGAGGTGAGCGCTCTGTGCGTTCTCGCTTCTCACTCATTTTTCGATTTTCGGTCTCGCACCCTCTCTCCGAATGTCTCCTTACTTCAGTGTCCCCCGTCTTCTTTTTTTCGCAGCTCTGCATCTTCTCTTACCTCGTCATCGTCTTCTGTCCTCTTTCTTCGTGTTGCTTCTCTCTCCAGTGTCGGCTCAGTTAACCGGGACTCCCGGAGCAATTTCACAAAAGGGGTGGGGCCTCTGCACACACACCCTCTCCCCTATTGGAGAAACGGGGGAGAGGCTGTGCCCGTGGCTCCACCCTTTTTTGCGGAAATAATCTGAGAGGCCAGAGTAGTGCAGACGGAGTTTCTGCGCCTCTTATTCCCCCGTGAATCTGTCTGCGTTATTCTGGCCTCTCCAAATACTTCCACGATCGGGCGGAGCCACAGGGGCAGCCTCTCCCTCCGTTTCTCCAATAGGCAAGAGGGTGTGTGCTTAGGCTCCACCCCTTTCATGAAATTGCTCCAGGAGTCCTGGTTAACGCAGCTGACCCCGGGGAGAAGCGGCACGAAGAAAGAAGACGGGCAACCAATGATACAGCGCAATGCGTTTCCGCCTAGCAACAGCTTCTTTAAGGTGATCTACAGGGGGGGGGATTCCATTAATGAAGTGAATTAAACGAAAAGCTGGGGTGGGAAAGGGTTACTGTGTGTGCCTGCATGCTTTGTGTATGCGGAAATGCTAATCAGCAGCGATTTCTATCCGGGGCGCAGATATGAAGCCGCCATTGAGAAGTTCGAAGCCGCCATGAAAACGGAGCCTCAGGTGGAGGCTTATAGGAGGAGAGCGAAGCAGAGGATCTGTCACTGCCTGTCCAAGGTACGCACGTGTACAGAGCGTGTATACTGTCAGGTCCCGCTATTCTTCTACCCGGGACATGTACCTCAGGGAGACGGACACGCGTGTTAACGGTCACGTCTTGGTTTATTTCTCTGTTGACCCCAGAGCCAGCAAGCGGAGCAGGCCATCGCGGTGTGCACGGAAGCCCACCAGAGAGACCCGCAGAACCCACTCATCCTCCGAGACCGCGCCGAAGCACACATACTCAACGAGGAGTATGAGAAGGGTAGGGTGAATCCGATGGGTGGAAATGCCGTGTGGTTATAGATGAGACTGAGGAGTCCTGCAGTAGTGTGAGGAGGGGACTGTGTATGGTGCACTTAGTATGCAGAGAGCAGGCTATGTTCTTGACTGAGTGTGTTAAGGATTTTTTGGAACAGCCTCCCGGCAGAGGCAGTAGAGGGTAATGCAGTGCGGGGATTTATACATGCGTGGGATAGATATACGGCTCCTGAATCTCTCTCATTCTCCGCTTCTTCTCTCTGCCTCCCAGCCGTGGAGGATTTCCAGCAGGCCAAAGAGCTGGACGGGGAGAACGAAGAGATTAAAGAAGGGCTAGAGAGAGCCCAGAAGCTGCTCAAACAGTCCAGGAAAAGAGACTACTACAAAATACTCGGCGTGAAAAGGTGAGCCCCCCCAGACACCCCGTGAAGGGTTAAAGTGCATTAGGGTTTGATACTCGGGGTTCTTCCTCCCGATAGGAACGGCGCATAGAGCTTAAGAACGATGTTTGCCAATTGCAAGAAAATGTATAGATCAACGAGAAGCAAGGCTTCGTAAAACGGGATCGGTAAAGCTGTGACATCACTGTCCAATCCGTTATGCAAATGAGAAACCGTTCATTTGCATATGAGGCTGTGCGGTAGGATAAATTCCGGCTCGTGCCGTGCGCCGCGGCCTCATCCACCTCCTGAACGGATTTTATTCCATCCTCGTAGGAACGCCAACAAACAGGAAGTGATCAAAGCGTACAGGAAGCTGGCGCAGCAGTGGCACCCGGACAACTTCCAATCAGAGGACGAGAAGAGGGAGGCTGAAAAGAGGTTCATAGACATAGCGGCCGCTAAAGAGGTTTTAACGGACCCGGGTACTGTATTATTAAAACAATTTATTATTATTCATTCATTAATAATAATATTATTACCTTTCATTTATTAAATCGTTCCTTCTTCCAGTTTTATTTTAACCCTTTGTATTACCCTCCCTATATAACTACTGTTATTCCATTTAACTCTCCCTGTAACCCCTCCCATTCCCCCTGTAACCCCTCCCATTACAGCAGGCAGCCCCTCCTTCTCTTGACCTCCTTTTAATATCCCCCCCTTTTTAATTTTTTTTAACCCTTTCCACAGAAATGCGACAGAAGGTGGACGCCGGGGAAGATCCGTTGGACCCGGAGAACCAGCAGGGGTCCGGACACCACCAGCAGTGGCCTTTCGAGTTTAACCCTTTCAGCTCAGGGAACTTTCACTTCAAATTCAACTTCAACTGAACCCTTCAGGCTGCGAATTTCCATTTGGGATATTTATTGTTTACACCGAGCGCCGACTCTTCCCCCAAAGTCTCGGATTCTGGGGTTTTTGTTTTTTATTTGTTTTTTTTTTGGAAAGACTTTTAGACATCGGAGAAAAATGGGGGGGGAGGTTTTAGCGTCTTTGAGCAGCTTGATGCGCCCGGCGCGATCTCTCCGGGATCAGGAGGGGCGAGAGATCGGAATTTTATTGACTTTCTTTACAATCGGAAATGAAAATATAAAAGAATTTATATTAAAAAAAACAAAAAAACTGGGATGGAGGAAAGAAGTGAGATATTAATAAAAGTAAAAACACCACGTCGGCGGATATGATATGTGATATATGTATGTGATATATTTATGGTGAATGTAAAGATGTCGGCGGGGTTTGCGAGAGTCGATGTGTCCCCGTAAAGGAAATAATGGGCAAGTCGGGTGGCCCAGTTGGGATTCTGATCCATCCCCCCCCAACACAGGTCCACGTGGGGCTTTCCTTACATTCAAATTGGGTGCTGGTGGCCACCAAAAGATCAGCATTACTTACAGATATTTCATACTTTGTTACGGGGGAAGCCACGTCGTGCTCTGTTCATTTATTTTATATGGCATTGCCTGTAAATTGTGACGTTCGTAAAAAAAAAATATGATGGGAGGTATGAGTCGCGCAGGTTTCGCGTGTTAAGTGATCTGCATGGGCCTTTGATGCTGATCCTGGTCGTTCAGCACCATGGTGAGCATCAATAGACTTTCAGTCCTTTCTTCGCTGTATTAGCCTCTACCACGACTGCTGGCAGGCTGTTCCACTTATCCACCACCCTCTCAGTGAAGTAAAACTTCCCTACATTCCCTCGGAGCCTCTAGTGTTAGGTTACGGCGTCTTCCCTCCTGCGCTTTTCCTGGTGTCCTGACAATCAGGTCTTCTTCCCTTCCTATCTCTGTTAGGCCTCAGACTGATGATTTAGTTCTTGGCTGTGGGGGAGGGGGGTCCTCATGCCACATAAAGCCATTATTTCCGGGACTCATCTAATTCTTCCCTGCAGCTGACCGTCGCGTATAGTGCTGCCCCCCGCAGTACGTCGGAGGGATAACCTCATAGAAGCAGATCGATTACTTCATGAGGTTTATTTGCCTCCAATGTTACAGAAAGCAATTTAAAGGCGATGGTCAGCTGTATGTGAATTACATGTGGCATGGGGGAAAAAATACGCTGATATGGCAACTGTAACCACAAGCTATAGAGCTCACGTGTTGAGGTTCATAGACGTTGCCCCCAAAACAAACCTTCACCGAGATAAGACGCAAAAGTTTCTTCTTAACAAGCTGACGTTTTAACTGACCAAGGAGGGAGACGTGTTTAATAGGGGAGGGACGAACCTTTAAATACGTCATACTGGTCTCAAACGGGTCCCGGTATGAAGGACTGAACCGTGACTCACGCACCTCATGACCTTTTAAAGCTGAAGTTCCACCTATGAAACGCTGCATTCCAAATAACCTTCCGTGTCCTCTTCTTGTTCTCCTTTTTTGTTCTCTCTTCTTTCTTCTCTTATGTTTCTTCTTCCGCGTCTCCGTGGACGTAACCTCCCGCCAAACTTCCACCCAAGGGGACATCCTGACCAGAAGCTCCACCATTTTGGCTAAAGTTCATGCCTGGTAATCGCATAGAAAAATAAGCTTCCGGTGGCGTCCTCCCTGATTCTCCACCATTTTGGCGGAAGTTCACGGGGAGGTGATATCTTCGGAGATGTGGAAGAAGAACGAGAAGATGCGAGTCACCGGAAGCATCTTCTCCTTCATCTTCTGTCTTTCATCTTCTCCTTCGTCTTCTCTCTTCGTCCGTTTCTCCGCACCATAACCTGGCAGGATCTTCCATTATATATTGTGAAGGGTTAACCCCCGAGCTTCTGACACGAACAGCGAGGAGGCTCCTGTATTAGTCATATTGAAACAGGCCGGTGGTTAACCTTTCGAGTGCTGGAGTGCAAACCTTTGTGGCTGTGATGGCGTAATGTAAATGATTGACAGCTGGCTGCGCTGCCATTCATATATATAATAATTATTAATCCCTGACTGTATCGTCCCCTCCCCCCCTCTAATAGTAATAACATCCCGGTGCCGTCCCCGGCCTGCTGTCATTGTGCCCCATGAACCTTGATCTTTCCCTTATCATTAAATAAACACTCGGCTGGGTCTGAGCGCGTCGGATCAGACACACCGGATTCAGACGGCGCAGGGCACGCACCGATCCCCGCATCCCCCCCAAGCATGTGCACCGGCAAATGCTCCCGCTTCGTGGGGCTCTCCCTGCTCCCCATGGCCCTGATGTGCATCATCGCAAACATTTTACTGATGTTCCCCAACGGCAAGACGAGCTACACCAGCCACATCACCATGCAAGTGTGGCTGATGGGCGGCGTGGTGGGAGGAGGCCTCTTCGTAAGTACCGTCTTCGCTCCTTGCGCCCCCTCGTATTGCCCTCCATTCTTCTCCTTCTAAATAATAGGGTCACAAAGTCACATAAAAAGTCTTGGTAAAGCCACGCCCCTCCACACCTCTAACCGTAACCCCCCCACCCTCCCAAAAAAAGAAAAGCGCCTTTCTTTGGGCATCTGAAATATTGAGTGACGGGGTCCGGGGGTTGGATGCTGGCACCTTGGCTGCGGAGTTTTTGGGATGTATCATTTTATTTTGTGTCTTAGTTGCAGTTCCACACATAGCCACCGGGGGCTCCAGTGTAAAAAGGGTTTTAGGTAGCCTGGATTTATTATTTTTTTTAATTAATTTTTGTTGCTCAGCGTCATGACTGGATAGTGAATAATTGGGCCTGAAATATAAAAATAGAACAACACAGAACCTGTCGGCAGATCCCCCCGCTCCCCCCCCCCGTCTGTCTATCCCATGCATGTTTAAATCCCCTCTTTGTGTTAGTCTCTACCACTTCTGCCAGGAGACTGCGCCACTTATCTACCCCCCTCTCAGTAATGATAAACATCCTTCCATTCTATCTCAGCTTCTGACCCTCTAGTGTTCTGGCCTATTGTTGTAACGTTTCTCCTCTTTTAAAATAAACTCCCCCCCCCCCGTACTTTGTTGTTTGTTGCTCTATGAGTAAGCACTCGGTTAGGTTTTGCCCTCGGTCAGCCATCTCCTTGCATGGTGGCCGGGCGAGACCCAGTGGGACGGTTATGTGTATTTTGTCCCAATTGGTGCTTTTCTCACTACTATATACAGCTGAAACCCCTGCTTGAATACAGGTGACTCCGTTCAGAATATCTTTACTTCCTGACAGGTCAAAAGGGCTGCCGTTATCAGTGGGTAGTGATGTCACAACACCCCCCCCCCACCCAATTACTCCCAGCAAACGGATTTCCAACCAGTTACCGTGGGACGATGAAAGACTGAAATGTTCCTCGGTCCAACCCATAAGGCACATTCCAAATATGTCTCCCGAAAAGACTTCTGGTAATGGCCCAGAATGCTCCAATCGGGGGCAGCCTATGGATCTATTGCCCCCTCTGCCCCGCTCACCAGCCGTCCCCTGGTGCCTACTAACCCTAGTGACCTCACCAGTGACGCATGAACTTCCATCTCGTGTTGGCCTACTGCATAGTCCTTACCTTTGCTCGTAGTCATGCCTACCGTCGTCTTCGCTGATGGCATTCCATGGTTATGAATGTTATCAGACGATTGGCTTATTGATTAAATCCCGCGTGCTGACTTCCTGTTTCACGTTCTACATGCCGAATGTCCAGGGATGCCATCAGAAGTTTTGAGGACCTACACCAACTAGGGTTTCATTGATAGGCACCATCTACCCTGACCCTTTCTTGAATCAGAAAAGGAGGAGTCCACAGCAACATCTAAAAAGTTCATAACCCCCCTCGGGCCTACTTGTTAAACGGCTAACACCCCTTGACCTCAGGTGTTAAAAAGCCCACCTGCCCCAACCATACCCTCCTCCATGCCTGGGTGACCACATGTCCCCGTTTATTATGTTAATATTTGTCAACGCTGAACCAAATGCGGGAATTTTTTCATATTTCCGTTTTCGCCTGTTTTTTTTGTTTTGTTTTTTTTTTAAATCTCCTTGCGTTTCCTCAGATATTGTGATGTCACAGGCAGTCATGTGACCCAAACATGTCATCTTCAGAAACAAGCTCGGCGGTCATCTCTGTTTGTCCAGGGAAAATCTCGATACGCCGACCTTGACGTGCACATCCGTAGTAGATATTTTATATTATTTTTTTTTATTTTTTAACTTACTTTTATTTTTTTCTTATGCCTTCTTAAATGCCCAAAAAATTCCAAAGGTGGCGATCGGGATTAGGAAGAAATATTTCTGTATCTTTGTGACCTATTGCTAGCTGTTCATTTTTTTTCATTTTATTTAATATACATTTTTTTTACTTTTTTATTATTATTATTTATATTTTGTTGATTAAAAAAAAAACATGACTAATTTATAAAGCCGTTTCCTGCTGTTTCTATACACATTATCGGGGCTTTTAGGGCCGTGGAACCCTGCGATCCCCTCATACCCGGCAAACATTCCGAGCTCCTAGAAAAGTGGGGCATCAGGGGAGGAAAAAGTTAAATCTAAACACAGTTACATTGGATATATGAGGTATCCTTACTGTAAAAATGTTGTCTGATGTCATATAATGTATATATTACATCACGTTACTTTTTATTGATATAGCGCCAGCAGATTCCGTGGCGCTGCTAGGATAAGGGGCGTTGAAAATACTTTTTTGGGGTTCTTCAATCTTTTTTTTGTCTCCGTCTTCAGGTCCTGTGTCCAGCGTTCGCTGCGGTTCGCGCAGGCGGGAAAGGCTGCTGCGGGGAAGGGTGCTGTGGAAACCGCTGCAGGGTACGTTCGGACACAACATAAGCCATGGTCGCTCCTCTAAAGACCTGCTGTCTTCTGGATTTCCCATGGACTTCTGGACTCCCCACCTACGCCCTGCTCATTTTATTTATATATTTATTATTGCGGGTGAGGGGGGGCGCTCGGAATTATTTTTGCCCCCCCCCCAAGGACTGGGCCTGGAGGTAAATCTACCCGTCTAAATCCAGTATATTCTGTCACAGATGCTGCGTACCATCTTCTCCTCCATCTTTGGTGCCCTCGGAGGCTTCTACTGCGTGGTGGTGGCCGGCACGGCGCTGAACGATGGACCTCTCTGCAACAACGACGCGGTTAACACGGACTGGGCCTACCATCTAAAAGGCTTAAAGTAAGTAAGCCATTATTTCCCAAAATCCTACGTTTTACGCTAAAGAAACCCATGTTGACGGATCAAATGAGCGTTATCTATGCGTTAGGAGCCACCCTACTTAGCGTCCTGCTTTCAAAAATGCATGATTATCCCTCCCCAATAAGTTATCGCTCCCTCGTTGGGTTGATGATTGTCGTTGATGGGTTCAAGCTGCCTTTGTGAGGGGTTGAGTAGGAGAAGGTTGAGAACTTCGGGACAGGAGATTGACGGCCCCAGCCATAAATAACATGACCCTTCCTTTTAAATGAAATGCCCCCCCCCCAAATAATTACATTGACTGGTTAAATGAAAGTAAAAAAGTCTGGAAGTGAATTTTATTGAGCTAAAAGTAGGGATGGTGGCCCTTGAGCACCTTTCCATTCCAGGGGTCTACTTCTGGGCAGGGAACCCTCGCTTTTCTCTTAAAAATAACATCCAATTGGGATTCTTATCTCCAAATTCATCTTTTCTGAGCTCGAGGGCGCATAAACCCAGAGAACCCCCCAAACTATCGCCCCCCATCTACGTATTCTACGACGGCCCACCTTCAAGGGCCAGGATAAGCTAAGTACGGGGGCCCCAGCATTGCCTTATACAAATAAGATGGCTAATAAGGACTCTTTCCCCTCCCCCGACACACAAACCTCCCTCTTCGTCGCCTATTCTATCCCGGTTATTGTTCGAAGGGTGCGACCGGTGTCAGAGCCAACGTAATGTCACAAGGTTCAAAGATGGAGAGGCTTCACTCTTTTATCTTTTATTGTACCCATTACTGGGGATTATTGGTGATTATTGGAACTGCTTCGTTGTACGTTTTACTTCCTCGTATTGAACTGTTGGAAACCAATTTAAAGGGTTAAACGGTAACGTAGTTTAGCAATGAAGAGAACTGGGTGTTGTTTCCGAGAGTTCCCATAAGCCTCCTCCATCCAACGTCATGGAGGCCACCATTGTAGACAGTCCTGGGACATTTCCTCAAACACTACACTGAGCTGGTTCTTTATGGCAATGCAAATGAAGTCCTGGATATGATAATGAGGTCCCTTTCCTATAGACTTTAATTAGTCAGATGGTCCCTTCCTGAGTGATTAAGACTAAGGCATTCTATTGATTACCCGAAGGCAGTATGGGAAGAGCTTAGTGTGTCATTAACCGAGCTAGTCATTAAGTAATGCTAATGAAGCTAACGAGGTCCTTTTCCTAAAGACTTTTATTTGTCAGATGGTCTCTCTGAGTCATTAAGACCAAGGTATTCTACTTTTTTACCACAAGGCAGTAGCGTGTTTGTCTCATAGATGAAGCTAAGATAACATCGTTAGATATGTACACAAGGCATTATTCAGCTGGTTTGTGCTGTCGAACGACACTATATCATTAAAACTAGTATTAGAGAGAAAAAAAAAGCTAAGAAGCATTAAAAAACACGTTTTATAAAAAAAATATATATATATTGCTAGAAAGGAATATATTGCTGTATATGGCTTTCACGCTACGGCATCTTTCTTCTCCAACAGTACAAATTACCTTACAAACTCATCGAGTTGGGGGGATTGCGTGGAGCCCCCAAACATTGTGCTCTGGAACATCGTCCTCTTCTCCATCCTCCTTGGACTGGGGGCTCTGGAATTTCTCTTGTGTGCCATCCAAATAGTCAACGGACTGATTGGCGTTGTGTGTGGAGACTGCCGAAAGGACGGAAAGGTGGGTGCTCAGACCTCGTAGACTCCTGAATGATCTAAAGGTGCTGTCCCACTTAAATAATAAAAACATGAGTGCACCAATCAGTGCCTTCTTCTGTGTCATGTGACAATTAAGAGTTCCCAGCAAAAAGTATGACAATATGACAGTATGACAGGCAAAATGTATACATGTTCAAGTTTTTTTTTTCTAGAAAGAGTTTGGGCAGTCAAGAGTATCAGGAATGACGTATCTAATGTTAAATTCAGCACAGTAGGTGGAACAGCACCTTTAAACTGTGCATCATTTGAAAGTTTCTGTCGTTCTTTCTTGGAACAGAAGATGGTAAATTTGCAGATTTTGTGATGGTTTAGTCATTAATTTTGTCTGTAACTTCCCTTCTTATACTCTGTAGTAGTAATCATAATAATAATAAGAATAATAATAAGAATAATAATAAAATAATAATAATAATAATAAAATAAGAATAATTATTTTTTTATTATTATTATTTTACTATTATTATTTTATTATTATTATTATTATTTTTATTATTATTATTATTATTATTATTATTATTATTATGTAGCACTACAAAAGGTGATATTATGCATTAATGTTTTAAATTTTTTATTAATTTTTTTTAAAGCATGGGTTATTTCACTAAAGGCCAAGTGAATTCAATAGCAAATTTGCATGAATTGTACAAAATTCACTTTTTTTCTACTGCAGCATAGTCAGTAGTGTTCCAACCCAAAAATGTCACCGTACGGCCACATGAAAAACACGACCCCTGTGCTTCTTAAAAAAAAAAAAATTATATTTTAAAAAATATAAATAAAAAAAAAAACTCTTTCCAAGAACTTGTATTAAGCAAGAGAGTGGCAAAGGATGAGTGACTATACTAAATAAGCAGTATTAAATAATAATAATAATAATAATTAATAATAATAGTTGTTGTTGGACGACATGGAACCCACCAATAGCCCCCCCCCCTTCATCTCCATCTAGTGGAACAGGGTGGTTAAAAAATATATTTGAACGCATTGGAAGTACGGCATCCACCCATGTTCCTCCGTCCTCATCCTATACGGCGTGCAACGATTGGTTAAAATCAAATAAAAACAGCATCCACCTACTCTAAGTACCCCACCAAGGTGTCGGGGGGTCCATCCAATGCACCCGTTGGGTACCAAGAGGGTAGAAAGTTAAAATCACTCCCAATCTGCATGGAACGCACTGCAGATCTCGCAGGTTTAGTAAATAGACCCAGTAGGGTTATTGGGTGATCCGAATGCACACCCTATTAACATAAATTCAGTTGAAGTCCAACAGTGATGAGACAGAATACACCAATCTTTGTCATTCCAATCATCCGGTGATATGCCCCTCTTTGTCTTCTTCCTCTACAGAATGATGATTAAGA
The DNA here is from genome assembly GCF_027358695.1 of Spea bombifrons. Classification (NCBI taxonomy): domain Eukaryota; kingdom Metazoa; phylum Chordata; class Amphibia; order Anura; family Pelobatidae; genus Spea; species Spea bombifrons. The sequence goes on along the minus strand of NC_071090.1, from coordinate 108,646,909 downwards.
GCTTAACACTCCAATGGACACCGCATGCCGATAATTCGCACAAGACGTCCTCTGCACTGACCTGCCACCGCTACGGACATTTCAATATCTTACAAATCTTCTGCTCGATGCGATTGGAAGGAGGAGACGCGGCCGTCGTCAATCAGGGAGATCTCTGTTCTTCTTGAGAAGAATGCCAACAATCGGTTAGAGGATGAGCTCCATTTTGGAAAAGAAATAACGCATCGTGTTACCCAGCTCTGAGCTACTTTATTTTGTCGGTGATGACCTTTCGGGTGGTCCACTGGAAGACCTTCAAATAATTTGTAGTTATATAGCACCAAGAGCCATTTCGATAGGGTCTGAGATGTCTTGTGTGGTTTGCTCGCAGAAGGTATTCAATGTCCTTCGATTCTACTTATATCAGAACCCTAGATAGGGTGCGACTTATAGAGAAGGATAACTCTACCCTTTCAGATTATCCCTGGTTTTACATCAAGAAAACCAAGAACATACTTGGGTGGACATTTTAATTCTCCAAACATTCTGAGAAGAACGTTCCTTCATAATTGTTCAGGATGGTTTACTAAACAACCTACTCTACCACCCTTGCAATTGAAGCCATCTTGATAAGACAAATTATCTAACGAAAGGATCAGGAGAAGATCCCTGAAGGTGTAACACAATCATTATCTTGGATCATGATTAACATTGGTTTGGGCAGTCATTGAGTTCCTTAGTCCTTCTGTTATGAGATTCCTGAATATTTTGGCTCAGAGGCCTAAAATACCCACAGCCACCCAGAACTAATTGTTATTAGGGGTTTGGTGTCTCCTTGGACCCACCACTTCATGATCGCACAAGTCAATGGCTTATTTGACGTTGAGGGCATTGAAACCTTTCCCGAACCTGCCGCTTTCCTACTTCTGCCACAGAAAACCTTGTTTCCGTCAATCACATTTCTTTGTAGGACTGTTTTCATGATTTGCTTTTAAATCCAGTTGCTCAGAGGTCTTGACAATGTCGCCATCGACGAAGAATCACAGCACTCCTAGAAACCAAGCCAACTTTGGTCAACGTACTTCCTGCTTACCTAGCTCCCTCCTTTGTTGGGTTTATTCTCTCCGTAGTTATGTTTCATCGCTCTTCTCTGTGTTTTTTATCCATTCAGCTTTTCATTCAGAACTCCATTTCCCCCCCCCATGCTCTTCTTACTCCGGTTTTCCGTCTAATACGGTTCCCGACGTTTGCATCGAATAATCAAACACACGACCGCTCGTAATCCTGCATATCTTTGTAGTGACAAAATTGGAATCGCTTGAAGTATAAAAAAAAAATTGTCATATTTAATACTTTCATTAAAAAATATTAATATATAAAAGAAACGTGTCTCTGTTCTTGATGGTTTTTGTTACCGAACAATTGAATGGGTTAAGTGGAACATTGGGTGTACCGGAGCGATTCAATGATCTTTACCAACAAATGAGGTCATCTTGACCTTGTGTTCTGTTTACATTACTGCAGACAATGGACAATGCATCGTTTCCACAATGGCCGGTTGAACATGATTGAAGAAGGTGGACCTTCATCTTATTGTTACCCGATATAAGCACCTGTTCATCTTAGTCAAGCTCTTACTCTTGGGAGTTCCTCAAGTTGAGCTTTCCCAAAATGTGGGTTTTTGCGTTTATCTCGATTCTTCTTCCCTCCTGTCTCGGTGCTGGTGAGGAAGAACTCCTACCGCAGACCATCTTGGTCCAGGACGGGACCAATCTTGGAAGATTCTTTATATTTCAGTGGTGTCCACAAAGCCAGGGAAGATTCAGTTCACAGGTGAAGTACAATATAAACACATTTTAGGGTTGTACATTTACGTGTAGGCTTTTAATTCTGAAGTTCAAGGCATAATGGATGTTTTTGGGGAGAATGGGAAAATATTGTATTATGTAAATATTATAAAACATAGAAAAGAATACTAGTGCAGGTTGGAGTCTCAACCATATGTCCTACTCTTCTATCATGAAATTCCATGTTATATGTTAAAAAAAAATTATATAAAATATTCGGAACCCATGACCACGTACAATAAGAACTCTATATTTAGGTGACAAATAAACTTCTTGTTGATGACATCATAACTTTTAATTTGTACACACACAGGAAGAGAATGTCCAGATTTCAGGTTATGATTCACCGTTGAATGCCAGCAGAATCTACTGTGGCGACAAAGGAGAAGCTTCAACGGATCCCGTGAAAAGGTGAGAGGAATCGGAGTGTGAGTAGGAGCAACAGACCTAAAGAAAATGTTTGGTAATGGTTTTCCGCTTATTCGATCCATGGTACTGTCTCTAATGTTTGAGGTGAGCTCAATGAAGCCACTCCGTGGTCATTTCCCAAGATGGCCAACTCATGATCCACACTATTTATATAGAAAACAAATCAAATTCGGATATACTCAGAGAACTTTAAAATCCAACCCGATAACTTCCACCTTATCCATTTTATTGTCTTCTACAGATTATGGCAGACTATAACGCGGTGCTCATCGGGAGTCTTGGTGGCTAAGTTATTGACAGTCGAGAAGGACTACGGCTCAAGCCACGACGTTTCCGGCCACAATGTCATGTTCTTGTGTTCCAGTAGAGAGCTCTTGAAGCACGAAGGGCATTCCTGGAATACTTATAAGGAATGGAGTAATACATGCACACGTGGGATATGTGCTTTCCAAGCCATGGTTCAAGAAGGCCAAGAGACCTTTCAAGATCATACAGCCCTTAATGACGTTCGCTTCTTATGTTGCACACAAAAGTAGCTCAAGCAATGGGTGAGATGGGGTTGTTGGTTGCCAGGGCAAACTGTACTTCTTCAGAAGACAGGATCTTGCGTGGTTCCTTCTCAAAATCTTACATTACTTCTACAAATAAAATATGAAATTCCACCTTTCACAACTTTAACTTGTATTCCTTTTACCGTATTTGCTCGATTATAAGACGAGGTTTTTTTCAGAGCAAATGCTCTGAAAAATACCCCTCGTCTTATAATCGGGGTCGTCTTCTAATCAGACCTCAAATAGAGGTCTGATTAGGAGACTAAGATCCAGATCCCCCGCACCGCTGCAGGGGACCTGGATCCTCCTGTCGTCGCCCCCCCCACACACACACACTTACCGGTGCTTCCGGAGGTGAAGTTGGCAGCGGGGGTTTGTATGCGTCCGTCGCAAATACCTTCCCCGACTGTCAGAGTTCCAGAGTTCCTGATCACTGACAGCCGGGGAAGGTATTTGCGACGGACGCATACAAACCCCCGCTGCCAACTCCACCTCCTTCCGGCTGCCGCGGAATGAGACGTCAACCCGCTGCCCCGGCAATACAGCAGGAAATTGGAAGCACCGGTAAGTAAGTAAGTAAGTGTGTGTGTGTGCGTGTGTGTGTGTGTGTGTGTGTGTGTGTGTAGGGCATTTCTGGAATGCCTTACACCCCTATATGCCACTCTGGCACTTAGGGGGTTAAAAGGCATATTATGGGGCAGAGTGGCATATAGGGAGGTATAAGGCATTTCAGGAGGCAGAGTGGCGTTAAGGGGGCATTTAATAGTGCACTCTGCCTCCTGAAATGCCTTATACCTCCCTATATGCCACTCTGCCCCATAATATGCCTTTTAACCCCCTAAATGCCAGAGTGGCATATAGGGGTATAAGGCATTTCTGGAGGCAGAGTGCTCTATATAATGCCTTTTAACTCCCTTAATGCCACTCTGCCTCATGGAATGCCTTATACCTCCCTATATGCCACTCTGCCCCATAATATGCATTTTAACCCCCTAAATGCCAGAATGGGATATAGGGGTATAAGGCATTTCTGGAGGCAGAGTGGCACATAGGGGGTCAAAAGGCATACCATGGGGCACAGTGGCATATAGAGGGTTAAAAGGCATATCATGGGCCACAGTGCCATATTGGTGTGGCAAGCCTGGGGGCAGATGTGCGTAACTGGGGGACAGGTTGGAAAATACAATAGAAAATATAAAAGAAATAAAAACAAAAAAAAAATATTTTTCTCAATCATAGCTTTTATTAAAAAAAATAGTTTACATGAATTAACATTTACTGGTAAAACTTTTTTCCTTTAGGGTCGTCTTATATTCAGGCTTTTACTTTTTTTCCTAAGTTAATATTCAGATTTTGGGGGGTCGTCTTATAATCAGGGTCGTCTTATAATCGAGCAAATACGGTATATCAGAATGATTTTAGCTACGTTAAAAAAGTTTGATTCTTTCAATTGAGGAAAGAGGTGGAGAACATGGGACAGGAGCTCCAAAACCATAGACATCTCGGAACTATCTCCACTGATATTCACCTGGTGGGGATACTTAGAATTGTGGTTGTTACTTAGAATTCTAACATAAACTAGCGAATATTTTTTTTTTTTGATACCCGAGGGTGTGTTTGGATACTGTGTGGGATATGGATGTTATTAACCCTCTGAGTACATGGTTGGCCAATAAAAACCAGGAGGTAACCCATGTTTTTCACCCACCTGCCCCGATGGATTGAAGAGGTGCTCGGCCCATTGCCGGCCCTGTTCCTTTGTTCCTTACAGTTATCGGGAGATAACTTATTTAGAGCAGGCGTCTAATGTTTATGTTTAAACGCGGGGCTGCGATGGACGAGGAGGGATCGCTGCTGATCGGTCAGCGACTAAAACGGAAACATCTCTCTGTGTATGGAACCGGCAGCTTAGTGAAGCTGCTGGCTTCCGTGGCAACAGCAGAAAGGCAAGTACAAATCTATTCTTGGATTAAATGTAAAAGAAAGCAAATATACACATATAGGTTTACGAGTCTCCTGTGTGGCCGGAGGGGGCCGCTCAACCCTAAGGTTTGGTCAGAACCTGCAAACATGCACAGAAAATATATACAAAATAGTGTGTGTTTTTACCCATTACGATTGTCGTATTGGAGTTGTCTGGCTACTCAACCGGCAAGTTGGGCCATATTAGAGGCGCCGGGGACAGAAGGAAACACTTGCTGGGAGAGTTATGGGGCAGCCCGGGAGGATCTCAGACCATAATTAAAGTTAATTTTTAATAAATAATTTTTTTCTTTCTCTTTCTGATTGGTGTTATTTAGACAGGGTTTCACCTGTTATCTTTTGGACCCTGAGATTGGTGGTATAAGCTCAAAAAATATATTGTGCTTTGTAGCGGATTTTCACTGTAATTTTAGTTCACTAAAAAAGTTATCACCATGAGTATATGAGTTGCAAAAAGGTTTTTTGTAGTTACATGTAATTCCACTTATGGCCACAAGTCAAGTGTTAAAAAGATTCTGCACCAGGGTGGAACCCTGGAGTGCACCACGAGATGACCTCTCCCTGTGGTGTGGGGAAACTCTGCAGATCACCAGGAGACGTGGATCACTGGGGAAGAAAGAATGAAGAAGGAGAAGAAATGGAGAACATTGAGAGAGAGAGAGAGAGAGAGAGAGAGAGAGAGGGACGGAGGGAGGGGGAGGGAGAGAGAGAGAGAGGGAGGTGGAGGGAGAGAGAGGGAGGGGAGGGAGAGAGAGACAGGAAGGGGAAGGGAGAGAGAGGGAGGGGGAGGGAGAGGGAGGGGGAGGGAGAGAGAGAGAGAGAGAGAGAGAGAGAGAGAGAGAGAGAGAGGGACGGAGGGAGGGGGAGGGAGAGAGAGAGAGAGGGAGGTGGAGGGAGAGAGAGGGAGGGGAGGGAGAGAGAGACAGGAAGGGGAAGGGAGAGAGAGGGAGGGGGAGGGAGAGGGAGGGGGAGGGAGAGAGAGAGAGAGAGAGAGAGAGAGAGAGAGAGAGGGAAGGGGGGAGGGGGAGAGAGAGAGAGAGGGAAGGGGAGAAGGGAGAGAGAGACGGGAAGGTAGAGAGAGGGAGGGGGAGGGAGGGGAGGGGGAGAGAGGGAGGGGGAGGGAGCGGGAGGGAGGGAGCGGGAGGTAGGGGGAGGGAGAGAGAGGGAGGGGGAGGGAGAGAGAGAGAGGGAGAGGGAGGGAGAGGGAGGGGGGTGAGGGAGAGAGAGGGAAGGGAGAAGGGAGAGAGAGGGAGGGAGAGAGAGAGAGGGGGGAGAGAGAGGGAGGGGGGAGGGAGAGAGAGAGAGAGAGAGAGAGGGAAGGGGGAGGGAGGGAGGGAGGGAGGGAGAGAGAGAGGGAAGGGGGAGGGAGGGAGAGAGAGAGAGGGAGGGGGGAGAGGGAGAGAGGGAGGGGGGAGAGGGAGAGAGAGAGAGAGAGAGAGAGAGTGACTTTGTTCTTGTTTGTTTCAGTAGGAACCCTCTCCAAACCTATTATATATATTGCATGTTATTTTTCTGTTAGACGTGCTTGTAGAGACTTGATACGACACAAAACAGATGCGTTTCATAATTACGTTTATTTATCCTTATACATGAACAGTATAGGAAGATTTTTTTAAACTTTAGTATCGGCCGGTAAAACTTTTTTAAAGAAAATTATTTGTTTTCACTGGGGCAGCAAAAGAATTGAATATCGTTGAGGGCCGTGTCATCTCCACTACCTTGGGGTTCCTCAACCTTGGTCAGGATCCCACATATTCCTTTTTCACATGACTGGCTCCACGATCCGTGGAAGCCCCATGGTAGCCCATCTCCTTGTATTATTAGATTTTCCATGCACCTAAACATGATGTTGGTGACCGCGGTGTCATCGCCAGACCCCAGTTTTTCCTCCACTTTTAATGAGAAACTGACTAGGTAGCTGTTATCACACCAGTAAGTGGAAGTCCATCTGCCCCATCTGGTGAAATGATAAAAATGAAATAGATTATCAAAAAAAGAACCATAAACAGGGAACTCATGAACCCTTCATCGCCCAACAACAAGAGCAAGAACCCAGAATGGTACAAATCATTCTCTAGGTAGTAGATGCATGTCCAGAAAAGAAGGTCATGCTAAGAACCCTACCATTTTCTGGGTGAAACCCCATTGGTTTCACTGAATGGAGGCAATCATCAAGGGAAACATTATTATGGCATTTTTCTGTCCTTTATTGGTTAAAAACCATACTTATTTTTTATGGGTCTTCCCCTTTTCATGCCAAAGGGTCTACTCACTGTCCTTCTGAAGAAGTAATTCTGACCTCAAGGTTAATGCCAGAACGTGGGACACAGTGGAGTCGAATTCCGTTCACGGCCGTATCGTCTCCATCCCCCTGTTCTTTTTCTACCTTAAATATATGAAGTCAAATCATTTTTATGTAATAAATAGAAATTACATTTAAGCATAATCCCTAAAACGTTCAAAATATGCCGCTATTGGACCAGGGAGGCCGGAACGCAGTGGGCACGTAACACTGACCCTGCAATAAAAGCGAGTGAGAGAGTGAGTGTATGTATTAGTGTGTGAGCATGAATGTGTATGTCTAAGTGTATGTGAGCATGAATGTGTGTGTGTGAGCATGAATGTGTAAGTGTGTGAGAGGGACTATGTGTTAGCATAAGTATGTGTATGTGTTAACATGAGGGTGTAAATGTGTTGTAGTGTGAGTATGTGTAAGTGTGTATGTGTGTTAGCGTGAGTGTGTATGTTTATGTAAATGTGAAAGTGGGCACAAATATGTGTGCCAGTGAGTTATGGTGGAGCAAGGGCCCAATGGGACCATATGACTTTACCTGGACCCCAGGCCAGAAGATGTCACATCTCCCCTTCCCGCATGCTTGCATTTCTGACTACTGGGGATGGGGCTTTTGTGGCCTAGCACTTGTATAGGACTCTCCCAAGAATACAGCCAAATGAACATACAGTTATCCTTCTCCCTTCATGAAGTCATTCCTTCGATAGTGTAACCTGAGTTATATAAATAGCTACATAGTGTTTTTTTATTTAGGGGAAAAACAGTTTTTACCCTAAATAAAATATATTAATGACTGAACAATGAATTAATAATTTGTCATACACATGCATGCATGCAAAAGGGTTAATCCACTCGTGATTATCTATCTAATTAACCTACCTTCATAGAGAAACCTTTGGCCACGTAGCCATCAGGACACCATTCGATTCTTCCCCACTCACCCCACGATCCTCCATTATTAACACTGATTACATATGTCCTCAACTGTCCGACGCCTAGTGAGACCAGCGAAATGAGAACGAGCAAAGAGGCCGCGTGGGCCATCCCGTCAGTGAGCTCTGACTTCCGTCAAAAATGTTACAAATGTTTAGAAGAATCATCCACGAGATCTGTATTTATAGAAAAGTAGGCATTAACGTTTGGCCAAGAGAACATTGAACCCTTGGTTGACAGCCCACCAAAAATCAAAGTTCTTCATTTTCACAACACAGGGTCATGGAAGGTGAAATGAAACTTATCCATGACCCATGTGTATGTATATATGTGTATATATATATACATATCGAAGATATCTCTGTTAAATCAGCAATTATTCAAATTTCACCATCTTCTTAGAATACATTGGAGTGGGTTTACGAGATTACACGGCATGCTTTGCGCCCCCCCAAAGGAGTCCATAATTTTGCGTTAGTGACCCCTCTACATTCCTGCCTCCCTGATTCCCCCGCGTTACGCCTCTGTTTCTGGTGCACTTCTGCAAAATGGCGGAGGTTCTGGACACACCCTTTTCTCCGATTGGAGGAACGAGGGAGAGGTTGTCCCCGTGGCCGCCTGGGTCCAGTGGACCCACCAGGCCCCGTATAAGGGTCGGCGTTGCAAGGAGGCCGGTGACGCGGAGCAGGGGGCGCGTCTATGACGTGCGGCTATGGGTGGGTGTAGGCTAGGCGGCCTAGTGTAGTCCTGTATTTCCTACTTGGATTGTCTGACCATTCTTTGCCTAGCGATCTTGTACCGTGTAGACCTGACCAAATGCTTAATGTACCAAACTCGGCTGTGACTATCCGTTCTACATTTCTACCTGTCATCGGGTGTTACCTGTCCTGGGTCTCTACCTGCAGGATTTCCTATACAGGTATCTGGCTATTCGTGGTGGGCTTTGCCACCAATGCTCCGTGCCAGTTTATACCTGCCTATGCCTGAGCTTCCACTCTGTTGGGATCATCAAAGAACTCCTGTGGTGTGTGCTTCTTGGTGATGGCAGACCTGACGGTAGACTTGTGCATTCTGATTTGTACCGATTGCAAATTTGGCCATTCGTACGAAGCCACGGAAATGAGGTCAGACCCCCCCCCCCACAAAGCGGACGAAGACAAAGCAAAAAGCTCAGAATTTTGGTCTGAAACTGCCATGCCCTTTCACTCACACTAACTCACACTAACTCACTCTCATGGAAGATAGAAGATGAAGAACGAGAAGATGCAGAAGTGGTCGGCAAAGAATGCAGGGAGACATTTAGAGAGCGTGAGAGAGAGAATGAATGAGTGAACGAGAATGAAAGAGTGAATGTGGGCACCCGGCAACAAATTTAATTCCTTGATTAAAAATGTCCACAATTTTCACCCGAACCAAATGTGCAGGGAATGGGAAATTCGTTTGCCTCTTTCTTATGTATTGTACTCCACATTACTTATCATTTATTCTGATCACATTCATTTAAAATGGAAGAAATTTGCAAAAATAATTACATTATTCAAGTTTTATCTGTAATAATTAATTCCACACAATTATAGCACCCAGGACCGGACTGGCCATTTGGTATTTATTATTATTATTATCTTTTTTTTTTTATATAGCGCAACAATTTACGCAGCGCTTAGTACTGTTCAGAAAAGCAAATCCAGCTGTTGGTCGCGCTGACGTCATCAGGCGGCCATCAAACCGAACGCATCTGAGAACTCTCAGTTTTTAATAATGAGATTCAGTGTTTTTGTCCCAACCTCAGGGTGAAGGGGTAGATTCTCAGGGTCACACAGTCTGGAACCGACTCTTTCCTATTCTACACTATTGTGACTCTATATGACGTCAAGTTAGGGCTTTTACTACCAGCATGTTACGGCTGATAACATGAGGACCCTATTAGAGTCAGCACACGGAATCTCCACAATGGGCCGTTAAAGGGTTAATATTTCAAGAATCAAAGCCTCAGCTCATTTTGAACCAAGTTCCCAGGTAAGGACGTAAAGTGCCAGGGTCGCCCGGCCAGTTCGGCCCAGATAATCTCTCCAAAATACATTCATTTACTCGTCCTGATTGAGACAAAAAAGTTTTCACCCTCGCCTTACACTTTTGAGAGGGATTCCTTCCGCGGGTTACGTGCAATTAGAGAAAAAACATGCATCAGTTTTATTTGTGTTTTGGGGAATATCCTATTTGGGGCTATTTAGCCGCTCCCTGGTTTAAATGACCCGCCTGACTGACCATGCTATAATCCTCTTCAGCATTAGAGGCTTTAAAACTATAAAACATGAAGTTTTTAAACAAAATTGGTTTTTTCCCCCCTTTTTAAAATGTCAAAAATAAATATTTTTAGATTTTTCCCTTCTACCTTAATCCCTCTATCCCCCCAATCCCTTATTCCACGCATTAAACTGTCACCAAGCCCTGAAAATAATCCCAGATAATTTAAAAAATAAGCAGCGCAGGTCAGCGACCTAAAGGTGGACAAAGAGATCAAATCGGGTGAGGACTATTTATACATATTACACACTATACACACAGCACAACAATACTCACACATAGGACATGTACACACAAACATACACACACACACACAGTATTTACATATACAAACACACTGTACATATACACACACGCCCAGCACACAGATGCACAGTGTACACACTCACCAAGCACACCATTACGCATACACAGTACACAAGCACACATACAGTACACACTGTACCAAGATCAGCAGCACAGGTCGGTGTCCTAACAACTCACGGGGGATCAAAGTAAAGAAAAAAGGTGGACAAATGGGTCTTTATGCAGATGATATTCTGTTGGCCCTATTCAGAACACACCTATATGACACACAGTACATGTACATGTACACACACGGTGTATACACAGAACACACCTATATGACACACAGTCAGGGCTCTGTGAGGCCAGTCAAGTTCATCTTGAGTCCTCATAAAATCAAGCGTGGCTTTTAGGGATTCTAAAGCTATACTATTGATTTGATTTAGAGATGTTCAACTTATTATGAGAAATGTTGCCGAATTGTTCTACCTCTTTCATCAAGGAGGTGTAATCGTCAACAGGATATTATCGGCATACAAGCTTATTTTTTGATCTCTATTTTCAGTCTATATGCCTAATATTCTCTAAATCTGCTGAAGGCTTGATGGAAATCAATTATAGAAGAGGAGACAATGGACACCTTGTCTGGTGCCATTATAAATACCAAACCAGTCTGAAGTATAATTCACCATATGTTCTGAAATCTTACCTTGTTTTAATATTGGTATAATATTAGCTCTTAAAGGTCATTTAATTTCCTTTCAATCTGTCTCTCAAAACAGGTTGCCAAAGCAATCTGGGCCCGGTGCTTTCCCAGTTTTTCATTTATCTATTGCATGTATAATGCACCCGTAGACTGTGGCAGAAGAGCCGCTTTGCCAGAGAAAGGTAACTGTGGTTTATGATCTTCAAAATATATTTAATATATAAAAGGATGTTTTATGGGCCTTCCCAAACCTTGCCACAGACCCTGTTTGCCTATCCCTGACCTTACAAAAGGATTAACTTCCTTCAGGAGAGGTAAGACATAGTAAGATGAGCCTAGTAACTAATAATCGTCAGAGAAGGAGACAGTAAAGGTCAGCGAGGCAGGATTTGAGCCAGGAGAGGGCTGCATCATGGGAATGAAAGCTTTGCAGTAGAAGGATGTGGTCGTCAGCTAGACTGAGCCTAGGGCCACGGACACCTGGGTGCAAGAATTTGTTTGGGACCCCCAAGTGGGTGTGGCTATGTTGCTAAACCCATTTTCTATGGCAACCACTCCAACTCTTTGGACCCTTCACCAAGTCACATGACCCACTTATTTTTGCCATTGGTGGTCTTTATTTATGATGTAGCATGGTACAATAATTACAATAATTATTAATTGTTTCCATTTACATTGAAGCAGCAGAAGCATTGAATATCGTTGAGGGCCGTGTCATCTCCATCACCTTGTTTACCTTCGACCTTGGTCAAAATACCACATATTCCATGTTGGCAAGACTGGCTCCATGGTCCGTATGATCCCCACGGGAGTCCAGTTCCTTCCAGTATCCGATTGTCAGAGCACCTGAACATGATGTTGTTGACGGCAGTGTCATCCCCACGTCCTTGTATTTCCTCCACTCTCAAGGAGAAAGAGATGAGGTAATTGGATTCACACCAGAAAGTCGAGGTCCAGTCGCCCCACCTAGAGAAATAATAAAAAGTATGAGTATCATGAAAAGAACAATGGATGTGGATCATCACCATTCCTCCAGTGATGGCAGTGACCCAGAACCGTATGATTCATTTTTGGGTGGTAGGTGCATATGGGGATGAGAAGGCCCTTTTTAGCACAACATATCATATCATACAATAAGTCTGCTGAAAACTATACATACATATATCCTAACGGGCAGCATGCTTCTGGCATGGATGTCAGAGGTTATCAGTGAGGCAGACACAGTTTTGGACTTTTATTGCTCCTTTTTTACTATGGGACTTCCTCTTCAATGACAAGGAGTTTGGAGTTGGACATGTAGGACTTGCACCCTTTGTAGATGCCTTAGAGGAACGGTTTAAGAGTCTACTCACGGTCCTACTGTAGATGTAATTGTGCGCTCAGGGCTAGTTTTGTAGCGCGGGACACAGTGCAGTCGAAACCCATTCACGGCCGTATCATCTCCCCTCCCCTGTATTCTTTCCGCCTTGAAAAATAAGACAAATACAATTTATTATTACTGATTGATTTATATAGCGCCAACATATTCCGCAACGCTGAGAGTCAAGATTATGAAGAGTAAGTGAGATGAGCCTGGAAACAGAATCCTTGATTGATTGTTCAGTAATCAAAACGGGAGATAACGAGGAGAGCATTAGTTGCATCTTGCATAATTTCTTAACATTTTACAACTGGATTGTCCCTTTAACCCATCAAGACAAGACTAAGGACCGGTTAAGCAGATTCTAGGTTTCTGTATCTGGAAGCCCACTTGTTAAAACTACGTTGTGCATGGTATCCACCTCAATAACCTACCTTGATCGAGAATCCTTTGGCCACGTAGCCCTCTGGGCACCATTCGACTCTGCCCCAGTTACCCCATGGGCTTCCGTTAGTAACGCTGATCACCGATGGATTTGATTGTCCGATTCCCAAAGAGACCAGCGACAACAGAACGAGGAAAGAGATCGTATGGGCCATCCCGTCAATGAGCTCTGACTTCTGTGAAAAATGTTAAGAATCAGCCACAGAATCCCTTTTTATAGATAATCAGATTAACTACTGCCCACATACAGTATTGCTCAAGATTACCGTGGATCACAGATTGTTGTTGTTTTAACCCCTTAAGTCCCGGCATTTTTGCAATTTGCATATGTCAATTCAGTGATTATTCTCCTTTCCTGTGAATAGTGTACCCGGGTAAACTATATATTGTTTCTTCAAGGAGACAGAGGGCTTTTTTTTGATACCATAGTTAGATGATTAGCTGAAAATTTAGGATGAGGAATTTCGTAAAAACTTTCATATATTTTCCCCTCTGAATCCTCACAAAAAATAGATGATGGAAAATCCCCTCCAAGTTTATCAATTCAGGTGTCCTGATTTCAGAAATACCTAATTTATATAGATAAACAAATCAACCAAAAATGCCCACAAAAGTATATAATTCTGTAAAGCAGAAAACCCAGACTATGGTATCTGGGGTATCTGCTGTCAAAAGGTGGCCGCGGAAATTATTTCTTGCGCTTTCTGTGTTGCTTAGATTTTTTTGCACAGGGTATGCGTTACAGTAGAGAAACCCGGCCAAAATTGTTTAGCTGCATCTCCTGATCACAGAAATACCCAAAATCTTTAGTTTTTTCTCTTTCTAGAGGGCTATTTCCATCCCATAGATTTAGTACCCTATAGGGTAGTATTTTTTATACTTAAGGGTTAACAGGTATAACAGAGTGGGGGCAAGAGGATTATACCTTTTAGATGTTGTGTTAGGGCAATGGGATGTAAGGTTTTTTTTTCTTTTATTATTATTATTATTATTATCTTTTTTATAATTTTTGGTATTTTGTTATTTTATTTTTTGCATTTTTGGTATTTTATTTTTAAAAATTTATCAGTGCAGTGTGGTTAGAGGTCCTCTTAGGGACCTCTTGAACATGTTATTAATACCAGTGATACCACAATGACATCACTTAGCTCACTTTATTGTTTATTTTTTTATTATTATTTATTGTATTATTTTAGTGATTTTTTTATTGTTAAAAAAAAAAAATCACTAACACAGGAAAAAACTAACACAGAAAAAAGATCACAGTGTCTGTGCCTCATCGGAGCGATCGGATATCCCGGCAGGGTCTAGACAGACCCTGCAGGGGATATCCTGTCCTCCGGTGAGGCGACCCGGAAGGGGATGAGCAATTGGGCATTTAAAACTTTGCTCCATGTAATTTCCAAGGAACTGAACAAAAAACTTTGCATATGTTTCCATACATTATTATTGTATACTTGCAAATACATTGTTTGTATGTCTGATTATATGCCTTCAGTGCTGACTTCACATGTGAATTTCAATTGATCTATACATACAAAGCTGGGTTTGTGTGTTAATGTGTGGATCTATACCTGTTATTATATGTTTCCATACATTATTTATGTATACCTGCAAATATAAGGTTTGTATGTCTTATTCAGTTGATCTATACATGCAAGTGCTGTTTTCTGTGTTGTTTATTTGATCTATACCTATTTTTTGGTGCAGGAGCAGAGGGAGTGATTGCATGCTAGAGAGCGTGGAGCGGGGTCCAAGGAAATGCTTGCGTAGGGTCCAATTTTTAAAATATAAAATGTATAGGCAGCAGGGTCTAATATTTATATACATATTGGCAGCAGGATCTAATATTTATATATATTGTCAGTGTGATCTCATGCGCTTCATAGTGTCTCCCTGATTGGCAGAAATAAAATGTGGTCACCCTAGTGCCAACGTGTTCCTTGTAATTTCCAGGGAACTAAATAAAAAGATTTGCAGGTGGAGCATTTCCGCAATCTTTCAGATGTAACACATACTCTGTGCCAAAAATCCTAAGTAACACAGAAGCGTTGGCTCACAAAGCGCAGAAATTTGTTCCAAATGCTTTTTTTTTTTTTTTTGAGGAGTAAGAGAAGAAAATATATCACATATCTATTTTTATCGACTTTTCTTTTTACTAAATCACTCATCCTTAATTTTCAGCTAATCATCTAACTGTAAATATACAGTTTACATGGGTGCATTATTCACAGGAAAGGGCCCCCCTGGACCAGTAAGGAAGGGGGACATGACTGCTGGCCTAGGCCTAATGGCTTGTCAGTGTCCCCTGTCCTTATTGGCTGTTCCTTGCAACTTTGTTGCAGGACCTAGGGGTTATAGGAAGGTGAAGGGGGATCATCTCCCTCTTTGCCTTCCTGAAGCTGCCACAGCACCTGTGATTGTTAGCATCCCTGAGTATCGCCAGTGTCTGTGAATATCACTTACCTGCCATGGACCAGGAACAGCTTCTTTCGCTCCTCAAGGGCTTTGTAGCCCAGCATGGTGGCGATTCCCTGCAGCAGCTGCTGCAACAAGCTCAAGAGCCGGACCCCAGCCAGTCAGAGGGTCCTGCCACTGCAGAGATGCGGAGGGGAAGGAGGGCCAGGAGGACCCGGCCTCCTCCACGCCTTAGTCCTAGCCCGGTTCGTGGTCGGCGGTCCACTCGTCGCCACGGACGAGGTCCTGTATCACGGGGATCCGTGGCTGAGCGCGCGGATCCTCCTCCTGTTTCGCCGTCCGGCTCTGCTTCCAGCTCACGGAGGCCGTTTCAGCCATCTCCGTCACCTCCTGCTTCCCAGCCGTCACTCCTCGCCGTCGGAGCTCCGTTGTCCAGCCCCGCTCTAGGAGTCCTCGTGGCTCTACACCCGGCCGCAACATGGCGGTGCGGCCTCCAGCATGTGCGCATGGCGCCGGTGATGCGCATGCGCGCTCTACGCCTCAGCATCCCTCGGCAAATCCTTCTGCCAGGCCTGTTAACCCTTCCCGTGCCGGGCCTTCGCGCAGGCAGCGGCAGAGACCTTCTTCCGCTCCCAGGAGGGAGTCTTCCCGCCAGCTTTCGCCTCCAGGAGCCCCTGCCGAGATTCCTGATGTCTCCTGCTCTCCACCGGTCCTGCATACAGCTCCCAGTTCCGCTCTGCGTTCCAGTCAAGTAGCGGGTGAGTGCTCAGGCATACAGGCCTGGGGCATAGGGTCTCAGACGGGTGACGGTTATGGTGGTCCTCAGAATTCAGGTGACATTGTAGCTGTCCTTAAGGCGGTTGTTGAGCGTCTGACCAGTCAGCCTGCGCCCCAGGCTTCTGGGATTGCGGGTGCACGGCCGGACTTTATGTCTGCCCAGACGGCCCCAGCTGTTTTGCCTCCGGTGCCCATTCCCGCCGCAAGCTCTTGTGATATGGCTCCCCTGGGTATACATGTCTCCACTGAGATTCGGGAGAAAATTTGGAAAGGGGATTTTATTGATGTTCTGTCTTTAGTGCAGCCTGATAAGGAGTCTGTGGATAGGCCTAGGAGGACTGAGGGTCCGGAGTCAGATAAGTCACGTCAGCTCCCCCGTACCTTTGGTAACTGGTTGCAGGGATTTGCCACTTTTGCAGGGATTTTATGTGAACGTTTTCCTGAGCGTGGTCCATCTTTATTTGCGTATTTAGATCTGATTTGGGGTGCTTATAAAGTTTACGGGGGTCAGTGCTGGTTCAAATATGACCAACAATTTAGGCAGAAAATGTCAGTGAGGCCAGGTCTCACGTTTAATATGCAGGATGGTAACTTGTGGTTGTTGTTGATGACCCCGTCTCGCCCGCTGCCCTTTCACGGGGCAGCCGCTGCCCCTAGCGGAGCAGCGGCAGGTTTTAAAAAAGGGATCTGTTGGCTCTATAATGACAGCCACTGCCGCTGGTACAGCTCCTGCCGTTTCAAGCATGAATGCTTGCACTGTGGTGGAGCCCATCCGGCCCTTCGCTGCTTTAAAAAAGGTAGGACAGGTCCCAAGCAGGGCGCCAGAGATGACCCTGCCCGAGGGGAGGACGCCGGTGAGCGTGGTAAAGATGCGCCCGTGGCTCGCGCAGTACAACAATAGGCATGATGCATTGTTGCTGGAGGATAGTTTTTCTAGGGGGTTTTGGATACCTTTTGTTCCTTCTTCTGAGTTGTTGTTTGCCGATAATTTACGTTCTGTTTTGTTAAATGAGGATTTGGTGGCACAAAAGTTGCAAGCTGAGGTGTCCGCCGGTAGGATTGCAGGCCCCTTTTCTCACCCCCCCTTTTCAAATCTCCGAGTGTCCCCGCTGGGCCTGGTTCCTAAAAAGGAGCCAGGAAAATACAGGTTAATTCACCATCTTTCGTTCCCAGCGGGGGCTTCGGTTAATGATGGTATCGATGAAGAGGAGAGTAGGGTTCGGTATGCATCATTTGATGGGGCATTGGAGCTGGTTCGGGCTGCGGGGCGATCTTGTTTACTGGCTAAATCCGACATTGAGTCTGCATTCCGTTTGCTGCCCATCCACCCGGACTGCTTCCACTTGCTAGGCATGTTCTTCCGTGGAGATTATTACTATGACATGTGTCTGCCCATGGGCTGCTCCATCTCCTGTTATTATTTCGAAGTTTTTTCCTCATTTCTTGAATGGGTTGTGTCTCGCAGGTGCGGTCAGGGTGGTGCTTTGCACTATTTAGATGATTTCCTGTTTGTGGGTCCCGCCGCTACTGATGTCTGCAGCCGTCTTCTTGGCACGTTTATGGAGGTTACTCAGGAGTTTGGTGTGCCTGTGGCCAGGGATAAGACCGAAGGCCCTCGCACTGTTCTGTCTTTTTTGGGCGTAGAGATAGATACCGATTCTATGGTCTTTCGTTTGCCACAAGCTAAACTACACACTCTCTCCCGTTTGTTAGACCGCTTTTTGGGGGCTGTCAAGATGAAGCTTAAACAGGTCCAGTCACTGTTGGGTCACCTGGTGTTTGCTTGTAGAGTGATGCCCATGGGTCGAGCCTTTTGTAGGCGATTGTCGCTGGCTACTGTTGGTATTAAGCATTCATCTCATTTTGTCAGAATCACTCGCCGGATTAAGGAGGACTTGCAGGTGTGGTCGACCTTTTTAGCCCAATACAATGGCCAGACGTGTTGGCAACAGCCTGAGTGTTCCAACTCAGACTTGGAGCTGTTCACCGACGCTTCCAGCGAAATTGGTTTTGGGGCCTACTTTAGGGGACAGTGGTGCGCTGAGGTTTGGCCGCCCGAATGGTCAGATTCGGCACTCAGGCGGAATATGACTTTTCTGGAGCTGTTCCCTATTATCGTGGCTGTTGAACTTTGGGGCTTGGAGCTTGCCAACCGGCGGGTTCTTTTCCGTTCTGACAACATGAGCGTGGTACATGTCATCAATCGTTCAACGTCCAGTTCACCTCCGGTTTTAGCTCTACTTCGTCACTTGGTCCTTCGTTGTCTCCAGTTTAATATATGGATTAAGGCAAAGCATGTTCCAGGTACTTCTAATGTTATTGCTGACTCCTTGTCCCGGTTTCAGTTTCAGAGGTTCCGGTCGGCTGCTCCAGAGGCGTCTCATTGTGGTCTTCCTTTTCCCCGGCAATTATGGAACCTCGCTTCCGGAATATAGTTTCCCTTCTTCAGGATTCCCTGTCGGTTCAGTCTCGTCGGTCTTACGGTCGGGTGTGGAATAGGTGGCTTCGCCTGGCCCTGTCAGAGCGTGGCTTTCTGGATGATGACGGTAGGAGGTGGGCAGTCCTGGTATATCTGTCCGAGCTCAGATCATCTGGGGTCTCCGGGTCCACGGTGGAGCGTGATCTGTCCGCTCTATCCTTTTTGTTTCAGCTCATGGGCTGGCGTGATGTTGCCAGCGAGTTCTTTATACGGAAGGTGGCTAAGGGCTGGAGGAGGGATAAGCTCCCTGATACTCGTCGTCCTGTATCTTTTGCATTGCTTCAGGCTCTCCTTGGGCACACTCCGTCTCTGTGCACTTCTCCCTATGAGTCCCTTCTATTCCAGGTAGCCTTTTCCCTTGCCTTTTTTGGTGCCTTCAGAGTGGGTGAGCTTGTGTCGTTCAGTAAGTCACGTCCTGGTGGCTTGTTTGTTGAGGATGTGTCTTTGGCCCTTAATTCAGTGTCTGTTTTGGTTAGACGATCTAAAACGGATCAGCGGGGCCTTGGTGTTCCTGTGCGTTTGTTTTCTACGGGCGGTTCTTTCTGTCCGGTTCTCCTCTTGTCCAGGTTCCTGAAGGTTCGGCCGTCACTTCCCGGCCCGTTGTTAGTACATCAGAATGGCTTACCTTTGACTCGCTATCAATTTTCTACTGTTTTCCGTAGGTGTGTTGCTTGCGCTGGTTTCGACCCTAAGCAATTTGCCCCTCATTCCTTTCGCATTGGGGCTGCAACCGAGGCTCACCGTGCTGGCCTGCCTCCTGCGCGCATCAAGAGTATTGGTAGATGGGGGTCTAATCGCTTTCGTCAGTATGTTCGTCCTCAGTTTCTTATTATGTAATTTTCGTTCTTGTTTGCTCCTGCAGGTCGTTCGCCTACCTTTGCCTGGATCATTGGTCATTCTTATGTCCATTGGGCTTCTCGTCGGGCTGAATCTCGTGTTTATGGCAGGAATCTCGGTTTTCCATCGGATCAGGTCCGTATTCGTTGGCGCGGCTTGCGGGGCCTTAGGTGGGAACAGTTATATCCTGAGTGCTGCTCTTTGAGCAGGTTTGTTCCCTCCTCTATCATTCTATTAGTTCATGCTGGGGGTAATGACCTTGGTAGGACTCGCACCATTGACCTTATTCATTCGGTTAAATTGGATTTAGCGAAATGCTGTGCTTTGTTTAAGGAAGTTACCTTGGTTTGGTCTGAGGTCATCCCTCGTCCGGCTTGGAAGTCCTTCGCCAATCCGAAGGCTGTTGAACGTAGCCGTCGTAAATTTAACTTAGCTATCTCGAAGTTTGTCTCTAGTATTGGCGGTGTCGTTGTCCGTCACAAGGAGTTGGAGGGTGATAATAGCGACGTCATGCGTCAGGATGGAGTTCATTTAACTTCTATAGGTTTGGACATTTTCAATTCGGGGTTACAAGACGGTATTGATAGGGCGCTGTCTGTGGGTGGGGGGGCGCAGTCCCGGCCCTGATGTGTTCCGGGTCTGCGGTGGCGGTGTTGTTCCCCCCCTGGCCAGCGCTTATGACTTTGTTATCTGGAATTTGCCCTACGGGCTTGGGGAGGCGTGTCCTGAAGACGGCTGATGGCATCGGATGGACTAGGACTCTTGGTGCAAGTGGTACAATAACCGCCTATCGGGCCCAAAAGGTTCGGTAGCTGGCGGGTCGTTTAAGTATGTAATTATGTCGTTTTTGGTTTATGTTCTGCTGGTCGATAAAGGGGGGGAATGTAATAAAGCTGTGGCCTATGCCCTACCCACAACAAATGTGTCTTGTTTCTTATTTCGGGTATGGGTGGGTATTTTCTTTGGGCTATAGGCCTAAGCAGTCAAGGGGAATGGGTTGAAGGGGTTAATAATGCAATTTTGATCTAAGTTAGATTTTGTTTTTTGTTTACATGACGCAGGGGTTGTGTGGCCGGTGGTTTTATGTTTCCACCACCTTGGTGAAGAGCGGACAATATGAGTGGGCATTAGTCGTTCTTTTTCTGGGACGGGGGAAAACCCTCATTTAAAAACCCAAGTGGGGTTTGACCTTGTATTCCTGTCCATTACCCCAAAGCAACCTTCGCGGTTAACCAATTATTTGGTGGAATTTGCTTATTTGCTTATATAAATATATTTATGTCATATTACTTGAACCAGAATAAACATAAGTAACCGAATGGAATAGAATAGAACTCAGAAAAGAATAGACGGCAGTAAAACAACAACGTGGCAAGGGATAGATGAGGACAAGGCAGAAAGGCAACATCCATCTACCAGCCGTCTTCCACAAGGTGAGGACGAACATATGAACGGAAATTAGTCGATTTCCAGCCCCCGATACGACCCACGATTGAATTCGACAAACCCCCATCTGGCAGCCTCGGCAGCGGCCCCAATGCAAAACGAATGAGTGCCATAGTCCGAAGGGGAGAGGCCAAGATGCGACAAGAACCTCTTAGAAACTGCGACAAACTGATAACGGGCACACCAGCAGGCCTCACAGCCAGAAGTACCTTGAAAGCATTCACAGGGCACACCGGGGAGCCAGGAACGGACAGCAACGACACCCTCAAACCTTTTCCCCTGTTTATCCATCTTCGAACGCCGGATAACAATATCCACAGAATCATTCGAACATCCCACATCCGGCAGCATAAGCCCACCACAACGGTCCCTAGTAGGGCTAACCAATTAGCCGATGCGGAAAGCCCCCCAAAAATGGCCAAATAAACACCAGAGAAAACAACGACACTTTAACGGAGGACTTGCAAATATACAGCGATACTCCCACCATCCTGGATAAAAGAGCAAATGAGACTGGGCGACGCAATCAACCTGACAGAAACCCTTGCGATAGCCGCGCAGGGCCTGTCTAACCAGAAATTCCTTAGTGAGATCAGGCTGCCCCGCAAACTTAAAAAAGGACGCCAAAGCTGACATTCTCCGGTTCAGTGCTGGGACCGAACCCCTCTCTGCAAACATTTGCCCAATGAACCTACCCTCAGGGGATACGGGGTTACCCGTAGGTTAAAGGGCCGTGCAAGCGACCAATAGGCTCACTCGCACGGCCCCTCATCACTAGTTGCTATGCAGGAAAAGAAAAGAAAAGAAAAGAAAAGAAAAGAAAAGAAAAGAAAAGAAAAGAAAAGAAAAGAAAAGAAAAGAAAAGAAAAGAAAAGAAAAGAAAAAACCTGGGATCCTGCTGCAACAGTTAAAAGTCCGTGCCAGCGACCAACAAAGTCGCTGATACGGACATTTAACTTAACATAATAACTTATTATAACTCCGGACACAATGCTGCCCTCTATTGGTTATACATTGAGTAGCTTAATAAGTTATTATGCTACTCAATGTAAAACCAACAGAGGACAGCATTCTGTCCGAAGATATATTAGCCATATGTGGCAGCGTGCTCATTTTCATTTATTAATTATTTAAATAAAATATATCCCCATGATCCGCTGGTCTCCCCGCTGCAACAGTTAAATGTCCGCTCTCGCAGACTAATTCTGTCGAACTTGCAAACTCTTTTTTTCTATTTATTTAGTTTTTTTTTTTGTATTAAACCATTACACGAAAGGATCATGGGAATATATTTTATTTGAATAAATGCAAATGAGCACACTACCATATATGGCTAATATATCTTCGGACAGAATGCTGCCCTCTGTTGGTTAGATACAATAAGTAGCATCATAACTGTGGATTTCAAGCATATGGAACAATGCTACTCAATGTATAACCAACAGAGGGCAGCATTCTGCCCGAACATATATTAGCCATATGTGGCAGTGTGCTCATTTGCATTTATTCAAATAAAATATATTCCCATGATCCTTTCGTCTAACAGTTTAATACAAACCCCCTCAAAAAAAATTAAATAGAAAAAAAGAGTTTGCAAGTTCGACAGAATTAATGTGCGCGAATGCGGACATTTAACCGTTGCAGTGGGGAGACCAGCGGATCATGGGAATATATTATATTTAAATAATTAATAAATGCAAATGAGCACACTGCCACATATGGCTAATATATCTTCGGACAGAATGCTATTGGTTTTACATTGAGTAGCATAATATTCTGCCCCGAGAATATATTAGCTATATATGGTAGTGAGCTCATTGGTCGCCAGCAGGAGGCCCCCTGCTGGCGACCAATAGAGTTGCTCATACGGACATTTAAACTTTTGGCGCCAGAGCTGCTGCGGTACGCATTAACCCCGTATTAACCCCTTAACCGGAAAAACTAAGAAAAAATGAACACGAAGAATGTCCACAAATATTTGCCCGAAGAGAAGACAGGAACGGGCGAATATTCGCGGAATACAAAGATTTTTTTTTTGCCGAAGACGAGCACGAAGACGAAGAGCCCCCTGTTGCCCAAGTTAGAAAATACCCCTAAATGTGACAATTTAGGCATCCTGATTTTGGAAATACCTCAGTCATACAGAATTTCCATATATTCCTAGCAGATATAGAGCGCATATCATAAAGTGTACATTACCGTTTCAATAAATAGTGAACTTTTAATATGCTGGGTTTGCAATTCTAATTTCGAACAAAGAAATAAAAAAATATCCACAAAATTATACATTTTTGTAAACTCTTTTCACCAGGAACACTTTTTATGCTGCCAAATTTGGCCGTTGGAACAATTTTCTGCGCTTTTTAACCCAACGCTTCTGTGTTACTTAGGATTTTTGGCACAGAGCATGTGTTACATTAGAAACCTAGTGAGAAACCTCACGATTACGGAAATGCTCCACCTGCGAATCTTTTTGTTCAGTTCCCTGGTAATTACATGGAACACGTTGGCACATGCTGGTATATTTGATAAGGTTGTTTTGCTGGGCCTACGCTATCTATGAAGCAGCTTAGCAATTCGCCAGGAGAACTTGTTTCCATAAAACTATATATTTTTGAAGAGCAGACAACCCAGAGTATTTCACCAGGAGGATTTGGAAAAAAAAAATTTGCAGTCGTTGAATGCGATATTTGAAGGTATAGTCATATAGGCATACCTGGGAACTTCTGATTTCCGGCTACCTGGAGACTTCCCTTGCAGGACGCGGCCAGGACTTCCCACTGACGACAGCGGGCGGTCCCGTAACATCGGTGGGAGTTCCCACTGACATCAGTGGGGGCGCCTGCTGATGCCGGGGGCGTTCCCACTGACGGCAGTCAAATGGGCTCCTGGGACCCTCTAATGTATCTTACCAATAGAGGGCAGCATTCTGCCCGAAGATTTATCAGCCATATATGGTAGTGTGCTCATTTGCATGTATTCAAATAAAATGTTTTCCCATGATCCTTTCGTCTAACAGTTTAATACAAAAAAACCCCAAAATAAATAGAAAAAAAGAGTTTGCAAGTTTGACAGAATTAATGTCCGCGAGTGCGGACATTTAACTGTTGCAGCGGGGAGACCAGCGGTGTCCCCGCTGTGTCAGTTAAATGTCCGTATCAGCGACTTTGTTGGTCGCTGGTACGGACATTTAACTGTTGCAGCAGGGTCCCCGGTTGTTTTATTTATATATTTCTGCAACCAGCGGTAAGGGGCCGTGCAAGTGAGCTTATTGGTCGCTTGCATGGCCCTTTAACCTATGGATTTCTGCTCCTGTTATCTAATGCAGCATTGCAGGGGTTAATGGGAGTGGAAATAGTGGTTCGTTGTCAGGAGTTAAAAAAAAGCAATTGGTTGATGCCAGAGAAGGTCCCTGCAGCACTGTCCTGTAACCCCCGACGGCGAACCTGCGGATTTCCGCTTATTCAACTCCTGTGATGCCGTGAAGATAAGGTAGGCTAGATGGGGAAGGGACCGGGGAGATTAGTAGACGAAGACGATCACAAAGAAGATTAGGAAGTGTGTGTCTTGTTCTACGTTTTACCGCCGCTCTCTTCTCTTCTTCGTGTCTTCGGAACTCTTCGTGTTCGTTTTCATGTTCGCCCGAAGACGAATGCACAAGTCTAGTTACTGGTAACTGTAAGATCCGCTTAGAACAGGACAGTGAGGGTCTAGGATTTCCAGTATGAATATACAGTACAACCAGACAGATATCCTGATGTGCTCGCAAATACTTGTCTTCTTGGGGACTATCAATATTATAGGACATAAGTCTCAAACTATAGAAATATTACCAAACTCCTAAAAGACAAAGCCCTTACCTATAATGCTGCCTGATCTTTGTAGTGGGAACAAGTGGTTACTCAGCTTAAGAAAGCATGACTGAGGTAGCATCAATGCGTCGCCCTCTTTTTCCCCCAAATGAATACATAAACACAAAGTAAATAATATAATGTTTTATTAT
Source organism: Spea bombifrons (assembly GCF_027358695.1). Taxonomy (NCBI): domain Eukaryota; kingdom Metazoa; phylum Chordata; class Amphibia; order Anura; family Pelobatidae; genus Spea; species Spea bombifrons. Next base: position 108,621,835 of record NC_071090.1, on the reverse strand, counting down.
AAGTCAAGTATGGAAAACTGATGTTGGATGAGCCGCCCGGCTTGCAATCCCTGTTCCAGTTCATCTCAAAGGTTGAGGTCAGGGCTCTGCTCGGCCATTCAAGTTCATCTTGAGTCCTCATAAAATCAAACTTGGCTATTAGGGATTCTAAAGCTATACTATTGATATTGAAAGAAAATTGAATGGGAATAACTTATAGAAGAGGAGAGAATGGACACCTTGTCTGGTGCCATTATCAATATCAAATCCTCAAATATCGAATCCTTACCTTGTTTTAATATTTGTATAATATTAGCTCTTAAAAGTTCTTTAAGTAAACTTTCCTTTAAATCTTTCTCTCATTAACTTGAAAAACAGGTTACCAAAGCAATCAAGGGCGGTGCTTTCCCAGTTTTTCGTTTATCTATTGCATCTATAATGCACCTGTAGACAGTGGCAGAAGCGTCACTTGGCCAGAGAAAGGTAACTGTGGTTTATAATGTTCAAAATATTTAATATGTAAAAGGATGTTCTATGGATCTTTCCAAACCTTGCCACAGACCCTGTTGTCCTGAAACGGACACTTTGCCTATCCCTGACCCATTGACAATGACATGTTTAAAAGGACTGTCCCGTGCAAATGCTAAAAGATTTTATTTGAAACATTTGTTATAAAACAAATATAGATTTACAAAAGGATTAACTTCCTCCAGGAGAGGTAAGACATAGTAAGATGAGCTTAGTAACTAATACTCGTCAGAGAAGGAGACAGTAAAGGTCAGAGAGGCAGCATTTGAGCCAGGAGAGGGCTGCACCATCGATACCATGGGAATGAAAGCTTTGCAGTTGAAGGATGTGGTCGACAGCAAGACTGAGCCTAGGGCCACGGACACCTGGGTGCAAGAATTTGTTTGGCCACCCCAAGTGGGTGTGGCTATGTTGCTAAACCCATTTTCTATGGCAACCACTCCAACTCTTTGGACCTTTCACCAAGTCATGTGACCCACTTTTTTGCCAATGGCGGTCTTTATATATGATGTAGCATGGTACAATAATTACAATAATTATTAATTGTTTCCATTTACATTGGAGCAGCAGAAGCATTGAATATCGTTGAGGGCCGTGTCATCTCCATCACCTTGTTTACCTTCGACTTTGGTCAAAATACCACATATTCCATGTTGACAAGACTGGCTCCATGGTCCGTATGATCCCCACGGGAGTCCAGTTCCTTCCAGCATCCGATTGTCAGAGCACCTGAACATGATGTTGTTGACGGCAGTGTCATCCCTACGTCCTTGTGGTTCCTCCACTCTCAAGGAGAAAGAGACGAGGTAACTGGACGGACACCAGAAAGTCGAGGTCCAGCCGCCCCACCTAGAGAAGTTATAAAAAAGTATGAGTAAACGAACCGTGAATCCCAGAACCCTTCCTCCAGTGATGGCAGTGACAAGAACCTAGAACCGTATGATTCATTTTTGGGTGGTAGGTGCATATGGGGATGAGAAGGCCCTTTTTAGCACAACATATCATATCATACAATAAGTCTGCTGAAAACTATACATACATATATCCTAACAGGGGCAGCATGCTTCTGGCATGGATGTCAGAGGTTATCAGTGAGGCAGACAAAGTTTTGGACTTTTATTGCTCCTTTTTTACTATGGGACTTCCTCTTTAATGACAAGGAGTTTGGAGTTGGACATGTAGGACTTGCACCCTTTGTAAATGCCTTAGAGGAAAGGTTTAAGAGTCTACTCACGGTCCTACTGTAGATGTAATTGTGCGCTCAGGGCTAGAATTGTAACGCGGGACACAGTGCAGTCGAAACCCATTCACGGCCGTATCATCTCCCCTCCCCTGTTTTTCTTCCGCCTTGAAAAATAAGAAAAAATACAATTTATTATTACTGATTGATTTATATCCCACAACGCTGAGAGTTCAGGTTTTGAAGATTTAGGGCAACGTGTAAGTGAGATAAGCCTGGAAACAGCATTCATGATCGATTGTTAGGGGAGGAATGATGGGTATGAGTGAGACCAGCTAAGATAGAGTCACGGTAATCAAAACGGGAGATAAAAAGGGGAGCATGAGTTGCATCTTGCGTTAGGAAGGGCGGAACACGGACAATATTTTTTTAGGTGTAGACAGACTGGATGTGAGGGATGAATGAGAGTCAAGGAGGACACCAAAGCAGTGAGCATGTGGGGATATTGATGGAAACTTTTGAAGAATATTAGCACTTGATGGAAGAAAGATAAAACCTTCAGTTTTGGAGAGACTGAGTGTGACAGAGCCCTCCATCACTGGGCCCCTGGAGAGGCCTGAGAGCCAGCCTCCTCCCTATGGACTATGGGCCTTGTAGAGACTTCTGTGTGTGGATACAGGGTTTCAGTTTCTGCTGATGTTCCCCATGTTTTAGCACTCAGAGTCTCAAAACTGTAACGTCAGCTGGACATCCTGTGGTAGGAAGAAAGCTGATGGTCTTAGCACCGTTAATTGTATAGGTGTGAAGTATAGCTAAGCTTCAGATAGCCACAGTGCCAACGCAGCTCCGGTGCAGCAACGTCCCCCCTTCTATCTACAACGCTGGTTCTGCCTGGCGCTGAAGGGGTCAATTGTTGGTGTCCCGGCAGGAGGAAGCAACGATTGGCGGGAGTACCCAGTCGGGGTACAGGTCGGTCCCGTCACATTGAGTTTTAGGAATCTTGTAGACATCCTGATAGAAATGAAGGCAAGGTATCAAGTGACACAAGCTGGGAAGGAAGGAGCATCAAGGTGGGGAGGTAGACCTGAGTGTGATCGGCATACAGGTGGAACTAAAGCAAAAGCATGAGATTAGTCAGCCAAGTCAGGTAGAGTAAAATGAGAACAAAAGCGGTCTTAGAACGGAGCCTTGGGGTACATCAACTGAGAGAGGAAGGGGAGAGGAAGCGTTACTAAAAATGGAGAAGCTAAAGATGCGATCAGAAATGATGGATGTGTCACGGAGACCAACATTGTAAAGGGGTTGAAGGAGAAGACGAGTCGAATGGTGATGGCAGAATCCAAATTGAAGAGGGTCATGTAAAGATCTGGGGCCAAGACAGGTCTATAACTCATCAAAATTACGTTTAATACTAATTTCTTAACATTTTACAGTTGGATTGTGCCTTTAACCCATTAAGACAAGACTAAGGACCGGTTACATGTGATTCTTTACAGCAGGAAAAACTGGCAGATCGGTCAGCAGATTCTAGGTTTCCATATGAGATCAGACGGCCAGTATCTGGAAGCCCACTTGTTAAAACTACGTTGTGCATGGTATCCACCTCAATAACCCACCTTGATCGAGAATCCTTTGGCCACGTAGCCCTCTGGGCACCATTCGACTCTGCCCCAGTTACCCCATGGGCTTCCGTTTGTAACGCTGATCACCGATGGATTTGATTGTCCGATCCCCAAAGAGACCAGCGACAACAGAACGAGGAAAGAGACCGTGTGGGCCATCCCGTCAATGAGCTCTGACTTCTGTGAAAAATGTTAAGAATCAGCCACAAAATCCCTTTTTTATAGAAAAACAGACTGACTGCTGCCCACATACGGTAAATCTGAGTATACAGTATTGCTCAAGATTACCGTAGATCACAGATTCTTGTTGTTTTAACTGCAACCTTCGGCTTACGGCTCACAGAACCTGAGCCGCCAGGGTCATTGGGTTTCGCAACACCAATTCATTGCGCAAGACGTTAACCCTTTGTTATTAATATTTCTTTCATACAGTGCCACCGGACTTCCCCAGTGCTGTACAAAGGGTAGACAAAGACAGGACAACGATTAGTATCCAACATAACAAGACAACAAACAGAAACAACAGCCAATAGTAGGAGCCAACCACGTGCACGTTGCCAACAACGTCTGTCAACATTACGTTGATCGTGATAATAAATGATAGAAAACAATAAATAAACAATAAATAAAAGATGTAAGTTAGATGAGCTTAGTAACTAATAATCGGCAGTGAAGGAGACGGTAAAGGTGGAGGAGGCCGGATTTGAGCCAGGAGAGGGCTGCGTCATGGATACCATGGGAATAAAAGCCTTACAGTAGAAGGATGGGGTCAACAGCAGGACTGAGCCTAGGGCCACACCCCCTCCCCCCCCGGTTGCAATCATTTTTTGGTGCCCCAAGTGGGCGTGGCTATGTTGTTAATCCCTCCCTTTAGGAAACATAACACTTCTAACTAAACCCGTTTTCTATGGCAACCACTCCAACTCGTCGGACCCTTCACCAAGTAACACGTGACCCACTTATTTTCATAAGTATCATAATCTGCTAGAATTTAGAAGAAGTAAAATAATGAAGGTGTTTCTTTTTTGCTTGTCTCGTCTTTACACTGATTGTGAAAATGATTACAGTCATGAACTTGAAAACATAAAACATGTAACGGTCTATGAACTAAGCAAATAGCAAGGGACGTGGAATGGAATTGCAAAATAAGTCGGGAAAAACAGCTGAATTGAAGATTTCCCCAACTTGCTTATTTTGTCCTTCATTTTGAAATTTTCCGGTAATTCCGTTCAAACTCCCTCCAATTCTGTGCTTGTAGTTTATTCGTGGACAGCGTCTTTTTTGTTAAATACCATTTGTGACTCTTTTTCACAGTTTTATTTATTAACCCCCTCCTTTACGTCTCCCTGTATCTTCTCATATTAACCCTCTCCTTTACTCGTCCCAATTTACATTTTGTCTCATTTCTTTTTTAATTTTTTTTATTAAGCGTCGTCTTTTCTGCTCCCTTTGTCCTTCTTCATTATCGCCCTTCTTTATGTCTCATCATCTTTTATTAACCTATTCTTTCTCCTTCTTGTCTTAGTTTAACCCCCCCCTATCGCGTCTCATTCATGTTTGATAACTCACCGTTACATCTCTTCCTCGTGTCATATTTCAACCCCCGTCAGATTTGTTGCCCCCTTATCACATGCCTTACCCCGGCTTCCTGTATAATGCTGGGGCTACTCAAACCTGCGCTTTTAAGTGGGCTGGTGAAGGGGGATCCTATGACCTCCCTCACTTGGGCTCTTCAAGGCTGAGGGCCCTAGCGCCTTGCACTGGCTTCACCCCTTATTGTTCCGCTTCTACACTCTATCATCATTGCTTTTGCCAGCGATTGCTGCCACTCTCTGCCTTACTTTGAGGCATAGAAACCCAAAGAAGATAGCTGGGGTGATTTCTCTTTTTTTAGCTGCTTGGTCTCTTTATCTGCCCTGGTTATGTATATTTTTCGACGTATGCACTTTTGGGCCACTTTTTCACGAATGAGATTCTTTGTCACTCACGCTCACACGCTCTCTCTCCCACTCTCCCCCGCTCTCTCTCAATGCCTTCTTACCTTCCCCGACAACCCCTTCCGTGTCTCCAGGGGAACTCTACAAAGTGCATGTGGAAATCATATTCCAAAGTAGGAGAAATGTAAGTATGGCCTCCCCCAGTGGATAATATATTTTTAATATTTTGGGTTATTTATTGCCAGAAACGCGCTTATTTTTGTACTTAATTTGCTTGTGGGGGGGGGCATGAGAAGCTAAGACTTGACATGACACAAGACAGAATAATTTCGAGAGTAAATGTATTTATCCTTATACTCGTACCAGATATGAATAACTGAATATATATATTTATACAGTATAGATACATATTACTTTATGGGCCAGATCGAAATATGCTTTCAAGGTAAATTATGGTTTCTCTTATTAGTTGAAGCAACAAATGAACTGAACGTCGTTGAGGGCCGTGTCATCTCCGCCACCTTGTGGTGCTTCTACCTTGGTGACCATACCACATATTCCTTTTTGGCAGGTCCTGCTCCATGGTCCGTATGATCCCCACGGGAGTCCAGTTTGTTCAATGACACCGTTGTCCGAGCATCTAAACTTGATGTTGTTGACCGCCGTGTCATCCCCGGGGCCCTGTGGCCGCTCGACTTTTAAGGAGAAAACGACGAGGTAACCGGTCCGACACCTGAGAGGTGAAGTCCAGCTGCCCCACCTAGAAAAATGTTAAGAACAATCATTTTAGAGGAAGGTCAGAACGGTAGCAACTATGTCAAGAGTCTTCCAGGCGCCACCACCAATAGAGAGAGAGAAGACATATTTAAAAAATCACCAAGGAAGCAAAACAAGATGGAGATTTGGATGTAATAGTCCGGTTAGAGACTAATGATTTGTCATAGAAGGAGGTCCTCTTTGTTGGAATAAGGAACTGTTTCGAAAAGATGGATTCCATCTTTCTGTCAAAATAACAGATGTTCTCAGTGAGCAGTCCAGAGGTTTTATTGAAAGGCATTTAAACTAAGAGAAGGTGATAGTGGGACGTTACAGGTAAATACTACTTGCCTTGCCTGCAGTTTAGCAAATAAGAACCTTTAAAGATTAATCTGGATCCAAGGTGGAGATGGAGAGGTCCTATTGCAAAACGAGAGGAGCAGGGCCTTAGAGGGTGGTAGAAGTGGAACAGCCTCCCAGCAGAAGTGGTAGAGGCAGTGGGGTAGTTTAAACATGCATGGGATAGGCATACGGCTCCTGAATCTAAGATGAGACCAAAGACTGATTAAGGTTGGAGTCTTTACAGCAGGAGAACCGGGTGGACTAGATGGGGCCCAATGGGCAAATACTGTTTTGGACTTTTACCGTCAACTTGATGTTCCAAAATATAGTGAATTTTTTTCTTTTTAAACACAAAGTATCTGAAGATTTAGAATTTTCAATCTCTGTAAACTTCTTAAGGAAAGGTTTCAGTGTCCACTCACTTTCCTTCTCCAGATGTTATTGTGCTCTCAGGATGACTACTGCTACGAGGGCTGCAAAGAAGTCGAATCCCATTCACGGCTGTATCGTCTCCTCCCCCCTGGCTTTCTTCTGCCTTAAAAACAGACAAATTCATATTATATAATTCATAGAAATAATACTTAACCCTATAGAGCACCAAATATACAGGAGATGACAAAGTGGCCTCAGACGGCCAGCTACGTCTATCTCCAACACAGTGGCACTTAACGTCGTATTCCTGAAGACGTAGAAGAAGCTGGGCAGTTTTAGGACTACACTCAAGACTTCAGTGCCTCATGTTTACTATTAAATGTGACACCAGTCTGTGTCCAATCAACAGAGGTCAGATCCATTGTGCAGGTAGCCAATATGGCTGCTTGCTACCATAGTAACCAATGATGCCATTTGGTCGTAAACATATTTGATTGTCATAACGGACATATAATGCACCCATGAGCATCTGGGAACTCCACCTCATAAGCCTACCTTGATTGAAAATCCTTTGGCCACATGGCCTTCTGGGCACCATTCAATTCTGCCCCAGCTGCCCCACGGGCTACCGTTAGTTATGGAGATCACAGGTGGATCAACCTTTCCGATTCCCGAAGAGATCAGAGAAAGCAGAACCAGTAAAGGCACCGCGTAGGCCATCCCGTCAACACAATATCAACCAAGAGGCCTATTTTATGGAAATGCAATAAACGAGAGGACCTGGAATACGGAGAGATTTTTAGAGGTTATGCTCATAGGTTGTTGCCATCCTAGCGTTTAACATAAATACTTATAATTCCTTAACTGTTCTTTTATATTTTGTGTAAACCGATCAATTGTTATGGATTATTTTACTTTAGGGAGGTAAAGATTTATGACGTACGTAGGGTGACGGAGCTAGTGGCAGCTGATCAATTTCATTTCTTAAAGTTCTCTCTTTCCTGTCTTGCTCTCCTGTCCTTATTCTCTTTGTTGTTTCTCCGTTTTTGCTCCTACCACCTCCTTTATCTCCTTTCTAGCTTTTTTTCTTTTCTCTTTCGTGTTTCTCTCTCCTCTTTTCCCTCCTCTCATCTGTCTGTCTCTGTATCTCTTTTCTCTCTTCTATCTCCTTTCTCCCTTTTATCCGTTTCTATTTAATTCTCTCCATCCATTCTCTTTTTTTTTCTCCTTTTCCTTTCTTTTCTCTCCTCTCTCTTTTTTCTTTCTCCACTCATCTCCTCCTTATTCTCCCTTTATTTCCTCTTTTTCTCTATTTTATCTCCTCTCTCTTTTCTTTTTTCTCTCTCCCCTTGCTTTTCTCCAGTAATTTAACGTTTCTTTATTTTCTTTCTCCCTATCTCTTTATTCTCTCATCTATTTCCCTTCCCTACTTTCTTTTCTCCTTTGTCATCCTATACTTTTTTCCTTTTTCTCTCTCTTTATTCTCCCTCCCTTCTCTCTAATAAACCATACATCTTAGCTGTCACTCGTAAAACCACACACATAACGATGCTTGTTTTAATCTGCAAAACGGTTACATGGGTTTCAGAATTTGGGGTAGTGAAACATCAGAGCTCATAGAATAATGTAAATTCTATCTGCGGCTTGGCGTGGTGGCCAGACCGGTTAGCCACGAGAGAACCAGATTAATAATAAGAAATGCAAGACTCAGGGCTCATCAAATCTAGTTTCGGATAACTAGTCTTTTCTTGCTGTTCCCACAAATCAGAAATTCGATTTTTTTTTTACACCAGATCAGAAGAGGTGAACTCGTTGAGGAGTACGGCAGGTACCCTACTGACCACCCAACTATACCACAACCGGAAAAAAATAGACGGGGGGGGAGTTCAATCTCAGTCTATAAACATATTATTGTATAAATAGTAAAAATAGCAACAATGGATTATAAGGTCTGAATAAAAACAATAGCATCTTTTTAGTTTACTGGGGGGTTTAAGTCCGGTCTAACATCTTGTCTCCTTAGTAGGTCTCACCTTGTAGATCTGCTGTTAGCCGTGTTCTGGGTGATGGCAAACGGCGACAGACGATTTTCCTGGATTCTGGATCGTTGGTGAATATGAATAGCAGCTGCTCTGTCTTATTCCTGAGTGAAGCAGAGGCTCCTTCTATGCATTTATAGCTTGGGCGCAGTCTTACCCTCCTTACAGCTTCCCCCAGGATCTGGTCACGTGTCTCAGCTCTCCGTGCCCAGCTCTCCATTCACCTGTCACCTGTCCAGGTCAGGTGCATGTTTCCACTGACTCTGTGTCCGGGGATCTGTGAGGTCGACTTGCTCTGTTTGTTGGGTAACAAAGACATACAGAAAGACATGTTCCACTGACGAATTATTCAGAGTAATTACTCAAGAGTTAAAATGCTCACAAAATAAAACTAAAATGAAGCTTAACTAATTATGATTTCCATCCGTGAAATAATCCACGCATGCACGCATCCACGCGCACCAAGACACCCAGGGCTGATCAATTCTTAACACCTCTCCCCTCTAGGCGGCATTCACACTTGAGTATTGGGACGCAAGGGTGAGCCTAGGGCTAGTGGTGCCTGGGTGCAGAATTTCTTTGCCGGCCCCCCAGTAAATAAAACATACACCCCATCCCTACTAACTCCAGGCTCTCCCTGACACCATACACGAACACACAGCCTAACACTTTGTGTTGACACATACTCACGCTAACATAATTCACAGACACACACTCTAACACAGCACACTTATACATACACACTCATGTACTTACTCTCGAGCCCTCTTCCTCCCCTCTCACACACATCCTCTCCTTCTCTCTCATCCTCTCCTTCTCTCTCATCCTATCCTTCTCTCTCATCCTCTCCCTCTCACACACACATCCTCTCCTTCTCTCTCATCCTCTCCTTCTCTCTCATCCTATCCTTCTCTCTCATCCTCTCCTTCTCTCTCATCCTCTCCTCCTCTCTCATCCTCTCCCTCTCACACATCCTCTCCTTCTCTCTCATCCTATCCTTCTCTCTCATCCTCTCCTTCTCTCTCATCCTCTCCTTCTCTCTCATCCTCTCCTTCTCTCTCATCCTCTCCTTCTCTCTCATCCTCTCCTTCTCTCTCATCCTCTCCCTCTCACACACATCCTCTCCTTCTCTCTCATCCTCTCCTTCTCTCTCATCCTCTCCTTCTCTCTCATCCTCTCCTTCTCTCTCATCCTCTCCCTCTCACACACATCCTCTCCTTCTCTCTCATCCTATCCTTCTCTCTCATCCTCTCCTTCTCTCTCATCCTCTCCTTCTCTCTCATCCTATCCTTCTCTCTCATCCTCTCCTTCTCTCTCATCCTATCCTTCTCTCTCATCCTCTCCCTCTCACACACATCCTCTCCTTCTCTCTCATCCTCTCCTTCTCTCTCATCCTCTCCTTCTCTCTCATCCTCTCCTTCTCTCTCATCCTCTCCCTCTCACACACATCCTCTCCTTCTCTCTCATCCTCTCCTTCTCTCTCATCCTCTCCTTCTCTCTCATCCTCTCCTTCTCTCTCATCCTCTCCATCTCTCTCATCCTATCCTTCTCTCTCATCCTATCCTTCTCTTTCTCGCTTTAACCTTCTCTTTCTCTCCCTCCCATCCTTTTCCACAAACAACTTCTCCTTCTTCTGTTTTCTCTCGCCCTCTCCTCCTCTCACTCTCATCCTCGTCTCCCTCTCTACAATTTCTCATTAGTTTCTGTTGTCTGTTGACCTTGGGGCTGCCATTGTTGTCGGTTGTGACTTTACCTGCAGAATCATCTTACTCCATAGCCTCTCTATGGCAGTGTTAATAAAGCCCATTCCTCCTAGACTTTCATTAGTCAGAGTGTGCAACTGGGTGATTAATACGGAGCCCTTCTATTGCTTACACCAAGACAGTCTGATAAGGAGTTGGTTTGTTTTTCTAGTGTTGGAGCTGCATGGTGGTGACGATCCCACACAGCCGATATACCTCTTCTAAAAAATAATATTTTATTCAAAGCAAATACATACAACTTTCCAAAAAGTAACGAGGCTTACATCCAATACAGGTGACATAGGCGTGTGGCAGGAGAGCGGAAACAGCATAAAAGACCCCTAACGTTTCGACTAAAGTGTCAAGGCTGATGTCCTAGCTTTTTGGAACGTTTTCTTTATTTGCTTAGAATAAAATATTATTTTTAGTGCATATATATATATATTTGTGCTCTTTGTAAGTGTGTAAGAACACTCATTCTTACACACTTACTCTGATATACGCACATACACTCACTCTAACACACACACGCCAAGATACACACTCACGCCAACACACAATGACTCTGGCACAGACATACACACTCACCCTAAAACTCTTCAACCAACCCACCTCACTCTCACCCTTGCACGCTGTCAGCTGGAAAGCCAATGGGTAGCCTTTAGTTACCTCCCTGGCAGAAGTCGCACGTGTTTAAGACCAGGGGCAGTTAGGAAAATGGATGGATGGGCTTTTAGACCACAAATCCCTAGGCTCGGCCCTGCCTACCCTTCGATAATTTCTAATTTTATATAGGGTATAGATTTTTAGACTGAGGAGATGTCATAGGTGTCACAACCCGGGCAAGGAAGTCAAGGAGAAGCCTCGCCGCACGGGGTTCGCTGCGTAGGACAAGGGACCTGGCGTGATGTCTCTATTTTCTTTTCTCTCTTAGATCAGTTCTTTTATCTCCTTTTTCTGTCATCACTACTCTATCTCGAATTTTTTAGCTTTCTCTCCTTTCTCTTTTGCTCTTCTTTCTCTCCCTATATTCGCCTCTCTGTTTATATCCTTTCATTTCTTTCCCTGCGTTCTTTCTTCTTCTTTTGCTTCTTTTCTCCTGCCTCTTTCATTTTTCTCTTCTCCCTTTTCCCTTGTCATTTAGCATTTCTTTATTGTTTTCTCTCCTCTTTCTCCCCTCTGTTATCTACACATATATATATATATATTGCTTATTTTCCTATGTAAAACACGGTGTTTAATGATATTTTTAATAACCAGTATTCTACAGCTTGGCACAGTGGCCAGAGTGGTGAACCATCAGATAACCAGCCAGAGCAATAATAAGAAATGGAAGATTCCGGACTCACCGAGAATAGTATCTGTATCTGTAGTCTTCTCGTGTCGTTCCCACAATCAGATTTCTCATTTTCATAACAGATCATTAGCGATATTCTAGTTGAGGTCCTCTGACTGGCATGGAAGCGAGAGAAGTGAGGACCGCGCTTTGCCAGGGAGACTAAAATCCCTGCTCCTCCGATTAACCCCCGATGCTGTATACGGTAATGTCAGTAGGTGACCAAAAGCCTGGTTTTATCTCATTTTGTTTTTTTAAAAAAAACTCTCTTTATCTGCACACCCGGAGGCCGCCATTGTTGTCAGTCATGTGATATTTTGTGAAGAGCGATGGGATAGGTAAATACATCTAGCAGAGGTTTTCAGGATGGGTTGGAGCTGTGGAGGGTAAGGACAGGCACTAGGGAGTTGCAAGAATTGAGACGGGTAGGGAGGGTAAGCTAATGCCAGAGACGGAGATGGTCATGAAATAAAGAGAATGGGGTGGTCAACGGTTTCAAAGGCTGTAGGGAGGTCCAGTAGGGTGAATAAAGAGGAGACACCTCTGTGGCCATCAGGCGGTCTTTCCCAAGTTGCCCCATTTGCTCAACCATAGTGTCCCTAATCTCTATTTCCAATACTATCCACCACGTCAGTGCGGTTCAGTTGCAGTAACAAGATTTTAGTTATCAGACAAGACAAATTATTGGGAAAAAAGGACTTGCTTATAATTCTGGAGACCTCATCTCTAGAAGGATACAGAAATTCTGAAGAGAGTTCAAAGGAAGGCGACTAAAATAAGGAGAAGTCATATGATGCAATTTTTTTTAATGCATAAGTACATGTGAAATTTGTTTTTTTTAAGTCGGGCAACAATAGAACTCAACATCGTTGAGGGCCGTGTCATCTCCATCACCTTGTGGTGGTTCTACTTTGGTCCGAATACCACATATTCCTGTTTGGCAAGACCTGCTCCATGGTCCATATGTTCCCCACGGGAGTCCACTTCCTTCCAGTACGTTATTGTTCGAGCACCTAAATTGGATGTTGTTGACCGCAGTGTCATCCCCACTGCCTTGTGGTGCCTCCACTTTTAAGGAGAAAGATCTAAGGTAGCCATCAGGACACCATAAAGAGGAAGACCAGCTGCCCCACCTGGATAAATAATGTAAAAAAAAAAAAGCATAAAATATAACAAGAATCTGAAGATCTAGAATGTTCAGAGTTCCAAAAGCAAAGATTTCAGTGTCCACTCACTTTCCTTCTGCAGACTTAATCGGGACTTCATAAAAAGCACCAGAACGAGGGACGCAGCGAAGTTGAATCCCGTTCACGGCTGTATCGTCTCCCCTACCCTGGATTGGTTCGGCCTTAAAACAATTAAAAACAAGAATGTTTTCTATAGTTAAAAAAAATATATTCTAGGGGGCCAGCTATATAGAAGATGTATAGATGGCAAAGTGGGCTTAGACAGCCTGCAGAAGACAGATTCATGGAGAAAAAAGAAGCATTTCTCCACCTCTCGTTCTCTGTGTGTCTATCTGCATTATTCTAGCCTCTCTGTGCACTTCACCAGGAGGCCATGTGCACGGGGGAACCGGATGAAGAAGAAGACAAGAAGAGCAGCGGATGAAGAGAGAAAACGTTGCTATCATTTACATTAAAGTGCTTATCATAGCTGGAGTGTCCCTTTTATCTCTTCCCCTATTAAAATTAAAGGGGCCCCCTGGACCAGTAAGGAAGGGGGACATGACTGCTGGCCTAGGCCTAATGGCTTGTCAGTGTCCCCTGTCCTTATTGGCTGTTCCTTGCAACTTTGTTGCAGGACCTAGGGGTTATAGGAAGGTGAAGGGGGATCATCTCCCTCTTTGCCTTCCTGGAGCTGCCACAGCACCTCTGATTGTCCCGCCCTCCCACCCCTTGGTTCATCTGTCAGGTCAGGTTGTTTTTCTTGTTTTCTGTCTCTCTGTTTTTATTGTCACAGCGGCGGTGTTGTTCCCCCCCTGGCCAGCGCTTATGAGTTTGTTATCTGGAATTTGCCCTATGGGCTTGGGGAGGCGTGTCCTGAAGACAGCTGATGGCATCGGATGGACTAGGACTCTTGGTGCACGTGGTACAATAACCGCCTATCGGGCCCAAAAGGTTCGGTAGCTGGTGGGTCGTTTAAGTATATAATTATGTCATTTATTGGTTTATGTTCTGCTGGTCAATAAAAGGGGGGGGGTGTAATAAAGCTGTGGCCTATGCCCTACCCACTACAATTGTGTCTCGTTTCTTATTTCGGGTATTGGGTGGGTATTTGCTTTGGGCTATAGGCCTAAGCAGTCAAGGTGTTTCTAAGGTTGCTGCCTAAATGTTACGAAACCAAAAATACAAAAATTGTCCACAGAGACAAACGTATCCCGACCCAAGAGATATTGGTAACATATGATGGACAGAAGATTCAGAGTTTCAGACTCATATTTCTTCTTCTAAATGCCTCACTGAGTTGCAAAAAGTGCCAACAACTGATCACAACGTGCATACTGTGGATATAATGCTGGGGAAGCTGAGGCATCCTCTGTACCCATGAAATCCACTCGTCATAACTACTAGACTTGGGCACTTCCCAGGGGGCTCTTCGTGTTCGTCTTCGGCAAAAAAAAAAACTTCGTATTCCGCGAATATTCGCCTGGTCCTGTCTTCTCTTCGGGCGAATATTCGCGGACATTCTTCGTGTTCGGGTTTTCTTCGTTTTCCCCGGTTAAGGGGTTAAAACGGGGTTAAAGCCGCTCTGGCGCCAGGAGTTTAAATGTCCGTATGAGCAACTCTATTGGTCGTCAGCAGGGGGCTCGTCTGCCATTGGTTGATGGCAGACGAGCCCCCTGCTGGCGACCATATAGGGTCGCTCGTACAGACTGTTATACTCCTGGTGCCGTAATTGTTCGGCAGATCCCTCTGGTCTCCCTGTTCTATCATTTATTAACTGATAGAACAGGGAGACCAGCGGGATCTGCTGGGTAAGTTGCAGCATTGGTGTTTTAAAAGTCTGCATGAGCGACTCTGTTGGTCGCTCGTGCAGACTTTTAAAACCCCAATGCTACAACTTACCCCGCACATCCCACTGGTCTCCCTCCCTGTTCAATTAATTAAATGTCCGTACGAGCGAACAATAAAGTCGCCCGTACGGACATTTTACTATCTGAACAGGGAGGGAGACCAGTGGCATCGGCAGGGTAAGTTGCAGCATTGGGGTTTTAACACCCCAATGCTGCAACTTGCCCTGCCGATGCCACTGGTCTTTAACTAATTGAACAGGGGGGGAGACCGATGCCACTGGTCTCCCTCCCTGTTCAATTAGTTAGTCCGTGCCGGGTTAAATGTCCGTACGAGCGACCAATAAAGTCGCTCGTATGGACATTTAACTAATTGAACAGGGAGGGAGACCAGTGGCATCGGCACTGCCGATGCCACTGGTCTCCCTCCCTGTTCAATTAGTTAGGGGTTAACTTTTTTTTAAAGGGTTAAGGGGCCGTGCAAGTGAGCCTATTGGTCGCTTGCACGGCCCTTTAACCTATGGATTTCCGCTCCCGTTAACCCCTTCGATGCTGCGTTAGATAACGCAGCATCGAAGGGGTTAACGGGAGCGGAAATCCATAGGTTCGCTGTCAGAGGCTACAAAGACCGTGCGAGTGAGCCTATTGGTCACCTGCAGGGTCTTTCTCTGGCATCAACCAATTGGTTGATGCCAGAGGAGGTCCCTGTAGGCGACCAATAGGCTCATTCGCACTGCCCTGTAACCCGTGACGGCGAACCTGCGGATTTCCACTTCCGGGAACTGCCGCGAAGCCGCGAAGACAAGACAAGGTAAGATGAAGGGGGGGAATGGTAGACGAAGACGAAGACAATCACGAAGATCTTCGTGGTGTGTGTCTTCGTCTTCGCCTACGTTTTACTGCCGCCGTCTTCTTTTCGGCGTGTCTTCGGAACGAACACGAAAACGCACTCTTCATGTTCGTTTCCATGTTCGCCCGAAGACGAATGCACAAGTCTACTACAAATAACTACACCATCCAATTAACTTACCTTGATGGAGAATCCTCTGGCCACATGACCAGATGGACACCGGTCAACTCTGCCCCAGCTACCCCATGGGCTTCCGTTAGGAACGCTGATCACCGTTGGGTTTGGTTGCGCAATTCCTAGCGAGAGCAGAGAAAGAAGAACGAGCGCAGAGATTGCGTGGGCCATCCCGTCAACGAGCTCCAACTTCTGTTGAAATGTTAAAACTTTTTTTTTTAGAGCTGCAAGACTTGTATTTATGGAAAAGCAATAAACAAGGCGACCTGGAATACGGAGTGAAGAGAGTTTTTATAGGTTAAACTCATAGATTTGGACACGGTGGCAAAAAAAGCTTTAGTTTCTTGAGCTTTCAGTCTTTTCATAATTTTATTTGCAGCTAAAAGAGGCTCCCTGCCCCAGAGAGTCTCTGTATTACTGCAGAACAAGTGGTAAGTCTTATGGCCAGAGGAGAGCCGACATCTTCTGGCCCTAGGGACAACTAAAGCAAGGCTATCCACTTCTGAAATTTTCACACATCCATGCTACTACAAACATACAATAACACACACTCATGCCAACATATACTACCTCTAAAACACACATGCACATTCATGCTCACACACCTATAAACACATCCGCATTCGTGCTAGCACACATTCACATACTATTAAGACACAGTAAGTTCACTCTGACATCTCGCCTTCTTTAGCGATCAGGTCTCACCTTGTATATCTGCTGTGAGCCGTGTTCTTGGTAATTAGACTTATCCCTGAACGATGCGACAGCCGATTGCCCTGGACCGTTGATGTGATGCCTCTTCCGTCTTATCGAGAGGTTCCTTTCATACATTTATAGCCTGGATACCGGACTCTTCCAGGATTTGGCCACGTGTCCCATCTCTGTGTTCTACCAAACCCTTTGTGTTTGGGCACCTGTCAGGTCAACCTGCTCCATTGGTCTGTTAGCAAGAGGCACGAGAGCTTTACATTAACGACAAGCTGGTCTTAGTGACTTATTAAGTAACTAAAGTATTATCTTGGCATTTAATAAATGCAGGAGGCAACAAAAAATTACAGATCCAAGTTGTGGATAGGCAACAGGAGCTTTAAATTAGATGAAAGCTACTGTTTAAAACTCGAAGGGGAGCCTTCCAATAATTACACAAATAGTTTCATTAAGCTCTGCTCATTTTCTGCAATATAAAATAAACAGAGTATTGGGACAAAAAAAAAAAACAAAAACACATAATACAGCAGTATTCGATATAAGTATTTATTGGTTTGTCCAGTTCCATTAAGATAATCTGGTATTTATAAATTTTACAGCAACAACAATTAAGACGACAAGAGCAATCAGACTTATGGAGCCGACTGTCACCAAAAGCCACCACTTGAGATGTTGAGGTTCCTCAGGCGTAGCGAGAGTCTGGCTGCGGTCTGCTCCGATCACCACAACGGGCTCCAGAGCGGCCGACGCATCCTCTTCAAAGTCCGGTGCGGCTTCCGCATTCACAGGGATGACTCTGCTACGGCCCGAGCCGGTGATGACGAGGGGCCCCAGAGCGGCCGACGCGTGTCCCTGGGAGCCTGCTGCACCATCTGCATTCGCGGACAGGACTCTGCTACGGCCAGGTCCTAGGACGACGAGGGGACCCAGAGTAGCCGATACATGTTCTTGGGAGTCTGTAGGAGATAAGTTGAGATTGTTTTGTAAACCGTGATGCACAAAAAGTAAAGTAAGTTTTCGGATTTTGCCCACAAAATACAAAAACCGAGATAACCCCATGTACACTACCTGTTGATATACACTCATGCCAAGGCCATACAGTAGCTGTCATAAGCAAACATGACACCACACCTCATATACATACCCGCTATTGATCATGACTAAAACACTTTTATGCATAATATACACCGACAAACACAACAGTACACCTATAAACACATGGCTGCCTGGCATAAGAAATAAAAATCCTACTGGCAGATAGGCTTTAATTCCTTGCCCAAATTTTGTTAATGTTATAAGGTTTGGCCAACTAAGCTTTGTTGGCAAGCACAGAGACACAGACAGGCAGAAAATAAACATACCTAGAACAGTTCTTTTGCCAAGGCCTCTGTGACCCAAATAGGACCCAAGTCCTCTGGACTGCCCAAACGGTACGGCACATTCCCTAGTCTCGCAACACCGGCAGATGTCATTTGTACCTTCCAAAGGAGACCAGCTGTAGCGATAAATTGGATATTACAGCATGAAACCCAGGCGGTGTTGGGAAAATAATGCAGAGAACTTACTAACTCACCGGTTGGTGGATTTGCTGTAGGAACAGGCCTTGTTCATTGGGTCAGGAACCTGGTTTCCTGCAGCAGCTCTCAGGTTACAGGTGATGTAGATCTAGATCCGGAAGAAGGACATTAGAGGCTCCCCAGGATGCACAAACCCTTCAGAACTGATAGAGATACTCACCACAGAGGTATCCGTCTCTGTGAACCTGAAAGCATCCACCATGAACTGCAGCGCGTCTGGACGGGGTCTCGGGGATCTGAAGGCAGAGGATGAATCCTCCTCTCTGCCATCCAACAAACACCTGCCAAGCAGAACCGGGTTACATGGATTTACCTGCAGCCATAGCAGTACAAGGAGGGCCATCAGGGCAAGATGTATCATCTTTTCCATCCCTATAAAATCGGTGAAGGGGTGGACAGAACCCTTGTAGGACTGTAAATTATTCAGATCGAGCCCTCTCAGCCTACTAGAGGGCGTCAGGCCTTTGGGGGCCTAACCTTTGAGTCTGCATCAAGATTACAGATGGCAGCCCCAAGTACAATTGGTATAACCTACCCATTGAAGTCAATGATGTCATAACGGGGACTGGAGGAGCCATCAGGGGATAACGTGGCCACACAGCTGTCCACGAATATCTTCATAGCCACATGGTTCCCAACAGCGACAGAAGCCTCAATGTGGAATACTTCACCCAGTTGGAAGACTGGAGAAGTTCTTGAGGCTGTCCAGTCCTCTGCAAGGTTTATAACAGAGCAGGGATTAGCCGAGACACACCAAAAACACTTTAAACCAGACTAACCACCCCAATTACCATTCATTAGCCGCAAAGAGAAGGACAGACGTTCCTCTGCCGAAACGGTGATCCTGATGGGCATCCATGTTGGTTTGATGGAATCACTGCTCACGTTACCATGTCTGCATTGAGAGCAAAATAGATTTAGGGCCAAGGATAGACCTATTATCAGTCAAGTGAAGTAGTCATACTCAGCAGTCCAGCACAAGCAAATGAATAGGTACAGCGGCCATCAAGCAAAGAGACCATTCAGTTGCCATTAGAAGCTAGCAGGTCCCTCAAAGAACTAGCAGCCAATGCTAAAGACATCACATGTGGGTTAAAGAATCTTCACAAACCCCTTGATTTCTTGGGCTCCTTATACCCTTCCTAGTGACTCACCAGATCACAGGATCGGGGGAACTTTTGGTAGCCCTGTAATATCTCAAGCTAAAGGTCACCTGGGGTAGTAGCACTGGATAGGAATTACTACGGAGTCGGTCCTGGTGACGGGAGAGTCACTAGAAGGAGCTGGGCTGTAGGTCAGGTTCGTACTGTAGATCAGGAAGTCCGGGGTCATCTGCAAGGAACAGAACTTGCGTTACAAAAAGTCAAACCGGTTCTGGCACACGTTAACACAACAAAATAGAATCTCAAGTAATTCAGGGCATCAGTTTGAAGCTTCACAACCTAAAGTTTAAGCAACTTGAGACCAAGTTTCTATAGCAGAGTACTGCTTATAGCTATTACGGTTTCATCCATCAGCATCAGATACTGCATCTCAATAAGCACAAACACCATGAGATACAACATTTCCTGGAACAAAGGCTTACTACATCCTATCCATCCACAAGTCCTCTCACTAGAATCTACAGTGGTTAAGCCACCCGCCTTTTACTGCAGAGAGTGCAATTAGAACAACCCCTTGCGGAGAAACTAATAAGGAACATCTTAAAGTGGTAGAGAGTAATACGGGGGAGGAGGTAAACATGCATGGGATAGACATACGGCTCCTGAATCTAAGACGAGACCAACGACTGATTAAGGTTCAGGTCTTTACAGCAGGACAAAATGGCCGACCAGATGGAAGAGAACAGGGCCGGTCAGCCATTAAATGTTTTGAAGGTTTCCGGGTGTGACTAGGATTACTGTTACTTAACAGCAATGATGTATCCACCTGATTTAAAATCTCAGATTCAGAGTATACACCCATTCACGTTACCGCTGATCACATGGAAGTTTAGCTTCAGCGAGGCTAGACTTCGGTAGAAAAACAGCCATGACACATTACCAAGTTAAACATTAAAGCACCAGACACATGACAGCAAATATAAGAGACCCCCTGCACCAGACATACAGTATTAGTCAATGCCCATTACCACCCCCCCCCCCCCCCCCGCCCAAGCACAGGAATATACTCTCATCCTCTGTACATTATCCTCCAGCCCAAGGTTAAACTATATACATCCTACAACACATGACAACTGCCCCAAGTTTTTTAAAGAGGAGTCCCACCACCCCAGTCTCACCTGTAAGGTGTTGCCGCACTCCTGCAGCCCATACTGGAAGATCACCGTAGTCCCTGTGCTCCCGGAGCTGGGTTTACACAGTCTGGGTCCGAGGCTCAGATCAGAGGCTTTCACCAGCCTCCCATTTCTATACAGATCTCTGTTCACAGACACCTCCATCCTGTCCTCCATACACCGCACGCTGATAGGATGCTCTCCAGAGGCCTGCAGCTGCCTGGGCTGACCGACCACCCCGCCATACTGTCTACTGGACCCCCAACCAACCACAGGGTTGTTTCTCCACCTGTCCCACTGATGCCGGTTCCTGGCCAAAAGCTGATGGCTAGAGATGCCAAACACCAGCCCAGAGAGCAGGGCCACCAGAACCAGCCAACTCAGTCTAACCCACTGCCCCATTCTGACCACAAGACAATGAGGGAGAGCACAGAACAGGCCTGTATATAACCCTGCCCCTGCCCCCACCTGGGGCAGATAATCACACTTGAATATCTCCTCCCACTGAATTCTGATACCTCCACCTGTATGTAGCAGAGGTAGCTATCCAAGGTCCCATGATGGTTAAAGGTGTATGCAGAGCATGTGGGACAATTTATGTTCAATCTGCATTATAAAAGGCCGATCCGAGGAAGCCATTATATACGTTTAAATCCCCATACCGTATTAACATCTACCTAGGTGTTGGATTTAAATAGCCCTACACAAAATCTCTTCCCAAGATGAATCTCTTCTTTAGATTTGCATGTGTCCAGCGCCAGCGTTGTCACTTAGTAACTTGAGCACTCAACAAGCAGAGCAGGGACGCCTTTTAATACTTGTGTTTTCCATCTTGGCCTCCATGGAATCTTCGTCAACAAAGCAAAAATTATACAGAATTCACCCCCGTTCTTTGATGGCGCCTCTCCTCCACGATCTTAAACTCTACCAAGTCCTGGGAAAGAGACCGGGTATGATTTTGATGAGTATCCAAAGTGCTTCCTGATCTACAGCACAAGCCTGACCTACAGCCCAACATCTTCTGTGAACTCTCCCATCATCAGGGCCAACTCTACGGTGGTTCCTATCCAGTGCTACTACCCCAGGTAATTTTTGTGTGTGTGTGTGGCTCACAAACTCGTTTTTGTTGGTGATTCTCTGTTACTAATGTTATACTATAATGTTTCTGCAGACACGGGAACGTGAGCAGTAACACCATCTAGCCAACATGGATGCCCTTCAGCTCCACCGTATCTGCAGAGGAACGTCTGTCCTTCTCCTTGCAGCTGATGAATGGTAATTGGGGTGGTTAGTCTGAACTAGAGAATTTAGCCAAAGATCCAACTAGACCTAACTTTGTTGATTATTTGTTGAATATATAGTATTTTATTGATGGTCGGGGTTGAAGGTCCACGTGTGGTCTCGATCTGTCTCTGCAGCTCGTCCGGTCTGGAGGTTCCAGTAATATCTGCAGCTGCTGTGAGATGGGGAATTATTCCGCCCCGTTGGGTCAGGGCAGGAGACTCGTCTACTATAAACGTTACAGAGGATTAAGGAAGAGAGGAGTCGCTCCTGATGAGTGACCTGAAGAAGGCAGACTTGAGGCCTAGAGCCGAGTCTCGGGTGCTGGTGGTTCGGGGGACCCTTTTGTATCTCCAGCTAGAATGTTTCTCTGGATGCAGGACAGAGGTTGGGACAACTGGTTAAGCAGCTCTAAATACTTGGAAAGGGGGCAGAGGATGGAGAGGACGGGCGTCCATTGACAGAACCAACCTCAATCTTTTATGTGTTATATTCGTGCACAAATGGATCTCATCATTTGGGTTTGTGCGTCTCTGGTCTCTTTGTGTTGGACACTTGAGGTGGGCGCCATACTAGTTATGGATTCATCAATCATCTAACGTGACGGCGCATGTCCTAGTAATGGAACATATACGATGACCGTGTCAGCGTCCGAATGTACTACTGGCGCTACTGATTCATCCAGCAACCGTATTTTCCCCTCAGGTCCGTATTTGGAGCCAGACCACAAACTGGCCACACTGGGCCCCCTGCTGGTGATTGGAGCAGACAGTAGCCGTGCTCTCGCGGTGAGTCCAGAAGCCGGACGGGTGGAGCGGTGGCCGCCGGGGGCTGTCGGCTCGCTGAGTCCTGTTGTTCTCGCTGCAGTGTTTGGAAAGTTTATATTTAAAAGTTTTTACCTCAGAAATGTGGAATAAATAAATCCTCGTTTCTGTTTGAAATGGGACTTGTGGTTTTTATTTTATGGAAATGAGACAAATTCTGTCTCCCTGCGACTCCATTTCAGCTCTTCGGGCGTCACGATGGCGGGAAGGTCATCCCTGAAGGTGCTGCTTGGGAACAGGTGAAGTCAGGTGGATGTCTAAGATTCTACCTCACTTTTATACATGGGGGAGGCAGGGTTCGGGGACTTAATCCTATCAGGTTTTTCATTTTCCCTCCCCATAGTTGTCTCCAAGGTTGGTTGTTAATAATAAAACATGCTGACACGGGTAATTTCCATACTGGATCTCCATAAGAGCTTTCAGCGTGGACCTGGCAGATCTGGACTATTCATCCGGCACGTGACCGGCCACACACCACGCCGCATGTATCCGGCCGCACGCCACGCCACATGTATCCAGCCACACCGCATGTATCCAGCCACACGCCACGCCGCATGTATCCGGCCACACGCCACGCCGCATGTATCCAGCCGCACACCACACAAAATGCACCCAGCTGGAGTAAGTAAATACATGGTTCATACAAGTCATCCGTGGTCTCCTGCCACTATTGAAGACATCCCACCAGATGCATTTCCTGACCAGCACTGCCTTCTTTTCAGAGCTCCTTTATTACCCAGGAGTAATGGACAAGAAGACAAGTAAAATGGTCATCAAAGCCATGATGAGGAATTCCATCGACCCCGATCCTGTCATCTGCTCCCTCTCCTTGCGGGCTCTTGGGAATGCTGCCAATGGGGCCCACAAACTGATCCTAAAATACAAGCGCCCAGTCCTTAGACTGTTTGTGGATAGCATGTGTGACATTCCATTTGTCACGACCGTCGATGAAGAATCTCTGAAAGCGGCGGAAAAGGTTGTGAGGCTCCTGACCAGACGTGAAATGGGCGAGCAGTTTTACGAAATGATCGCTTTTTGCCGCCGGTTCCTGGACAATAGAAAGCAGAGCATTCAGATGAACTCTATGCTCCTGCTTGGAGAGCTCGCCCGGAAATGTCAAGATAAAGTCACAGAATCAGTGGTCAAATCATTCAAGACCTGCTTGGCATCTCTACTGCTGAAGCTTCAGTCTAAAGATGTTGAGATTGTTGAGAATATTTCTCTATAGAAGAGGAGGCGGTAAAAAAACGCAAGGAACACTGCTTCTCCAATGGACTTACGCGACACGAAGAACCCGACGCTATTAACAGGAGAACGGAGGAAACGATCGTTGATGATGTCATAGCCGTCTCAGGATTCATCGACGTGAAGGCGGCTGCGGTGATGTGACATCACACATAAGAGCGATGCTGATGGATTTAAGTAGCTGATATGACATGAATAAACATCCTCTTTCATGAAACCCCAATCTGTCTTAACGTGTGTTAATGTAATTGACATAGCCGGCGCTATATACATAAATATAACGCACGCATATAACTCCCCCAACACAGATATGCCAAACGCCAGATACCCTCTGAACTTGCCCCGGGTCTGTGCGCTTTCCTTGGACGAATGTCTAGAATTTGTTTTACATCATAATGAGCAAAAAGAACAAATATCAGGAAAAGCAGACAAACCAATAAAGAAGCCGTACAGCATGCATTGTTTAAGTGTTTGTTGTAACAGAAGAAGCACCAAAAAAAAAAGTCTTTTGAAATTCCATTTCCTTACCCATTAAACCCAGGATCTCCTCCCATTACTCCGTCCTACACGGTAACTGCCGGCACATCCCTAAATCTATGCCACGCGTGTCATTTACCCAACCGAACGCAGGAAACAAGACCAGGAACGAAATAGTGCTTTTAATGTTTATTTCTCTTCTGCTCCTAGGCCAGCTCAGCGCCTCATTACGTATTTCACAACAACCACAGCAAAGAGAGAAAGAGCGACGAGACTCAGGGACCCGACAGCCACCAACACCCACAGCTCCACCTGCGCAGCCTCCCGAGTCACAGCCAGAACCTGGCCACGCTCTCCTCCGATCACCAGCAGGGGCCCCAGGGTGGCCAGGTCATGGTCTAGCTCTGTGCGAGGTTCTGTGTGGAAAGGAGAGACATGGGCAAGTTTAACGTGCAACATGACCGGCTCATGGGTAGGTCAGTCCGATAACTGCCCATCACAGAACACAGCGTGACTAACCCAGGATTTATGTTGGGCCCTTCCTATGGCCAGGTGGGATCAGAGATTACAGGATCCCTTCTTGTCAGATTAAGAAGCCAAAGTGAACACCCATCAAGTTATTCTACCTGCTAGTCCACCATATTATGGAGCCCATTTACCATTGGCAATAGACATGGAGCATCAAATGTAGGACATACAGACATCCATGTCCAAGGAGCTGCCCTTGTTTCGACCAACCAGGGGATAATTCTGGCCAGTGTCAAGCTACAGGAGGAACACTATATGCTTTGTTCTACTGGATCCATTTTTTTCATTGGCATTCCAATCACATCTGGAATGGAGGTTTCATGGAGTAGCTGATGGGGTTGTAGTACAGATTCTGCACTCACCAGATGCAGCCTCCCTTTCCAAAGACCTCCCGCCTCTGAACGGAGCTGGAGCTGGAGCGGTGCAGGTACGGGTCTCACAGCATCTGCAGATATCATTGGAGCCTTCAAGAGCTGACCAGCTGAGGAGACAACACGGGAGTCATTAACCAACCAAGACCGGCAGACTGAGCACCACTCAGATGCTATCCATAAGCGTTTTAATTGACCAGTAGATCAAGAGCTGGGTAATCCAATTATGAGCCCCGATACTCGGGGTAATTAGATGTGGAGTTACAAGCATTCTTTTGTCTATAGTTATAAAACATGGATCATGGAAGCAACTGTACATTCATGACCTGCATTCAGGTTCTCTATTTTTTAAATGCCTTCCATGATCTAGGCCAAGCAGCATTACCACACTCACCTGTTGGTGGATTTGATGTAGGAACAGGCCTTGTTTAGTGGGTCTGAGACCTGGTTTTCTGCAGCAGCTCTCAGGCTACAGGTGATGTAGATCTAGATCCAGAAGAAGGACATTAGAGACACCTAAAGGAGGTATAGACCCAGGAGACCAAACTGCCAGAGAGACTCACCACAGAGGTATCAGTCCCAGTAAACCTGAAAGCATCCACCATGAACTGCAGCGTGTCTGGACGGGGTCTCGGGGATCTGAAGGCAGAGGATGAATCCTCCGCTCTGCCATCCAACAAACACCTGCCAAGCAGAACCGGGTTACATGGATTTACCTGCAGCCATAGAAACACCTGGGCATGTAGTGTGACCTACCCATAGTAACCAATGATGTCATAACGGGGACCGGAGGAGCCGTCAGGGGTTAACGTGGCCACACAGCTGTCCACGAAGATCTTCATAGGCACGTGGTTCCCAACAGCGACAGAAGCCTGAATGTGGAATACTTCACCCAGCTTGAAGACTGTAGAGGCTCTTGGGGCCGACCAGTTGTCTGTAAAGAGAATACAGAGAGCAGAGGGGTTAGTGGGGTCTCAGCTACACCCCCTAACCCAGACTAACCACCCCAATTACCATTCATCAGCTGCAAGGAGAAGGACAGACGTTCCTCTGCAGATATGGTGGAGCTGAAAGGCATCCATGTTGGCTTGATGGCGTTGCTGCTCACATTCCCGTGTCTGCAGACATGACATACATATGAAGACCCGCAATGCCCCAGTTTTCCCTTTTGAAGACTTCAGAAAGCCACTTACCTGGGGTAGTAGCACTGGATGGGCACCACAGCAGAGTTGGTCCTGATGATGGGAGAGTTCCCAGATGGAGTTGGACTGTAGGTCAGGTTTGTGCTGTAGACCAGAAATTCAGGGGTCATCTGCAGACAACAAAAACACCAGACGTATGAACACAGCCTCCTGAGGACGTTTAATACGGCCAGACCGACCATGACAGGTACATGATATAAACCCAGAGTTTCTCAGACACCACTATGAGAGAGACTCGGTGCTTGGCGTAGGATCTCATCCGTCTACAACTCCCAGCACATTCAGCTATGAGGGAAAGCGAGTGGGTTGGATTGATATAGAGGCGCGATATCGCTTCCCAACTACCCCCCCCCATAAGAAAAAAAAAAGTTACACCACCAGCCCCTTCAACAGAATTTAATATATGGCAGCAAACAGCCTTTTAAAGAACAAAATCTTAAACAGCACAAGTTTATCCCATCATAAAATAGTTAAGCATTTCTTTTGATGCGGACATTAAGTTAGACCCCACACTTGTCCTTTCTGAAGGCCGCTGCTTTAAGACCCCCCACATTTTGTTTTTTGGGATGGGAGAATATAAAATTCAGGGGCCCTAAAATTCCTGTTCCAAAAACCAATTGAATTAAAAGTCTTGATATTGGAGAATTACAATTACCCTTCCATAGGGCGCGAAAGGTTAAGAATAATCATAGTATTCCAATACCGTTATTTGCCAGTCAAAGCCATTTTAGGGACAAATACAGCGAGTTCTCCACAGCCACGTAACGCTTTTATGGAAGAACCCGCTTGCCTCAAGTTCTAGATAATCTTATTCGTTTGAGGCTTATCTTTACATCACTGGATTTAGCTTGTCTATAGCACAACATCTTCTAGGCTTCATACAATATTTCCACCCCATCATTCTCACCAATCTACCCCATACCTGTAAAACACCGCCCCAGCCTCACCTGTAAGCCGCCGCCACCCCAGCCTCACCTGTAAGCCGCCGCCACTCCAGCCTCACCTGTAAGCCGCCGCCATCCCAGCCTCACCTGTAAGCCGCCGCCCCAGCCTCACCTGTAAGCCGCCGCCGCCCCAGCCTCACCTGTAAGCCACCGCCGCAACCTCACCTGTAAGCCACCGCCGCCGCAACCTCACCTGTAAGGTGCCGCCACCGCCCCAGCCTCACCTGTAAGGTGTTGCCGCACTCCTGCAGCCCATACTGGAAGATCACCGCAGTCCCTGTGCTCCCGGAGCTGGGTTTACACAGTCTGGGTCCGAGGCTCAGATCAGAGGCTTTCACCAGCCTCCCATTTCTATACAGATCCCTGTTCACAGACACCTCCATCCTGTCCTCCATACACCGCACGCTGATAGGATGCTCTCCAGAGGCCTGCAGCTGCCGGGGCTGACCGACCACCCCGCCATTCTGTCTACCATACCAAGGCTGCGGTGGAGGAGAAGGCTGAGCTCTGTGCCCCCACCAGTCCCACACACGCTGGCTGGAAACAACAAGCACCAGTGCAGAGAGCAGAACCATGCAATTCAGTCTAACCCAATACCCCATTCTGACCACAAGGCAATGAGAAAGAGCATAGAAGAGGTCTGTGTATATATACCCCTCCCAGCACCTACCCAGGTGGGGCAGATAATCGCAATCACCTGGAAATAATCCCACCTGGGGCAGATAATCACATGCATATTGGCTGCAGGTAAATCCATGTAACCCGGTTCTGCTTGGCAGGTGTTTGTTGGATGGCAGAGAGAAGGATTCATCCTCTGCCTTCAGATCCCCGAGACCCCGTCCAGACACGCTGCAGTTCATGGTGGATGCTTTCAGGTTTACTGGGACTGATGCCTCTGTGGTGAGTATCTCTGGCAGTTTGATCTCCTGGGTTTATACCTCCTTTAGGTGTCTCTAATGTCTTTCTTCTGGATCTAGATCTACATCACCTGTAACCTGAGAGCTGCTGCAGAAAACCAGGTCCCAGCTCCACTAAACAAGGCCTGTTCCTACATCAAATCCACCAACAGGTGAGTGTGGTAATGCTGCTTATTCTATTGCACAAAGTGCTGTTTAGTTTGGCTTCATGGGGTGGGGGTGTAAGTCAAAATAGACGTTTTTAAAGGTATATGGTGGATATGAAAGAACATGAACAGGGATGGGTTAAGTCTGATAAGCTGCTCCTAAACACAGGGTCTCCCATGTGACAACACGCTGTTATGTGTTATGCTGCACTAGTGTCACGTTCACAACTTGTATGACTCAAATCACCATGACTGGTCAAGTAGAGCACCTGTAAGTAGCATGTCGCCAGTCAAACCGTATCTTCTATTGACTTGTTGATGGTCAGACTCTTCCTTAAGGGTCTGGTCTTGGTGTATTAATGACTCCCATATTGTCTCCTCAGCTGGTCGGCTCTTGAAGGCTCCAATGATATCTGCGGATGCTGTATTACCTGTACCTGTGCCCCTGGTCCACCACCTGTGGAATTTCGATCTCAATTAAGACGCGGGAGACGTTGGAAAAGGGAGGCTGCATCTGGTGAGTACAGATTCTGTACTACAACCCCATCAGCTACTCCATGAAACTCATCCTCTCTGAATGTGAGGGGATTTGTCATGAGTGCATCCTGGATAATGGTGTCCACTGAATTCCTCCAAAGCCTTTATTTAATGTAGATATCCTGCTCAGATGGCTAGTATGGTCAGACACCAACATGGTTGGGGCATTATCTGTCCTATCTTGCCCAGCCACCTGTATTTAAGGCTGGCTGCATAGCCAGGGACATCTCTCTGTGTTCTTGCTGCTGGTTCTTTATAACCAATACTATTCACGGGACCCATAATAAATGATTGTGGATCGGACTTGATGGGTGTTTGGCTTATTAAATTCTGGATACTTAACGGTGAGTAAGAATCCAGCTGGTCCCTTTATGTAAAAGCTTTTGAGGACCGTGCAGAAGTCTTGTCTTAATGGTTGGTGGTTCTTATGTCACAGCAATTCTTGGGCTCCCTCTCAAGCTTCCCATCTGTCTTGTTGCAGATCAATGCTGCCCATTCAGGAACTTATCCATGTCTCTCCTTTCCACACAGAACCTCGTACAGAGCTAGACCATGACCTGGCCACCCTGGGGCCCCTGCTGGTGATCGGAGGAGAGCGTGGCCAGGTTCTGGCTGTGACTCGGGAGGCTGCGCAGGTGGAGCTGTGGGTGTTGGTGGCTGTCGGGTCCCTGAGTCTCGTCGCTCTTTCTCTCTTTGCTGTGGTTGTTGTAAAATACGTAATGAGGCGCCGAGCAGCAGAACAGAAATAAACATTGAAAGCACTTTGTATCTGGATGGTTCCTGGTCTTGTTTCCTGCGTTCTGTGTGTGAATGACACGCGTGGCATAGATTTAGGGATGTGCCGGCAGTTACCGCGTAGGACGGAGTAATGGGAGGAGATCCTGGGTTTAATGGGTAAGGAAACGGCAAGCTCTGTTACAGCTGGCTTTATTACAAGGTGTGCGTGTTAACCAGGGGTCCTGTGCATTTACTAATGTGCGAGCTACCTGCGGCATTAAATGACTTTAGATGTGGGTTGAGGGTTGCATGCTGTCATCTGAAAGAAAGCATTGCAAACATCTGCTAACCCCCAATACCACCACCACCCTTAACTAGACTGAATGCCTGCCTGCCTGCCTGAATTGATCAGTGAAATGACTTCAGATATGGTTCTGGTAGGGCTCTGCAGTGGGAAGATATCCTTGGTCGTAACAGATCAAATAATGCTTCAATTTCTGAGGTTCAGTCAATCTAGCAATGTGTTTGTTGGTAAATCAGCGTTCCCATGTGCTTCTCGCCACAGGGGCGTACCTGGGGCGCATCCTGTATGTGACACCCACCATACTAAATCGCCATTACTGATATTATATTATATACTGAGGCAGACATTGATGGTGGTACAGCATAACTGCTGCTATTGTGTGCAGAGAGACCAGGGTCACCACATCAGCCATGTTTTCCAGGACCCATAGTTTTTATACTACATCTGATAAAGCGCTACCCTGCAGTATGAATGATGTGGGAGGAAAAGTCGGTTACACGAGTCTATACATCCATATACTGCAGGACCTCACCTGTGGTGGTCATCTATAAAAAGCCACCTCTTGGAAAAAAAAGTGGTCACATGGAGACAGCCACTGACCGTGGTATATAGTGATAGGACACAAAACGGGCCACCAGAGGTACTGCACCCAAATGTATCGCTATTCTTAAGATTAACGCTTATAAAATGATATATTACACACACACATACCCTCGGCCAGTCCCACTGACGCCGGTTCCTAGCCAGGAGATGGCAAACACCGGCCCAGAAAGTAGGGTCACCAGAGCCAAGCAGCTCCGTCTATACGTGGGAATAAATCGCTACGACCCTCGAACGCCTTAAGAATTAAATAATCATTTATAAAGCATGGATGTTGAACATAAAAAATATATATGTATGTATGAGGGGCATGACTGAGTATAAATTCCGAGTATAAATTGGATCAGTGGTCCCGCTGCTGCACCTACAGAATAGAAGAAATTAAGTGAAGTGTGGATTTTGGCCTAAAAATTATGTTGTGTTTTCATAATTTTAAAAAGGCCCTACTTTTCCTGAAAATGCATAATTTTGTGCAGGTTCATCAAATACAGAGAAGGGGGAATCAGGATTTAACTAACATAGTAAAAAATACCCCCAAAAATCTGCTGTTTAGGTCATGAACCCCACCCAGGGTTGAATGGGGTTAAACCCAAGAAACTTGGACTGGGTGTTGTATGAGGGGGCATCAGGGGAGGAAAGAGGGACATATTTATGAATTATTATTAATTCAAGTTTGGGGAATACGCAGCACCTCTGAGCTCCTTCTGTTTTCTCGGTGAGCAGCAACCGCCAAAAAAGACGCCCCAAGCAGGTCGGGACCGGCCATTGGGCGATACGGTCAAATAAATGATTTTCGTTGGTTGGGTTTAAAATATTTTTTTATTCCACATTTTGTTATTTGCCGTATTTTGACCGGTTTCATGCCTGCTTTGAATAGCCGTTCTCCTTTCTATCGTTAGCTTTTACTACCCCCCCATGGGGCATAATGCCCAGACCTATGGGGTTTATGAAAGCCATTGATTTTTATCATATGAAGTTTAGTTCTGTACATTTATAGCCTGAACCGCGCTGTAATGACATTAATAAGTAGAGATTGGCGCATTCATCAGCTTGGTGTTCAGGACGAATCAGGACATGTTTGTGAATACAGGCTTCTGGCAGTGATGTCACAGAGGCAGTGATGTCACATTAGCAGTGATGGCTAAAGGAACAAAACTAAACTAAAATGTAACCAGAGTCCTATAAAAAAACAGCGGGTATACACTGCCCCAGAGAAAAATAAAGAAATCAAATAGGCGATATATAGATCCCTTGTAATTGGCTACGCTATTAGCCACAGGATATGTTGCAGACAAAGGGTTAAAAAGGAGGCTAGGGAGGGAGTATGTATACATCCGGGTATAGGAATCCCGCTATACCTACAGATACACCCTATACCTGCCTGCCTGTAATAGTAGAGACTGTGCATAGAATCAGCATGTACAGAAATGAAAGGGTTAATAATGCGTGCATGGAATGATCGGACAGTAAGTAACAAAATGACAATGTTTCCTCCTTTGTCTGCGGGTTTGATAACAATGTTGTTATTTTGAGCTGATTCCCTGAAAGCTTTACCTTCACAGGGGCGTAAAAAATGGACTCTTTGCGCGTGAAGCGGCCCCCTGAGATTCACCAGAAGAAGATCCAGAAAAAAAACTATCAGCATCTGACACGCTGTGTTTGTTGTATTTGTTACATTAATAAAGATTTGGTTGTTCATAGAGTCAGTGATGTCATAGAGGCAGTGATGTCACAGAGGCAGTGATGTCATAATGCAGGCTAGCTTATCTAGGATGCGCAGCCAGCCAGGGTGTCATTTGCAGACACGACTCGGTGCTTGCAGGTGACTCTTGCTGTTTAGCAAATTCTCAGAGAGATTTACAAAGACTTTTTATCAGACATCGTGCGAGTCGGGATTCCTACACATTTCACCTTTAGCGCAATCTAGAATTGCAGCGGACTTTACAAGGTGAAATAACAATGGACATTCCGTGCACAGAACCCGGTGACACTAATCAGGAGGAGGCGATCCTTTCACTGTGTCGGGTGATATCCTCCTTCTCCATCCTCCACCCGGAAGATGTCACTGAGGTTATACTTCAAAACCCTCTGTCCTGTTTTGGGGTAAGACATGTTTTATGGAGATCCGTGGCCAAAAACCCACCAACAGCCAACAGAGCTCTTCGCGTCCTTCTTCAGCAGATAAACAAAGAAGTTGACCAGGACCTTTATGATGACTTGGCTGTCGCTCCTGACCACGGATATCTCGTCTCTGTCATGGCCACGTCAGCGATCTATGAAGTCGTGAACGCTCTGGATGAGACATCTGTTGACGCTGACATTCTCCCCCAGCTTCTGTGTGTGCTGATCAGGTTGATTAGCAGCACTATGAGAAGGATTGGGACAATAGGGGCTGGGGAGAACAGTCCATGTGTGATGGCCGTGAACATCATCAAGACCATCTTCAAGAGACAGAAGGATTTTACAGATGTGAAGACAATGGAGAGGTTCGAGCTGATGAAGGAAGAACAAACGCACCCAGCTGGAGTGATAGCGTTCAGTAAATACATGGTTTCCTCAGGATCTGAACACATTGGAGAAGTCATCCGTGGTCTCCTGCCACTATTGAAGACATCCCACCAGATGCATTTCCTGACCAGCACTGCCTTCTTTTCAGAGCTCCTTTATTACCCAGGAGTAATGGACAAGAAGACAACTAAAATGGTCATCAAAGCCATGATGAGGAATTCCATCGACCCCGATCCTGTCATCTGCTCCCTCTCCTTGCGGGCTCTTGGGAATGCTGCCAATGGGGCCCACAAACTGATCCGAAAATACAAGCGTCCAATCCTGACACTGTTTGTGGATAGCATGTGTGACATTCCATTTGTCACGACCGTCGATGAAGAATCTCTGAAAGCGGCGGAAAAGGTTGTGAGGCTCCTGACCAGACGTGAAATGGGCGAGCAGTTTTACGAAATGATCGCTTTTTGCCGCCGGTTCCTGGACAATAGAAAGCAGAGCATTCAGATGAACTCTATGCTCCTGCTTGGAGAGCTCACCCGGAAATGTCAAGATAAAGTCTCAGAATCAGTGGTCAAATCATTCAAGACCTGCTTGGCATCTCTACTGCTGAAGCTTCAGTCTAAAGATGTTGAGATTGTCTCAGCAAGCATGTTCTGTCTCTACAACTGCTTTCCAATTGTGGGCTGCGGGGACCTGCAGACACTACTACAGGGGCAAAACATGGCCCGAGGGGAAGACATGTATCTGAAATCCATCTTTTCGACTCTGGTAGAGCAGCATTCGGAGCTGGCGCGGTTCCTCGTGCTCCAGTCCCGTAATCTCCTAATTCACCATCATCTACTGAGTGAGGCCATCAGGCAGATCGGCTTCCTCGTAGGATTTATGAACTGGAAAGACCTCCTAAAGTTACATTCACAAATCAGAATAGATGATCTCATCAACGAAATGGCGGAGCTGTCACAGAATCCCTATAACAATGTAGGGAAGGCAGCAAAATTTACCAAGAAAGTTCTGAAATTCCAATTGACTTATGAACTGGGGAGAGGAGGAAACTATCGCTGATGATGTCATACCCGTCTCAGGATTCATCGACATGAAGGCGGCTGCGGTGATGTGACATCACATTTTGGGGTCAAGAAGGATTTTTTTTCCCCTGGTTAGTGCAAAATTGGAAAGAGCCAAACTGGGGGGTTTTTTTGCCTTCTTTTGAATCAACAGCAACAAATGAAGAGATATAGGAAAGGCTGAAGCTGATGGACGCCGGTCTTTTCTCAGCCTATATAACTATATAAGATTCAAGAGCGATGCTGGCGGATTGCAGGAGCCGATGTATCAGACGTTAATAAACATCCTTTGTCTGATATATAATGACGTGTGATGTGTTTTACTTTTAAGGAAGTTATTAGCGCGATATAAATAAATGTAATGTACATATAGAAATCCCCTAACAGAGATATATACCGAAAGGCGCTCCTCCTTTTACCCCCCACCATGGGGCATAATGATCAGACCTATGGGGTTTATGAAAGCCATTGATTTGTTAACCTTTTTATCATATGAAGTTTAGTTCTGTACATTTATCGCCTGTACCGCGCTGTGATGACATTAATAAGTAGAGATTGGCGCATTCATCAGCTTGGCGTTCAGGACGAATCTGGACATGTTTGTGAACGCCGGCTTGTGGCGGTGATGTCACAGAGGCAGTGATGTCACAGAGGGAGTGATTGGCAGTGACAGCTAAAGGATCAAAACTAAACAACCATTACTAGAGTCCTATAAAAAAAATCAGGGGGCAAAGAAATCAGAATCACATCCGTGATATATATAGTTCCAGAATATGCTATTAGCCACAGGATCTGTGCAGACAAAGGGTTAAAAAGGAGGTATTTGGGGTTGCTTGGCTTTTACATAATAGATCAGTATTGGGCGTGGCCACTGAGCTAAGAGACGGCTATTGGTTAGCAGCAGTGGCGTCGCTACAGGGGGCAATTGCCCCCCTAGGTTATTCCTTGCCCCCCTCTGTTGCCCCCCCCCGCCGAATCTGTAACCACCCAGGACAGTCCTTGACTGCTAACGACGGCATGGTGCCAGTCACTAGCAGTCCCAGTCAGGTGCTAACTACGGCACCATGCCGTCGCTAGCACTATCTTACCTTGATGGAGGTCTGTGGACCTCCATCACCACCTACCCCGGTGATCTGCCCCTCACAGCTCACACTGAAGGGCATCACCGGGGCCACCCGATCTGCCCGGTCACGTCTCGCGCAATGACGCGATGACGTCACCGCGCAACTTTATTAACAACTGACAATTGTCAGTTAAAGAGGTATGGGGGCATGCTGCTTAGATGCCTGTATCTCGGGCATCTAAGCAGCTACAGACCCCCAACATATACCGTTGGAAAGGTAATCGCCTCCAATATGTAAAAAGAATAAAAAAATATTAAGTTAAAAAAAAAAATGTAAAAAAAATGATTTGGGCGTCTCTAAAGGCAGATAAAAAAAAGATCAAAATTGCCTAGAGTCCCCCAAATTAAATTATTTAAACATAAAGTAGTTTAACTTTAAAAAAAAAATAAAAAAGTTTAAGTATTCTAGCTAAATGATCACTGTGGTAGCCAATGTTACCACAGCAATCATATAGCTATAAAAAGTCACATTCCCTTTTTAAAAATGGCCGATACTCATTTTTAATCCTATGATCCCTTTGATCATGGGGTTAAATTTAGCCAACGGTAGAGGGAGGCAATTTTTGAAATCCTGATGAACTGCAAATATTATTAAAATCAGCCATTTAGCCTGTGCGGTACGTGAGTAACCATCTCATCCCTGGAGCGCCTTGCATTTTTACTGCAAAACTTATTTTTTGCTGTAAAAGTGATCAAGTATTGTATTGTCCAATAACAAAAGTATCATTCCATAGCACATTACTTTTGGCAATATATATGTGTGTGTGTTTTCAGTGGTATGATTTAATGGTGGAAATTATTAATGCCCCCCAGTTTGACTGTGGTATCTTGTGTGCCCCCCTATATATTGTTTCTAGAGTCGCCACTGGTTAGCAGTGATGGCGTCAGGTTATGGCGTTGGCTTATCTATTGTACGAGGGGGAGGAGGGCATCTCCGGGTTGTGCTTCTTACAGATGCTACTTGCACTATGTATAGTTAATATCTGGTGGTATTATCCGGCTGGCAAGGATTTAGTTATTTATGTTAGGAATGAATGTTTTAATAAAATGGTTGCGGCCTATTTATACCAACGCACGGTTTCGTTATTCAGGGGTTGAGGTGAAAAGGTGGGGTGGTTTTGTGTTTCGGGGGAATTAGCTTCTAGGTCCCTGATGGTAACGCGGTCCTCACTCCCCTCATACAAGTGTTTTCCTAGCGGGTAGATTAGGGGTATTTTTTTTTATTTATTTTATTGCGTTTCACGTTAGAGGAAAACAAAATAATTGCAATTTCTAATATTGAGGGAAGTGGGATTCTAAGGCGTCTTACTGGTTTCAATGCTGGATGGGTGAAGGAATATTTGGAATAAAACACACCGGTACAGTCCTAGTGATATTTATTCGTAGTAAACAAGATTCCCATCAGTTAGACCCCAAAAGAAAGCCCTGCTTGGTTAACAGATGTTGTGCTTATCAGTTTGATAACTTGGCTGAAACTTTGATTTAGGATTTTCTGGTTAGAGCTCCAGCCCAGAGGGATGTTTTAATTTGCGTCTATTCACTAAAGAAGTAGAGCGTTCACATAGGATAATCCTCAACTCCCTTCATCAGACGCGACTTCTATGATTACTGGCACACAAAACCAGCAGATTCACTCATTTAGCAGATATTTGCCCGGGCTGTTGGGTGTTTGCAGCTTTAAATGTTGCGAGTTAGAGATGAGGGCATGCAAGTTCAATAAACCATTCCTAATGTATAGAGGATGAGGGTAAAAATATGCCTCTTTACTCATTTATATCTTCCTCCCCCCTTCATAGTAGAAGTGTGACAATCACAGCCATTTATTGGTTATATTATAGTAAGTCACTGTAACATTATTAGTCATTTAGAGAATGAATCGGCTCTCATGCCCCAGCATGCATTGTTTAAGCTTTTGCTGTAACAGAAGAAGCGCCATTAAACCCAGGATCTCCTCCCATTACTCCGTCCTACACGGTAACTGCCGGCACATCCCTAAATCTATGCCACGCGTGTCATTCATCCACAGAACGCAGGGAACAAGACCAGGAACCATTCAAATACAAAGTGCTTTCAATGTTTATTTCTGTTCTGCTGCTCGGCGCCTCATTACATATTTTACAACAACCACAGCAAAGAGAGAAAGAGCGACGAGACTCAGGGACCCGACAGCCACCAACACCCACAGCTCCACCTGCGCAGCCTCCCGAGTCACAGCCAGAACCTGGCCACGCTCTCCTCCAATCACCAGCAGGGGCCCCAGGGTGGCCAGGTCATGGTCTAGCTCTGTGCGAGGTTCTGTGTGGAAAGGAGAGACATGGGCAAGTTTAACGTGCAACATGACCGGCTCATGGGTAGGTCAGTCTGATATCTGCCCATCATAGAGCACAGTGTGACTAACCCAGGATTTATGTTGGGCCCTTCTTATGGCCAGGTGGGATCACAGATTACAGAATCCCTGCTTGTCAGATTAAGGAGCCAAAGCCAAACACCCATCAAGTTATTCTACCTGCTAGTCCACCATATTGTGGAGCCCATTTAGCATCGGCAATAGACACAGAGCATCAAAACAGAAGTCATATTGCAAGATCGCCTAACCAGACATCCATGTTGAAGGAGCTGCCCTTGTTTGGCCAACCAGGGGAGTATTTTTGGTCAGTATCAAGCTACAGGATGAAATCCATGTACTCTGTTGTACTGGGTCCACTTTCCATTGCCGTTCCAATCACATCCAGAATGGAGGTTTCATGGAGTAGCTGATGGGGTTGTAGTACAGATTCTGCACTCACCAGATGCAGCATCCCTTTCCAAAGATCTCCCGCCTCTGAACGGAGCTGGAGCTTGAGCTGGAGCGGTGCAGGTACGGGTCTCACAGCATCTGCAGATATCATTGGAGCCTTCAAGAGCCGACCAGCTGAGGAGACAACACAGGAGTCATTAACCAACCAAGATCAGCAGACTGAGCATCACTCAGATGCCATCTATAAGCGGTTTAATTGGCCAGTTTGACCCATAGAAGTTGTAACAACGATATTGTTTGGTACCAACTGAACAATCAAGAGCTGGGTTATCGAATTATGTGCCCAGATACTTGGGGTAATTAGATGTGGAGGTTACAAAAACATTCCTTTGTAACCTCCACAGCTGCCTCCATTGTCCATATTGTTTTATATTTACGATATGCAGGCTATTTTTAAATGCCTACTATGTTATAGGCCAAGCAGCATTACCACACTCACCTGTTGGTGGATTTGATGTAGGAACAGGCCTTGTTTAATGGGTCTGGGACCTGGTTTACTGCAGCAGCTCTCAGGTTACAGGTGATGTAGATCTAGATCCAGAAGAAGGACATTAGAGACACCTAAAGGAGGTATAGACCCAGGAGATCAAACTGCCAGAGATACTCACCACAGAGGCATCAGTCCCAGTAAACCTGAAAGCATCCACCATGAACTGCAGCGTGTCTGGACGGGGTCTCGGGGATCTGAAGGCAGAGGATGAATCCTCCTCTCTGCCATCCAACAAACACCTGCCAAGCAGAACCGGGTTACATGGATTTACCTGCAGCCATAGAAACACCTGGGCATGTAGCGTGACCTACCCATAGTAACCAATGATGTCATAACGGGGACCGGAGGAGCCGTCAGGGGATAACGTGGCCACACAGCTGTCCACGAAGATCCTCATAGGCACGTGGTTTCCAACAGCGACAGAAGCCTGAATGTGGAATACTTCACCCAGCTTGAAGACTGTAGAGGCTCTTGGGGCCGACCAGTTGTCTGTAAAGAGAATACAGAGAGCAGAGGGGTTAGTGGGGTCTCAGCTACACCCCCTAATCCAGACTAACCACCCCAATTACCATTCATCAGCTGCAAGGAGAAGGACAGACGTTCCTCTGCAGATACAGTGGAGCTGAAGGGCATCCATGTTGGCTTGATGGCGTTACTGCTGACGTTCCCGTGTCTGCGGACACGATGTACATATGAAGACCAGCAATGCCCCAGTTTCCCCCTCTTGAAGACTTCAGAAAGCCACTTACCTGGGGTAGTAGCACTGGATTGGCACCACAGCAGAGTTAGTCCTGATGATGGGAGAGTTCCCAGATGGAGTTGGGCTGTAGGTCAGGTTTGTGCTGTAGACCAGAAATTCAGGGGTCATCTGCAGACAACAAAAACACCAGACATATGAACACAGCCTCCTGAGGACGTTTAATACGGCCAGACCGGCCATGACAGGTACATGATGATGGAAAGGTATGTTTATTTGCTGACGACACAAAAATTTGCAACAGGGTTGATGTTCCTGGAGGAGGAAGCCAAATGGCAAACGATCTAGGTAAGCTGGAAAAATGGTCAGAGCTGTGGAAATCGGCATTTAACGTGGATAAATGCAAAGTAATGCACCTGGGGCATAAAAACCCAAGGGCAGAGTATAGAATATTTGATACGGCCCTAACCTCAACGTGTGAGGAAAGGGATTTAGGGGTAATTATTTCTGAGGATTTAAAGGTAGGCAGACAATGCAGTAGAGCAGCAGGTAATGCTAGCAGAATGCTTGGTTGTATAGCGAGAGGTATTAGCAGTAGGAAGAGGGAAGTGCTCATGCCGCTGTACAGAGGACCGCTGAGACCTCACTTGGAGTATTGTGTACAGTACTGGAGACCGGATCTCCAGAAGGATATAGAAATGTTGGAGAAAGTGCAGAGAAGAGCTACTAAAATGGTTTATGGATTACAAAATAAACCTTACCAGGACAGGTTAAAGGATCTTAACCTATATAGCCTGGAAAAAAGACGGGACAGGGGGGATATGATAGAAACATTTAAATACTTAAAGGGAATCAACAAAGTAAAGGAAGAAAGTTTATTTAAAAGAAGAAATAAAACCGCAACAAGAGGACACAAGCATAAACTAGAGGGGCAAAGGTTTAATGGTAACATCAGAAAATATTACTTTACGGAAAGGGTAGTGGACGCATGGAATAGCCTCCCAGTGGAAGTGGTAGATGTTAATACAGTAAAGTCATTTAAGCAAGCATGGGATAGGCATAATGCCAAGCTAGATATAGGATAAGGGCAAGTACTAAAGGAAAGTACTCAGAGGTTGGGCAGACTGGATGGGCCTTCTGGCTCTTATCTGCCGTCACTTTCTATGTTTCTATGATATAAACCCAGAGTTTCTCAGACACCACTATGAGAGAGACCCGGTGCTTGGCGTAGGATCTCATCCGTCTACAACTCCCAGCACATTCAGCTATGAGGGAAAGCGAGTGGGTTGGATTGATGAAGAGGCGCGATATCGCTTCCCACCAAAAGCAAAACAAATTTACACCCCCAGCCCCTTCAGCAGCATTTAATATACAGCAGCAAACGGCCCTCAAAAACAAAATATTAAACGAGTTTATCCCATCGTAGAATATTTAACCATTTCTTTTGACATAGACATTAAAATGAGACCCAACGCTTGTCCTTTTTAAAAGCCGCTGCTTTAAGTCCCCCACTTTTTCAGTTTCGGGGATGGCTGATATAAAACGGCTCGGGGGGGCTTAAAATTCCTGTTCCAAAAACAAATTGAATTAGAAGTCCTGATATTGGGGTGTTATGAGCACCCTTCCACGGCTTGTGAGAGGTTAAGCATAAAAATAATTATTAACCGCCAATTAAATAAATTCTAGGGATAAACAGAACCCTTCGGATAAACGAGGGCTAAAAGCAGCCGCTTAATGTTTTTATGGAAGAACCTGCTTGGCTCAAGTGCTTGATAATCTTAATATCTATTCTGGGCTTACTTTACATCACTGGATTTAGCTTCTCTATAGCAAGACATCTTCTAGGCTTCACACAATATTTCAGCCCCATCATTCTCACCAACCCACCCCATACCCGTAAAACACCACCCCAGCCTCACCTGTAAGCCGCCGCCCCAGCCTCACCTGTAAGCCACCGCCCCAGCCTCACCTGTAAGGTGTTGCCGCCACCCCAGCCTCACCTGTAAGCCGCCACCACCCCAGCCTCACCTGTAAGGTGTTGCCGCACTCCTGCAGCCCATACTGGAAGATCACCGTAGTCCCTGTGCTCCCGGAGCTGGGTTTACACAGTCTGGGTCCGAGGCTCAGATCAGAGGCTTTCACCAGCCTCCCATTTCTATACAGATCCCTGTTCACAGACACCTCCATCCTGTCCTCCATACACCGCACGCTGATAGGATGCTCTCCAGAGGCCTGCAGCTGCCTGGACTGACCAACCACCCCCCCATACAGTTGAACAGACCCCCAACCAGACCAAGGCTGAAGCAGCTGAGGTCTGGGCGTCCACCAATCCCACTGACGCCGGTTCCTGACCAGGACCTGCTGACTGGAGACAGCAAACACCGGCCCAAAGAGCAGGACCACCAGAACCGGCCAACTCAGTCTAACCCACTGCCCCATTCTGCCCACAAAACAATAGAGGAGAGCACAGAACAGGCCTGTATATACCCCTCCCAGCACCTGCCTCTGCCCCACCTGGGGCAGATAATCACATGCTTATTGCTCTCACCTGCAGATAACCTCACACAGGACCGATAACC
The DNA here is from genome assembly GCF_027358695.1 of Spea bombifrons. Lineage (NCBI taxonomy): Eukaryota > Metazoa > Chordata > Amphibia > Anura > Pelobatidae > Spea > Spea bombifrons. The sequence goes on along the minus strand of NC_071090.1, from coordinate 108,580,057 downwards.
CCCGACATTTAACCCCTTCCTTTCTTTTTCTTCAGCCTGGCTGGTGGTTTGCTGAGCGTTGTTGGAGTTGTAGCCCAGCATTAGCAGGACCCAGGATGCTATTTTGTCCACCAAGAGTTACTCTTCTCCACTCCCGCTTTGCCATTCTTCTTTTTTATTATTATTTGTTCATTTATATAGCGCCATCATATACTGCACTTAGTCTTTCCATTAAATTGTAATGTCAGCTATGGCTGAGTGTTTTGAGAGTGGTGGTTAAATCACCCTTACCCCGTAATAATATGTACTCAAATTATCAGCCTTTCTGCTTGGAAGTCATGGCTTTGGTACCAGAACCTAGCATTTGGTGGCAGAGGAACCCCGCTCCCCCCCGTCAAGTCGCCCGTTTCTCCTGCTGTAAAGACCTTAATCAGTCATCGGTCTCGTCTTAGACGTCTATTCCATGAGTGTTTAAATCCCTTCACTGTATTACCCTCTACCGCTTCTGTTGGGAGGCAGCTCCACTTACCTACCACCCTCTCAGTAAAGTTAAGCTTTCATCACTTTAGACTTGGCACTTTAGAAGATGTCTGCCCCTTAGCCTGAGATTGGGGTAAAAATGTTAAGACTCGTTACCAAATCCTACTAGGTCATAAATTGTGTATAGAAACCGCAAGAAACGGCTTTATACATTAAATTGTGTAAATAAAATACGTTATTACTCCAAAAACAAAAATGTCCGTGTTTGGCCAATCAGAACGAAGAGAGATACGGTACGGTGACGCAAAATGCCCTCCCGGCCTAAAAACAAGATGGCTGCAGAATCCATGCATTTAATCTGCAAATGCTTTTAGTCGTGAAATATCTATATTCGGTACAGAGCTGCACGCGGTCCATTCCTCGGGGGCCATGAATTCTGTGTATCCTGACACTTCTGCGCTCCAGCTGGGATATCCTAACACAGCGGCCCGTTTGCGGCCCTCAAGGACTAGTTTATTGTATATAAACATACATGGGATAGGAAAGCCCTGAAAGGAAGGAAGTCGGACAGAAGAGCAGCCTGATACCCGGGGCAGGAATGAGCATAGACCATGATGTCCCCTCGGGATGGCTAGGGTGATGGGAGTAATCCATTATCTATGCACTCCGTCGCTCTTTGGGGGGGATTAATGATGTAGGTGGGCGGGTCTCCTAACATTGGTGGGCGGGTCCGGTGATGTTGTGGGCGGAGATAACCCCAAATTCTTTAACATTGTATGGGAACGGGAAGAAAAATGGCGGGGAGTGGGGCGCATTAGCGGCCTTGTTCACTGTGCCGGTGGGAGGACACCAGTGGGTGCAACAAAACACTGTGGATACATGTTCAATGGTTATTTTAACTCAGTGTTTAATAGGCATGAAAATCGGAGAAAAAATATCGCAGGTTTCAGTCTTTAGAGCAGGAGAAAGAGACAGACTAGATGGGGGGAACGGGGCTGATTCCCCGGGAGATTGTTGGATTCTGTATAGAGCTGCAACTAATGCCACTGTGCCCCTGAAATGCCTTATACCCCCAGATATGCCACATGCCCCCGCCCCCTGATATGCCACTCTGGGATATGCCGGGGCTTCTATGGTGGAACACCGGAAGTTCACGCCACGCCAGTGCTCCGTCATAAAAGCCCCGGGCAGCAGCGGAGGATGTCTGCATCGCACAGACGTTCACCGGCAGCCAGAGAGGAGGATCCGGGTTCCCTGCAGCGCTGCGGAGGATCTGGATCTTAGTCTTATAGTCAGACTAATTTGAGGTCGGATTATAAAACGAAGAGTATTTTTTGGAGCATTTGTTCTAAAAAACCCTCATCTTATATTCGATAAAATCAATTATTATGGATTTTATCGATTAGTTGTTGCAGCCCTAATTCTGTATTATATACCGTATTGGCCCGAATATAGGCCGCACTTTTTTCACCCACTTTAAGTCTTTAAAGTGGGGGTGCGGCCTATATGCGGGGTCTAGCGCCCGACGCCCGGGACATGCAGCAGGGTTAGGATGCAGATCCCCCACAGCGGTGCAGGGGACCTGCATCCTACTCCCCGATACGCTCAGACAGCCTCCCCTGCCAGCACTTCCCACGGGGGGAGTGCCAGCACGGGAGATTGTCTAAGCGCATCGCGGGGGGCCAGAAACTTTTTTCTTTAAAAAAGCACCTAACTTTTAGGGTGCGGCCTATATCCGAGCCAATACAGTATTAATACATTTAGAGCGATGTGACGGCCATAACGTTCCTGAATATTTAGCACAGAGCTTAATTAACATAGAAAAAAAAGATGCCCAGTGAGCTTTAGTGAGCCCTCGACGGGGCTTCATAAACCCACGTGAAGGGGTGAAAGGAACCACAGACATTGGAACCACAGAATTCCAACTTGGTCAGGAAAAAGAATGCGATATAAGTCAAGGAAAAGCCAGCACCAACCAGGAGATGATGACGGCCTGAAGCTGAAGCTTGAAGGTCATTATAGTCGCACAGTTCAGCGGATTACAAATGGCAACATATCGATCGAATGACATGGCGGCCAGGACCAAGCACTGGGCCACGGTTGGAACTGCCAAGAGATAGAACCTTCCATTATGAGACGTATCATGTTCGGCAGAATGTTGGTGGTGAATAGCATTTCAGACAACGACATTTGGGTGAGAAAAAAAACACACGAGGGAATGAAGACTTTGGTTGCGCTCCACCAAGCAGATAACCAGGCCATTCCCTGCCAACGACACGACGTAGACCAACAGAAACAAGAGAAAAAACAGAACCTTGAAGCTATGAAGGTTCCAGAATCCTAATAGCAGAAGTTCAGTGACTATCGTCCAATTTCTCCCACACATTCCCTAGAGACGCAAGAAAAAAAAACCCAAAAAAGGAATTTTACTCTATTTTTGGCTATATTTACGCACGAACCCAAAGGCTTTAAGATCTGGTTCTTCACTATTACTTTACTAATGTGTGGGATTCATCCCATGGACACGGGATGATTATCCCTCCCCGTTAAGTTATTGCTCCCCCGTTTAGTAGTTTTGTCCCCAAGTCCGTAAGATAAACTAGTTTATTGATAATTAAAATACCAAAAAATCATTTATGCAAATTAAAACCCTTGCTAAATCCTGAAAATACTCTGTCACCTGTTTTTTTTTCTTTTTCAATCGAGATTTAATATATGCTGAAATGGTTAAAATTCTGAATCATTTAAAAGAAATAAGACATTGGAATGTTTTTTTATATATTTTTTTTTTTGCGTGATTTCATTCTACACCAAAAATGACTTTAATGAATTCATTAAAGCCTCTTACCTCAAGGACAAGATATATTTCTTTCAACATAATCTACATACAAAAAAAATAACATATTTCTATCTTTCATTAATTACCCCAGGGGCTATTTCTTTAGATCCCAGAGGATAATAGGGATTATTTTTTCATTATCAGTAGACATCTGATCAGCGCGTTATGTTTCTCCTACCGCCTAATTGCAAATATTAAAAACGAATCATTTCTGTTGTATATGTAATAAATGTTCACATAAGGCCATAAGCTTCCTTAAGCGTAAATGTATGCGGGTGTGAATGTACAGAATAGAAAAATTTAAAAAAAATCTGTAAAAAAAAAATCTAAAAACAAATAGAAAAGTGTGGCATTTCTACATCTAACAAAAAATATAAAATGTAAAAACTTAATTGAAAATAAAAACATTCTGTACAAAGCCACCACATGTTACACACTACTGAATAATGAATGAATGAATGAATGAATGAGTGAGCGAATGAGTTACATACTGGACTTATGGTCACATTCCAAGACACTTCCATAGCTGACTTCTTCTGCAATCATACATTTACACATGTATCACGCTATTTAACACGTGTATGTAATTTTTTTAGCGCTTAACCATATTGGTTGATGTATATGATTTGCCGCAAAAGGGAAACCCATGAATATTCATTTAATACAGAAGTAAAGAGGCATTCAAATAAATCAGCCTTTATAATACACCTTTAACATATTTTCTATTCAAATCAAATTGGCCCTTAGAGCAACCCTACAGAAATGTTACACGTTCTTTCGTAAGCATGTTCTTGATTCTTGCTGTCAACAGCTAGACAAGCAAAAGTCCGCTGACAATGAACGGCCATAACGAATTTACTAAGATTACTTTTTTTGTGGTTAGTTTTAAGCTGCGTACGCTCAGAAGTCTTTCATTTGGACCCATTTCCTCCAAACGTTTACAGATTTCTGGATAGCTCTCCTGATATCTCGATTTCTCAAGCTATAGATAATCGGGTTAAAGAACGGGGTCACAACCACGTACATCAGGCAAAGGGCCTTGCTCACATTGATGGAGTGTACTCTACGCGGAACCGCGTAATTTATCGCCAGCGTCCCGTAATACATGCACACCACGGTCAGATGGGAAGTACAGGTGGAGAAGGCTTTCCATCTCCCGGACACGGATGGGATTCTGAAGATGGTGAGGAGGATGAAGGTGTAGGTGACAACGATAAACAGAAATGGAGAGAGGACAAGCGGAGCGGACAACAGAGAGGTCACCAGCTCAACGGCCGCGGTATCCGAACATGAAATATCTGCGACGGGGGTTATGTCACAATAGAAATAGTCAATGATGTTGGAATCACAGAATTCTAACTCTGCTAAGAAAATATAAATGATGAAAACCAACGAGAAGCCCAGTAGCCAACACACAATCACAACGTGAAGCTGCAGCTTGAAGGTCATGATACTTATGTAATGTAATGGATTGCAGATGGCAACAAATCGATCGAATGACATGGCGCCCAATAGTAGACACTGCGCAACCGTTGGAACACCCAGGAAATAGAACTGGATCATGCACCCCGCGACGGACATGCTGCATTCCCCCGACGATATGATGGCAAGCATGTTGGGCATTATGGTGGAGGTGAATAAAATGTCTGACAAGGACATCTGGCTGAGGAAAAAGTACATGGGAGAATGGAGACTTTTGTTGGACGCCACCAATAAAATGACCAGAAAATTTCCGGTTAGCGACGCGAGGCTGATCAACAGAAACAAAATTAATATTAGAATCCGGAAGTTCTGAATTTTCCCGAACCCCAATAGCAGAAATTCCGTGACGGCTGTCCGATTTCTCTGGTACCGATTTCTCTCCTAAAAAAAAGTAGAAAGAAAACTTAGTGACAGTGTCTAATCTATCGAATCTAGAGACCAGCAGAGCTGTGCTGGGGAGGACTAGGCATTCCTTTAAGGCTGGTGGACACCAAATGATGTGAGGCTCAATCCTGTGGCCAAACGCTACGTGAAGGTCGGGCAGATGCAGCACCCGCTCTGCCACTAGAATGGCAGATCACGTAAGCATGGGGTGATGTTGGTCACCGACCATTTGCCCAATGTGCCGGATGACCAGTCCAAGCAGGTTCTCCAATCACTCACCGTTAGATATTCGTTTTGCTTAAATATCTAAATGTCTCCGTGACCAACGACCGGTCGGAACCACAGCTTCCATGACAGACGATCGCAGCAGGACGATGGACCGGGAGTGCTGTAGGTCCTCCTTCTTGAAACGATGGAGGAGAAAGTAGAGGTAGATGTGGTCTCCATGCCCTCTAACGGGTTCTTATGCCCTTTTCCTATACTGGTCAGGGCGACGTGATTACCATTTATGCCAAGGGATTATCTATAGACTCTTCCATAGAGTCCTTCCAGCCTGCCGCGTGATTACAATACATGTTCCCGGCACTCGTGTGTCACGGACACCTAACGTGAGCGTGTATTTACAATCATTTCTTACCTTATTCCGATCAGGGCCGATACCGATGAGCCGTGCAAGAAGTTACGACATCAGGAAGCCCCCTGGCCGTGAAAAAACTTTAGAACCCCAGAAAAAAACGTCCGATGGCTTTAATTCCACGTGATTGACGGATTGGCTTTGAAGGAAATGAAATGAACTCATCTGAAAAAATGACAAAAATGAAATGGTAGAGACCGGTGGTTTTTTACCCATTTACATCACATTTTAAAAATACATTATAAATAAATAAATAATATTACAATATTACATATTATTTATTGGATTATTGAGCACCAACATATCGCGTAGCACTGTACATTTTGTCCCCAGGGTCATCGAGAGGTTAATTAATTTAAAAGCATTTTTTTTAATTATTCGTATTTCCCATAGTTGGGGGCATAATAAAAAAATGCGCACCAGCTGATTAATCTCATTAAATAATGCATTTTAAAATAAAGTATTTTATCTGAATAAATAAATTTTGTAAAAGTTATCACATAAAATAATCAGCTTGGGTAAAAAAAGAAAAAAATTGGTAAAAGATACATTTCTTGTCGGAAACATATAAAGAAGGCATAAAAAAAAAGCTCTTGAATTTTTATTTATTAAATTAAATTTAAATGTATTAAATTATCGGTTACACGTGACGTTTTATCATTTTATTTCATTTCTGTTATATTTGGAAAGAAATATATTTATTTTTAAAAAAATACTGTAAAAGAGAAATGAACAAATAGATTTCAAATAAAAACATACTATTAACTATATATTGTATTCATATATATATAATTGTTTAAAATATGTGGATTCGATTCAATTCCCAAAATCTTTTTTTTTGTTCAAAACAAATTTTACTTCTATTTTACATTTTTTTTTCAATTACATTTTGGACGATCTAGGGTCTATGAAAGTGAACATTTTCCAATATCAGTTTTAAGCCAGCAGAGGCCTGTATATTATTAGCAGCAGTGCTGGTGCAAACCCTGCAGCAGATCGATTCTTGCTGAGCTTAGTGGGTGGTAGATAAGTGGAACAGCCTCCCAGCAGAAGTGGTAGAGGGTAATACAGCGAGGGGGCTAAAGCATGCATGGGATAGGCGTATGGCTCCTACATCTAAGACGAGAATAAGTACTGATTAAGGTCCCAAAAATAAAATTGTCTTATTCGTAGTTTTTTAACGGCATGCCTAATTGTCATGTGACACAAAGCAGGTTCTTAAAGGCTTCTGCCATAAAGCAACAACAAAAAAAATAAGCTACTTTTTAGTTTTTATGTGATTAAACCTTAGGTGGGAAGAATAAAATGACTGACCGGCCAAGGTTTAACGACTAAACAGCGCTGCGGAATATGAAGGCGCTATATACAGCAATCAATAATAAACATTAGCACGCTAGATGTGCAGTTAATGGTTTGTCTAAGTGGGACAGCAGCTTTAAAGACACCCACGGCATTTCGTACTAAATCTTTAAGAATTTGAGTTTAATCTCCCACCCCATTCAGTGTCCCTTTAACCGTATCCTCGGATGGTCTTCTCTCTCCTCGGATGGTCTTCTCTCTCCTCCGATGGTCTTCTCTCTCCCTGTATGGTCTTCTCTCTCCTCGGATGGTCTTCTCTCTCCTCGTACGGTCTTCTCTCTCCTCGGATGGTCTTCTCTCTCCTCGTACGGTCTTCTCTCTCCTCGGATGGTCTTCTCTCTCCTCGGATGGTCTTCTCTCTCCTCGTATGGTCTTCTCTCTCCTCGGATGGTCTTCTCTCTCCTCGGATGGTCTTCTCTCTCCTCGGATGGTCTTCTCTCTCCTCGGATGGTCTTCTCTCTCCTCGTACGGTCTTCTCTCTCCTCGGATGGTCTTCTCTCTCCTCGGATGGTCTTCTCTCTCCTCGTACGGTCTTCTCTCTCCTCGGATGGTCTTCTCTCTCCTCGGATGGTCTTCTCTCTCCTCGTACGGTCTTCTCTCTCCTCGTATGGTCTTCTCTCTCCTCGGATGGTCTTCTCTCTCCTCGGATGGTCTTCTCTCTCCTCGGATGGTCTTCTCTCTCCTCGGATGGTCTTCTGTCACCACATGATTGTAAGCTCATCGGACGAGATCCCCTCATTCTCCCTGCTTGTGTCTCTTGCATGTATTTTTGGGGTTTATTAGTTTAATGGTGTATTTATATTTTTTGAATTAATAAATAAAAATGACTAATTCTAGGCAGGTGGCGATGAGGTTTTATGAATGAGCTCTTACCTCACGGAACGGGTGCATTTTCTCCAATATCGGCTCCGCTCAGAAAGGAGGCTTTTATGTTGCACAGCTAACACCCTCCGGGACTCGACTCAGCCCCCTAGATAATAAGTTAAGATTTCCAATCATCAGAGGACGCGTTAGAAGGTTTGTCGGTGCTTAATTTAGAACCCTAGAATTTACCGGCAGATCGGGCCCGCTCCCCCCGTCTAGTCACCCGTTTCTCCTGCTGTAAAGACTCCAACCTTAATCAGTCCTCGGTCTCGTCTTAGATTAAGGAGCGTACCTGGGAACTTTCCGGCCTCGGCTACCCGGAGCCCTCACTTGAGGGATGTGGGTAGGAGGTCCCGCTGGAGGTCGATGGGAGGTCACCACCAAGGTTGGTGGGCCAGTGGGTGGTCTCCCAACATCAGTTGGAGGTCCCACTGGAGGTCGATGGGAGGTCACCAGCAAGGTTGGTGGGCCAGTGGGTGGTCTCGCAACATCAGTTGGCAGTCCCAGGACATTGTAGGACACACAACATTTTTGTAGTGGGAATGGGTCGTGCCGCAACGCCGCTCCCGTGACCCGGAGATCCCCCGCAGTGACCCGGAGACGGGGAGAAGCAGTCTATCCCGCGCATGTTTAAATGCTCTACTGATCAGTAACCTTCTACTGGTTTGGATTCAGAGTCTTCTTACCTTCAATGATTTGCTGATGCATCTGAAGCACTGGAGGTCCAAGAGAGAGAGGACCATACCAATGTCTTCTTAATGGGGGTCGGCAAACATTTTCCAAAGTCAAAGAGGGAAGTCCACTGCTCTCCTGTTTATGATAATTGGCTGAATACATACAAATACATGAAACACATTATAATATCTTCAAAGGGTTCCTGTTTAGTTTGGTCGGCCCCTCTTTTAGACCCCTGTACCCCTCTCTCCTCCTCCCCTGTACCCCCTCTCCTCCCCTGATGCCCCTCTTTTCTAGGAGCTCCGAATGTTGGCTGGGTATGAGGGTATTGCAGGGTTCTACAGCAGGAAGTGGCTTTATAAATGAAACGGGGTAAATAAAACCCATTCTTCTTCTAAATGCCCCGCTCAGGTACACAAATAGGTGTCAATGTGTCAAATTCGCAACCCCACAGGTTTTGCGCATGCACAATATATCCAAGTAATGACTCCATTAGAATCGCAAAGCTGATTCTAACGTGATTATTTTTTATGCAGGCTCATGTGGTCACCTTAATGTCCCTGCTCAGGAAATGCCTAGCTGAGGTGTGCAGGGAAATGTCTTCCCCCATGCTGTCACATGATACACCGAATCCGGTGTCTGCGTTTATTCAGATATATAATGGGGGGTCCTTTAACTAGATGACCCCTTTAACTATGGAACCAAATGTATATTAAAGGAACCCTCCAGCCATCGTATACCCATTAATGCACACAATAGCTGAATGGTGCCTACAAGACCCTCCATGTGCATGCACAGAAAGGGTAGTACATACATGGATTAGACTCCTAGCAGAAGCAGTACATTCAAACACAGAAAAGGAGTTCAAGACGGTCTGAATAAGCTATAGTTTAATAAGTAAAAAGTGGATGAGCTGGGATATTTTCTGCTGCCCCTGCGCATGTTTCCCGCCATCCTTTCCATTTAAAGTCCATACTGTGTCAGCACGGTTTCATAAGGACCCTCCTAGGCACCATATGGCTGCCGCCATCCGTCAGTAACTATAATAGAATAGGCTATTAAAGGGTTAATATTTGGGGAGTCTTAGGGTCAGATCATATCCCAGGTACAGTCCACCAGAGTTCATGTAAGGAGATCATGAAAGCCCGCAGCAGGTGTGAAACCTCAGGCCTGAGAAAGCTTTGTTTACAAAGCAGGGCTGTCCAGCTCGGCCCTAATTAACATGAAATTAACCCTTTGTGAATCAGCGCAATGTGTTTCGCTCTGGTGGCGCCGGACCCTCTTTCGTTGATCCGCCATCCCCATGATGCCCTGATCTCTGTATAGCAGCCCCTTTTGTTTTAGGACGCCGGCTGTATTTCTACTTAGTTACACCGGCAAACTATAACCTCTGCAAATCCAGAGCGTGGGTTAAATGGCCATACAATTACCCTGGAGCATAATTATCTGCCCCAGGTGGGGAAGAGGCAGGTGATTGTGATTATTTGCCCCAGGTGCTGGGAGGGGTATATACAGGCCTGTTCTGTGCTCTCCCTCATTGTCTTGTGGGCAGAATGGGGCAGTGGGTTAGACTGAGTTGTCCGGTTCTGGTGGTCCTGCTCTTTGGGCCGGTGTTTGCCGTTTCCAGTCAGCAGGTCCTGGCCAGGGACTGGTGGAGCAACAGGCCTCAGCCTAATCCTTGGTCTGGTTGGGGGTCTGTTAGACAGTATGGCGGGGTGGTTGGTCAGCCCCGGCAGCTGCAGGCCTCTGGAGAGCATCCTATCAGCGTGCGGTGTATGGAGGACAGGATGGAGGTGTCTGTGAACAGGGATCTGTATAGAAATGGGAGGCTGGTGAAAGCCTCTGATCTGAGCCTCGGACCCAGACTGTGTAAACCCAGCTCCGGGAGCACAGGGACTACGGTGATCTTCCAGTATGGGCTGCAGGAGTGCGGCAACACCTTACAGGTGAGACTGGGGCAGTGGTGGCTTACAGGTGAGACTGGGGCAGTGGTGGCTTACAGGTGAGACTGGGGCAGTGGCGGCTTACAGGTGAGGCTGGGGTTGGAGAGGAGGCCTTTGGGGTCTGGGTGACTTAGGTGGAGGAACTCTATACATGGCTTCCTTGGTTATTTAAGGACTGTGCAACTTCACCTGCGATCCTATCTCTGGCTGCATCTCTTGCTATAACCCCCAGTGTCTTCCTTGGCTCTGTGGCTGGTGGTTCATTTCCTAGCCTCATCTTTATCTGCTGCATGCACGTCGAGCTCCTAGATGCCTCCACGCACCCATCTGCTCGTGGTTGTCCTGGTCAACAATGCTATGGAGGCACGAAATGGCTCTTCATTGCATTCCTAAATCCCTTTAGGCAAACACTCTGTTGGGGCCCCTGTTGTAATCTGAGCAAGTTGGGTTTTTCCGATAAGTGACTGATCTGACTTCTTAGTGTTGTGGTGGTCTGTGCTGGGGCTGAAGCTTCGCTAACTGCTTGTGTCCTGTTCTATTAGCATAATGTAGCATTTAAGTCTGCCAAGGGGAACTCATAAACGCCTTCTTATGGACCCAGGTTGACCGCGTTGCTCGCATGCTTGTGCCATCATGATGCCCAGATATGGTTTGCCAATGAGATGTTGTACTATGTTTCTGAAATTGTCTTGTGTCTCTAGCATGATTGTCTTAGCAGTAACTGTACCTGTATACATATTTAAAAATATATACACTCGGAATAGGCTTGCCCCATTTCATGGAGTTATGACTCCCCTTCTTGTGCTTGGCTTTTGTCTTTATGTTCTGAACGGGGTGCCCTAAAGCTTAAGTTGTGTTATTTGGGAGTTGTGTATAAAGAGTTCTTGTACAAAGGGAGCAGTCTGAAACAGTCTTATAAATAACCTGTCTCTAATCCCCACAGATGACCCCTGAATTCTTGATCTACAGCACAAACCTGACCTACAGCCCAACTCCATCTGGGAACTCTCCCATCACCAGGACCAACTCTGCTGTGGTTCCCATCCAATGCTACTACTCCAGGTAAATGGGTTTCTGTTTTTAAGATCTTATCTGAAGCCTGAAAGAGGGAAATGCAAACGCTGCCTGTCCACATACTTGTCACCTCTGCAGACATGGCAACGTGAGCAGCAACGCCATCAAGCCAACGTGGAAGCCCTTCAGTGCCACCATATCTGCAGAGGAACGTCTGTCCTTCTCCTTGCAGTTGATGAATGGTAATTTGGGTGGTTAGTCTGGGTTATGGGGTGTAGCTGAGACCCCACTAACCCCTCTGGTATCTGAATTCTCTTTACAGACATCTGGTCGGCCCCAAGAACCTCTACAGTCTTCAAGCTGGGTGAAGTATTCCACATTCAGGCTTCTGTCGCTGTTGGAAACCACGTGCCTATGAGGATCTTCGTGGACAGCTGTGTGGCCACTTTATCCCCTGACGGCTCCTCCGGTCCCCGTTATGACATCATTGGTTACTATGGGTAGGTCACACTACATGCCCAGGTGTTTCTATGGCTGCAGGTAAATCCATGTAACCCGGTTCTGCTTGGCAGGTGTTTGTTGGATGGCAGAGCGGAGGATTCATCCTCTGCCTTCAGATCCCCGAGACCCCGTCCAGACACGCTGCAGTTCATGGTGGATGCTTTCAGGTTTACTGGGACTGATGCCTCTGTGGTGAGCATCTCTGGCAGTTTGATCTCCTGGGTTTATACCTCCTTTAGGTGTCTCTAATATCCTTCTGAATCTAGATCTACATCACCTGTAACCTGAGAGCTGCTGCAGTAAACCAGGCCCCAGACCCACTAAACAAGGCCTGTTCCTACAGCAAATCCACCAACAGGTGAGTGTGGTAATGCTGCTTGTTCTATTGCATGAAATGCTGTTTAGTTTGGCTTAATTTAAAATAGAAGGTTCTAAAGGAAAGTGGTGGTTATGAAAGAACATGAACAACTGGAATGAGGCTAAGTCTGATAAGCTTCTGATAATTGTCCCATGTCATGTTCACAACTAGCATGTATGACTCAAATCACCATGATTGGTCAAGTAGGGCACCTGGGCTTCACTGGTGGCATGCCAATCTTCCACTGACTTGTTGCTTGTCCATTTTCTGTTCAGAACCTTAAGGAAGGTGTATTAATGACTCCCATGTTGTCTCCTCAGCTGGTCGGCTCTTGAAGGCTCCAATGATATCTGCGGATGCTGTGAGACCCGTACCTGCACCGCTCCAGCTCCGTTCAGAGGCGGGAGGTCTTTGAAAAGGGAGGCTGCATCTGGTGAGTACAGATTCTGTACTACAACCCCATCAGCTACTCCATGAAACTCATCCTCTCTGAATGTGAGTGGATTTGTCATGAGTGCATCCTGGATATTGGTGTCCACTGAATTCTTCCTAAGCATTTATTTAATGTAGATATCCTGCTCAGATGGCTAGTACGGTCAGACACCAACATGGTTGGGGCATTATCTGTCCTATCTTGCCCAGCCACCTGTATTTAAGGCTGGCTGCATAGATGCAGCAGATGGCTGGACTCTGGGTCAGGGACCTCTGTGTTCTCTTTAACCCAATACTATTCACAGGACCCATAATAAATGATTGTGGATCAGGAGTTGATGGGTGTTTGGCTTATTAAATTCTGGTTATTTAATGTTGAGTAAGAATCCAGCTGGTCCCTTTTATGTAAAAGCTTTTGAGGGCCGCGCAGAAGTCTTGTCTTAATGGTTGGTGATTTTTATGTTGCAGCAATCTGTGGGCTGCTCAAGCTTCCCATCTGTCTTGTTGCAGATCAATGCTGCCCATTCAGGAACTTACCCATGTCTCTCCTTTCCACACAGAACCTCGTACGGAGCTAGACCATGACCTGGCCACCCTGGGGCCCCTGCTGGTGATCGGAGGAGAGCGTGGCCAGGTTCTGGCTGTGACTCGGGAGGCTGCGCAGGTGGAGCTGTGGGTGTTGGTGGCTGTCGGGTCCCTGAGTCTCGTCGCTCTTTCTCTCTTTGCTGTGGTTGTTGTGAAATACGTAATGAGGCGCCGAGCAGCAGAACAGAAATAAACATTGAAAGCGCTTTGTATCTGAATGGTTCCTGGTCTTGTTTCCTGCGTTCTGTGTGTGAATGACACGCGTGGTATAGATCTAGGCATGTGCCGGCAGTAATGGGAGGAGATCCTGGGTTTAATGGGTAAGGAAATGGGATTTCAAAAGATTCCTTTTGGCGCTTCTTCTGTTAGAGCAAACACTTAAACAATGCATGCTGGGGCATGAGAGCCGATTCATTCTCTAAATGAGTAGTAATAAGGTGGCTTTCTACAATTAACAAATGGTCTATATTGTTCTCACATCTCCAATATGGAGCAGGGAAGTTAGAAATAATGAGATGCATATTTTAATCCTCCACATCCCCTCATTCTTTACTGATTAGGAATGGTTGGGTCGGAGCGGGCATAGCACCCTTCACCCGTGGGTTAGTTAACCTTTTCCCCTCCTAGTATTCTACCCCATGCATTTTGGGGTAAAGGATGTCTGTGCAGTAGCAGGAAGCATTAATTATGAGGTATGGGTGAGCACTTTCTACTTTCTTATTGACCTTGCATGCCCTCATCTCAAACTTGCAAGATTTAAAGCTGCAAGCACATGACGGCCTGGGCAAATGTCTGGTGCATTAGTGAATCTGCTGGCTGTTTTGTGTGCCGGTAAGCCACGGGAGTTGCATCTTGTCAGGGGTGTTAAGGATTAACAGATCTGACCACTCCACCTTTTTTTTTTAGTGAATAGACTCGAATTAACTATCCATCTGGGCTGGAGTGCTAACCAGAAAATTCTACAGCTGAACCTCAGCGACGTTACCAAACTAATAAGCAGAATATCAGTTCACCAAGCAGGGCTTTCTTTTGGAATTGTACTGGTGGGAATATTGTTTACCAAGAATACATATCACTAAGACTGTCTTACCTTTTTCTTTTAAAGTATTTCTCTTTACCTATCTAGCTTCAAACCCAATAACACTCCTTAATACCAGAGTTAATTAACTATATAATTTTTTTAATGTATATACATACTGCGCGCGCGCCACCCCCCCCCCCTCACCCAAAAAAACAATAACCGTCAATTTCCAAATCTATCCACTAAGAAAACACTAAATCCAACAAACAAACACCGGGTGTCAAAAAAATAAAAAAAAATTAAAAATAAAAAAAAGTTAATGTATTTACTGACACTAAAGAACCGGAGACGTCTTCATTCCCTCCCTCTTAGGACCATCGCTTATTATGTAATACCCATCAAATTGATTCATCGACATGAAGTCGGCTATGGTTATGTGACATCGCATCACCGTAGCTGCCTTCATGTCGACGAATCCTGAGACGGGTATGACCTCATCCGCGATGGGTTCCTCTGTACTCCTGTTAATAGCTTCGGGTCGCGTAAGTCCATTGGAGAAGCAGAGTGTTCCTGGCGTTTTTTTTAGAGAAATATTCTGACAGCTCCGTTATGTAGTTGATGAGCCGATATATTTTGATTTCTCTGTGTAAGTCTATGAGGGGGTAAATGACATTCTGGCCAAAAGTGGCAATAAAAAAAAAAAAAAAAGCCAAACCGCTGGAATGACACAGAACACAAACTGCTCCTGCTTCTCGTTATTGTATAGGTAAGAGATTCATAATGGCTCATCAATGGTGTATGATAATTTAAAAGCAAGTATTGAGCAAGGCAAGGTGTACAAGTTCTCAAAGCTCAAAAATAAGCTCAAATGTTATTAAAAATATAGGCTCAAACTAAGATGCACAAATATGATATATATGAAATATAAGTGTATCTTTGGATTAATATGTTAAGCCTCGTGTTGAGTTATAGTGATGAATGTATTTGCCATGTGGTGCGCTGATATGGAAAATGGCGGCTAGCAGCTGTGCTGCATGAAAGGGTTAAAGAAACAGGGACGTACTAAGCAGCATGATGGGATGACTGGCTGCAATACTCAGCGCTATCACTAGGTGTCAGTACAGTTTTCACACTCATGGTAAAGCAAAGTGTTCTTTTCTGGGAATATATTTTTGGGGATTTCGGGTGGAATATTAGTTACATATTGTGTTACACACATTTGACCTGTTTCTGATAAGAATATGGCTATAAATAATTTTTATATATGGGGATTATGGGCAGAATATTATGGTTACGCATGCTTAGTACCGTATTCGACAAGATCAGATATGTTACACGGCACGTGCAATCATATCATTCCATCCATAATCCCTATGGAAAAAATTTAATCATACCCTTTTTCTTATCAGAAACAAGGGAAATACATTACTAGGCATGTGTAACCGTAATATTCCACCCATAATCCCTATGTTTAAAAAATATACTCCCAGATAGCGCCAAAACGGGTAAAATATGGCGTACGTCCCTTGTTAGGAGTTTCATCGCAAAAACATACTTTCTTTAACTTCGTCCCACAGTCCAGTTAATGCTTTCAGTGATTCATCTCACTGTAATAACTACGCTTTATCCATGGGTTTGGGGCGTTTAGACCCGGTAATTGTGCAGGATGGGTCTCTCTGTGTCTGTAGTTTCTTTCGATGAAATATTCCAGATCAGCCATTGCGTGATATACGATTGCTGTGCTTTTAACCCTTCACAGAATGTAATGTTCTCTGATGGTATAATTCTTTAAGCGATCGGGATACACCAGTGCAGAAACACACGAGCCAGAATACTGAGCCGTCAGGACAGGAGGGAGTAGAATGATCTCTAGACGGAGTAGTGTTTGAGACAATTGAACTGAACCGTATAAGCCTTCGCAGTATGTATTCATCTACTGTGTAGCAAGATGGCGGCCCTCTGACGCATGAAGGAAGGTGAGCCAACTTATAATTTAGTAGACTTAAATTAGTTGAACTCAAACATCCCCACAGCGGAGGAAGTGGATCCTTTATGAAGTCCTTTAGAATAAAAAGATTCGGATGTCCTGAAATGGCTTCGTTCGGTCAAAGAATATTCTTTGGATGGCTACTAGAAGCTCGGTCAACCGTAGCAAAGCAATGCTAAGATGGAGACTGAGCACATGTGACCAGCAGAGGGAGGGGCCATGAAACAGTCAAATAGCTTTATATATAAGCACTAGAAATAACGCACATTACTTAAGAATAGCAAAAAATTAGAGTAAGGTAAGCATGACATGGATGCACGCACAGTTTTTTTTTTTTTTTTTTTTTTTTTTTTTTTTAGAGAGCGCACACGTCCAAAAATTGCGCGCGCAGTTTTTCCCAAAAAAAGAAAAAAAAATTGAAACTTTATGCGGCGCAGATATTGTGCGTACAAAATATTCTGTGCACGCCAACTAAGAAAAATTACATGAAACATTGCATGGATGTATAGCCTTGCGGAAGGAGAAGTCTGTTACGCATCATCCAGACTGCAGGGTAGCACTTTGTCAGAATATGTTAAAACTGCGTGTCCTGGAAAACATGGCTGATGTGGTGACCCTGGTCTCTCTACACACAATAGCAGCAGTTATGCTGTACCACCATCAATGTCTGCCTCAGTATATAATGTAATATCAGTAATGCAGTTTTAATATGGTGGGTGTCACATACAGGATGCACCCCAGGTAAGCTCCTGCGGCATGAAGCACATGGGAACGCCGGTTTACCAAGAAAAAACACATCGCTAGATTTGAGTGAACCATTATATGATCTGTTATGACCAAGGATATCTTCCCACTGCAGAGCCCTACCAGAACCATATCTGAAGTCATTTCACTGATCAATTCAGTAATAAGGCAAGTGGTCAGTCTAGTTAAGGGTTAACTGACTTGGGTCACACCTGTGCATGCCAACACATTCACTGATCTACCAGAGTCATTTAATGCCGCAGGTAACTTGCACATTAGTAAATGCACAGGATCCCTGGTTAACACGCACACCTTGTAATAAAGCCAGCTGTAACAGAGCTTGCCGTTTCCTTACCCATTAAACCCAGGATCTCCTCCCATTACTCCGTCGTACGCGGTAACTGCCGGCACATCCCTAAATCCATACCACGCGTGTCACTCACACACAGAACGCAGGAAACAAGACCAGGAACCATTCAGATACAAAGCGCTTTCAATGTTTATTTTTGTTCTGCTGCTCGGCGCCTCATTACGTATTTTACAACAACCACAGCAAAGAGAGAAAGAGCGACGAGACTCAGGGACCCGACAGCCACCAACACCCACAGCTCCACCTGCGCAGCCTCCCGAGTCACAGCCGGAACCTGGCCACGCTCTCCTCCGATCACCAGCAGGGGCCCCAGGGTGGCCAGGTCATGGTCTAGCTCCGTACGAGGTTCTGTGTGGAAAGGAGAGACATGGATAAGTTCCTGAATGGGCAGCATTGATCTGCAACAAGACAGATGGGAAGCTTGAGCAGCAGCCCACAGATTGCTGCAACATAAGAACCACCAACCATTAAGACAAGACTTCTGCGCGGCCCTCAAAAGCTTTTACATAAAGGGACCAGCTGGATTCTTACTCAACGTTAAGTATCCAAAATTTAATAAGCCAAACACCCATCAAGTCCGATCCACAATCATTTATTATGGGTCCCGTGAATAGTATTGGTATTGGGTTAAAGAGAACACAGAGGTCCCTGACCCGGAGTCCAGCCATCTGCTGCATCTATGCAGCCAGCCTTAAATACAGGTGGCTGGGCAAGATAGGACAGATAATCCCCAACCATGTTGGTGTCTGAGCAGGATATCTACATTATATAAAGGCTTAGGAAGAATTCAGTGGACACCATTATCCAGGATGCACTCATGACAAATCCCCTCACATACAGAGAGGATACGAGTTACATGGAGTAGCTGATGGGGTTGTAGTACAGAATCTGCACTCACCAGATGCAGCCTCCCTTTTCCAAGGTCTCCCGTGTCTTAATTGAGATCGTAATCCCCCAGGTGGCGCACCAGGGGTACAGGTACGGGTAATACAGCATCCGCAGATATCATTGGAGCCTTCAAGAGCCGACCAGCTGAGGAGACAACACGGGAGTCATTAATACACCTTCCTTAAAGTTCTGAACAGATAATGGACAAGCAAAAAGTCAATGGAAGATTGGCATGTCACCAGTGAAGCCCAGGTGCCCTACTTGACCAATCATGGTGATTGGAGTCATACATACTAGTTGTGAACATGACATGGGACACTTATCAGAAGCTTATCAGACTTAGCCTCATCCCAGTTGTTCATGTTCTTTCATAACCACCACTTTCCTTTAGAACCTTCTATTTTAAATTACCCCCCCCCATTGAGCCAAACCAAACAGCACTTCATGCAATAGAACAAGCATCATTACCACACTCACCTGTTGGTGGATTTGCTGTAGGAACAGGCCTTGTTTAGTGGGTCCGGGGCCTGGTTTTCTGCAGCAGCTCTCAGGTTACAGGTGATGTAGATCTAGATCCAGAAGAAGGATATTAGAGACACCTAAAGGAGGTATAGACCCAGGAGACCAAACTGCCAGAGATACTCACCACAGAGGCATCAGTCCCAGTAAACCGGAAAGCATCCACCATGAACTGCAGCGTGTCTGGACGGGGTCTCGGGGATCTGAAGGCAGAGGACGAGTCCTCCTGTTCGCCATCCAACAAACACCTGCCAAGCGCAACTGGGTTACATGGATTTACCTGAAGCCATATAGACACCTGGGCATGTAGTGTGACCTACCCATAGTAACCAATGATGTCATAACGGGGACCGGAGGAGCCATCAGGGGATAACGTGGCCACACAGCTGTCCACGAAGATCCTCATAGGCACGTGGTTTCCAACAGCGACAGAAGCCTGAATGTGGAATACTTCACCCAGCTTGAAGACTGTAGAGGTTCTTGGGGCCGACCAGTTGTCTGTAAAGAGAACACAGAGAGCAGAGGGGTTAGTGGGGTCTCAGCTACACCCCCTAACCCAGACTAACCACCCAAATTACCATTCATCAGCTGCAAGGAGAAGGACAGACGTTCCTCTGCAGATATGGTGGCACTGAAGGGCTTCCACGTTGGCTTGATGGCGTTGCTGCTCACGTTGCTATGTCTGCAGAGGTGACAGATATGTAGACAAGCAGTGTTTGATTTTCCCTCTTGCAGGCTTCAGATAAGATCTTAAAAACCCATTTACCTGGAGTAGTAGCATTGGATGGGAACCACAGCAGAGTTGGTCCTGGTGATGGGAGAGTTCCCAGATGATGTTGGGCTGTAGGTCAGGTTTGTGCTGTAGATCAAGAATTCAGGGGTCATCTGTGGGGATTAGAGACAGGTTATTTATAAGACTGTTTCAGACTGCTCCCGTTGTACAAGAACTCTTTATACACAACTCTCAAATAACACAACTTAAGCTTTAGGGCACCCCGTTCAGAACATAAGACAGAAGTCAAGCACAAGAAGGGGAGTCATTACTCCATGAAATGGGGAAAGCCTATACCAAAAGTGTATATGTATTTTTAAATATGTATACATGTACAGTTACTGCTAAGACAATCATGCTAGAGACACAAGACAATTTCAGAAACGTAGTACAACATCTCATTGGCAAACCATATCTGGGCATCATGATTGCACAAGCATGCGAGCAACGCAGTCAACCTGGGTCCATAAGAAGGCATTTATGAGTTCCCCTTGGCAGACTTAAATGCTACATTACACTAGTAGAACAGGACACAAGCAGTTAGTGAAGCTCCAGCCCCAGCACAGACCACCAGAACACTAAGAAGTCAGATCAGTCACTTATCAGAAACCCAACTTGATTACAACAGGGGCCCCAACAGAGCGTTTGCCTAAAGGGATTTAGGAACGCAATGAAGAGCCATTTTGTGCCTCCATAGCATTGTTGACCAGGACAACACCGAGCAGATGGGTGCGTGGAGGCATCTAGGAGCTCAACGTGCATGCAGCAGATGAATTGGTGAGGCTAGGAAATGAACCACTGGCCACAGATTCTCCACAAATCCAAGGAAGACACTGGGGGTTATAGCGAGCTATGCAGCCAAAGAGAATCACGGGTGAAGTTGTATGATCTTTAAATACAAGAGGAAACAACAAATACCAGTGACTGTTCAGAAACCGGAGGAACCATTAAACACAGCTTTAATATTTATATCCCATCAGCAGCCTCCTCACACCATATCACACCCTCTGTATAGACTTCCTCCACCTAAGTCACCCAGACCCCAAAGGCCTCCTCTCCCACCCCAGCCTCACCTGTAAGCCGCCACCGCCCCAGTCTCACCTGTAAGGTGTTGCCGCACTCCTGCAGCCCATACTGGAAGATCACCGTAGTCCCTGTGCTCCCGGAGCTGGGTTTACACAGTCTGGGTCCGAGGCTCAGATCAGAGGCTTTCACCAGCCTCCCATTTCTATACAGATCCCTGTTCACAGACACCTCCATCCTGTCCTCCATACACCGCACGCTGATAGGATGCTCTCCAGAGGCCTGCAGCTGCCGGGGCTGACCGACCACCCCGCCATACTGTCTAACAGACCCCCAACCAGACCAAGGATTAGGCTGAGGCCTGTTGCTCCACCAGTCCCTGGCCAGGACCTGCTGACTGGAAACGGCAAACACCGGCCCAAAGAGCAGGACCACCAGAACCGGGCAACTCAGTCTAACACACTGCCCCATTCTGCCCACAAGACAACGAGGGAGAGCACAGAACAGGCCTGTATATACCCCTCCCAACACCTTGGGCAGACAATCACCTGCCTCTTATGCTCCAGGGTAATTGTCCGGCCGTTTAACCCACGCTCTGGATTTGCAGAGGTTATAGTTTGCCGGTGTAACTAAGTAGAAATACAGCCGGCGTCCTAAAACAAAAGGGGCTGCTATACAGAGATCAGGGTATCATGGGGATGGCGGATCAACGAAAGAGGGTCCGGCGACACCAGAGCGAAACACATTGCGCTGATTCACAAAGGGTTAATTTCATGTTAATTAGGGCCGAGCTGGACAGCCCTGCTTTGTAAACAAAGCTTTCTCAGGCCTGAGGTTTCACACCTGCTGCAGGCTTTCATGATCTCCTTACATGAACTCTGGTGGACCGTACCTGGGATATGACCTGACCCTAAGACTCCCCAAATATCAACCCTTTAATAGCCTATTCTATTATAGTTACTGACGGATGGCGGCAGCCATATGGTTCCTAGGAGGGTCCTTATGAAACCGTGCTGACATACAGTATGGACTTTAAATGGAAAGGATGGCGGGAAACATGCGCAGGGGCAGCAGAAAATATCCCAGCTCATCCACTTTTTACTTATTAAATTATAGCTTATTCAGACCGTCTTGAACTCCTCCTTTTCTGTGTTTGAATGTACTGCTTCTGCTAGGAGTCTAATCCATGTATGTACTACCCTTTCTGTGCATGCACATGGAGGGTCTTGTAGGCACCATTCAGCTATTGTGTGCATTAATGGGTATACGATGGCTGGAGGGTTCCTTTAATATACATTTGGTTCCATAGTTAAAGGGGTCATCTAGTTAAAGGACCCCCCCATTATATATCTGAATAAACGCAGACACCGGATTCAGTGTATCATGTGACAGCATGGGGGAAGACATTTCCCTGCACACCTCAGCTAGGCATTTCCTGAGCAGGGACATTAAGGTGACCACATGAGCCTGCATACAAAATAATCACGTTAGAATCAGCTTTGTCATTACTTGGATATATTGTGCATGCGCAAAACCTGTGGGGTTGCGAATTTGACACATTGACACCTATTTGTGTAACTGAGCGGGGCATTTAGAAGAAGAATGGGTTTTATTTACCCCGTTTCATTTATAAAGCCACTTCCTGCTGTAGAACCCTGCGATACCCTCATACCCAGCCAACATTCGGAGCTCCTACGAAAGAGGGGCATCAGGGGAGGAGAGGGGGTACAGGGGAGGAGGAGAGAGGGGTACAGGGGTCTAAAAGAGGGGCCGACCAAACTAAACAGGAACCCTTTGAAGATATTATAAGGTGTTTCATGTATTTGTATGTATTCAGCCAATTATCATAAACAGGAGAGCAGTGGACTTCCCTCTTTGACTTTGGAAAATGTTTGCCGACCCCCATTAAGAAGACATTGGTATGGTCCTCTTTCTCTTGGACCTCCAGTGCTTCAGATGCACCAGCAAATCATTGACGGTAAGAAGACTCTGAATCCAAACCAGTAGAAGATTACTGGTCAGTAGAGCATTTAAACATGCGCGGGATAGACCGCTTCTCCCGGCCTCCGGGTCACTGCAGGGGATCTCCGGGTCGCGGGAGCGGCGTTGCGGCACGACCCATTCCCCCCTCCAAAAATGTTGTGTGTCCTGCAACGTCCTGGGACTGCCAACTGATGTTGCGAGACCACCCACTGGCCCACCAACCTTGGTGGTGACCTCCCATCGACGTCCAGCGGGACATCCTACCCACATCCCTCAAGTGAGGGCTCCGGGTAGCCGAGGCCGGAAAGTTCCCAGGTACGCTCCTTAATCTAAGACGAGACCGAGGACTGATTAAGGTTGGAGTCTTTACAGCAGGAGAAACGGGCGACTAGACGGGGGGAGCGGGGCCGATCTGCCGGTAAATTCTAGGGTTCTAAATTAAGCACCGACGTACCTTCTAACGCGTCCTCTGATAATTGGAAATCTTAACTTATTATCTAGGGGGCTGAGTCGAGTCCCGGAGGGTGTTAGCTGTGCAACATAAAAGCCTCCTTTCTGAGCGGAGCCGATATTGGAGAAAATGCACCCGTTCCGTGAGGTAAGAGCTCATTCATAAAACCTCATCGCCACCTGCCTAGAATTAGTCATTTTTATTCATTATTTCAAAAATATAAATACACCATTAAACTAATAAACCCCAAAAATACATGCAAGAGACACAAGCAGGGAGAATGAGGGGATCTCGTCTGATGAGCTTACAATCAAGTGGTGACAGAAGACCATCCGAGGAGAGAGAAGACCATCCGAGGAGAGAGAAGACCATACGAGGAGAGAGAAGACCATCCGAGGAGAGAGAAGACCATCCGAGGAGAGAGAAGACCATCCGAGGAGAGAGAAGACCATCCGAGGAGAGAGAAGACCATACAGGGAGAGAGAAGACCATCGGAGGAGAGAGAAGACCATCCGAGGAGAGAGAAGACCATCCGAGGAGAGAGAAGACCATCCGAGGAGAGAGAAGACCATACGAGGAGAGAGAAGACCATCCGAGGAGAGAGAAGACCATCCGAGGAGAGAGAAGACCATCCGAGGAGAGAGAAGACCATCCGAGGAGAGAGAAGACCATCCGAGGAGAGAGAAGACCATCCGAGGAGAGAGAAGACCATCCGAGGAGAGAGAAGACCATCCGAGGAGAGAGAAGACCATACAGGGAGAGAGAAGACCATCGGAGGAGAGAGAAGACCATCCGAGGAGAGAGAAGACCATCCGAGGAGACGGTTAAAGGGACACTGAATGGGGTGGGAGATAAAACTCAAATTCTTAAAGATTTAGTACGAAATGCCGTGGGTGTCTTTAAAGCTGCTGTCCCACTTAGACAAACCATTAACTGCACATCTAGCGTGCTAATGTTTATTATTGATTGATTTATATAGCGCCTTCATATTCCGCAGCGCTGTTTAGTCGTTAAACCTCGGCCGGTCTGTCATTTTATTCTTCCCACCTAAGGTTTAATCACATAAAAACTAAAAAGTTGCTTTTTTTTTGTTGTTGCTTTAAGAACCTGCTTTGTGTCACATGACAATTAGGCATGCCGTTAAAAAACTACGACTAAGACAATTTTATTTTTGGGACCTTAATCAGTACTTATTCTCGTCTTAGATGTAGGAGCCATATGTCTATCCCATGCGTGCTTTAGCCCCCTCGCTGTATTACCCTCTACCACTTCTGCTGGGAGGCTGTTCCACTTATCTACCACCCACTAAGCTCAGCAAGAATCGATCTGCTGCAGGGTTTGCACCAGCGCTGCTGCTAATAATATACAGGCCTTTGCTGCCTTAAAACTGATTTTGGAAAATGTTCACTTTCATAGACCCTAGATCGTCAAAAATGTAATTGGAAAAAATAAATAAAAAATAGAAGTAAAATTTGTTTTGAACAAAAAAAAAGATTTTGGGAATTAGATCGAAATCCGCACATTTTAAACAATGATATATATATGAATACAATATATAGTTAATAGTATGTTTTTATTTGAAATCTATTTATTCATTTCTCTTTTACAGTATTTTTTTTTAAATAAATATATTTCTTTCCAAATATAACAGAAATGAAATAAAATGATAAAACGTCACGTGTAACCAATAATTTAATACATTTAATTTAATTTAATAAATAAAAATTCAAGAGCTTTTTTTTTATGCCTTCTTTATATGCGTCCGACAAGAAATGTATCTTTTACCAATTTTTTATTTTTTTTTTACCCAACCTGATTATTTTATGTGATAACTTTTACAGAATGTATTTATTCAGATAAAATACTTTTTATTTTAAAACGCATTATTTAATGAGATTAATCAGCTGGTGCGGATTTATTTTTATTATTATGCCCCCAACTATGGGAAATACGAATAATTAAAAAAAAAATGCTTTTAAAAGTTAATTAACCTCTCGATGACCCTGGGGACAAAATGTACAGTGCTACGCGATATGTTGGTGCTCAATAATCCAATAAATAATATGTAATATTGTAATATTATTTATTTATTTATAATGTATTTTTAAAATGTGATGTAAATGGGTAAAAAAACCACCGGTCTCTACCGTTTCATTTTTGTAATTTTTTCAGATGAGTTCATTTCATTTCCTTCAAAGCCAATCCATCAATCGCGTGGAATTAAAGCCATCGGCCGGTTTTTTCTGGGGTTCTAAAGTTTTTTCACGGCCAGAGGGCTTCCTGATGTCGTAACTTCTTGCACGGCTCATCGGTATCGGCCCTGATCGGAATAAGGTAAGAAATGATTGTAAATACACGCTCATGTTAGGTGTCCGTGACACACGAGTGCCGGGAACATGTATTGTAATCACGCGGCAGGCTGGAAGGGCTCTATGGAAGAGTCTATAGATAATTCCTTGGCATAAATGGTAATCACGTCGCCCTGACCAGTATAGGAAAAGGGTATAAGAACCCGTTAGAGGGCATGGAGACCACATCTACCTCTACTTTCTCCTCCATCGCTTCAAGAAGCAGCACCTACAGCACTCCCGGTCCATCGTCCTGCTGCGATCGTCTGTCATGGAAGCTGTGGTTCCGACCGGTCGTTGGTCACGGAGACATTTAGATATTTAAGCAAAACGAATATCTAACGGCGAGTGATTGGAGAACCTGCTTGGACTGGTCATCCGGCACATTGGGCAAATGGTCGGTGACCAACATCACCCCATGCTTACGTGATCTGCCATTCTAGTGGCAGAGCGGGTGCTGCATCTGCCCGACCTTCACGTAGCGTTTGGCCACAGGTATTGAGCCTCACATCATTTGGTGCCCACCAGCCTTAAAGGAATGCCTAGTCCTCCCCAGCACAGCTCTGCTGGTCTCTAGATTCGATAGATTAGACACTGTCACTAAGTTTTCTTTCTACTTTTTTTTTTCCTAGGAGATGAACCGGAGAAATCGGACAGCCGTCACGGAATTTCTGCTATTGGGGTTCGGGAAAATTCAGAACTTCCGGATTCTAATATTAATTTTGTTTCTGTTGATCAGCCTCGCGTCGCTAACCGGAAATTTTCTGGTCATTTTATTGGTGGCGTCCAACAAAAGTCTCCATTCTCCCATGTACTTTTTCCTCAGCCAGATGTCCTTGTCAGACATTTTATTCACCTCCACCATAATGCCCAACATGCTAGCCATCATATCGTCGGGGGAATGCAGCATGTCCGTCGCGGGGTGCATGATCCAGTTCTATTTCCTGGGCGTTCCAACAGTTGCGCAGTGTCTACTATTGGGCGCCATGTCATTCGATCGATTTGTTGCCATCTGCAATCCATTCCATTACATAAGTATCATGACCTTCAAGCTGCAGCTTCACGTTGTTATTGTGTGTTGGCTACTGGGCTTCTCGTTGGTTTTCATCATTTATATTTTCTTAGCAGAGTTAGAATTCTGTGATTCCAACATCATTGACTATTTCTATTGTGACATAACACCCGTCGCAGATATTTCATGTTCGGATACCGCGGCCGTTGAGCTGGTGACCTCTCTGTTGTCCGCTCCGCTTGTCCTCTCTCCATTTCTGTTTATCGTTGTCACCTACACCTTCATCCTCCTCACCATCTTCAGAATCCCATCCGTGTCCGGGAGATGGAAAGCCTTCTCCACCTGTACTTCCCATCTGACCGTGGTGTGCATGTATTACGGGACGCTGGCGATAAATTACGCGGTTCCGCGTAGAGTACACTCCATCAATGTGAGCAAGGGCCTTTGCTTGATGTACGTGGTTGTGACCCCGTTCTTTAACCCGATTATCTATAGCTTGAGAAATCGAGATATCAGGAGAGCTATCCAGAAATCTGTAAACGTTTGGAGGAAATGTGTCCAAATGAAAGACTTCTGAGCATACGCAGCTTAAAACTAACCACAAAAAGAGTAATCTTAATTCATTCGTTATGGCCGTTCATTGTCAGCGGACTTTTGCTTGTCTAGCTGTTGACAGCAAGAATCAAGAACATGCTTACGACAGAACGTGTAACATTTCTGTAGGGTTGCTCTAAGGGCCAATTTGATTTGAATAGAAAATATTTTGAAAGCTGTATTATAAAGGCTGGCTGATTTATTTGAATGCCTCTTTACTTCTGTATTAAATGAATATTCATGGGTTTCCCTTTTGCGGCAAATCATATACATCAACCAATATAGTTAAGCACTAAAAAAAATTACATACACGTGATAAGTAGCGTGATAAATGTGTAAATGTATGATTGCAGAAGAATTTTTCTATTCTGTACACTCACACCCGCATACATTTACGCTTAAGGAAGCTTATGGCCTCATGTGAACATTTATTACATATACAACAGAAATGATTCATTATTAATATTCGCAATTAGGCGGTAGGAGAAACATAACGCGCTGATCAGATGTCTACTGATAATTAAAAAAATAATCCCTATTATCCTCTGGGATCTAAAGAAATAGCCCCTGGGGTAATTAATGAAAGATAGAAATATGTTATTTTTTTTGTATGTAGATTATGTTGAGAGAAATGTATCTGGTCCTTGAGGTAAGAGGCTTTAATGAATTCATTAAAGTCATTTTTGGTGTAGAATGAAATCACGCAAAAAAAAAAAAATATATAAAAAAACATTACGTTGTCTTATTTCTTTTAAATGATTCAAAATTTTAACCATTTCAGCATATATTAAATCTCGATTGAAAAAGAAAAAAAAAAAACAGGTTACAGAATATTTTCAGAAATTAGCAAGGGTTTTAATTTGCATAAATGATTGTTGGGTATTTTAATTATCAATAAACTAGTTTATCTTACGGACTTGGGGACAAAACTACTAAACGGGGGAGCAATAACTTAACGGGGAGGGATAATCATCCCGTGTCCATGGGATGAATCCCACACATTAGTAAAGTAATAGTGAAGAACCAGATCTTAAAGCCTTTGGGTTCGTGTGTAAATATAGCCAAAAATAGAGTAAAATTCCTTTTTTGGGGTTTTTTTCTTGCGTCTCTAGGGAATGTGTGGGAGAATTTGGACGATAGTCACTGAACTTCTGCTATTAGGATTCTGGAACCTTCATAGCTTCAAGGTTCTGTTTTTTCTCTTGTTTCTGTTGGTCTACGTCGTGTCGTTGGCAGGGAATGGCCTGGTTATCTGCTTGGTGGAGCGCAACCAAAGTCTTCATTCCCCCGTGTATTTTTTTCTCACCCAAATGTCGTTGTCTGAAATGCTATTCACCACCAACATTCTGCCGAACATGATACGTCTCATAATGGAAGGTTCTATCTCTTGGCAGTTCCAACCGTGGCCCAGTGCTTGGTCCTGGCCGCCATGTCATTCGATCGATATGTTGCCATTTGTAATCCGCTGAACTATGCGACTATAATGACCTTCAAGCTTCAGCTTCAGGTCGTCATCATCTCCTGTTCTGGGCTTTTCCTTGACTTATAACGCATACTTTTTCCTGACCAAGTTGGAATTCTGAGGTTCCAATGTCTGTGGTTCCTTTCACCCCTTCACGTGGGTTTATGAAGCCCCGTCTCACTAAAGCTCACTGGGCATCTTTTTTTTCTATGTTATTTAAGCTTTGTGGTAAATATTCAGGAACGTTATGGCCGTCACAGCGCTCTAAATGTATTAATATATAATACAGAATTAGGGCTGCAACAACTAATCGATAAAATCCATAATAATTGATTTTATCGAATATAAGATGGGGGTTTTTCAGAGCAAATGCTCTAAAAAATACTCGTTTTATAATCCGACCTCAAATTAGTCTGACTATAAGACTAAGATCCAGATCCTCCGCAGCGCTGCAGGGAACCCGGATCCTCCTCTCTGGCTGCCGGTGAATGCCTGTGCGAAGCAGACATCCTCCGCTGCTGCCTGGGGCTTCTATGACGGAGCACCGGCGTGATGTGAACTTCCGGTGCTCCACCATAGAAGCCCCGGCATATCCCAGAGTGGCATATCAGGGGGCGGGGGCATGTGGCATATCTGGGGGTATAAGGCATTTCAGGGGCACAGTGGTATATAGCGGTATAAGGCATATCAGGGAGGCAGAGTGGCAAGCCTGGGCTCAGATTTGCATAACTGGGGGGGCAGATTGGGAAATAAATTAATTAATTCTGCTGTTTGTTTTTAACACCCAGTTTGTTCATTAAATTCTTTCCAATAAACAAATAATTTTATTTAATTTTATTACATAATTTTATCGAAAAAATATTCGCCCAACTAATCGATTATGAAAATAATCATTAGTTGCAGCTCTATACAGAATCCAACAATCTGCCGGAGGATCAGCCCCGTTCCCCCCATCTAGTCTGTCTCTTTCTCCTGCTCTAAAGACTGAAACCTGCGATATTTTTTCTCCGATTTTCATGCCTATTAAACACTGAGTTAAATGAACCATTGAACATGTATCCATTAAACACTTTCCACAGTGTTTTGTTGCACCCACTGGTGTCCTCCCACCGGCACAGTGAACAAGGCCGCTAATGCGCCCCACTCCCCGCCATTTTTCTTCCCGTCCCCATACAATGTTAAAGAATTTGGGGTTATCTCCGCCCACAACATCAGCGGACCCGCCCACCAATGTTAGCAGACCCGCCCACCTACATCATTAGTCCCCCCCCAAAGAGCGACGGAGTGCATAGATAATGGCTTACTCCCATCACCCTAGCCATCCCGAGGGGACATCATGGTCTATGCTCATTCCTGCCCCGGGTATCAGGCTGCTCTTCTGTCCGACTTCCTTCCTTTCAGGGCTTTCCTATCCCATGTATGTTTATATACAATAAACTAGTCCTTGAGGGCCGCAAACGGGCCGCTGTGTTAGGATATCCCAGCTGGAGCGCAGAAGTGTCAGGATACACAGAATTCATGTTTGTGGCCCCTGAGGACTGGACCGCGTGCAGCTCTGTACCGAATATAGATATTTCACGACTAAAAGCATTTGCAGATGAAATGCATGGATTCTGCGGCCATCTTGTTTTTAGGCCACGAGGGCATTTTGCGTCACCGTACCGTATCTCTCTTCGTTCTGATTGGCCAAACACGGACATTTTTGTTTTTGGAGTAATAACGTATTTTATTTACACAATTTAATGTATAAAACCGTTTCTTGCGGTTTCTATACACAATTTATGACCTAGTAGGATTTGGTAACGAGTCTTAACATTTTTACCCCAATCTCAGGCTACCGGGCAGACATCTTCCCTAATTGAACCAAGTGTAGAAACATCTAGTACCCGGTCAGAGGCATTACTTTCAGAGGTTGGCAACCAGCGATCCCAACGGATCCCTGATCTGCCATCATAAGAAAAACTGTCCTATAATGGAGGTGAGGGCCACTTCTAAAGTGATGAAAGCTTAACTTTACTGAGAGGGTGGTAGGTAAGTGGAGCTGCCTCCCAACAGAAGCGGTAGAGGGTAATACAGTGAAGGGATTTAAACACTCATGGAATAGACGTCTAAGACGAGACCGACGACTGATTAAGGTTTGAGTCTTTACAGCAGGAGAAACGGGCGACTAGACGGGGGGAGCGGGGTTCCTCTGCCACCAAATGCTAGGTTCTGGTACCAAAGCCATGACTTCCAAGCAGAAAGGCTGATAATTTGAGTACATATTATTACGGGGTAAGGGTGATTTAACCACCACTCTCAAAACACTCAGCCATAGCTGACATTACAATTTAATGGAAAGACTAAGTGCAGAATATGATGGCGCTGTATAAATGAATAAATAATAATAAAAAAGAAGAATGGCAAAGCGGGAGTGGAGAAGAGTAACTCTTGGTGGACAAAATAGCATCTTGGGTCCTGCTAATGCTGGACTACAACTCCAACAACGCTCAGCAAACCACCAGCCAGGCTGAAGAAAAAGAAAGGAAGGGGTTAAATGTCGGGGGTTATCGGTCCTGTGTGAGGTTATCTGCAGGTGAGAGCAATAAGCATGTGATTATCTGCCCCAGGTGCTGGGAGGGGTATATACAGGCCTGTTCTGTGCTCGCCCTCATTGTCTTGTGGTCAGAATGGGGCAGTGGGTTAGACTGAGTTGTCTGGTGCTGGTGGTCCTGCTCTTTGGGCCGGTGTTTGCCGTCTCCAGTCAGCAGGTCCTGGTCAGGAACCGGCGTCAGTGGGATTGGTGGACGCCCAGACCTCAGCTGCTTCAGCCTTGGACTGGTTGGGGGTCTGTTCAACTGTATGGGGGGGGTGGTTGGTCAGTCCAGGCAGCTGCCGACCTCTGGAGAGCATCCTATCAGCGTGCGGTGTATGGAGGACAGGATGGAGGTGTCTGTGAACAGGGATCTGTATAGAAATGGGAGGCTGGTGAAAGCCTCTGATCTGAGCCTCGGACCCAGACTGTGTAAACCCAGCTCCGGGAGCACAGGGACTACGGTGATCTTCCAGTATGGGCTGCAGGAGTGCGGCAACACCTTACAGGTGAGGCTGGGGCGGTGGCGGCTTACAGGTGAGGCTGGGGCGGCTTATTGGTGAGGCTGGGGTGGTTGTGGTGGCTTACAGGTGAGGCTGGGGCGGTGGCGGCTTACAGGTGAGGCTGGGGCGGTGTTTTACAGGTATGGGGTAGGTTGGTGAGAATGATGGGGCTGAAATATTGTGTGAAGCCTAGAAGATGTCTTGCTATAGAGAAGCTAAATCCAGTGATGTAAAGTAAGCCCAGAATAGATATTAAGATTATCAAGCACTTGAGCCAAGCAGGTTCTTCCATAAAAACATTAAGCGGCTGCTTTTATCCCTCATTTATCTGAAGGGTTCTGTTTATCCCTAGAATTTATTTAATTGGCAGTTAATGATTATTATTTTTATGCTTAACCTTTCACAAGCCGTGGAAGGGTGAGCATAACACCCCAATATCAAGACTTCTAATTCAATTTGTTTTTGGAACAGGAATTTGAAGTCCATTCCCCCCCCGGACCATTTTATATCATCCATCCCCGAAACTGAAAAAGTGGGGGACTTAAAGCAGCGGCTTTTAAAAAGGACAAGCGTTGGGTCTCATTTTAATGTCTATGTCAAAAGAAATGGTTAAATATTCTAGGATGGGATAAACTTGTTCTGTTTAATATTTCGTTTTTAAGGGCTGTTTGCTGCCGTATATTAAATGCTGCTCAAGGGGCTGGGGGTGTAAATTTGTTTTGCTTTTGGTGGGAAGCGATATCGCGCCTCCATCAATCCAACCCACTCGCTTTCCCTCATAGCTGAATGTGCTGGGAGTTGTAGACGGATGAGATCCTACTCCAAGCGCCGGGTCTCTCTCATAGTGGTGTCTGAGAAACTCTGGGTTTATATCAAGTACCTGTCATGGCCGATCTGGCCGTATTAAATGTCCTCAGGAGGCTGTGTTCATATGTCTGGTGTTTTTGTTGTCTGCAGATGACCCCTGAATTTCTGGTCTACAGCACAAACCTGACCTACAGCCCAACTCCATCTGGGAACTCTCCCATCACCAGGACCAACTCTGCTGTGGTGCCCATCCAGTGCTACTACCCCAGGTAAGTGGCTTTCTGAAGTCTTCAAGAGGGGGAAACTGGGGCATTGCGGGTCTTCATATGTACATCGTGTCCGCAGACACGGGAATGTCAGCAGTAACGCCATCAAGCCAACATGGATGCCTTTCAGCTCCACCGTATCTGCAGAGGAACGTCTGTCCTTCTCCTTGCAGCTGATGAATGGTAATTGGGGTGGTTAGTCTGGATTAGGGGGTGTAGCTGAGACCCCACTAACCCCTCTGGTATCTGAATTCTCTTTACAGACATCTGGTCGGCCCCAAGAACCTCTACAGTCTTCAAGCTGGGTGAAGTATTCCACATTCAGGCTTCTGTCGCTGTTGGAAACCACGTGCCTATGAGGATCTTCGTGGACAGCTGTGTGGCCACGTTATCCCCTGACGGCTCCTCCGGTCCTCGTTATGACATCATTGGTTACTATGGGTAGGTCACACTACATGCCCAGGTGTTTCTATGGCTGCAGGTAAATCCATGTAACCCGGTTCTGCTTGGCAGGTGTTTGTTGGATGGCAGAGAGGAGGATTCATCCTCTGCCTTCAGATCCCCGAGACCCCGTCCAGACACGCTGCAGTTCATGGTGGATGCTTTCAGGTTTACTGGGACTGATGCCTCTGTGGTGAGTCTCTCTGGCAGTTTGGTCTCCTGGGTCTATACCTCCTTTTGGTGTCTCTAATGTCCTTCTTCCGGATCTAGATCTACATCACCTGTAACCTGAGAGCTGCTGCAGTAAACCAGGTCCCAGACCCACTAAACAAGGCCTGTTCCTACAGCAAATCCACCAACAGGTGAGTGCGGTAATGCTGCTTGGCCTAGAATATGGAAGCCATTTAAGAAAAAAGAGGTCCTGACTATAAAACATGGACAATGGCGGCAACTGTTACATCTGTAGACATAAACGAATGTTTGTAACCTCCACATCTAATTACCCTGAGTATCGGGGCTCATAATTTGATAACCCAGCTCTTGATCTACTGTCCAGTTGGTACTATACTAGTGTAACTTTTACAACTTCTATGGGTCAAACTGGCCAATTAAACCGCTTATAGATGGCATCTGAGTGATGCTCAGTCTGCCGGTCTTGGTTGGTTAATGACTCCCATGTTGTCTCCTCAGCTGGTCGGCTCTTGAAGGCTCCAATGATATCTGCAGATGCTGTGAGACCCGTACCTGCACCGCTCCAGCTCCGTTCAGAGGCCGGAGATCTTTGGAAAGGGAGGCTGCATCTGGTGAGTGCAGAATCTGTACTACAACCCCATCAGCTACTCCATGAAACCTCCATTCTGGATGTGATTGGAACGGCAATGGAAAGTGGACTCAGTACAACAGAGTACATGGATTTCATCCTGTAGCTTGATACTGACCAAAAATGCTCCCCTGGTTGGCCAAACACGGGCAGCTCCTTCAATATGGATGTCTGGTTAGGCGATCTTGCAATATGACTTCTGTTTTGATGCTCGGTGTCTATTGCCGATGCTAAATGGGCTCCACAATATGGTGGACTAGCAGGTAGAATAACTTGATGGGTGTTTTGGCTTTGGCTCCTTAATCTGACAAGCAGGGATTCTGTAATCTCTGATCCCACCTGGCCATAGGAAGGGCCCAACATAAATCCTGGGTTAGTCACGCTGTGTTCTGTGATGGGCAGTTATCGGACTGACCTACCCATGAGCCGGCCATGTTGCACGTTAAACTTATCCATGTCTCTCCTTTCCACACAGAACCTCGTACAGAGCTAGACCATGACCTGGCCACCCTGGGGCCCCTGCTGGTGATCGGAGGAGAGCGTGGCCAGGTTCTGGCTGTGACTCGGGAGGCTGCGCAGGTGGAGCTGTGGGTGTTGGTGGCTGTCGGGTCCCTGAGTCTCGTCGCTCTTTCTCTCTTTGCTGTGGTTGTTGTAAAATATATAATGAGGCGCCGAGCAGAAGACCAGAAATAAACATTGAAAGCACTTTGTATTTGAATGGTTCCTGGTCTTGTTTCCTGCGTTCGGTTGGGTAAATGACACGCGTGGCATAGATTTAGGGATGTGCCGGCAGTTACCGTGTAGGACGGAGTAATGGGAGGAGATCCTGGGTTTAATGGGTAAGGAAATGGAATCTCAAAAGATTCCTGCTGGCGTTTCTTCTGTTACAGCAAAAGCTTAAACAATGCATGCTGGGGCATGAGAGCCGATTCATTCTCTAAATGACTGATAATGTTACAGTGACTTACTATAATATAACCAATAAATGGCTTTGATTGTCACACTTCTACTATGAAGGGGGAGGAAGATATAAATGAGTAAAGAGGCATGTTTTTACCCTCATCCTCTACTCATTAGGAATGGTTTATTGAACTTGCATGCCCTCATCTCTAACTCACAACATTTAAAGCTGCAAACACCCAACAGCCCGGGCAAATATCTGCTAATGAGTGAATCTGCTGGTTTTGTGTGCCGGTAAGTCATAGAAGTCGCGTCTGATGAGGGGAGTTGAGGATTATCCTATGTGCACGCTCTACTTCTTTAGTGAATAGATGCAAATTAAAACATCCCTCTGGGCTGGAGCTCTAACCAGAAAATCCTAAATCAAAGTTTCAGCCAAGTTATCAAACTGATAAGCACAACATCTGCTAACCAAGCAGGGCTTTCTTTTGGGGTCTAACTGATGGGAATCTTGTTTACTATGAATAAATATCACTAGGACTGTTCCGGTGTGTTTTATTCCAAATATTCCTTCACCCATCCAGCATTGAAACCAGTAAGACGCCTTAGAATCCCACTTCCCTCAATATTAGAAATTGCAATTATTTTGTTTTCCTCTAACGTGAAACGCAATAAAATAAATTAAAAAAAATACCCCTAATCTACCCGCTAGGAAAACACTTGTATGAGGGGAGTGAGGACCGCGTTACCATCAGGGACCTAGAAGCTAATACCCCGACACACAAAACCACCCCACCTTTTCACCTCAACCCCTGAATAACGAAACCGTGCGTTGGTATAAATAGGCCGCAGCCATTTTATTAAAACATTCCTAACATAAATAACTAAATCCTTGCCAGCCGGATAATACCACCAGATATTAACTATACATAGTGCAAGTAGCATCTGTAAGAAGCACAACCCGGAGATGCCCTCCTCCCCCTCGTACAATAGATCAGCCGACTCCCTAACCTTACGCCATCACTGCTAACCAATAGCCGTCTCTTAGCTCAGTGGCCACGCCCAATACTGATCTATTATGTAAACGCCAAGCAACCCCGATTACCTCCTTTTTAACCCTTTGTCTGCACATGTCCTCTGGCTAATAGCATATTCTGGAACTATATATATCACGGATGTGATTCTGATTTCTTTGCCCCCTGATTTATTTTATAGGACTATAGTAATGGTTGTTTAGTTTTGTTCCTTTAGCTGTCACTGCCAATCACTCCCTCTGTGACATCACTGCCTCTGTGACATCACCGCCACAAACCGGCGTTCACAAACATGTCCAGATTCGTCCTAAACGCCAAGCTGATGAATGCGCCAATCTCTACTTATTAATGTCATCACAGCGCAGTACAGGCGATAAATGTACAGAACTAAACTTCATATGATAAAAAGGTTAACAAATCAATGGCTTTCATAAACCCCATAGGTCTGATCATCATGCCCCATGGTGGGGGGTAAAAGGAGGAGCGCCTTTCGGTATATATCTCTGTTAGGGGATTTCTATATGTACATTACATTTATTTATATCGCGCTAATAACTTCCTTAAAAGTAAAACTCATCACACGTCATTATATATCAGACAAAGGATGTTTATTAACGTCTGATACATCGGCTCCTGCAATCCGCCAGCATCGCTCTTGAATCTTATATAGTTATATAGGCTGAGAAAAGACCGGCGTCCATCAGCTTCAGCCTTTCCTATATCTCTTCATTTGTTGCTGTTGATCCAAAAGAAGGCAAAAAAAACCCCAGTTTGGCTCTTTCCAATTTTGCACTAACCAGGGGAAAAAAAATCCTTCTTGACCCCAAAATGTGATGTCACATCACCGCAGCCGCCTTCATGTCGATGAATCCTGAGACGGGTATGACATCATCAGCGATAGTTTCCTCCTCTCGCCTGTTCAAAAGTCCATTGGAAATTCAGAACTTTCTTGGTAAATTTTGCTGCCTTCCATACTTCGTCAAAGGTATCCTTTGACAGCTCCGCCATTTCGTTGATGAGATCATCTATTCTGATTTGTGAATGTAACTTTAGGAGGTCTTTCCAGTACATAAATCCTACGAGGAAGCCGATCTGCCTGATGGCCTCACTCAATAGATGATGGTGAATTAGGAGATTACGGGACTGGAGCACGAGGAACCGCGCCAGCTCCGAATGCTGCTCTACCAGAGTCTTAAAGATGGGTTTCAGATGCACATTGTCCCCTCGGGCGATGTTTTGCCCCTGTAGTAGTGTCTGCAGGTCCCCGCAGCCCACAATCAGCAAGCAGTAGTAGAGACAGAACATGCTTGCTGAGACAATCTCAACATCTTTAGACTGAAGCTTCAGCAGTAGAGATGCCAAGCAGGTCTTGAATGATTTGGCCACTGATTCTGTGACTTTATCTTGACATTTCCGGGCGAGCTCTCCAAGCAGGAGCATAGAGTTCATCTGAATGCTCTGCTTTCTATTGTCCAGGAACTGGCGGCAAAAATCGATCATTTCGTAAAACTGCTCGCCCATTTCACGTCTGGTCAGGAGCCTCACAACCTTTTCCGCCGCTTTCAGAGATTCTTCATCGACGGTCGTGACAAATGGAATGTCACACATGCTATCCACAAACAGTGTCAGGATTGGACGCTTGTATTTTCGGATCAGTTTGTGGGCCCCATTGGCAGCATTCCCAAGAGCCCGCAAGGAGAGGGAGCAGATGACAGGATCGGGGTCGATGGAATTCCTCATCATGGCTTTGATGACCATTTTAGTTGTCTTCTTGTCCATTACTCCTGGGTAATAAAGGAGCTCTGAAAAGAAGGCAGTGCTGGTCAGGAGATGCATCTGGTGGGATGTCTCCAATAGTGGCAGGAGACCACGGATGACTTCTCCAATGTGTTCAGATCCTGAGGAAACCATGTATTTACTGAACGCTATCACTCCAGCTGGGTGCGTTTGTTCTTCCTTCATCAGCTTGAACCTCTCCATTGTCTTCACATCTGTAAAATCCTTCTGTCTCTTGAAGATGGTCTTGATGATGTTCACGGCCATCACACAGGGACTGTTCTCCCCAGCCCCTATTGTCCCAATCCTTCTCATAGTGCTGCTAATCAGCCTGATCAGCGCACACAGAAGCTGGGGGAGAATGTCAGCGTCAACAGATGTCTCATCCAGAGCGTTCACGACTTCATAGATCGCTGACGTGGCCATGACAGAGACGAGATATCCGTGGTCAGGAGCGACAGCCAAGTCGTCATAAAGGTCCTGGTCAACTTCTTTGTTTATCTGCTGAAGAAGGACGCGAAGAACTCTGTTGGCCGTTGGTGGGTTTTTGGCCACGGATCTCCATAAAACATGTCTTACCCCAAAACAGGACGGAGGGTTTTGAAGTAGGGCTGCAACAACTAATCGATAAAATCGATAATAATCGATAATGAAATTCGTTGGCAACGAATTTCATTATCGATTAGTTGAATCGATTATTATCGATTATAAAATGAGGGTTTTTTCAGAGCAAACGCTCTGAAAAATCCCCCTCATTATACAATCCGTTTTGTCTGACTCACCGTCTCACAGCAGCAGCTCCTACTTACTCCCCCTCCCTGTAATCACTGTGACAACTGGCCCCGCCCCTTCCTTCTCCAGGCCAGAACCACATGGCTGTGACACTCATCTAACTGTAAGTATATATATATATATATATATATATATATATATATATATATAATATGTGTATGTGTGTATATATATATATATATATATATATATATATATGTGTGTATATATGTATGTAATATATATATATTTGGGCTACTGAAAGTTAGGGGAGGTGGGGGTTAATTTAGGGGCAGTTATGGTTAGTGGGGTGTTTAGGGTTAATTTAGGGGCAGTTATGGTTAATTGGGTGTTTAGGGTTAATTTAGGGGCAGTTATGTTAATAGGGTGTTTAGGGTTAATTTAGGAGCAGCTATGGTTAATGGGGTGTTTGGGGTTAATTTGAGGCAGTTGTGGTTAATGGTGTGTTTAGGGTTAATTTAGGGGATGCTGTGGTTGATGGGGTCTTTAGGGTTAATTTAGGGGATGCTGTGGTTAAGGGGGTGTTAAGGGTTAATTTAGGGGCAGTTATGGTTAATGGGGAGTTTAGGGTTAATTTAGGGGAATCTAAATCCTGGGGGCAGTGAAGTGACATATCTGGGGGTATTAGGCATATACAGTATATAAGGCATATGTGGGGAGGGCGGTGTGGCATGTCTGGGGAGGACGGAGTGGTGTATCAGGGTGTATAAGGCATATCTGGGGGTAGAGTGGCATATCTGGGGGTAGAGAAGTGGCATGTCTGGGAGGCAGGGTGGCATGTCTGGGGAGGATGGAGTGGGGTATCAGGGGATATAAGGCGTTTCAGGCACAGTGGCAGATGTGGGAGGCAGCGTGGAGTGGCGGATGTGGGAGGCAGCGTGGAGTGGCAGATGTGGGAGGCATTGTGGAGTGGCAGATGTGGGAGGCAGCATGGCGTGGCATATGTGGGGAGGGCAGGGTGGCATGTCTGGGGAGGATGGAGTGGGGTATCAGGGGATATAAGGCGTATCAGGCACAGTGGCATGTGGGGGGTAGAGTGGAGTGGCAGATGTGGGAGGCAGCGTGGCAGATGTGGGAGGCAGCGTGGAGTGGCAGATGTGGGAGGCAGCGTGGAGTGGCATATGTGGGAGGCAGCGTGGCGTGGCAGATGTGGGAGGCAGCGTGGCGTGGCAGATGTGGGAGGCAGCGTGGAGTGGCAGATGTGGGAGGCAGCGTGGCGTGGCAGATGTGGGAGGCAGCGTGGAGTGGCATATGTGGGAGGCAGCGTGGAGTGGCATATGTGGGAGGCAGCGTGGAGTGGCATATGTGGGAGGCAGCGTGGAGTGGCAGATGTGGGAGGCAGCGTGGAGTGGCAGATGTGGGAGGCAGCGTGGTGTGGTATATGTGGGAGGCAGCGTGGCATATGTGGGGGGGCAGCATGGCATGTCTGGGAGGCAGCGTAGCAAGCCTGGGCTCAAATGTGCATATATTGGGGGTCTGGTTGGGAAATAAAGACAAGAAATGTATTATCAAAGTTTTTTTATTCTGCTGTTTGTATTTAACATCATTTGTTTAGTAAATTATTTTAAATAAATGAAAAATTTACATTCATTTTTTTTATCCGATTAATCGATTAATCGAAAAAATAATCGGCCAACTAATCGATTATTAAAATAATCGTTAGTTGCAGCCCTAAATAATACTCCGACTACCCGTATACCGCGGCTGTAATAATAATAATACCCCGACTACCCATATACCGCAGCTGTAATAATAATACTCCGACTACCCATATACCGCGGCTGTAATAATAATACCCCAACTACCCATATACCGCGGCTGTAATAATAATACTCCGACTACCCATATACTGCGGCTGTAATAATAATACCCCGACTACCCATATACCGCGGCTGTAATAATAATACCCCGACTACCCATATACCGCGGCTGTAATAATAATACCCCGACTACCCGTATACCGCGGCTGTAATAATAATAATACTCAGACTACCCATATACCGCGGCTGTAATAATAATACTCCGACTACCCATATACCGCGGCTGTAATAATAATACTCCGACTACCCGTATACCGCGGCTGTAATAATAATACTCCGACTACCCGTATACCGCA
Source organism: Spea bombifrons (assembly GCF_027358695.1). NCBI lineage: Eukaryota > Metazoa > Chordata > Amphibia > Anura > Pelobatidae > Spea > Spea bombifrons. Next base: position 108,539,327 of record NC_071090.1, on the reverse strand, counting down.
GCTGTAATAATAATACCCCGACTACCCGTATACCGCGGCTGTAATAATAATAATACTCAGACTACCCATATACCGCGGCTGTAATAATAATACTCCGACTACCCGTATACCGCGGCTGTAATAATAATACTCCGACTACCCGTATACCGCGGCTGTAATAATAATACCCCGACTACCCGTATACCGCGGCTGTAATAATAATACTCCGACTACCCGTATACCGCGGCTGTAATAATAATACTCCGACTACCCGTATACCGCGGCTGTAATAATAATACTCCGACTACCCGTATACCGCGGCTGTAATAATAATACTCTGACTACCCATATACCGCGGCTGTAATAATAATACCCCGACTACCCGTATACCGCGGCTGTAATAATAATACCCCGACTACCCGTATACCGCGGCTGTAATAATACTCCGACTACCCATATACCGCGGCTGTAATAATAATACTCCGACTACCCGTATACCGCGGCTGTAATAATAATACCCCGACTACCCGTATACCGCGGCTGTAATAATAATACCCCGACTACCCGTATACCGCGGCTGTAATAATAATAATACTCCGACTACCCGTATACCACGGCTGTAATAATAATATTCCGACTACCCGTATACCACGGCTGTAATAATAATAATACTCCGACTACCCGTATACCGCGGCTGTAATAATAATACCCCGACTACCCGTATACCGCGGCTGTAATAATATTACTCCGACTACCCGTATACCGCGGCTGTAATAATAATACCCCGACTACCCGTATACCGCAGCTGTAATAATAATAATACTCCGACTACCCATATACCGCGGCTGTAATAATAATACTCCGACTACCCGTATACCGCGGCTCTAATAATAATACCCCGACTACCCGTATACCGCGGCTGTAATAATAATACTCCGACTACCCATATACCGCGGCTGTAATAATAATACCCCGACTACCCGTATACCGCGGCTGTAATAATAATAATACTCCGACTACCCGTATACCGCGGCTGTAATACTAATACTCCGACTACCCGTATACCGCGGCTGTAATAATAATACTCCGACTACCCGTATACCGCGGCTGTAATAATAATACCCCGACTACCCGTATACCGCGGCTGTAATAATAATACTCCGACTACCCGTATACCGCGGCTGTAATAATAATACTCTGACTACCCATATACCGCGGCTGTAATAATAATACCCCGACTACCCATATACCGCGGCTGTAATAATAATAATACCCCGACTACCCGTATACCGCGGCTGTAATACTAATACTCCGACTACCCGTATACCGCGGCTGTAATAATAATACTCCGACTACCCGTATACCGCGGCTGTAATAATAATACCCCGACTACCCGTATACCGCGGCTGTAATAATAATACTCCGACTACCCGTATACCGCGGCTGTAATAATAATACTCTGACTACCCATATACCGCGGCTGTAATAATAATACCCCGACTACCCATATACCGCGGCTGTAATAATAATAATACCCCGACTACCCGTATACCGCGGCTGTAATAATAATACTCCGACTACCCGTATACCGTGGCTGTAATAATAATAATACTCCGACTACCCGTATACCGCGGCTGTAATAATAATACCCCGACTACCCATATACCGCAGCTGTAATAATAATACCCCGACTACCCATATACCGCGGCTGTAATAATAATACTCCGACTACCCATATACCGCGGCTGTAATAATAATACCCCGACTACCCATATACCGCAGCTGTAATAATAATACCCCGACTACCCATATACCGCGGCTGTAATAATAATACTCCGACTACCCATATACCGCGGCTGTAATAATAATAATACCCCGACTACCCGTATACCGCGGCTGTAATAATAATACTCCGACTACCCATATACCGCGGCTGTAATAATAATAATACCCCGACTACCCGTATACCGCGGCTGTAATAATAATACTCCGACTTCCCGTATACCGCGGCTGTAATAATAATACTCCGACTACCCGTATACCGCGGCTGTAATAATAATACTCCGACTACCCGTATACCGCGGCTGTAATAATAATAATACCCAGACTACCTCTCGTATTCTGTAACGACGGCCCCGCTGCGTCGCTCGTTTCAGAGCAGAGATAAATAACGTTTGTTGCCAAACAGATTTAATTGGTCTGCTGACAGTCGCTTCGTTCTCGCTCTGATCTGGGCTTCGGGGAATGAGATGATTTAGTGAAATGGGATATATAATGGCAGCGCGGGGAATCTGCTCTCCCAGAGGAGCTCAGCGCACAAGCGTTATAATTCTGTTTTCTGTCCTTTACCATTAATTAGTCATTCGGAGTACGGTTTCAATGTTTTTTTTCTTCCAAAACCTCAGAGTTGCAGGAATCCGTGTAAATGATGGCGCGCTGTAAACACTAAAGTCAGGATTTTTGTAACAACAAACTAACGGGGGACGTTGTTACTGCGAACAGGCCCCCTCGTTTAAATGGTTTCATACAAATTCTGCCAAAGGGACTCCCACCTGAGGCGACAACGGCCGGCTGGACCTCGAGACCACCACAGGAGAGCGGAACGGAGAATGTGTACAGAACGTGTAGTCGTGTGTGTGACGTGTGCAGATAAAGTGATCACGTGACAGTAAAAACTCTACCAAATACAAAGTTTATTGGTAACGTTCCAGTCATTGATATTCCGAGAAGCCGTATATATATTATACATATTATATATATATTAGTGTTTACCAAACATAAATACCACAGATCAGACTCGCGGTTGTTGCGTCGAAGACGTAGGCAGCGTTATAATAAATATATACATCATCTTGCATAGTGATTGGAGGACGCTGCGAGCGGAGGAGGGGACTCCGCCTCTAAATTGTGTGCGGTAGGTTGAGGGCAGCTCATGCGCTGGGTGCGTTTAAAAGGCAGATGCCGCGTGTGCATGGGGTTAGCGTGTGTAGCTGTGCTCAGTACAGGATGCTGCGCGTGGGGTTAGCGTGTGTAGGTGTAGTTGGTACAGGATGTTGTGCGTGGGGTTAGCATGTGTAGCTGTAATCGGTACGGGACGCTGCGCGTGGGGTTAGCGTGTGTAGCTGTGCTCGGTACACGCTGCTAGGATTAAGGCGTCAGATTATGTTATGTGCATAGAGGCGGGTTCATTATGCGTGTACAGCCTGTATTAGTGCTGAGCATGCGCATGCATAGTTGGTATAAGTACACCATGCCTGCGGGAACACGTATGTACGTACAGTTGGTGTCAGTGCAGGATGACCTATGTTGTATGTGGAGGGAAAGCTGACACGCTTAGCCTTGCGACTACGTTTTGCGTGATGTTCTGGGGGAGCGCGCCACCAGAACGCCGTCTCCGTCACAGAATTAAGTCCAGACATCCGTAGGGATCACCCCCTCTTTGCTGTTCAGGGGCGGCAGGAGGTTCTCCGAACACAGAAAATGCAGGGGGAACTCCACCAAATGACCTCTGACCCCGACTAGCAGCTCACGCGATAGGCCGGGATCCGTGACAGCCATACTGGGAACGGCGCTGTACTCCCTGAGGGTCCGGTGGGTCTGAACAGCATTGGTGGGAAGACAGCGGAATATCTGGGGGGGGGGGAGACAAAAAGGGAGACGCGTAAAGGGACAGCGGCACCGGCACGGGGCTTTTCAGAGTAATTGCCTTGGAGGTAAGAACTTTAGGTTTGCGCTCCCCAACTGACCCATTAATTGCCCCAGAGAGCTGATGGCCCAACAGGGGGGTCTGCCCCACGTGATACCGAACGGGGCTGTCAGCCTAGACAAGAACATCCGCTGATTCCAAAAAGTATCATTTCAGAAGAGCGTTCTAACGGCCACCGCAAGATGTCAGACTCACCGGTTTGTACTCACCGGACTCCAACCAGCACACGGACGGTTATTCAATACCCCTGAATGAAGGCCTCCAACCCTGAGGACCCTCGAGAAGGTGCCCCCCCCCCAGAATCCGTAACGCTCTCGGTTTATGAATAGCACAGCCTTTGCCTTCTCATTCCGACGGGGCGAAAGACAAGCCCTACGAGACTCCTACAGTCCGCTCCCCACCCCCCGTTCGTCGGCCCTCGGGGGCCGCCTGCGAGCGCTCACCTGATCGTACAGCGTTGTGTTAGTGACAGCCGTCTGGTTCCAAACGTCGTTAAAGAAGTGGTCACTAATCGGGTCCGAGACATCCACGCGTGGGGGGGTCAGGGCGCCCAAGAGAGTGCTGTTAGAGACACAGAGACCGCGAGTGAGGACAAGGTCGCACGGCCGCCGTCTGCCGCCGACTGTCCCGAGACTCACGTGAAGCAGTCCTTGCGCAGGCCGAGTGCGAACTTCCCGGCTTGGTACGGCTGCTCGTCCATCAGCGACGCGACCAGCTCTGTATCCTCCACGATCACCGCCAGCTCGCTGTCACGTTTTCCCAGCATGCTCCGGTCATTGATATTCGCCGAGCCTTCAGGGGAAACAAAATAGAAGATTATACCTATATACAGGAGCAGGGGCCCTTATACAGGAGCGGGGGCCCTTATACAGGGGAAGGTTATATCTATATACAGGAGCGGGGCCCTTATACAGGGGAAGGTTATATCTATATACAGGCACGGGGCCCTTATACAGGGGAAGGTTATATCTATATACAGGCGCGGGGGCCCTTATACAGGGGAAGGTTATATCTTTATACAGGGGAAGGTTATATCTATATACATGTGAGGGGCCCTTATACAGGGGAAGGTTATATCTATATACAGGAGTGGGGCCCTTATACAGGGGAAGGTTATATCTATGTAGGATGCAGGAAATAAACCTAATAACTCCAGTATATGGTATATAGGGGTAAGTATTATATAAATCATTTATACATCATATATATTTAATACCCCGGCCAGTTTCCTACCAATGATGACTCTTCTGTCGTCGGCGATCAGCAGCTTGCTGTGCACGTAAATGAGCTCGGTGACGAGGGAGCCGTCGGGCATGTCTCCGTGAGTGCGGACGCCGCACACCGACAGGTACTGGCGCCAACCCTCCCCCACTGGGGGTAATAAAAAGAAAGATGCGCAGAATTAAAGGAAATGCCACCCATGGCCCCACCATTCACCAGGATAACTTGTCGGGGGGCCGGAGCTCCTCCTCTCAGGAAGGGGTGTGATCAAGGAAGTGGGCATAGAGCCCCTCCACAGACTTGAAGGGGAAGAGAGTGGGCAGAACCTGGGTGGGGAGTTGGCGAGAAGAAGGTGGGGCCTGGGTCAGAAATTGGTGGGGCCAAACACCATTTTTCCCTTTCCAGATTTAATTCTGCCCTCAAAACATGTTTTTTACCCCCTTCTTCTAGACCCTCTGCTCCAAAATCTGTCCCCTCCCAGCCCCCACTTACTGTGATCCTTCAGACGGGAGATGATGGAGCCGTCCCCCCGGCAGATGGAGCTGCAACAGGAGAAATCATCAGTATGCAGAATGCAGGGCAGGTGGGAGGAGTTACCTGTATGTGTAATGCGGGGCAGGTGGGAGGAGTTACCTGTTTGTGTAATGCAGGGCAGGTGGGAGGAGTTACCTGCATGTGTAATGCAGGGCAGGTGGGAGGAGTTACCTGTATGCGTAATGCGGGCAGGGTGGCAGGAGTTACCTGTTTGCGTAATGCGGGGCAGGTAGGAGGAGTTACCTGTATGTGTGATGCAGAGAAAGTGGGAGGAGTTACCTGTATGTGTAATGCAAAATGGCCTGGATAGAATTCCCGCCTCCTAATTCTATGTTCCCTTCGAAACCCGGAAGCAGCGGAATGACGATGAAAACTCGGAACTTGGAGTTGGTGCTAAACCCAGAGAGATAAAGATTATATAATCTGACACACACTGCATCCTGTACTAATCCCAACTCTACACACACTGCATCCTGTACTAATCCCAACTCTACACACACTGCATCCTGTACTAATCCCAGCTCTACACACACTGCATCCTGTACTAATCCCATCTCTACACACACTGCATCCTGTACTAATCCCAGCTCTACACACACTGCATCCTGTACTAATCCCATCTCTACACACACTGCATCCTGTACTAATCCCAGCTCTACACACACTGCATCCTGTACTAATCCCAACTCTACACACACTGCATCCTGTACTAATCCCAGCTACACACACACTGCATCCTGTACTAATCCCAGCTACACACACTGCATCCTGTACTAATCCCAACTCTACACACACTGCATCCTGTACTAATCCCAGCTACACACACACTGCATCCTGTACTAATCCCAGCTCCACACACTGCATCCTGTACTAATCCCAGCTCTACACACTGCAACCTGTACTAATCCCAACTCTACACACACTGCATCCTGTACTAATCCCAGCTCCACACACACACTGCATCCTGTACTAATCCCAGCTCCACACACACACTGCATCCTGTACTAATCCCAGCTACACACACTGCATCCTGTACTAATCCCAGCTCTACACACACTGCATCCTGTACTAATCCCAGCTCTACACACACTGCATCCTGTACTAATCCCAGCTCTACACACACACTGCATCCTGTACTAATCCCAGCTACACACACTGCATCCTGTACTAATCCCAGCTCTACACACTGCATCCTATACTAATCCCAGCTCTACACACACTGCATCCTGTACTAATTCCAACTCTACACACACACTGCATCCTATACTAATCCCAGCTCTACACACACACTGCATCCTGTACTAATCCCAGCTACACACACTGCATCCTGTACTAATCCCAGCTACACACACTGCATCCTGTACTAATCCCAGCTCTACACACACTGCATCCTGTACTAATCCCAGCTCTACACACACTGCATCCTGTACTAATCCCAGCTCTACACACACTGCATCCTGTACTAATCCCAGCTCTACACACACACACTGCATCCTGTACTAATCCCAGCTCTACACACACTGCATCCTATACTAATCCCAGCTCTACACACACTGCATCCTGTACTAATCCCAGCTCTACACACACTGCATCCTGTACTAATCCCAGCTCTACACACACTGCATCCTGTACTAATCCCAGCTCTACACACACTGCATCCTGTACTAATCCCAGCTCTACACACACACACTGCATCCTGTACTAATCCCAGCTCTACACACACTGCATCCTGTACTAATCCCAGCTCTACACACACACTGCATCCTGTACTAATCCCAGCTACACACACTGCACCCTGTACTAATCCCAGCTCTACACACTGCATCCTGTACTAATCCCAGCTACACACACTGCACCCTGTACTAATCCCAACTACACACACACTGCATCCTGTACTAATCCCAACTCTACACACACACTGCATCCTGTACTAATCCCAGCTCTACACACACTGCATCCTGTACTAATCCCAGCTACACACACTGCATCCTGTACTAATCCCAGCTCTACACACACTGCATCCTGTACTAATCCCAACTACACACACTGCATCCTGTACTAATCCCAACTCTACACACACACTGCATCCTGTACTAATCCCAGTTACACACACTGCATCCTGTACTAATCCCAACTCTACACACACACTGCATCCTGTACTAATCCCAGCTACACACACTGCATCCTGTACTAATCCCATCTCTACACACACTGCATCCTGTACTAATCCCAGCTACACACACTGCATCCTATACTAATCCCGTATCACATGAGGGTCACCCGTAGGCTCGCAGTATCCTCTGCACAATGGCGTCCCCGATTGTGTTATGGATGGTCCCACCGCCTGTGCATGTGACAAAAAACTGGTTCTGGGGACAAAACAAAAAAAAATATGCTGTGAGCGAAAATCAGAAGAAATACTGAAATTTAGTTCAGTAACCATATGCCTATCTCATGCATGTTTACATACTTACCTACCACTTACCTACCACCCTCTTAGTAAAGTAACGACTTCCTGAGACTTGGCTGCATTGGGATGTACACATCACTGGGGGTAGAAAGGGCTCCTGGACATTCTTTTCGGAATACGGGAAAGTGGTTTTTGCCCACCTCTACTGAGGAGGGGGGGTACTTATCTGCTAAGCTGTGTAATGAATGTATAGTATATACTATATATTATATATAGTATAGTGAATGGACATAAAACGGCCGTTTATTTTAAAGGGAAAATAATTTCTTCCTTAAGAACAAGTCAGAAACATTCTGGGACCCCATTCCTTCTTGATCCTTGTAGGGGGGCGGCCCGGGGGGGGGGGTTCTGAACTCCAGGGGGAGATCGGTGTAAAAACTCTGCGAGATGTATAGAGCAGCGGGCGCTCACCTCTATATACACATAGTGTTCAGCCTCTTCTATGCAACGCACGTAGCCAATGAGAATGGAGGACTCGTTGTAACCGGCGGACCACCGATCGACGGAACGCAGGACCTAAAGACACAGAAGCAACGCTGTGAGGTCGCCACAAGGACCGCTTTATCGTTTCTAGAGTTTAGCTCTAGGCTGGCAGAGTCGGCACATTGACTACAAACATGACGGCCCGGCTGGGCTGCAAGAACACATGCGCTGGTCCGGGATACGGTGTGCTTATTCTCAGTGGATTTATATAGCGCCACCGTATTCCGCAGCGCTGTACAACGAGTAAACAGAACATAACCGGCAATGTGGGCAGATACAAGAGGCGAGAAAGAAAGCTACAAATCTTGGGAGTTTTGTGCTTTCGTAAGATTTTTTTGCAGAATGTTAGACTTGCCAGAGGAAGTAAGCGAGACGTGAATAATAATCCAAAAAAGGGTTAAAAAGGAGGAATGTGAAGCTTGCACAGCGCGGAGGAATCTGATGGCGTCATATAAATCAATAAATAGTGATTTCTCGCTCAATTTCAGTTTACTTTTTCACCCACTAGATGGCGCAGTTGCACTTGAAATAGTCTCCGCAAAAATATATAATATAATATATAATAAATAATATATAATATACATCTCGTAAAGTAAAACATTATAATAAAATAAAGGGAACAGAGAAAAATATTCCTGGCTTGGTGGCCAAAACCGGCGTCACAGATACGGCTTCGGAACATTTCAGGTCTGTTAGTTGAATGAACCGCTGCACCGACTAAATGCCTCCACGGCTTTTATTACAAGTAAATAAAATAATTTAACCCTTACAGTACAGGGGGGGTATATTTCTCTGTGGGAGGTTGGGCCACTCTGCTGAGACGGGTGGCAGAGCCAGCATTATCCGATCAACTTCCTGTACTGAAGTTCTCTCCCATCAGCAACTTATGGGAGAGATAACTTAATGGGGAGGAATAATCATGAAGGTCCTGGGAACGGGAAGTTAAGATGACGTTTTGGGGCTCGTTTCTGCCAAAGGTTACCATGGAAACCCGTGCTGGCCGTGGGCCTTTGTAATACAGAGGTGGCCCTCCTCGGCGTACACACCTCACCTGTACTTGCGCGGCGTGGGATCCCGGCACGGTGTAGTGCAGCTTGTCAGCGGTGCTGTGGGATTTGGGCAGCAGGTAGGGGTAGAAAGCTCTTTTATATTTTGTTTTGAGCGTCTGTGGAAAAAGACAAAAGTTGTTGCAGCGTCATCGAGCGGGGGAGGGGTGATGTGGCTGGGGCCACGCAGAGGGGGGCCCCTAACCAAGACAGTGCCTGAAAGTCAGGAGTGGCCTGTGAAAGCCGTGACTGTTGGGCGGTATAGCAGTTGTGGAAAGGCACGTGGCAGTGGCCTGCAGCGCGACACCAACCTTCGTGAAGTTCCACCTCTGAATGAAGTGCCGGGCGGCATCCCTGGCTGCTTTCCCATGAATCACCACTCCCACGTCCCTCCACGGCATTCGGGGGCACTTCATCCTGTCAATGAAATCTAAAAGTACACATGGTCAGGGGCGGCATTACAACCACACAGCCGCTCGGAGGGGATCGCAGGGTTCTACAGCCCTAAAAACCCCCATAATGTGTATAGAAACAGCAGGAAACGGCCCATGGGGCAGTAACCCTGCCGTGTGCGTGAGTCTGGGGGCCACAGATCACGGGGCAGATCGGGGAGCCCTGGGGCAGTAACCCTGTCGTGTGCGTGAGTCTGGGGGCCACAGATCACGGGGCAGATCGGGGAGCCCTGGGGCAGTAACCCTGCCGTGTGTGTGAGTCTGGGGGCCACAGAGGACGGGCTGCTCACCTTCAAAGGGTTTGTCCAGCTGTATCCAGTCTTTGAAGATGAGGTTACTGTAATCTTTGCCCAGCCAGAACTGGGGGACTATGGGGGAGTCCTCCTCGGGAACATCTGGGGAGGGGGCGCCGCTCTGCCGAGAGACAGCAGGAACCCACCTTACAGGAGAAGAGACCGCCGGGACAGACAGGAGAGAGAGAAAGAGAGAGCAGAGCGTCAAGAGTTACAGAAAGGGTAAGAGGAAGGGGTTAACGGGGAGAGATTAATGGAGTAATAGGAAGATTCAATAAGAGGGTTATATAGGGTAATAGGGAGGGTTAGATAGGGTAATGGGAGGAGTTACAGGGATTATATGCAGTAATAGGAGGAGTTATATGGAGTAATAGGAGGAGTTATAGGGAGGGGTTATATGGAGTAATAGGAGGAGTTATACGCAGTAATAGGAGGAGTTATAGGGAGGGTTATATGCAGTAACAGGAGCTTTATAAGGAGGGTTATATGCGGTAATAGGAGGAGTTATATGCATTAATAGGAGGAGTTATACATACAGTATGATAAGGAGTAATAGGAGGAGTTATACGCAGTAATAGGAGGAGTTATAGGGAGGGTTATATGCGATAATAGGAGGAGTTATAGGGAGGGTTATATGCAGTAATAGGAGGAGTTATAGGGAGGGTTATATGCAGTAATAGGAGGAGTTATAGGGAGGGTTATATGCAGTAGTAGGAGGAGTTATATGCAGTAACAGGAGCGTTATAAGGAGGGTTATATGCAGTAATAGGGGATGTAATAGGAGGAGTTATAAAGGGGGTTATATGCAGCAGTAGGAGGCGTTATATGTGGTAATAGGAGGTGTTATATGCAGTAATAGGAGCGTTATAAGGAGGGTTATATGCAGTAATAGGAGGCGTTATAGGGAGGGTTATATGCAGTAGTAGGAGGAGTTATATGCAGTAATAGGAGGTGTTATAGGGAGGGTTATATGCAGTAATAGGAGCATTACCTGGGATACTTGCTGCTGTACCATGGGCCCCACATCCGTCAGCCGGTAGCTGTGGTCATCCCATCGTCCATAGGCCAGGTCCAGGCCCCCGAGGAACACTACCGACTGGTCAATGGCCACCATCTTCTCGTGATGAGCCCAGAGGAAACTAAGCGAGGACACGTGATCTGGGTGCCGCATCACCTGGAACAGAAGACGCCCCGGGTTAGGTCAGTGGGAGTCCGGCCCACCGCCGCCTGTGGGGCTGGGTGCAGTTGCGGGGTCCCTTACCTTAATGTTGGGGTGCAGTAACATTAATACTCGTTTACTGTACCCACTGTTAATACCGAGCGCCATCTCCACTTCTTTAAACAGGAGAACGCAGACGCGAACCCCGGCCTCCTGTATAACAACATAACCTCGCGTCACTGCCACGGAAATGACATCATCAGAAACCTGCGCTTTACCTTTTCTAGAAGCCTTTTTTAAACTAATATATTTTTTTACCTTTTTAATAATTTTTTTAAACTTTTTCACCTTTAATATTGTTTTTACCTTTTTTATTTTTTTACCTTCAAAATGTTTTTTTTGAGCTTTTTTTTTTTTTTGCCTTTACAAAAACAATGAAAAAATATAAAATATATTGCTTATCTATTAGTAAAGATTTTCTGTAGATTAAAGTTAAACGCCGATGTCAGCAGGTCAGGGGCTATGCCTTTAAACCGGGATCCTCCAGTAGGCAGTAGATGGAAGGTCAGAACTGCCCTAGATAATGTATATTTAAATCAGTTAGCCAGCCCCTTTATAATGTATAGTTAAATGAGAGAGATGCCCTGTATAATGTACAGGTAAATCAGCGAGCGGGCCCTGTGTAATGTACAGGTAAATCAGCGAGTGGGCCCTGTGTAATGTACAGGTAAATCAGCGAGCGGGCCCTGTGTACTGTACAGGTAAATCAGCGAGGGGGCCCTGTGTACAGTACAGGTAAATCAGCCAGTGGGCCCTGTGTACTGTACAGGTAAATCAGCGAGCGGGCCCTGTGTACTGTACAGGTAAATCAGCGAGTGGGCCCTGTGTACAGTACAGGTAAATCAGCGAGTGGGCCCTGTATAAGGTACAGGTAAATCAGCGAGTGGGCCCTGTGTAAGGTACAGGTAAATCAGCGAGTGGGCCCTGTATAATGTACAGGTAAGTCAGCGAGCGGGCCCTGTGTAATGTATAGTTTAGTCGGGGTGCCCTGTATAATGTATAGTTATGTCGGCGGTCCCTCTATTTACCGCCTTGTGCTTTAATATGATGTCCAGTCTCCAGTCGTCGTTCTGCGCCGGCCGCTTCAGGTGGATTTCTGGGCTGAGCCTAAAAGACGGAGACAAGAAGAATATTCAGCATCCGCCGCACGACCCCGCAGCTCTATAGAGGGGCCCTTACTGTGTCCGGGGAGCTCCACGGAGGGGATGCACACTGACAGGGGGTCCGAAGGACTGCCGGGGGGTCCACAGATGCGAAGGGCAGGGACTGAAAGGGGCGAGGGGCAGACTCACCGCCGGGGGCAGACTCACCGCCGGGGGCAGACTCACCGCCGGGGGCCGGGGGCAGACTCACCGCCGGGGGCCGGGGGCAGACTCACCACCAGTCCGTGATGAAGATTTCCTCCCGCGCCTGCATCAGCGCGTCAGCCACGGACTCGAAATACGTGGCACCGTTCACAAACCTGGACAGAAAGACACGGCGACAAATCATAAAATCATCCAGAGCACGGAAACGACACACATGCAGAACAATATCGGGGGGTTATAGGCGCTCAGACAGACCGATATCCTGGAGGGGTACAGATGGACAGACAAACGGATATCGGGGACGGGTACAGACAGATAAACAGATGTTGGCGAGGGGTACAGACAGATCGATTTTGGGGTTACAGACAGGCTGGCCTCAGCAGGTACAGAAGGACAGACAGACGGGTATCAGTCAGGACAGACAGACGGGTATCAGTCAGGACAGACAGACGGGTATCAGTCAGTACAGACAGACGGGTATCAGTCAGGACAGACAGACGGGTATCAGTCAGTACAGACAGACGGGTATCAGTCAGGACAGACGGGTATCAGTCAGGACAGACAGACGGGTATCAGTCAGGACAGACAGACGGGTATCAGTCAGGACAGACAGACGGGTATCAGTCAGGACAGACAGACGGGTATCAGTCAGGACAGACAGACGGGTATCAGTCAGGACAGACAGACGGGTATCAGTCAGGACAGACAGACGGGTATCAGTCAGGACAGACAGACGGGTATCGGTCAGGACAGACAGACGGGCATCAGTCAGTACAGACAGACGGGTATCAGTCAGGACAGACAGACAGACAGCACTCACCACTTCACCTGGGTTTTCTCCCTAACCGGGGCGAATCCGTTGAATCGATGCGTGCGCAGGAAATCCTTCCCATAATCCTCGGCGAGGTGTCTAATCTCCTGCCCCCAGAACAGGGCCTGCCGGTACCCGCTGCACTTTAAAATGAGCGTCCTGTTCCCCCCGGGGCAAAAACGTCACATATCTGATCATCAGCACAATCTATACCGCGGAGCCGCTCCGTGTATTTACCCCACCCTACGAGTCACATATAGTGGTCATTCCACGCACGGCCACCGGGGGCATCTCCCGGACAGCAAGGTTTAAATGACAGAAAGAGACCTCCGAGGTCCTAAAACCTTTTGCTGTTCTGACCCAATAAAAAGCAGTAAAGTGTCCGTCCCGCCCCCATTTTCTGGTACAGCCCCCGCGTCTGATTGGATCGCTCGTCTTCTCACCTGGAGTAGTTCTCTATCTTCACCCCGTACTTGGCCTCTGTGGCTTTCTTCCCGATCTCCATGTTAAACTCGGGGTCGAACAGCAACACGAAGGAGATTTCTCCCGAGTCGGGTTTCTGGTAGAGCAGGAAGGAGTCTTTCACCACCAGCCACCTGCCGAGAGGACAAAACCACTGCTCATCACCACTGGGAGTACTGGGAGTACTGGGAGTACTGGGAGCACTGGGAGCACTGGGAGTACTGGGAGCACTGGGAGCGCTGGGAATACTGGGAGCGCTGGGCAGGGCCGGACTGGCCCACCGGGATACCGGGAAATTTCCCGGTGGGCCGGCAGGTCCGTGGGCTGGGACCAGGGGGGCAATTGCCCCCCAGGCTGCCCGAAATCTAATCTGAGCGGCCGCTGGGTGCTGATGCGGCCGGCCGGCGCTACTATAATACTTTTTTCTTAATTTAATATGGCAAGCTGGTCCGGCTTGCCATATCAAATTTTAAAAATGTATTACAGTATCGCCGGCCAGCCGCATCGGCACCCAGCAGCCGTGTGCGATGGCCGCCTAGTGATGGGAGCAGCGTGAGGGGTGAAAGCTCCGCCCCCTCGCACTGACCTTTCACCCCTCACGCGGCTCCCATCACTATGCGGCCATCAGATTGCTGGGAATGTAATCTGAACGGCCGGTGCGTGCTGATGCCGCCGGCCGCCTCTGCTTTAATACTTTTTTTTTTTTACTTTATATGGCGAGCCGATCCAGCTTACCATATAAATTAAAAAAAAGTGTTAAAGTAGCTCCGGCCGGGGGCATCAGCACGCACCGGCCGTTTAGATTACATTCCCAGCAGTCTGATGGCTGCATAGTGATGGGAGCAGCGTGAGGTGGAAGCTCCGCCCCCTCGCACTCAGACTGCTGCAGCACCGGATGTCAGGTCAGTGACATCCTGTCAGGAGAGAGAAGAGAACGGTGTGCGGCTACCAGAGGACGGAGGTCAAGAGAAGTAGAAGGTGAGTAAAGTAACGTATTTTTTTTGTACAAAATGTATAATATTTTTTTGTATGTGTTAAAAACAAAAAAAATCAGCATGTGTGTGTATGTAAGCGTGTCCCCCTATATGCCACTCTGCCTCCAGAAATGCCTTCCCCCCCCCTATATGCCACTCTATAAGGCATTTCTGGATGCAGAGTGACATATAGGGGATTAAAAGGCATATGATGGGACAGAGTGGCATATATGGGAACATAAGGCTTTTTTGGAGGCAGAGTGCCCCATGATATGCCTTTTAACCCCCTTTATGCCACTCTGCCTCCAGAAATGCCTTATACCCCTATATGCCACTCTGTCCCATGATATGCCTTCTAACCCCCTATATGCCACTCTGCCATATAGGGGGTGAAAAGGCATATCATGGGACAGAGTGGCATATAGGGGTATAAGGCATTTCTGGATGCAGAGTGACATATAGGAGGTCAAAAGGCATATCTGGAGGTATAGTGGCAAAAAGGGGTTAAAGGCATATCACGGGGCAGAGGGGCATATAGGAGGGTTGAGGCATATCAGGGAGGCAGAGTGGCATATGGGGGTTAAAAGGCATATCATGGGACAGAGTGGCATATAGGGGGGCATAAGGCTTTTCTGGAGGCAGAGTGCCCCATGATATGCCTTTTAACCCCCTTTATGCCACTCTGCCTCCAGAAATGCCTTATACCCCCCTATATGCCACTCTGTCCCATGATATGCCTTTTAACCCCCTATATGACAGAGTGGCATATAGGGGGTTAAAAGGCATATCATGGGACAGAGTGGCATATAGGGGTATAAGCTATTTCTGGATGCAGAGTGACATAGAGGAGGTCAAAAGGCATATCTGGAGGTATAGTGGCAAAAGGGGGGTTAAAAGGCATATCACAGGGCAGAGGGGCATATAGGAGGATTGAGGCATATCAGGGAGGCAGAGTGGCATATAGGGGATTAAAAGGCATATCATGGGGCAGAGTGGCATATAGGAGGGTATAAAGCATATCGGGGAGGCAGAGTGGCATATAGGAGGGCATAAGGCTTTTCTGGAGGCAGAGTGCCCCATGATATGCCTTTTAACCCCCTTTATGCCACTCTGCCTCCAGGAATGCCTTATACCCCTATATGCCGCTCTGTCCCATAATATGCCTTTTGACCCCTATATGGCAGAGTGGCATATAGGGGGTTAGAAGGCATATCATGGGACAGAGTGGCATATAGGGGGTATAAGGCATTTCTGGAGGCAGAGTGGCATTTAGGGGGTTAGAAGGCATATCAGGGGGCAGAGTGGCAAGCCTGGGGGCAGAGGTGCATAACTCGGGGGTAGGTTGGCAAATAAAAGGAAAAAAAAAACAAACATGTCTCAATCATAGCTTTTATTAAATATGAAAAAAATAGTCTACATGAATTAATAAAGAAATAAAAGTTTCTTACCAGAATATCGTGAAGAATAATGTGATCAGTGTTTTGTTCCACTGAATAAAATGGAACTCTTTCATCTAAAAATGTTCGCAGTAGTAAATGTTTTGATCTCATTCTGTGTAATGTATTTCATTTATTAGGGCCTTTTAACACTTTTGCTTTCTGGCATTTTAATACAAAGAATGGCACATAGTGTGACTCGGGTGTGTATAAGGGGTGCGTGTGAGTATAAGAGCTTGACCGTGAGATAAACTATATGGGGCTGCTCTCCAAATTTTTCCAGGGCTGCTTTTCAGTCCCAGTCCGGCCCTGGCGCTGGGAGTACTGGGAGCACTGGGAGCACTGGGAATACTGGGAGCACTGGGAGCGCTGGGAGTGCTGGGAGCACTGGTGTCAGGTGCTAAATATGTGTTCTAAGCTCTATTATCCCACGAAGCTAGATATACCGAGTCTTTACAACTCCTACCGAGTAGAATGCGAGTGTTACTGAGCATGTGCAGGAAGCATACTTGAGTATGCTTTCTGCTTTCAGTAGCGGCAGCCAGGGGGAGGAGTCTAATCATCATCATCATCCCTTTCATTGGGCCGCATTTAGGTAGGCCGGACCCACCTCTTTGACCATCGGTAGCAGATCTGGTGGTGGCCAAAACAGTTGATTCCTTGAATGCGATGGCCTCCGGAGCGTTTCTGAATAAACCCTTCCCTGGGGGGAGGGGGGGAGAGAGGGGTAAAACAGGATTATTACGCGCCAGAAAATGTAATGACTCTATTTGTGGCCAATAAATGCGGTCATTACCACCACCACTAGTACTACCACCACCACTAGTACTACCACTACCACTAGTACTACCACCACCACTAGTACTACCACCACCACTAGTACTACCACTACCAACACCACTAGTACTACCAGCACCACCACCACCACTAGTACTACCACCACCACTAGTACTACCAACACCACTAGTACTACCAACACCACTAGTACTACCACCACCACTAGCACGAGACTCACAGTCCTTTTGGTCCAAGGTCAGGAATGAAGGACAACTGGCTGACATCGAGAAACTCCATCTGAAATAAAAAGACAACACGGTCGGGACACTCGGTATATACGGTATATATATATATCCATTACCGATGTATGGGGGCTGGGCAAACACGGAGACCCCGCCCTCCCTGACCTGCTAAAGGCCTCCTTGTTGGGTGAAAACATGAAGAGGTGGAGCCAAAGCCTACAAGGCAACCGGATGCCGCCATTTAGAACCGAGGAGCAAAGACTTGAGGGAAGGCAACTTGCCGTACCTGGAAACTGTCTCGATTCAAGGCGAGACTTCGAATATTAACCCTTTAGTACCCGACAGTGGCTATGTATGATAACGAGGCTCACCATGGCGTGGTAATTCCGGTAGAAGGACTTGGCCAGCAGCACATTGAGGTATTCAGCCATGTACTTCTGCGAAAAGATAAGAGGAGGCACAGAAATAAGTAACCGTCTATACTTGAAGAAGGGACCGCCGAGGCCTTGAAAGCTTTGCACTGGTGAGTGAAGATTAATATAAAATATACCCATCAAATTCCAAAGGATAGAAGAACGTTCGTCTCTCTCTTCATATCCCCAACCGTGGCCTCCATCGAGAAAAGAAACACCTGGGAGGGGGTCCGTCACCCTTCCCTATTCATGATGCGGCCCCCCGGGATATGACATCATATGC
Organism: Spea bombifrons; assembly: GCF_027358695.1. Classification (NCBI taxonomy): domain Eukaryota; kingdom Metazoa; phylum Chordata; class Amphibia; order Anura; family Pelobatidae; genus Spea; species Spea bombifrons. Next base: position 108,521,219 of record NC_071090.1, on the reverse strand, counting down.
CAGACCCCTGCCTTTTCACATGCTGTAAAGATACTATGGGCCAATGTTCAGGGTGATGTCTGATTATTAAGAGCTGCAACATACTAGAGAGGCCAGTAGCCCACTGGGGAGGCCACATCTTTTCAGGACCATGGAAGGTGCTGCCACCTGCAGTATGGGGGAGGAATAACCAAGTAACTGAGTCTATACATTAAATATACTGCAGGGGGGCCGCACTCGATGAGGTCAGCCTCCTGCACTGGCTCTCTTGAGAGGTCCGGGGATGCATTTTGTTTTTTAAATGTTAATGCCACTAAATTAGAACTCATAAAGTTCATACCACCTGATATATGACACGCATACTGCCCAAGTATCCCTGTTTCTTTTTTTTTTTTTTGGCCAGTCCCTCTTTGGACCCCAAACCTATGTATCTCGTCTTGCCCAGATAAAGCAAGATTTATAAAATATTAACCCCCCCCCCAAAGAGCCCATCCCAGAAACTGACGCCAGTAATATCACGCGGCCTTCTCTTTCCGTGTGCCCACCGGCCAATCAGCAAACAGGGATCTCAAACCCCGCGAGAAACGCTCGCTTTTCAGATCCTGCACGCAAAACGCTCAATTTAAATAGTTTTCTACTAAAAAAAAAAATGTCATTAAAAATACATAAAAGTAGAAATGAAAAATATATTGTTAGCCGTACTCTATCCCATGTATCTTTAAATTCCCTCACTGTATTAGCCTCTAACCAATTCTGCTGGGAAGCTGCTCCGGTATCTACCACCGCCATGACTGTTTTCCTGGCAGGCGTAGGAGACGTCTGGAGCGCGGCGAGGACTCGGAATGCTTTGTGGAGCCTCCGGGGAACCAGCGGAAACAAAGCAGGTTAGCAACGGCGAGTGTGGGAAAGGGCACGGGCTTCTAAAAACGCCAATTATTACAGAATTAGCCCCAAAGCGAGTCCTGAGACCGGCGGAGACGCCAAACTCATCTCTTTCATTCTTTTCCAGCTAACGACGACTCCGAGCCCCAAACTGTCTGCCGAAACAGCGCAGACCCCCGCCGGATGAGCCACTCGAGATCAGAGGACTGTTCCGTGAACCCCGGGTCTGTTGGGAGGTATGAAGTGAGGAGGAGGGGCGCTTGGCTCCATCCACATCCACCACGTTACCAGCTCCAACTACCAGGCCTGAAAATCATCGCTGCCCGCTTATCCCGCTGTAACCACTCAGTCCCCCCACTCAGACCCGAAACCACTCGTCGGTCTCGTCTTAGATTCAGGAGCCGTATGTCTATCCCATGCATGTTTACATTCCCTCACTGTATTACCCTCTACCACCTCTGCTGGGAGGCTGTTCCACTTACCTACCACCCTCTCAGTAAAGAGAAACTTGCATCCATTCCATCTCGGCCTCTGACCCTCTAGTGTTAGATTTCAATCTCTTGTTGTAACTTTTTTCCTCCTTTACTTTATTAAACCGCTTTATGTATTTGACTGTTTCTCTCCCACCCCCTCTCTCTCTTCTCTCCCATCCCCATTGAATGGCTCGGTGTTAATCACCCAGCTGGACTTCCTGACTAATGAAAGTCTATGGAGGAACGGACTTCACTGGAGCGCCGGCAGAAGTCCAGCTCATTCAGTCCGAGTCAGCGCTTCCGTGTAATCTGCCGTGAGAATGAATATTCCGTGATGCGCTTTGTGACACGGATGTGACCACGCGCCCGCCACGCTGCCGAGGCTGGTTTATTTACACGCCAACCACCTCTTACGCGCCAAAACCAACACTTTCCTTCCCGGCGTTAACCCTGCAAGTACGGATAGGGCCAGGAACCAAACCCTCTGCGTGCCATGCCAGCAAAGGGTTAACTGAAATAGTGCAATTATATTATTTGATTCTTTAAAGGTGCAGTCCCGTCTACGCTGCTAAATGTAACACTTTTGGAACTAAAAGCAGCGCGAGGAACATCATTCCCAAAATAATGCAATGACAGACGCGCACGTACAAATTCCCTTACTGTATGAGCCTCTACCACATCAGCTGGGAGGCTGTTCTACTTATCCACCACCCACTACCTACCACGGCCAGTTCTACAAGAAGATCCTGTCTTGAAGGGCGTATTCCGTGAAACCACCTGTCTTACAATTTAGACAGCCGCCCATCCCTAAAGGGATACCCGGCCATCACAATGCATACGCTAGCCAAGTGGCCCTCATGGCGTCCGCCTTGCAAACACGTGGGGGAGGGGGCTGGGGAATTACCCCATACGCGTTTGCCCCTTTACCCACCCCCCCAGGTATTTTCCATGCAGGAGATGTGTTCAGTCATATGATTGGGCTATAAACATGCATTAGGTAACACGGGGGCGGGGCATGTACCAGCCAATCGATGACAAGAAAGCAACGGGCGCGCCGGATGGAGGGGAGTATCCGCGATTGCACGCCGCTTTCGATGGGACGTACCAAATGTACAGAAAGAGCCCCGCCCATTTATTTACACGCAAAACACACGCTGCGTGTGAGGTAACATGTAGCCTCGTCCTAAAAACGACACCGCGGACCGCCAGGCTCATCGGTTCCATTCGTCTTTTTTGAAACAAACGCATAAAGCTTTAGAAAAAAAAAGTCTCCAGGTTTTGAGGGGATTGGGGCAGCCGCCATGTTTTCCTTTATAGAAATAGCTCAGAAAGTGAGTGCCAAGACACTCGGACTCAAGGATCAAGTCTCGTCCAATTTTGGATTAGTCAGAAATACCGGAGCGGCAGGTCTGGCCGGTTTGTCACTCAAATAAAAACAAACAAACCGAAGAATCCGTCATCAAAACATTTTCTTGTGAAATATTCAAGAAAATATAAAGCGTATCCATAGAAACGCAGAATCTGAACATTTCACTGGGTTATTTTATGTCAGGAAAGCGGAGATCGATGGCAAAAGGAGGCAAAAGTCTCCTGTCTTCTTCCTTCTCCTCCACCTATCCTAACAAAAGCGGCCTGAACCAATCAGCAGCTTAACAGGGAGACAACTTTATGGGGAGGAATAATCATGCAGATCCTGAGAACAGGAGGTTAAGACGGCTGCACCCTTGGGACAAATGTAACAAAACACCCTGACTCCATATGACAACGCTTGTAATAAACAATAGAATGACTCAGTTTTAATCACCAAGTCAGACTCTCTCCGACTTCATTAGCATTGCCATAAAGCAGCAGCTCAGTGTGGGGTTTGAGCCGGGAAAGTCACCCAAAATATCACATGACCATAGTCAATGTTCCACCACCGCCCATCAGAATGACATATTCAAGGCTAAGCTCATTGGGTGCAGATCACAAGCTCTTTGGACCACACTAGTTGGATTTGGTTTAGTTCTTGAAGACTACTTTAGTCTGAGACACGCTCGGGGCGTTGGTGGCCCTGACCATCTAGTGCTTGGGAAAGAACATCTCTATACTAGGCAATGTAAAGGAGTTGGGCGCACCTGCTTGCTGAAGGTCCGTAGGGACGCCTCTCCGGTGGCGTGGGGTAGAGACGGTATCTCGGAAGAGGTGGTCTCGGCGTGGGATCTCGTCACGGAAAAGCTGGGGGTACAAGATAGAGCCGCGTGAGTAGAGAGGTCTACTGAAGAGGACAGCTCTTCCCTTTGCCCCGGATGCCCCTGGTCTTCCCATATACCTCCCCAAATCCAAAGAGGACTCTACTTTCTTGCCAAGAACTGCCTATCTGAGCCTGTGCGTTTAATATACCCCCCCATACAAGATTTCTACCCCTCATTCATAACGCAGTGGTGTAAAGAAAGGGTAACTACGGTTAATGCTATCATGGGGCTTTAAATAGCTTGAGTAAAATTTGGTTTGGTCCACAAAACACGGACCAAACCATCACAGCAGCTGAAGACACAATGCAGATTAATGGCGTTAGCAAGACAGCAGAGACGTACCAAACATGACGGATAGCCAGGGCAGAAAAGAACCCTTTAGTCCATCTAACTGCCCTTTGGAGTCACCTGCAGTGCTTCCACCGGAGATCCACTCCAGGTATCCACCACCCTTTCCCCGGACTTTTTGCACATTACCCTTTAGTTGTCCACCTTCTATCTCTGACACTATAGGGGCTTCCCTCTTGGCATAGACGGACAAAAACACAATTGCCCCAAGGCTTGGAACTGGACAAGGCGTTTCAGCCCCAAGGAGGCATCGGGCCATACCGGGCTTCCGGCCCATACATCCGCGGGTCCTTACCGTGAGAGGGGGTTGAAAGGGAGGAGGCTGACAAAGATCTTGTGTCTGAGGAGGTCGCGGTGGAGCTCCTGGAAGTGCTTGAATTTCTTCTTGATGGTCCATGTGAACGGGCCGTGGGTAAGAATGACCGAATACAGGGTGCTTGTGCTGACCTGCGGGGCGGAGGGACGGGGCATTTAGTAAAGCAAAGAAAACACACAATAACGTTTCAATAACCACATGCCTATCTCACGCTTGTTAAATTCCCTCTACCACTGCTGCTGGGAGGCTGTTCCACTTATCTAGCACCCTCTCCGTGGTGACGATGATGGCACAGCTATGGCACATAAACATAATCCAGATTTATCGGCGTCACCTTGGAGCCGCTGGTGTAACGCTCCGTCTGGGAGATCCGAGCCGTCACTGGGACCCCCTTCAGGAAGACGGACCCCTGGTGTTTGAGAGGCTTCAGGTCGTAGACGATGAGGAAGGGGGTTTTCTTAGAACCTGCAGGGGCAACAAAATCACGGCGCTTAGTTAAGGGGGCAGTGGTCATGGGGGCAATGGTTATGTTGTCTGCCCCCCTTGGAAACGCACGGAGGGATTCTGCAGAGTCCCCGTAAAATATGCGTTTGCCCCTTCCTTCGCCCCCCTAGCCAAATACCCCGCAGGACGTACATTCGGCAGACACGCAAGTTGCCCCTTCCTTCACCCCCTAGCCAAATGCCCCCCCCAGGAGATATGTTGGGCAGCCACACGCGTATCACGTGATATACTAGCTATGGCCTGTGCGCATGCACGGAAAACACTCCCATTCACTTCAATGCGACCCCTATCCTGCTGCTGATTGGCTGCGTTTTGTTTGTTTAAAGGGCTGGCTGGGACCCGCAGGATCTGACTGGAGGAGAGATCTGAACACGCCTCCTACGTGGGAAATACCTCAGGGGCGGGGAAAAGGGCAAATGCATATATGAACCACCCCCCCACCCTGCACCCCCACCACAAATGTTTACAGGGGCCGCACAGCGATCACACGCATTAAAGTGTACACGCCGGCCGGAGCGTGGGGGGGGGGCTCGCCGGCCGGAGCGTGGGGGGGGCTCACCGCTCTCGTCTTCTTCTCCAAGGCAGTCGACCTCATCAAGCCCGATGTCCAAAGCTGCGCTGTCCAGATGGATTGGGAGGCAGCCGTCGGGGGCGTCCGGGTTCTGCATGATGGGAGTTACCTTCGGACAGAAACAGAGGTTCTCGGCGTTAAATGGGGAGAAAAACAAGAAAAAGAAATCCAAATCCACTGCGTTCTGTCATCAGATTCCCGGAGACGGAAAATTCCATCAGAAACGGAAAAAACAATGAGATTTCTTTATTTCCATAAAAAACTGGGCAGAACCTCCCCTTCTCCCTCCTCTCCTCTCCCCTCCCTCCCCAATCTCACCCTGTAATCCTCACCACTAATCCAATCACACACAGCCGGCAATACACCACCATCTCACCCTGTAACCCTCACTACTACTCCAATCACACACAGCCGGCAATACACCACCATCTCACCCTGTAACCCTCACTACTACTCCAATCACACACAGCCGGCAATACACCACCATCTCACCCTGCAACCCTCACTACTACTCCAATCACACACAGCCGGCAATACCCCACCATCTCACCCTGTAACCCTCACTACTACTCCAATCACACACAGCCGGCAATACCCCACCATCTCACCCTGTAACCCTCACTACTACTCCAATCACACACAGCCGGCAATACCCCACCATCTCACCCTGTAACCCTCACTACTACTATCACACACAGCCGGCAATACCCCACCATCTCACCCTGCAACCCTCACTACTACTCCAATCACACACAGCCGGCAATACCCCACCATCTCACCCTGTAACCCTCACTACTACTCCAATCACACACAGCCGGCAATACCCCACCATCTCACCCTGAAACCCTCACTACTACTATCACACACAGCCGGCAATACCCCACCATCTCACCCTGTAACCCTCACTACTACTCCAATCACACACAGCCGGCAATACCCCACCATCTCACCCTGTAACCCTCACTACTACTATCACACACAGCCGGCAATACCCCACCATCTCACCCTGTAACCCTCACTACTACTATCACACACAGCCGGCAATACCCCACCATCTCACCCTGTAACCCTCACTACTGCTCCAATCACACACAGCCGGCAATACACCACCATCTCACCCTGTAACCCTCACTACTCCAATCACACACAGCCGGCAATACCCCACCATCTCACCCTGTAACCCTCACTACTACTATCACACACAGCCGGCAATACACCACCATCTCACCCTGTAACCCTCACTACTACTCCAATCACACACAGCCGGCAATACACCACCATCTCACCCTGTAACCCTCACTACTACTATCACACACAGCCGGCAATACACCACCATCTCACCCTGTAACCCTCACTACTACTCCAATCACACACAGCCGGCAATACACCACCATCTCACCCTGTAACCCTCACTACTACTATCACACACAGCCGGCAATACCCCACCATCTCACCCTGTAACCCTCACTACTACTATCACACACAGCCGGCAATACACCACCATCTCACCCTGTAACCCTCACTACTACTATCACACACAGCCGGCAATACACCACCATCTCACCCTGTAACCCTCACTACTGCTCCAATCACACACAGCCGGCAATACACCACCATCTCACCCTGTAACCCTCACTACTACTCCAATCACACACAGCCGGCAATACCCCACCATCTCACCCTGTAACCCTCACTACTACTCCAATCACACACAGCCGACAATACCCCACCATCTCACCCTGTAACCCTCACTACTACTCCAATCACACACAGCCGGCAATACACCACCATCTCACCCTGTAACCCTCACTACTACTCCAATCACACACAGCCGACAATACCCCACCATCTCACCCTGTAACCCTCACTACTACTACTACTATCACACACAGCCGGCAATACACCACCATCTCACCCTGTAATCCTCACTACTACTCCAATCACACACAGCCGGCAATACACCACCATCTCACCCTGTAACCCTCACTACTCCAATCACACACAGCCGGCAATACCCCACCATCTCACCCTGTAACCCTCACTACTACTATCACACACAGCCGGCAATACCCCACCATCTCACCCTGTAACCCTCACTACTGCTCCAATCACACACAGCCGGCAATACACCACCATCTCACCCTGTAACCCTCACTACTCCAATCACACACAGCCGGCAATACCCCACCATCTCACCCGGTAGACATCACTTTTAATAAAGTACTATGCACAATATAACTCAGTAAATGAACCACTAAAGTTCCTGCAGCCCTCCCTGCTATTCCTGCGCGGCCCTGCATCTCTTTGTTACTCCTGCACCGGCCCTGCAGCCCTCTCTGTTATTCCTGCGCGGCCCTGCAGCCCTCTCTCCTATTCCTGCGCGGCCCCGCAGCCCTTTGTTACTCCTGCCCCGGCACCCACAGCCCTCCCTGTTATTCCTGTGCGACCCCGCAGCCCTACCTGCTATTCCTGCGCGACCCCGCAGCCCTACCTGCTATTCCTGCTCCGGCCCCTTGCACAGAGAGCTCTCTCACAGCACCTCCATCCTCCCAGAAACTCCCTCTGCTGTTCCAGCGCCACCGATGCTCGTCCTGTGATCTCAGTTTCCGCCTCACCCTCCCAAAACTGTCCCAGAAAAAGAGCAACGCCTACAGTGTGCGAGACCACAGCGAGAGGGGGAGAGCGAGAGAGACAGCAGCGAGAGGGGGAGAGAGAGAGAGCAGCGAGAGAAACAGCAGCGAGAGGGGGAGAGAGAGAGAGACAGCAGCGAGAGAGAGAGAGACAGCAGCGAGAGGGGGAGAGAGAGAGAGACAGCAGCGAGAGGGGGAGAGCGAGAGAGACAACAGCAAGAGGGGAGAGTGAGCGAGAGAGCAGCGAGAGGGGGAGAGAGAGCGAGAGAGCAGGAAGAGGGGGAGAGTAGGAGACAGCAGCAAGAGAGGGAGAGTGGGAGACAGCAGCAAGAGGGGGAGACAGCAGCGAGAAGGGGAGAGTGGGAGATGTCAGCGAGAGAGGAGAGAGACAGCAGCGAGAGAGGGGAGAGTGAGACAGCAGCGAGAGAGGAGAGAGTGAGACAGCAGCGAGAGAGGAGAGAGACAGCAGCGAGAGAGGAGAGAGACAGCAGCGAGAGAGGAGAGAGACAGCAGCGAGAGAGGAGAGAGACAGCAGCGAGAGAGGGGAGAGTGAGACAGTAGAGAGGGAGGGGAGAGTGAGACAGCAGCGAGAGAGGAGAGAGACAGCAGTGAGAGAGACAGCAGCGAGAGAGGAGAGAGACAGCAGCGATAGGGGAGAGAGACAGCAGCGATAGGGGAGAGAGACAGCAGCAAGAGGGGAGAGAGACAGCAGCGAGAGGGGAGAGAGACAGCAGCGAGAGGGGGAGACGTCAGCAGGATAGAGACAGCGGTGGCAGGAGGGGGAAAGAGAAGACAGCGAGAGAGGGGAGGGAGAGAGAGGCAGCAGCGAGGTGGGAGAGAGAGAGAGACAGCAGGGGGGGCGGCAGGGAGGGGGAATGGGGGGGCGGCAGGGAGGGGGAATGGGGGGGCGGCAGGGAGGGGGAATGAGAGAGACGGAGGGGAGAGAGATGGAGGGGAGAGAGATGGAGGGGAGAGAGATGGAGGGGAGAGAGATGGAGGGGGTACGGGGGAGAGAGATGGAGGGGGTACGGGGGAGAGAGATGGAGGGGTTACGGGGGAGAGAGATGGAGGGGGTACGGGGGAGAGAGATGGAGGGGAGAGGAGAGATGAGTGGGGACGGGGAGAGAGATGGAGGGGAGAGGAGAGATGAGGGGGTACGGGGGAGAGAGATGGAGGGGAGAGGAGAGATGAGTGGGGATGGGGAGAGAGATGGAGGAGAGAGGAGGGGGACGGGGGAGAGAGATAGAGGGGGGATGGGGGAGAGAGATGGAGGGGAGAGAGATAGAGGGGGGATGGGGGAGAGAGATGGAGGGGAGAGGAGAGATGAGTGGGGACAGGGGAGAGAGATGGAGAGGAGAGATGAGGGGGGGGATGGGGGAGAGAGATGGAGGGGGACGGGGAGAGGAGAGATGAGGGGGGGACGGGGGAGAGAGATGGAGGGGGACGGGGAGAGAGATGGAGGGGGACGGGGAGAGGAGAGATGAGGGGGGACGGGGGAGAGAGATGGAGGGGGGACGGGGAGAGAGATGGAGGGGGGACGGGGGAGAGAGATGGAGGGGGGACGGGGGAGAGAGATGGAGGGGGGACGGGGGAGAGAGCCGGGAGGTAGGAGAGAAATGGGGGGGACGCGGGGAGAGAGACTGGAGAGGGGGAGGAGACAGGAGAGGGGGAAGGAGGCGGGAGGGGGTGGGAGAGACAGCAGGGAGGGGGGATGAGAGAGAGGGGGCACGGGGGCGGGGAAGAGAGACGGGGGAGAGAGAGACGGGGGAGAGAGAGACGGGGGGACGGGGGAGAGGGGGACGGGGGAGAGAGAGACGGGGGGACGGGGGAGAGAGAGACGGGAGAGCGGTGGAGAGAGGTGGCAGCAGGGGGGGAGGCATCAGCGAGGGGGGGAGAGAGACGGCAGTGAGGGGCGGGAGAGAAGCGGCAGCGAGGAGGGGGGAAGAGAAGCGGCACCGAGAAGGGGGGGAAGAGAGGGGGCGGCAGTCAGGGTGGGGGAAAGAGATGCGGCATGGAGGGGCGGAGAGAGGCGGCATGGAGGGGGAGAGAGGCGGCATGGAGGGGGAGAGAGGCGGCAGCAAGGGGGGGGAATAGGCGGCAGCGAGCGGGAGAGAGAGGTGGCAGAAAGGGGGAGAGAGAGGTGGCAGGAAGGGGGTGGCGGAGAGAGGCGGTAGGGAGGGGGAGAGAGAGGTGGCAGGAAGGGGGGTGGCGGCAGGGAGGGGGAGAGAGGCGGCAGGGAGGAGAGGTGGAGAGAGAGACGGCAGAGAGGGGAGACACCGCGCAGAGAGGGGGGAGAGAGAGAGAGACGACAGCGAGGGGAAGGGGGGCTGCAGCAAGGGGGATGGAGAACCACCACTACCTGCGAATTCACAAATGTTTTACCCAAATGGCTCAATAAACGTCATAGAAACCTTGAACTGTCATTATTTAAAGACACACTTAATGGAGTCACCTGCATTCAAGCAGCGACATCGCCCATAAAACACAATCCCAGCGGGGAGAACCGCAAGGGAGCGCAGTATAGACATCCACATTTCGGGGCTGCACACAGAATAACAACAACCAATCAACACACACACCCGCGCGTATAACTGAGCACGCCGCGCTGTATAATGATACCGAGTATCTATACGCTGATAACTGCACTGTACTCTGTGAGGTGCGTATACCCGCAGGCGTGTGGACGGATCTCTTTACACACGTGATCTGGTTATTTGTATAAACACACAGACACACCCGGGCCAGGATCTCCACTCCCTGCATCAATAATTTACACACTGTGGGGTATATCACACTGCAGGGGGGTGCATTTAAAGTTACAGTGCCATAAATAAGTGTATGTCGCTCAAATTTCTGTCTGTCTGTCAGTCAGTCAGTATTATGTCTGTCTGTGTGTCAGTATAATGTCTGTGTGTCAGTATAATGTCTGTCAGTATAATGTCTGTCTATCTGTCAGTATTATGTCTGTCTGTGTGTCAGTATAATGTCTGTGTGTCAGTATGCCAGCCAGTATAATGTCTGTCTGTCTGTCTGTCTATCAGTATGTCTGTCTGTCAGTATAATGTCTGTCAGTATAATGTCTATCTGTCAGTATAATGTCTGTCTATCTGTCAGTATAACGTATGTCTGTATAATGTCTATCTGTCAGTATAATGTCTGTCTATCTGTCAGTATAACGTATGTCTGTATAATGTCTATCTGTCAGTATAATGTCTGTCTGTCAGTATAATGTCTGTCAGTATAATGTCTGTCTATCTGTCAGTATAATGTCTGTCAGTATAATGTCTGTCTATCTGTCAGTATAATGTCTGTCAGTATAATGTCTGTCTATCTGTCAGTATAATATCTGTCTATCTGTCAGTATAACGTATGTCTGTCTGTCTGTCTGTATAATGTCTATCTGTCTGTATAATGTCTATCTGTCAGAATAATGTCTGTCTGTCTGTCTGTCTGTCTGTATAATGTCTATCTGTCTGTATAATGTCTATCTGTCAGAATAATGTCTGTCTGTCTGTCTGTCTGTCTGTATAATGTGTGTATGTCAGTATAATGTCTGTCTATCTGTCAGTATAATGAATGAATGAATGAATGTCTGTCTCTCTGTCTGTCTGTCCATGCTGCCGGTACGCCGCACCTGTTCCCAGTACATGTCTGAGGTTCGCGCTTCCTGAATCAGTGATCAGTTCCCTCCCCAAACCACACCCCCTGCTACTCAGCTCCCCACCCAGTAGCCCCCTCCCCCGAACCCCACCCAATGCTGCACCGGTCCCCACCCAGTATCTCCCCATAAACCACACCCCGTGCTGCTGCGACCCACCCCGTAACTTCTCCCTCCCACGAATCACGGCCCGTGCTGCTCGGCGCCCAACTCATTAACCCCTCGTGTGCTGCTCAGCACTTCACCCCTTACAAATTCTGCCTCTACTAAAGCGTAACCAGCTAGCCCGACGGACAGCCTCCCTGCTGCCCCCTCACCCCTAAACTGTCACTCACAGCCTCCCTGCTGCCCCATCACCCCTAAACTGTCACTCACAGCCTCCCCTGCTGCCCCCTCACCCCTAAACTGTCACTCACAGCCTCCCCTGCTGCCCCCTCACCCCTAAACTGTCACTCACAGCCTCCCTGCTGCCCCCTCACCCCTAAACTGTCACTTACAGACTCCCTGCTGCCCCCTCACCCCTAAACTGTCACTCACAGCCTCCCCTGCTGCCCCCTCACCCCTAAACTGTCACTCACAGCCTCCCCTGCTGCCCCCTCACCCCTAAACTGTCACAGCCTCCCCTGCTGCCCCCTCACCCCTAAACTGTCACTCACAGCCTCCCTGCTGCCCCATCACCCCTAAACTGTCACTCACAGCCTCCCTGCTGCCCCTTACCCCTAAACTGTCACTCACAGCCTCCCTGCTGCCCCCTCACCCCTAAACTGTCACTCACAGCCTCCCTGCTGCCCCCACACCCCTAAACTGTCACTCACAGCCTCCCCTGCTGCCCCCTCACCCCTAAACTGTCACTCACAGCCTCCCCTGCTGCCCCCTCACCCCTAAACCGTCACTCACAGCCTCCCTGCTGCCCCATCACCCCTAAACTGTCACTCACAGCCTCCCTTCTGCCCCCTCACCCCTAAACTGTCACTCACAGCCTCCCTGCTGCCCCCTCACCCCTAAACTGTCACTCACAGCCTCCCTGCTGCCCCCTCACCCCTAAACTGTCACTCACAGCCTCCCTGCTACCCCCTCACCCCTAAACTGTCACTCACAGCCTCCCTGCTGCCCCCTCACCCCTAAACTGTCACTCACAGCCTCCCTGCTGCCCCCACACCCCTAAACTGTCACTCACAGCCTCCCCTGTTGCACACTCACCCCTAAACTGTCACTCACAGCCTCCCTGCTGCCCCCTCACAAAAGCGCAGTCCAGAGGGGCAGCAGCTCCTAGGCCACAAAGCTTGAAAGTATCACCCTCAGCCAGCTCATTAAGGGCAGTGGCCGGTAGTCCAGTGAGGCAAATGGGGGGGATTGGGTGACATTTTTTTCCACATATAAACGTAACAGGTTGCTGACCACCAGATGCGACGTGCTGCCCCCTGCAGTACGGAGGAGGTATTAAGTTAGAGAAAGAATCAGTAACGCAGTTATACCTCCTCCGTACTGCAGGGGGCAGCACTTTACATGTAAAATCTATATGCGTCGGGCGCGGGGCGATGCGGGAGAGAAATACATCGACGCTGGGGGTAAAGAGACTCGCTCTTAGAGGGCAACTAGCTTGTTTATCATTGTGTTGATTTGGAGCTTTTTAGTTTAAAATTTAACCCCTTGGAAGCCTTTCCCAGTGGCAGAGTCAGCAGTATCTGATCAACTTCCTGTCCTGAAGTTCTCTCCCTTCCCCCACCGTTACCAATCAGCAACTTAACAGCAGGCTAGAGATCACATGCGCTTTGATAATTTAAAGGGGCCGCGCAGCTATTATATCGAGAGCAAGAAAAAGGGGCAGACTAGACGGGGGCAAACGGGGCAGATCTGCAGTCAGGTTCTAGGTTTCCGCGGTTACACACCCACAATCCTCTCTGCTACGTCACAGAACGCTGGGCGTGAAATGGCGCATGCGGTATTCTGAAACGGAGCGCAAGGAGTCTGGATGAGCACCCGGCGCAAGCTGCACTAAGGAACTTTTTATCCACACTTTTTTGTGTACTTCTCCCAGGTGACCACTAGATGTCGCTGCTTTAACACGAATACTCAGGCTCCACCCACCCACTGCCTGCTTTTCCAGCAGGAGGCGCTGTTCACCTCATACTGAGTGTGAGTGGGGTCCTCAAACAGAATATACCCCAGGCATATACACCGAACATGCCGCATACACACATCCAGGCACTAACACCCTAGGGCCACACATTACATAGAAACATAGAACCTGCAGGCAGACCCCCCCCCGCTCCCCCCGTCTAGTCGCCCGTTTCTCCTACTCTAAAGACTCAGACCGTAATCAGTCGTTGGTCTCGTCTTAGATTTAGGAGCCGTATGTCTATCCCATGCATGATTAAATTCCCTCACTGTATTACCCTCTACCACTTCTGCTGGGAGGCTGTTCTACTTATCCACGACCCTTTCCATAAAGTAAAAAAAAAAAAAATACAGAGCTCCTTGCAGATATTTATTAGCCTCTAGCATGTTAAGCAAATAACTGTTACTTTATTTTTTCTCCGAAGGTTTCCTTACATAAAATATAAAAGTTAGGAGGCTTTGTTGGGTTTCTGACACGGCAACCTGCCATGGGATTGGCTCCTGAAACCGGCGGCTAGGGTGGGCAAAATGGCACTTATCTGTACAGCAGGGCTCTAATTGCTATGGGGGCAAGAGGGGCAGCTGGAAGGTGAGGGGCATGCTTGGGCCGCCAGGCGGTAATGCCCCTACACCCGCTTCCATAAGCCGATTTGGCGTTAACACGGGACAGGACCTATGACCCAGGCGACCAGAGCCCTGCTTACTGCTCTATTACATCATCGATACGGATCGGGGCAAAGGTCGGTAAAAAAAATAAACACGCGCAAATCGATATTCTCACCCGGCGGGGTAAATAAAAGCCCCGTCCTGTGGCCCCCGCCGTGTCACAAGGTCTGGCTTGTGTGCTTTTCGATTCTCAATCGGTAAATAGGGATATCTGGTCTAAAGGCAAGATCATTTTGTGTCTCCGAGACGGGTGGCAGCCTGTGGCAGAGCCAGCATTATCTGATCAATGTCCTGAAGTTCTCTTCTTCCTCCTCCTCCTCCTCCCTCCACCCTTACAAAGGCTGCCGGGACCAACCGGCAACAATCAGCAACTTTACAAAAGGGTTGGGTGAGGGAGATAACTTAATGGGGAGGAATAATCATGCAGATCACGAGAACATGAAGTTAAGATGGCTGCTCCCACAGTATACCCAAAGGGTGGCATACTAATAAATATATAGAGAGAGTCCAATGATTTCATCGCCCACACACATCCTCAGAACTCTCAGCCGGGGCAGAGCATAAGGAAGTGGATGGAGCAGCGAGGGCCCCACGAGGACCAAGATTACAAATGGCGGCCACTCATGTACAGTAAGAATAGGAAACGCCGTGCCCCTACACCCCAAAAACTCCAGAACTTTTTTTGGGGTGATTTTATTGAAATTTTCCATTAAGAATTTAAATATATATATATATAAATTTGGGTAGAGAATGTTGAGGAACGCGGCCTCCTCCATCGCTTTGCTTATTTCCAGCTCACTGGCATCTTCAGGCTCTCTTGAAATGTCGTTCACCTGTTCCATGTGTCTCTCCTCCCTCTCTAACTTTCTCTCCCTCCCGACCTCTCTCCCTCTCCCTCTCGCCCAGCTATTTCTTGCTCCGATTTGTAAACACTCACCAAAAAGTAAATTTTAAATGGAATACCACGCATTAATCATTAATCACTCGATGTAAAGGAGCGTGGAGTGCCAGAAATCAGGAGATAAGAAGACACAAGCTCCGTAGGGAGGAGAACATACAACAAAAAAACGAGAGCGAGCGAGAAGAGTTTCGGGGACAGACCATAAGAGATCGACGTTGCGGGAAATAAAGGCGAAAGTATCATGGAAATGGGACCGTTAAGGATTTTACTGGAGTTGTGAGAGGTCGGAGGATTCATGGAACCCAACACTGAAGAGCAGGAGTCTTCGCAATCCTCAGGAAGGACTTAAAAGAAGGGGAAAACTCTTTAGTCGGAGAGATAACTTCACCGTAGAGATGAGTCTTTCCCAGTGGATGAGTTCCCTCTTCCAAACCCAGAGGCCAACATCTTCTCACCTCCACCTTCTCAACGAGAACCAACCTCTCCGGGACTTACATGCCCTCAAGCCAGTGCACCTAACCGGGGTTCGCCCCGCCAGCGAAGAAGGACTGGATGAAGCCTTCAACCAAACGCTCTCTGGACTCGGAGGAAGAGATAACGTTCTCCTGGTGGAGGAAGCCGTGCCCAGCCTGGAAAACGTTGGTGGCAGCGGTGGGATTTTACAGGAGCTGTCGTTTGCTCTGTTTCAGTCGCCCGAGCAGGACAGCTCTTTGATAAACGAAGAAGCCGATGGCGGACATAAAGGAATGAGCTGCATCCAGACTCGAGATACATCCAGATCCAGAATGTTGGAATTCTCCGTCATTTTGGCAATTTTCCGTGAGACGCTGATAATGGAGCCATCCAACGCTACCTCCATCAAGGAGGTGCTGAGAGACATCAGGCTTCGGACCAAAGGCTCTCTGATGGCCTTGGTGGGGATAGTCTACGGAGGGAAACTGCCAGGAGACAAGAAGATGCAGTCCCAAACGCGGCTTGGGCAGCTTTTCGGACAGGTCTTCAAGGGGCAGATTTGGGGGGTATGTTCCTACTCCCGATCTCAACCAGAGACCATCCTGGAAGTGAAGAAGACCATCAAGGAGACACTGGAAAGGCAAACCACTCGTAAGTGGCCCCATTTATTTTATCCTCATCCATTCCATCTTTCTTTACTCAAATTCTCCTTCCCCGTGTGTCTTATTGTCCTATCACTGTATCACGTCACCGAGGACTGAGTCTTCACAGCAGGAGAAACGGGCAGACTAGACGGGGGGGAGCGGGGCCGATCTGCCGGCAGGTTCTATGTTCCTATGTTTTTTCTTCTTATCCTGTCTTCTATAAGGCTCTTCGTTCGGTACGTGCCAAGAGCCCCGTACAGATCTCAGTTAAGTTGAGGTATCCTCTGGCATTGACTCATCAGCGCCTCGGCCGCACCCGGGAACTTGGCAGGCGAGTCCCGCCAACGACCAGAACCTCTACTGGCGTTAATGAAAACCAAGCTGTACCTAACCGCGGGGCCACCGTTTACCAAGAGTCATTATGGCTCGGTGGCCGATGCATTTCATGGACACGGATTTCGAAGACCGTTCCCTGCTGTCTCTATACACATTATCGGGGCTTTTAGGGCCGTAGAACCCTGCGATCCCCTCATACCCAGCAAACATTCCGACCTCCTAGAAAAGAGGGGCATCAGGGGAGGAAAGAGGGGCATCAGGGGAGGACAGAGGGGCATCAGGGGAGGACAGAGGGGCATCAGGGATTTGGAGCCCAAATAGGGACTTGCCTCCCAAAGTGGGACACTATGGGAGTGTGGTATGTTTTTGCCCCAGTAATATTAAATGCCCTGGTGTCTGACCATTTTATGGTCCTCTTAGAAGAAGCTCTTCGCGAGCGGCTTTGGGCAGATCAGGGGAGGTTAGGTCTGACCGTAGGGGCGAGTCAGTGCCCCAGTGATGAATCCCAAATAGGTTTGACCTCCCTTCGAACTGAGTATGACGAGACCCCCCAACAAAGTGGCCACGAGGTCCACCCCCCCACCCCCCACATATGGCATTCAAGCTCCAAAGGGGCTCTTTGTTCCAGGTGGACGGGAGATGTGAGAACGGAATTCATACAGAGAATGGGGGGGGGTAAAGCCAGAAGGGGGGTCCAGGAGAGAAAATTTGTTTTTATTCTTATTTTCTTATGTTGTCGCTTTTACTTTCTCGTCTTATGCCGGTTCCCATACCTGTCTGTGAAGAGTTTGGGTCGCGCATGCCCCTATGTGTGAAGAACAAAAAAAGAGATTAATTCTTAAGATAATTCGGTTTGGGAGCAAAAGACTGCTTAGGGAAGAGAACACAACATCCTTTAATGTCACAAAGGCCCTTTATTATTGTTATTATTACTATTAATTCCCAATGTGTGTGTGCAAATAAAGATAATAATAATAATATTTATTAATATTTATTATTATTATTATTCGTATTATCATTTTGTATTATTATTAGATTGTAAGCTCTTTGAGCCGGGCCCTCCTCACCTGTTGTCAATTTGTTATGTTACATACTGCTTGTCTACCCATTGTACAGCGCTACGGAATCTGATGGCGCTATATAAAACAATTATTATTATTATTATTATTATTAGGAATCAATGTATTTAGCCCCATCGTATTTTTGGAGTGACTCTGGCCGGGGACCCGAGTTCTTCCGTAGTTGCGCTCCCATTGGCCTGCCGAGCCAAAACTTAGTTAAGTGGGGCAATAGATGGTTTTAATATAGTTTTACTTTTTGTTGTCTGTAATCGGGGTCCCCCTCCCCCTCTTCATTCCTCCCCCCTATTCATTCCTTTCCCTCTTCACCCCCCCTTATTCATTCCTCCTCCCTATTCATTCCTCCCCGTCCTTTTATCATTGCCACACAAGAATGTTTGGTTTCCAAGGCTCAGCCTTCGATAAATATCCCGGTGACAAATGCAGATCTTTTTGGAGGTAAACTGGATACGGTAGCCCTGGTAGCCCGAGTACTCTTTGTGTCACATTGTAACCCCGTGGCGGGGTCGGGGCAGCTGGGGCCAATCAGTCCAGGGGGTGCCGAGCCCAGAAAAACAACCCAGAAACAGAGTGGTCCTAGAATATATTCGGGATACAAAATGAGGTGCTCAACGTCTACTGTTTGACATGGGAGCACAGAAAGGACCCAGCTAGGATGTAAATGTTGAATTGATGCCCCCCCCCACTGGCTAAAATTGAGTACAATAGTGTTCATAAAAGCTACAAAGGTAATGGTTCCTACTTAAAGCAGCCCAAGACACAGCTGCCCCCACCAGTCCTCCCTCGAGGGGCAGATTTATAGCGCCTCCTGTCTATGTCGCCCTGTAGGGTGTGCCGTATCGCTGCATTTTACATAAAAGTCCTGTCTGTTCCAGATCGATACCAAGAAGAGCTCAGAGAAGACTCGGAAAGCGATACGGAGAGATCCTTCAGGGACCTCGTGTGCCGCCTCGGGGGAAAGGAGAGATTTCTTCTGGTCGGGAACATCTGCCCATCGTCACGGCCGTCGGAGAGGGCCACGGTATTCAAAGAGTTAAGCAGGGCCCTTTTTGAAGAAGCCTTTGAACCTGAAGCCGGTAAAGGAAGCAACGAGGGAGCCATCTTGCCTCATTTGGAGCACAAGTCCGGAGAATGCACCCAACTCCCCAAACCCCGATCCTTCCCGTACCCCCTGATCCTGGTGGTGTTCCGTTACACGTTCGTCAAAGACGAGGTCAACTGGGCTCAGGTCAAGGAGATATTGGCTGACGTCAGAATAAGGTCCACGAGGTGCACCCAAGTGATCGGGGTGGTCTGGAGCTCTGAGGAGCTGGAGGATGCGCAGTGGGAGACATGCAGGTCTCTTCTTCATAAGATCTTACGGCAGACCTTTGGTGGAGGTGTTGGGATCTGCTCCTACATCAGGTCAAAGCCCGAGACGGTGGATAACGTGAAGAGGTGTATTTGCGATGTCGTCAAAGAGAGACGGTCGTAGCCCCTTTGGCCTCCGTTGCCAGAGAGAGGCGCAGACTCAAGGTGTCATCTGTGTCCTTGGCCTCCAGATTTGCCCTGGAAGCTCCAAGTATGGCAGATAATTGATGGGTGTCTGGGGAGGTCTTCTTGGTCTCCAAGCACCAGGAGTGGCGTTAAACTCCCTTTGTCACCTTACCCTGTC